>NC_090292.1:24329412-24998579 GCF_037392515.1 Haliotis asinina
ATATTGTTCTGGATCCAATGGCAGTAGCACAAGCAACTGCGCCACCGTCCTTGGACCCATCTGTAAATAAGGATTTATAGTTGTTATATTTATGTTTCAATTGATTATGGCACCCGTGGCGAGCCACCTCCTCGTGGTGGGTGCTGGGTCACGCTAAGAGCTCGCCGACACCCCCGTAGTGGACCCGGGGGGATATTTGGTCCACCAACCCGTTTGCCGTGGGTTGCGGCCTGTGTCGGCGGAGGAGGGGATCCTGGTGGTTGAGGGCAATAGGGGCCTGCAATCGTGTTCCTGTTGCTCAATACACCACTTTGGCCCTGACTTCGCCTAGACGGGTGGTCGAATAGGCCCGGTTCGACCAATCGGCTGGTCATGCCAAGCCCTGTGCTACATTTGTTTACTGTTGTGAGAAAATTACGAAATTATAACGTGTCTAAAGACTTGGCGAATGTTTTGATCTTAATGTTGTTTGTTTTTGCCTAGAGTCGTATGCCAGAAGGCGGTGACTCATGGGCCAATCTGGTGGAACTATTAATCTTTTAATTTTTCTGCTGGAGTATATCATCCGGGTATCCTTGGTGCTGCAAGCTGGAGATCCGCTTGTTTTTAGCATTGTCCTTGTGATACTCCGTGGTGGGTGGGGAGCTCGGATGATGAAATCTCAACCCTAAATATGGCTTATGAAATCCCCACAAAAAAAACCAAACGTCCTCTTGAGAATGATGTTGATGATAATGACCTTCGACCGTCCAGATCAATTGAGTTTTGGCCACGCTTTCTTGTGATCGAATCTGCTGATAAAACGCCTCTAAAATTGAACCCGTTCGCAGTTGCCAAAGGTATTCAAGGTATTGCCGGGGAAGTTAAGAACATTAAACGGCTACGTTCAGGTGCACTGCAGGTTGAGTGTGGGAAACGGCAGCAGTCAGTCAATTTGATGAGCATAGAATCGTTTGTTGGAATTCCGGTTACTGTATCTGCTCATAAGACGTTAAACACGAGCAAAGGAATCATCAGAGACCGTGATCGGTTGTTTTCTGACATGACAGAACTTGACATCATGACTGAAATGAAAGATCAAGGTGTGCTCGATGTCAAACGCTTTTCAGTCCGCAAAAACAATGAAAGTGTTCCAACCAATACTTATCTGTTCTCCTTTTCATCTCCGACAGCTCCAAAATCACTGAAGGCTGGTTACTGCAACATCAAGGTTGACGTGTATATTCCGAACCCGCTCAGGTGTTTTAAATGTCAGAAGTACGGCCATGGTGTAAATACTTGTACATTGTCCGTTGTGTGTGCCCACTGTGGTGAGAAGACACACACAACAGAAGATTGTACCAGTGATTTTAAAAAATGCACCAACTGCTCAGGCGACCATTCCTCATTTTCTAAACAATGTCCTGTTTGGAAAGAACAAATGGAAATAAATAGAATCAAATTCACTCAAAATATCTCTTTTTCCGAGGCCAAAAATATAGTAAAAAGATCCGATCTTCCAGAAAGCTATGCTGCAGTAGCAAAAACAACATTGGAGTCACGCTCTAAAATAAAAAAATCATCCACAGGCTGCCAAACTACCTTGACTTGGGTAAATTGCGATTCTCCACAGCTTTTGTACCCTGCTATATCATCACAGACTGAGGAACCACTCCCTAGTAGCTCAAAGTCGTCTTCTGATCACAAATCATCATCATCTCAGTCACATTCAAGGTCTCAATCAACATCTGATAGTCAGCAAACGGTGAAAAGTAAACCAAAGCCAAAGCCTGATGCTTTAAAACAACACAGTAGCAGAGCTCCTAAGGGGACACAAAATAAAATTCAATTGTACAATAAGTATGGGTCTCTTGAAGATATGGACGTTTTTGAAAACGTCCATTCTAGGGCACATAGCTTGTCGCCCTCCAAAAGAGTGCGGGGTAGATCCCCAATAAATCCCCCCAAAAGATAGTTTATTCCAATAATATTGTACAGTGGAACTGCAGAGGATTGAGGACTAATTTACATGAATTACAGCTATTAGTCCAAGATTTTACACCTTCAGCGATATGTCTCCAAGAGACATATTTAAAACAAACAGATACATTTAATTTTCGTCAGTTTAATGCATATCATTGTTTTGCACCTCCGGGTGATAGAGCCACTGGCGGATCATCCATTCTAGTCAAACAAAACGTTTTTCAAAGCCCTGTTTCACTTATTACTAATATGCAGGCTGTTGCAGTGAGAATTACGTTACATGTAGCGTTTACGCTATGCTCTCTTTATATTTCTCCGTCTTCGACGTTTCCCAGGACTGATATTCAAGCTCTATATGATCAACTCCCGAAGCCCTGTATTATAATGGGAGATTTAAATGGGCACAACCCACTCTGGGGTAGTGTAACTACAAACACTAAAGGTAAATTGTTGGAGGACTTTTGTTCTGACAATGATTTATGTATTTATAATGATGGTTCCAACACATATTTATTTACACCCTGGTACAGGGACCTATTCTGCTCTTGACTTGTCACTCACAAATTCAGAACTACTTAATGAATTCGAATGGTCAGTCCACGATGACCTCTGTGGAAGTGACCATTTTCCTACTATGTTAAAAGCTGTAACTCCATCCGATGTTCCTCCATCATCAAGACGAAATTTTAAAAAGGCTAACTGGGCTTTATATGAAACACTGTGTGCTGAAAAACTTAAACCCGAACGTTTATCTTTTTTGATCTTGAAAAAGCATATGACACAACCTGGAAACATGGTATTTTGAGGGATTTACATGACTTTGGTTTGCGAGGTCGTTTGCCTCAATTTATTGCCAACTTTTTAAAAGACAGACAGTTCCAGGTCCGTGTGGGTTCTACCCTGTCTGATCATTACAATCAGGATCAGGGTGTTCCACAAGGCAGTATTTTATCTGTTACTCTTTTAAGCATCAAGATCAACAGTTTATCAAAAGTTTTAAACGATTCAATAGATGGATCGCTTTTCGTGGATGATGTTAATATTTCTTGCCGAGGTAAAAATATGCATACTATTGAACGGCAACTGCAGTTGTGTTTAAACAAAATAAATAAATGGTGTCTTGAAAACGGCTTCAAATTTTCGAAGTCCAAAACTAATTGTATACATTTTTGCAGAACATATAAGCCACATAAGGACCCTGAACTATCTCTAGATGGCACTCCCATCAAAGTTGTAAAGGAGGCCAAGTTCTTGGGATTAATTTTTGACTCACATTTAACGTTTCTACCACATATCCAATCCCTCAAAACTAAATGCCTGAAGGCACTTGACTTGTTGAAAGTCGTTTCAAATTCTAAATGGGGAGGGGACCAAGCTACCCCCCTGCAACTTTATCGATCACTGATCCGGTCAAAACTTGATTATGGCTCCATTGTACATGGTGGAGCCTGTAAAAGCAACCTGAAACTTTTAGATTCTGTTCACCATCAAGGTCTAAGACTTTGTCTTGGCTCCTTTCGGACTTCACCTGTTGACAGCCTGTACGTTGAGGCCGATGAGCCATCTCTTGAGCAGCGACGTATAAAATTAGCTTTACAGTATGTAACAAAATTATATTCCAGTGAGTCAAACCCTGCATTTAACTGTGTTTTCAGTCCTCTGTGTGAGGACTTATATAATATGAAATCTTCGCTTGTACCGCCTCTTGGTTTAAGAATGAAACCATTTCTTGCTGCTGCCGGCATTGAGCTGGAAAATATAGCTCCTTCCCGTCTTCTTTCTTCTCCTCCTTGGCAGTTGGTTAGGCCCCAAGTGGACCTAACACTGACCACATTTAAAAAATCAGAAACTAATGAATTACAGTATAAACAAGAATATAATGAATTGAAACATAAATATAGCAGTTATAAATCCTTATTTACAGATGGGTCCAAGGACGGTGGCGCAGTAGCTTGTGCCACTGTCATTGGATCCAGAACAATATCTTCTAGATTACCAGACAACAGTTCTATTTTTACCGCTGAGGCTAACGCCATATTAACAGCTCTTAAATATATTCAAAGACGCCATAAACATAAACAACATATAATCTATTCCGACTCTCTTTCTTGCCTTCGGGCTATTAAAAATCTTTCTTGTAAACATCAACTTTTAATTGAAATTATTGAATTATATAATACTCTTGCTACTGGCCAATACGACATCGTCTTCTGTTGGTTACCCAGCCACGTTGGCATTTCCGGTAACGCAATGGCCGATCTTGCTGCTAAGGCAGCACTCAACAAATCTGTGACACCATTTCTTATTCCATACTCAGATTATAAAGCTACAATAAGATCTTATATCCGTGATCTGATGCAGAAGAAGTGGGACACCCAAGTAGGTATAAATAAATTACATGAAATAAAACCTTATATCGGTTATACTTACCTGGGTTGTCAGTCCAGATTTGAGGAGGTCATTATGCGACGATGTCGCATTGGCCATACGAGGTATACTCACGAGTATCTAGTAAAAGGTGAAGATCCTCCGTTTTGTATCCCTTGTGATGAAAGAATCACAGTCAAGCATGTCCTGCTTGACTGTGTTGAATATTCCATCACAAGGGATAAATATTTTAATTCACAAACTTTGAAGGATCTTTTTAATTCTGCTAGCTTTCATTTAATTATTGCATTTTTAAAAGAATTAGATTTGCTAAATGAATTGTAAATAGATAAATATTTTATGCTTGGGAGTTTGAATTAGTAACTTAGAGTGTTAGTGGCTGTATCCTCGAGGGGGGTTAAAGCACTGTAAAATTATTGTCCTCCTGAGAGGGTACGTAAGACCCAAAATATTTGAAGTCAAATTTGATCTTCCATTTTGTCTTAGCCGTAGAATATGTGTCATTTTAATTTGTGGCTAATCTTGGATACAATCACCAGCAGCTGAGGGGATGATGTAAATCCAGCTAGGGACCATGCAGGTAGCAGAAGTACTGTAAGTCCCCATGGCCCCTAGTATGGTGATCTACCTTCAGTTGTTGGTGATCTATATAGCCTGTTTTTATATTGTATTGTCTGAATAGGAATATTAGTTTTAACTTTTCGAGCTAGTTTTATTTCTTATTGTGATATTCTAGTTGTTTTACTGTCCTTCGTCGCCAGGTTTTATCATATACATAGATTCCTTTTTTAAGAATGCTCTCGTCACGATATGGCTGCAATACTGCCGATGTGACGTTAAATGTTAACTCACTCACTCACTCACTCACTCAATTGATTATATTCTTGTTTATACTGTAATTCCTTCGTTTCTGATTTTCTAAATGTAGTCAATGTTAGGTCAACCTGTGGTCGAACCAATTGAAGAAGTGGGAGAAGAAAGAAGACGGGAAGGAGCTATATATTCCAGCTCAATGCCGGCTGAAGAAAGAAATGGTTTAATTCTTAAACCAAGAGGCGGAACAAGAGAAGATTTCTTTTTGTATACATCCTCATACAGAGAACTGAAAACACAGTTAAATGCAGGGTTTGACTCATTTGAATATAGTTTTGTTACATACTGTAAAGCTAGTTTTACACGTCGCTGCTCAAGAGATGGCTCATCAGCCTCAACGTACAGGCTGTCAACAGGTGAAGTTCGAAATGAGCCAAGACAAAGTCTTAGACCTTGGTGGTGAACAGAATCTAAAAGTTTTAGGTTGCTTTTACAGGCTCCACCATATACAATGGAGCCATAATCAAGTTTTGACCGGATCAGTGATCGATAGAGCTGCAGGAGGGTAACTTGATCCCCTCCCCACTTAGAATTTGAAACGACTTTCAACAAGTCAAGTGCCTTCAGGCATTTAGTTTTGAGGGATTTGATATGTGGTTGAAACGTTAAATGCGAGTCAAAAAGTATTCCCAAGAACTTGACCTCCTTTGCAACGTTTATGGGAGATCCATTTAAAAAACAGTTCAGGATCTTTATGCGGTTGATATTTTCTACAAAAGTGTATACAATTAGTTTTGGATTTAGAAAATTTAAAGCCGTTTTCAAGACACCACTTATTTATTTTATTTAAGCACAGCTGCAGTTGTCGTTCAATAGTATGCATATTTTTACCACGACAAGTAATATTAAAATCATCCACAAAAAGTGATCCATCAAATGAATCGTATAAAAATTTTGACAAACTATTTATCTTGATACTAAAAAGTGTGACTGACAAACTACTGCCTTGTGGAACACCCTGATCCTGATTGTAATGATCAGACAGGGTAGAACCCACGCGGACTTGAAATTGTCTGTCATTTAAAATGTTGGCTATGAATTCAGGGAAACGACCTCGCAAACCGAAATCATGTAAATCTCTCAAAATGCCATATTTCCAGGTTGTGTCATAAGCCTTTTCAAGATCAAAAAAGATAGACACAGCATGTTGTTTATTAATTAGTGCGTTTTCAACAAATGATTCTAAATGCACTAAGTGATCGACAGTCCTTCTAGTTTTACGGAAACCACATTGTATATCTGTTATGAGGTTATTAGTTTCCAAGTACCAAACAAGTCGATTATTTATCATGCGTTCCAGGGTCTTGCAAACACAGCTAGTTAGTGAAATCGGGCGATAATTGGACGGATCCGTGTGATCACGTCCAGTTTGAGGTATTGGTACTACTATGGCATCACGCCATGAAGAAGGAAATTTCCCGGAAGTCCAAATATCATCCAAATTTGACAAGAGCGTCTCTAAACAGGATTCTGGTAAATGCTTCAGGAGTTGATAATGTATGTTATCAGCTCCAGTAGCAGTGTCATGAGCTTGATCAAGAGCAGTATGGAGTTCATGAATGGAAAACGTTTCATTATAATCTTCCCCATTATCAGAATTGAAATTAATAGTTTTGTTTTCTTGTTGCTTTTGATACTGCTGAAATTTAGGTATATAATTAGAAGAGGAAGAATGTTTAGCGAGAGTTTCGCCCAGTGTATTAGCAATATCTGATTTATTAGTAAATAGTTGATCTCCATGTTTAAGATGATGGAGAGTAGATTTAGTACCTTTACCTTTAATTTTCTGGACCATGTTCCATACCTTGGACATGGGTGTCCGAGAATTTATTTTAGATAGATAATTTTGCCAAGATTGACGTTTGTTCTGTTTAAAAGTACGCCGTGCTTTAGCGTTTAAAATTTTAAATTTATTTAAATTATGCACCATAGGATGGCGACGGAAATAATGTTCTGCCTTTTTCCTTGCCTTCCTAGCTTGTTTGCACTCATCATTGAACCATGGTTTTCGAATATGGGGAACTGCAGAGGAATTTGGTATACACTCATCAGCTATAGAGTTCAGTTCATCGGAAAAGCATTTAATAGCATCAGGAACGTCAATAAAACGTTCGGGTTTAAGTTTTTCAGCACACAGTGTTTCATATAAAGCCCAGTTAGCCTTTTTAAAATTTCGTCTTGATGATGGAGGAACATCGGATGGAGTTATAGCTTTTAACATAGTAGGAAAATGGTCACTTCCACAGAGGTCATCGTGGACTGACCATTCGAATTCATTTAGTAGTTCAGAATTTGTCAATGACAAGTCGAGAGCAGAATAAGTCCCTGTACCAGGGTGTAAATATGTGCTGGAACCATCATTATAAATACATAAATCATTGTCAGAACAAAAGTCCTCCAACAATTTCCCTTTAGTGTTTATATTTACACTACCCCAGAGTGGGTTGTGCCCATTTAAATCTCCCATTATAATACAGGGTTTTGGGAGTTGGTCATAGAGAGCTTGCAGATCAGTTTTGGCAAACGTCGAAGACGGCGAAATATAGAGCGAGCATAGTGTAAACGCTACATGTAAAGTAATTCTCACAGCAGCAGCCTGCATATTAGTATTTAGTGAAACAGGGCTTTGAATAACGTTTTGTCTGACTAGAACGGATGACCCACCAGTGGCTCTCTCACCCGGAGGTGAAAAAGAACGATATGCATTAAAATGACGAAGGTCAAATGTATCTGTTTGTTTTAAATATGTCTCTTGGAGACATATCGCTGAAGGTGTAAAATCCTGGACTAATAGCTGTAATTCATGTAAATTAGTCCTCAGTCCTCTACAGTTCCACTGTACAATATTATTGGAATAAACTATCTTTTGGGGGGATTTATTGGGGATCTACCCCGCACTCTTTTGGAGGGCGACAAGCTATGTGCCCTGGGATGGATGTGATCCGATACATCCATTTCTTCAAGTGATCCAAACTTGTTAAACAATTTGATTTTATTATCTGACCCCTTTGGTGCTCGATTTGATTTCGAAGTTTCAGGCCTTGTCTTGAATTTCGATTTTACAGTTTGTTTATCATGTCTATCAGACTGTGAAGGAGTTGTAGTCGAAGGAGCTATAGTCTTTTGCGTAGACTGAGCTGTATCTGTCTGAGTAGACTGTTCTGAGATAGACTGTGGAAGATCAGGTGAGATAGACTCAGGAATATCTAAATGTACCCATGTGAGGGCAGTCTGACATGAGCTTGACGAAGTTAGTACTGGCGTAGTTGTTCCTTTTGAAAAGGTTTCAGATGTTTTTGTGATAGAGGCGTACGTTTCAGTGTGCTCAGTAGATTGTACAATCTTTCTTGCTTCAGCAAAACTGACGTTCCTGGAGAATTTGACTTTATTAATTTCCATTTCCTTTTTCCAGATGGGACATTCTTTCGAAAAGGATGAATGATTTCCTGAACAGTTTGCACATTTTTTCTGAATACTGTCACAATCTTCGGTTACATGTGTATTCTCAGCACAGTGAGCACATGTAACAGACAATGTGCAAGTATTAACACCATGTCCGTACTTTTGACACTTAAAGCAGCGCAGGGGATTTGGAATATATAAATCAACATTGAGATTGCAGTAACCTGCTTTGATTGACTTTGGAGGTGTTGAAGCTGAAAATGAAAACAAATATGTATTGGTTTGGACAGTCTCATTATTTCTCCGTGTTGTGAAACGTTTGACGAAAGATACTCCTTGATCTTTCATCTCGGACATTATATCGAGCTCAGTCATGTCTGCTAGAAGACGCTCACGGTCTCGAACTATACCTTTGCTTGTATTCAGTGTTCTGTGGGCAGAAACTAATACAGGGACTCCGACAAACATATCAGTTGATAACAGGTTGGTAGCTTCTTGTTTTCTGCTACATTCAATCAGCAGTGAACCTGATCGCAAACGTTTGATATCTTTCACCTCACCTGCAATGCCAGAGATGCCTTTTGAAATTGCAAAGGGATTTAATTTCAAAGGAGTCTTGTCAAGTGTTTCAATAATCAAAAAACGCGGCCAGTGATCAATTTGTACAGAAGGTCGATGCTGATCGTCATTTTCCAATTGACGTTTGGTTTTTTTGTTAGGGGTTTGGTAATCCATGATTACTGGTATATTGGTTCGTCATCCGAGCTCCCCACCCACCACGGAGTATCACAAGGACAATGCTAAAGCAAGTGGGCCTCCAGCCTGCAGCACCAAGGATACTCGAATGATATACTCCAGCAGAAGAATCAAAAGATTAATAATTCCACCAGATTGGCCCATGAGCCACCGCCTTCTGGCATAGGACTCTAGGCAAAGTTCAGAACAACATATTTCAAATTACAAATATTTTACACAATAAAGCCAAGACCAAAGTACACCAATTCCAAATGATATTTGTGCAATGATAAATACAAGTATAATCCATGCACAGGGCTTGGCATGACCAGCCGATTGGTCGAACCGGGCCCATTCGACCACCCGTCTAGGCGAAGTCAGGGCCAAAGTGGTGTATTGAGCAACAGGAACAGAGTTGCAAGCTCCTATTGCCCTCAACCACCAGGATCCCTTCCTCCGCCGACACAGGGCCGCAACCTACGGCAAACGGGTTGGTGGACCAAATATCCCCCCGGGTCCACTACAGGGGTGTCGGCGAGCTCTTGGCATTACCCAGCACCCACCACGAGGAGGTGGCTCGCCACGGGGGCCTTCTGCCCTTATGGTACTCATTTATTGGTTTGATTTTTTGTTTTGGTAGTTGCTTCCCATTATTCCCAGTTGAAGGCTTGGAAATGGACTGTGATGATGATTGTTCCTGGGAAGATGGCCGAGACTGAACTTCTTCTCTAACAGTTGTTGATGTAGATACAACAGTTTGCGTTGACTGGTCAGGACTGTAGATTTCGGGTGCAACAGTGTCAACCCATGTCAAATCAGTTTGGCATTTCGTTGATGAAGTGGACACTGTTAAAGTTACAGTTTGATTTGTTGATGTTCTCGCAACTGAAGCATAGGACTCGTTTGGTTCTGATGTGTGAACAACAAGTTTCTTTGCATCAGCAAAACTAAGATTCCTTGTGAATTTGATTTTATTAATTTCCATTTGTTGTTTCCAGATCGGACATTCTTTTGAAAAAGATGAATGTGTTCCAGAGCAGTTGGTGCATTTTTTAAAGTTGCTGTCACAGTCTTCAGTAACATGAGTTTTTTCGCTGCAGTGAGCGCATGTAATAGCATTTGTGCAGTTCGTAACACCATGACCATACCTTTGGCATTTGAAACTTCTCAACGGGTTAGGAAGATAAGTATCAACATTGAGATGACAATATCCTGCTTTAATTGCTTTTGGAGCAGTTGGGGAAGAAAAATGGAATAGGTAGGTGTTTGTTTGTTTAGTTTCTGAGTTTTTTCGGGTTGTGAATCGTTTCTCAAAAATCACTCCTTGCTCTTTCATTTCTGTGGCTATATCTAATTCACTCATATCGGCAAATAGTTGATCCCGGTCTCTGACAATTCCTTTGCTAGTGTTCAAAGTTCTATGTGGAGATACCGAAATCGGTATTCCAACCAAAAGCTGTGTTGACATCAAATGTGTTGTTTGTTGTTTCCTGCTGCATTCGATGAGCAAAGAGCCTGATCTCAGTCGTTTGATGTTTGGGACTTCACCTGCAATACCTTGTATACCTTTTGACACTGCAAACGGGTTTAATTTTAAAGATGACTTGTCAAGTGTCTCAAGAACTAAAATCGTGACCAGTATTCAGTTGAGTTAGAAGGTCGTTGGTCATCATCATCACTGTCCAGTTGACGTTTGTTTCGTTTTTGGGGGGTTTTGTATTCCATAGTTAGTGTAGAAGGTTCATCATCCGAGCTCCCTACCCACCACGGAGTATCACAAGGACAATGATATAAAAAAGTGGGTCTCCAACTTGCAGCACCAAGGATACCCGGATGATATACTCCAGTAGAAGAATTAGAAATAACTAGTCTACCAGATTGGCCCATGAGCAATCGCCTTCTGGCATAAGACTCTAGGCAAAGTTCAAAGCAACATAATTCAACATCAAACATGTTTTAGATATTAAAGCCAAGACCAAAATCAATCAAAATCAGTTCCAAATCATACTTGTGCAGTGATAAATAAATTTATAGTCTATGCACAGGGCTTGGCATGACCAGCCGGTTGGTTGAACCGGGCCCATTCAACCTCCCGTCTAGGTGAAGTAAGGGTCGAAGGGGTGTGTTGAGCAAAGGGAACACGATTACAGGCCCCCAGTGCCCTCAACCCCCAGACTCCCGTCCTCCACCGACACAGGGCCGCAACCCACGGCAAACGGGTTGGTGGACCAAATATCCCCCCGGGTCCACAACGGGGGTGTTGGCGAGCTCTTAGCATTACCCAGCACCCACCACGAGGAGGTGGCTCACCACGGGTGCCCAGGTATTTCTGGGAATGTGATGGCCGATCTTGCTGCAAAAGCAGCACTCAACAAATCTGTGACACCACTTCTTATTCCATATTCAGATTACAAAGCTTGCATTAGAACATATGTAAAAAATAGAACAAATCATCAAAAAATGCCAATTCAACCCATAAAGAAAAAAAACGTGATGGAAAAAGTTCAAGTGATTCACTAAAGGCCTAATCTCAGTTACGATTCATCAATTAACATGCCTCCTTCCTTGTTGGTGGTAAACCAAGTTACGTAATGCATCCTCTTAAAACAGATTCATCAAATTCTTGATTCCCGAAAGCTAGTTAAATTGGTTTTCATGTTTACTTACTGCAGTTTTTCTGGAACATTTTCTCATGTTTTGGTTGTTTTTCTTTCTTGAGACGGTTCCCTTTTTTGTCTGCAAACATCTTGTCATAGCCACTGCAACAAACAAAATACAATTGATACTTGTGTATTTAGTGCATTAGAACACAGGTGTTGTCTTAGTTTCATCTAATTCTTGATTCCCGAAAGCTAGTTAAATTGGTTTTCATGCTTCCTTACTGTAGTTTTTCTGGACTATTTTCTCATGACATCATTGTGTTTGTTTTGGTTGTTTGTTCTTTCTTGAGACGGTTTCCTTTTTTGTCTGCAAAAATCTTGTCGTAGCCACTGCAACAAACAAAATACAGTACCCTGACAGAAACTTTATGTTTCAACAAAACTGACGTATATTATAGGGTGATTACAAAATTATAACAAGAAGTCGTCACCAAACACATGCACACGATTCAAACGGTTGAACAAAATCGCCTATGAACATCACATTTAGGTGCATAATTTTACTGTGCAATAAAAGTCACGTTTGGAGCTCAAGAAATGAGCATTCTTAATTATATGACAGTGGGTTGTGCTCATTTTTTGTTGTACACTGATGTGTATAGGACAGAGCATTAAGCAGAACTGCAATACCTTGAAACTCAGCGTGCGGAATAACAGGGAGAGCTGCCTTAGCGTCCTCATATTCTGTCCTGTTTCCAACCAGAAAAAATACAATTCTAAACTATTGTCAGCACAATGAAGATAAATTCATGTCGAGGTTATTGTAGAAACACCTGAAGTTTTACTTGTCGAATGGTTTAATGCATTGAAACTCTTGCAGTTACTGTATCTAAATCATATTAAAGTATATTCTTACGTCTGTTGTGGATTTAGGGTCATTCCTCTTACAGACTCATCATTCCGTAGAGTCTGCCTCACAGTTGTATGTGAAAGTAAATTCATGGGAAAGATGCAATTAGCATTTTGAAAAACCTAACCTAAAAAAATGACTAGCAGGCATTACAACTAAAGTCTTAAATAAAGTCGAATACTTCTAATACAGCATCGTATAAGAATATCTTGCCTGAAAACGTTACAAACATTTACAAAGAAATAAACAATCAATTTAGTTTTTAAAATATATTTGTGTTAAATTTCATTTTGAAATGCCTTAGCGATGAAGGAGTAAGCATTAACTCCGAAACGTTGTGTTCTCATATAAAGAAGTTGACATCCATAAAATCTTCATTCTTATGCATTTCACTTCTAAATGCCCTTCAAAGACTTGAGTTGTGTTTAGATAAAATAGATAAATGGTGTCTTGAAAACGGCTTCAAATTTTCTAAATCAAAAACCATTTGTATACACTTCTGTTGTAAATACAAAGCCCATAAAGACCCAGAACTATTTCTACGTGATACTCCAATCAAAGTGGTCAAGAAGGCCAAGTTCTTGGGACTTATTTTCGATTCACGTTTGACCTCTTTGCCCCATATTAAATCCCTAAAATCAAATGCTTGAACACACTCGATTTATTAAAGGATGTTTCTAATTCAAAGCGGTGAGGTTATCAGACTACCCTCCTTCACTTATATAGATCACTGGTCCCCTCTCAACTTGATTATGGCTCCATCGTATATGCAAAAGGAGCCTGAAACTATTAGATTCTGTCCATCACCAAGGTCTAAGACTTTGTCTTGGTTCCTTCAGAACTTCACCTGTTGACAGTCTCTATGTTGAACTATCTCTTACACAACGTCGTATTAAATTATCCTTACACTACATTACTAAATTATACTCTACTGTATCTAACCCTGCATATAACTGTGTGTTCAATCCACTGTATGAGGATTTGTACGACAAGAAGTCTTCTCTTGTACCACCTCTAGGGCGCAGAATGAAACCCTTTTTTTCTTCGCCCGGCATTGAGTTGCAAAACATAGCTCCCTCCCGTGTTCTTTTTTCTCCTCCTTGGTAGTTGGTTAGGCCCCAAGTAGACCTTACATTAACTACATTAACTACATTTTAAAAATCAGAAACGGATGAATTACAGTGTAACAAGAATATCATTAATTGAAACATAGCATTAATTGAAATATAGCAATCATAAATCCTTATTTACAGATGGGTCCAAGGATGGGGCGCAGTGGCTTGTGCCACTGTCATTGGATCCAGAACAATATCTTCTAGATTACCAGATTATAGTTCTACTTTTACAGCAGAAGCTAACGCCATATTAACAGCTCTCAAATATATTCAAAGGCACCCAAACGTAAACAATATATAATCTATTCAGACTATCTTTCTTGTCTTCAGGTGATTAAAAATTTATCATGTACACATCCACTTTTAATTGACATTATTGAATTGTATAATAATCTTGCTACTGGCCAATACGACATCGTCTTCTGTTGGTTACCCAGCCATGTAGGCATTTCAGGGAACACAATGCGTCATTATGCGACGATGTCGTATTGGTCACACCAGATATACGCATAAATACCTTTTGAAAGGTGAGGATCCTCCATTTTGTATCCCTTGTGATGAAAGAATCACGGTGAAGCATGTCTTGCTTGACTGCGTGGAATATTCCATCACAAGGGATACCTACTTTAAATCACGTAGTATGAAGGACCTCTTTACTAATATCAGTTCTCATTTAATTATTGGATTTTTAAAAGAATTATATTTATTAAATGAATTGTAAATAGATAAGTTTTTATTAGCGGAAGTTTAAATTGGTAACTGTGCTTGTTAGTGGCTGTATCCTCAAAGGGGGTTGAAGTACTGTAAAACTATTGTCCTCCCGAGAGGGTACGTAAGTCCACAAACATTCAAAGTAGATTCAAAATGTCCATGTTTTTAATCGTAGAATAAGTGTCTTTTTATTGAATGGCTAGATTTCACGAATTGCTGACGCCTGAGGGGATGATGTAAATCCAGCTAGGATCCATGCAGGTAGCCAAGGTACTGTAAGTCCCCACGGTCCCTAGTATGGTGATCTACCTTCAGTTGTTAGCAATCTATAGCCCATTTTTATCTTGTATTGTCCTCTATAGATAAATTGTTTTAGGTATAGGTACTAGTTTTATATTTTACTCTGTGATATTCTGATAATCCGAATCTCTTTCTTCCCTTCAGGTTATTAAACATATTTCTTGAAAACATCCGCTTTTAATTGAAATTATTGAATTGTACAATAATCTTGCTACTGGCCAGTGCGACATCGTCCTTTGTTGGTTATCAAGCCACGTGGGCATTTCCGGTAACGCAATGGCCGATCTTGCTGCCAAAGCAGCACTCAACAAATCTGTAACACCACTTCTTATTCCATACACTCATTATAAAGCTAACATTAGATCTCATATCCGTGATCTGATGCCGAAGAAGTGGGACACCAAGGTAGGCATCAATAAATTACATGAAATAAAACCGTATATATTGGTTATTCCTACTTGGGTTGTCAGTCCAGATTTGAAGAGGTGATCATACGGCGATGTCGTATTGGCCTTACTAGATATACTCAGTCATACCTATTGAAAGGTGTGGATCCTCCGTTTTGTATCCCTTGTGATGAGAGAACCACGGACAATTATATTCTGCTTGACTGTTGAATTATCCATCACAAGGGATAAATATTTCAATGTCAAGACAATTAAGGGCCTTTCTAACACCGTTCGTTCTCATTTAATTCTTGGATTTTTAAAAGAAATTGACTTCATCATTGCGTTTTGATTATTATGTTCTGTAGATAGTTGCATTTTAATTCATGGTAGTTTAGATTAGTAACGTTAATTGTTAGTGGCTGTACAGTCAAAGGGGGTTAAAGTATTGTACAATTATTGTCCTCCTGAGAGGGTACGTAAGTCCCAAAACATTTCCTGTAGGTTTAGTCTTCCACTGTTTTTAATGGTAGTATATGTGTATTTTTAATTCATGGCTAGATGTGACTAAATTGCTAACAGCTGAGTGGATGATGTAAATCCATCTAGGGTCCATGCAGGTAGCAAAGGTACTGTAAGTCCCCATGGCCCCTAGTATGGTCATCTACCTTCAGTTGTTGTCAATCTCTGATTTTATGTTGTATTGTCCGAATAGTGATGTTAGTTTTAACTTTCCATGCTAGTTTTAATTCTAATTGTGATATTTTATTTTTTTTACTATCCTTCGTTGATGGGTTTTTATAATGTATATATGCTCTTTTTTTTAATGTTCTCGTCACAATATGGCTGAGATATTGCCGATGTGACGTTAAATATTAACTCACTCACTCACTCTTGCCTTCAGACTGTTAGAAATATTTCTTGTAAACATCCGCTTTTAATTGAAATTATTGAATTGTACAATAATCTTGCTACTGGCCAGTGCGACATCGTCCTTTGTTGGTTACCTAGTCACGTTGGCATGTCTGGTAACACAACGGCCGATCTTGCTGCCAAGGCAGCACTCAACAAATCTATGACACCACTTCTTTTTCCATACTCAGATTATAAAGCTACAGTAAGATCTTCTATCCGTGATCTGATGCAGAAGAAGTGGTAGTAAGACATAACAAAATGGCCGATCTTGCTGCTAAGGCATCACTCAACAAATCTGTGACACCACTTCTTATTTCATCCTCAGAGTATAAAGCTACGATAAGATCTTATATTCGTGATCTAATGCAGCAGAAGTGGGACACCCAGGTAGGCATAAATAAATTACATGAAATAAAACCTTATATCGGTTATACTTACTTGGGCTGTCAGTCCAGATTTCAGGAGGTCATTATGCGACGATGTCGCATTGGCCATACGAAGTATACTATTAAAAGGTGAAGATCCTCCGTTTTGTATCCCTTGTGATGAAAGAACCACAGTCAAGCATGTCATAATGTTAACTCTCATTTAATTATTGCAGTTTTAAAAGAATTAGATTTGCTGAATGAATTGTAAAGAGATAATTTTTTTATGCTTGGAAGTTTGAATTAGGAACTTAGTATGTTAGTGGCTGTATCCTTGAGGGAGGTTAAAAAACTGTATAATTATTGTCCTCCTGAGAGGGTACGTAAGTCCAAAAACATTTGAAGTCAAATTTGATCTGCCATTTCTTTTAGCCGTAGTATTTCTGTCATTTTAATTTGTGGCTAATCTTACATACAATCACCAGCAGCTGAGGGGATGGTGTAAATCCAGGTAAGGACCATGAAAGGTAGTAGAAGTGCTGTAAGTCCCCATGGCCCCTAGTATGGTGATCTACCTTCAGTTGATGGTGATCTATATAGCCTGTTTTTATATAATATTGTCTGACTACGGATATTAGTTTTAACTTTTCACGCTGAGTTTTACTTCGTATTGTGATATTCTAGTTGTTTTACTGTCCTTCGTCGACAGGTTTTTATCATATACATAGATTCCTTTTTTAAGAATGCTCTCGTCACGATATGGCTGCAATACTGCCGATGTGACGTTAAATATTAACTCACTCACTCACTCACTACCCCCAATAAGGGCCGCTTCTAAAGTAGAAAAAAATGTAGGTGTTTCACATGTATTTCTCTCTGACCGCGAGAAACAAATCCATGAGCGATCAGGATACATCTTTTACGAACGATACCAAATTTCAAAACAATTTCTAGAACTCTATTTGTGCATCTTCCGGGAGTATGTTGAAAATGGAGAAGTAATTGATTTCGTTCACCTCTTCCAACCAAACCAATTTCACGCATTTAATGGAAAACTGCTAATTATGCTCTCAAACTGGTCGGAGCCTGAGACAACTTAACATGTAAGAACAGCATGTGTAGGAATGATCAATGTATTTAGCGGCTACTATCAGGAGAATCAGAACCCGCTCAAGGGTTTAATTTGGAAATTATACGGCGCCAATTACGGAACCAAAGGGGTTGGAAGTAGCAGCACCACCATGCAGTGAACATCGAAAAGCTGCCGACGTCCTGGAAGGAGTCTACATATGGAAAAAGTTTACTATAGCCAAACACGAAGGGAAGAATAGGCTGTTGCTGCTTCTTGAGTCATGGAGTGGAAACACATTACGGACTGTGACAATACTGACTTTTTGTCTGCGTCAGTTTCAAGAACGGACATAGAAAATACAATCAAAATGTTGAAATCTGATAAATCCATATATATTGATGGAACACCACCCGATTTATACAAACGTGCTCATAGTAAACTTGTTTAAAGCTATTCTAGATTGCGGCATTTTCCCTGGCAGTTTTACTGTTGGCATTCTACTCTAACAAAGGAAGCTGTCATGAACTAAATAACTATCGAAGAATGAAAGACGCCTAAATTATTGCCATTTACCTTAAACTATATTTACCTGTATAGATTTCAAATTGTTCACCTGTTCATGTGTAATATTTCGGTGACTGAAATCAGTTCTTGGTTATTTGGACATAAACACTGAACAAAGCTCTTCTTATACAGACACACTGTTGGGCACACTGTTTTGAAAGAAGTTTCGGTAATAAATGTGATATGAAGACTGTTGGCAATCATCAACTGTTTTATAGAACGTATTGTTGCCTGTTATCGGAAACATTCTTTTATGCATCACGGCAGAATATGTCATTCTGCGTCACTGGTTGACTCCCACTGTAATAACTATCAGTTGTTGTTTTTTACTGGACAAGTTTAAATATACACCTATGATATTCTATCCATTTCGATGTCTTTTTCGAACAGTTCTTGATGCAGGCAAACATTTTATGCGTTTTTATATAGCTTTCATATGCACGATATGACTGATATGGCATTCGTAGTCCCTCACTCACGCTCTGACTGGCAGGCTTGTAATACTAGCTTTGTTATGGACTCATACCCACATTTACTCGCTACCTCGCTAGCATTTAAGCCATGATTATTCCTGGTGGTTAAATCTACAATTCGCTTTGACAGTACATAGTTCACCATGTCTTCATCTCCGTGTGTACAGGCGATATGAAGGACATTTTCACCATCACTATTTACTACTGAAGGATCGGCTCTACTCTCTAGTAGTAATTCAAACACACCGAATGTACTTTGTCTTGCTGCTAAAAGCAGTGGTGTCATCCCTTTCGACCCTCTACAGTTTATATCAACAACGTGTAGCTTGAGGATGTGTTTCACTATTTCCTCATTTTCTCCCATAGAGGCGAAATGAAGGATGCTGTTACCATCATTATCTACTGCTGAAAGATTCGCCCCACCCTCTAGTAGCAATTTAAACACGCCATATGCACTGTATTCTGCTGCTACTAGCAGTGCTGTTTTCCCTTTAAATCCTCTACAGTTTGTGTCCAGAATGTGTAGCTTGAGGACATGCTTCACTATCTCCTCACCGTCTCCCTCACAGGCCATATGAAGGATATTGTCACCATTACTATTTACTGCTGAAGGATCAGCTCCACTCTCCAGTAGCAATTCAAACACATTGTATGAATTGTATTCTGCTGCTAACAGCAGTGGTGTCCTCCCTTTCGATCCTCTACAGTTTATATTCAGTGTGTGTAGCTTCAGGACATGCTTCACTATCTCCTCATCCCCTCGCATACAGGCCAAATGAAGGGCGTTGTCACCATCTCTATTTACTAAAGAAGGATCTGCTCCGCTTTTCAGTAGCAACTGAAACACATTGCGTGACTGATATTTTACTGCTAACAGTAGTGGTGTCATCTCATTAAATCTACAGTTTATATCCACAATGTGTAACCTGAGGATACGCTTGACTATCTCCACATCTTTTCCCTCACAGGCCAAATGAAGGATGTTCTTACCATCATTTTCAAATCCTGACAGATCAGCTCCTTTCCTCACCAGATTATCAAATACTTCTCTTTTCGCACACCTTGCTGCAATCATCACTGGTGTCACTCCATCATTGTTTTTTGCATTTATATCCACAATGTTTTGCATCAGGATATAATTGACTATCTTAACATGTCCTCCTCGAGTAGCCAAATGAAGGATATTGTCTCCATCCCCGTCAATTACTGACAGATCAGCTTCTTTTTTCACGAGAATATCAAATGCTTCGTTTTTTGCAAGACATGCCGCAATCATTACTGGTGTCATTTCTTCATCCCCTTTAGAGTTTATATCCACAATGTTTTGCATCAGGATATAAGTCACTATCTTAAGATTTCCTCCTCGACAAGCCGAATGAAGGATGTTGTCACCATCCTCGTCAATTACTGACAGATCAGCTCCTTTTTTGACAAGGATATCAAATGCTTCGGTTTTCCCATGATATGCTGCAAGCATCACTGGTGTCCTTTCTTCATTCCCTTTACCATTTATTTCCACAATGTTTTGCATCAGGATATAAGTCACTATCTTTAGATTTCCTCCTCGACAAGCCCAATGAAGGATGCTGTCACCATCCTCGTCAATTACTGACAGATCAGCTCCTTCTTGGACAAGAATATCAAATAGTTCTCTTTTCCCATGATATGCTGCAAGTAGCACTGGAGTCATTTCTTCACAATCTTTACTATTTATGTCCACACTGGTTTGGTTCAGAACATACTTCACTGTGTCCACATGTCCTCCAATGCAGGAAAGATGGAGACTGTTTCTACTTTTCTGGTTCACTGCTAAAGTATTCGCACCTTTTTCTATCAATAACCCAAACACATCTATTTTCCCATGATATGCGGCTAACAACAATGGAGTCATGTTATTTTCATCGTTGCCGTTAATGTCAACAATGTTTTGTGTCAGGATATATTTCACAATATTCACACTTCCTCCTTGACAGGCCCAGTGAAGAATATTTCTGTTTGTACTATCCTTTGTTAAGGTGTCAGCTCCTCTCTCTATCAGAAAGTGAAACACAACTTTGTTCCCATAACCAGCTGCCAACAACAATGGTGCAATGCCCTTGTCATCTGTACTGTTTATATACAGAACGTTATGTTTTAGGACATATTTCACTATATCTACATTTCCTCCCTGACAGGATACATAGAGGATATTTTCACAATGATCGTTCTCTTTTGATATATCAGCTCCTATTTTCATAAGGAAACAAAACACGTCCTTCTTCCCAAACAGTGCTGCTGACATCAAAGCCGTTGTCCCGTTTCCTCCCCTACTTTCAATGTCTATGATCTTCAGTGAGTGGATGTACTTCACTATTCCCAGATTTCCCTCCATACAGGCGACGTGTAAGATATTATTATCCTCATCATCTAATAGGGTCAAATTTGCCCCTTTCTCCACAAGTAATTCCAGCAATGCCCTGTGTCCTGCTACTGCCGCTATCATTGCTGGCGTCCTACCAGCTTGTCCTCTCGAGTTGACGTTGGCAGGATCATGAGACAACAAGTATTTAACTTGATGCAAGTCTCCTATTCTGCAGGCATCAATAAGAGTAGTGTTAACGAAGGCCCGGTTATGTGTTTGATGATGTTCATCTGAAAGAAACGATGAAAACATGACACAGTTTTCAGTTTTAGACCCATGTTAATTTAACCCATTACGCTCCACGCACCCCAAAATGCTGTACATCTATAGAGCTGAAACAGAGGTATACAGGGATTCAATAGTTATTTGGGTGAGTGAGTGAGTAAGTTAATATTCAACGTCATACCTAGAATATTGCAGCCATATCGTGACGAGAACTATTCATTATAAAAATTGCAAATAAATTAATAGCACCTAAAAACTGTCAACGAAGGACAGAAAACTAACTAGAACATCACTGAGTAATGTAATGTAAAACTAGTGATTAGACCTAAATCAGTGTATGTATAAAGGACAATACAATATAAAAATGAGCTATACGTTGCCAGAACGGAAGGTAGATCACCATACTAAGAACCATTGGGACTTACAGAACATTTACTTTCTACATGGACCCTAGCAGGATTTACATCATCCACTCAACTGATGTCAAACAGGAAGGCAAGGAAAAAAGCAGAACAATATTTCCTTCACCATCCTATGGTGCATAAGTTAAATAAATTTAAAATTTTAAATGCTAAAGCACGACGTACTTAAAATTTAAACAGAACAAACGCCAATCTTGGCAAAATTATGTATCCAAAATAAGTTCTCGGACACCTATGTCCAAAGGTATGGAACATGGTCCAGAAAATCAAAGGTAAAGGTACTAAATCTACTGTCCATCATCTTAAACATGGAGACCAATTGCTTACTGATAAATCAGATATTGCTAATAAGCTGCGTAAAACCCTTGCTAAACATTCTTCCTCTTCTAATTATGTACCAAAATTCCAGCAATATCAAAAAAGAAGAAAAGAAAGCTATTAATTTCTATTCTGATAATGGGGAAGATTATAATGAAACGTTTTCTATTCATGAACTCCATACTGCTCTTGATCAAGCTCATGATACTGCTACAGGAGCTGATAACATACATTATCGACTCCTGAAACATTTAACAGAATCCTGTCTGGAAACTCTTCTAAATATTTTGAAGGTGTTTGGACATCGGATAACTTTCCTCCTTCATGGCGTGACGCCGTAGTAGTACCAATACCTAAACCTGAACGTGATCATACGGATCCATCCAATTATCGTCCGATTTCATCAACAAGCTGTGTTTGCAAGACCATGGAACGCATGATAAATAATCGACTAGTTTGGTACTTGGAAACCTTATAACTGATATACAATGTGGCTTCCGGAAAAACAGAAGTATTGTCGATCACTTAATGCAACTGGAATCATTTGTTAAAAATGCACTAATTAATAAACAACATGCTGTGTCTATCTTTTTTCATCTTGAAAAAGCATATGACACAACCTGGAAATATGGTATTTAAGAGATTTACATGACTTTGGCTTGCGAGGTCGTTTGCCTCAATTTATAGCCAACTTTTTAAATCATAGACAGTTTCAAGTTCGAATGGGTTCTACCCTGTCTGATTATTACTATCAGGATCAGGGTGTTCCACAAGGCAGTATTTTGTCTGATACACCTTTTAGCATAAAGATAGATAGTTTATCAAAAGTTTTAAACGATTCAATTGATGGATCCTTTGTGGATTATTTTAATATTTCTTGTCGTGGGAAAAAGATGCATACTATTGAACGGCAACTGCAGTTGTGTTTAAACAAAATAAATAAATGGTGTCTTGCAAACGGCTTTAAATTTTTGCTGAAAATATAAGCCACATAAGGACCCTGAACTATCTCTAGATGGCACTCCCATCAAAGTTGTCAAGCAGGCCAAGTTCTTGGGTCTAATCTTTGACTTCCACTTAACATTTCTGTCTCATACACTACAAAAATGACTTGGTTTCCAGAAACCTGGAAACCATCCGTAATGTGGGTAATTGCGGAATCCAGTTGGTTTCCATTCCCTGAAACTCACTAACTGAGTTTCCAACTAGATTCCATTTTGGAAATGTGATTTTGGTATTTCTGTAAATGGAAACCAAAATGAAACTAAGTTCGGGGGTTTCTTGTTAGTTTCCATACCTGGAATTTGCAACTCTCAGATCTCACTAAATGAAAACCAAGATAAAAGTAGAACATGTTGAAACCCGCAATAAAACTCATACATGGAAACCAGGTTGAAACCTACAATAAACTCATACATGGAAACCAGGTTGAAACCTACAATAAACTCATACATGGAAACCAGGTTGAAACCTACAATAAACTCGTACATGGAAACCAACTGTATCCCGCTTGGAGGAGTGCGTAATGAAACGAACTGGAAACCATCTGAAATGGTGCAGTTTCAGCTGCATGGAAACCACAATGAAACTATAGGAAACTCCCTGGAAACCAACCGGAAATGTTGGTTTCCATGACGTTTCTTCTCGGTTTCAGTGTTCCGGAAACCAGCTTATTTTTGATGTGATATTAAGTCCCTTAACACCAAATGCCTGAAGGCTCTTGAATTGTAGAAAGTTGTTTCCAACTCAAAGTGGGTAGGGGATCAAGCAACCCTTTTACATCTATATCGATCACTCGTGCGTTCGAAACTCGATTATGGCTCCATCGTATATGGGTAAGCCTGCAAAAGCAACCTTAAACTTCTTGACTCTGTCCACCATGAAGGCTTACGACTTTGTCTTGGGTCTTTCAGAACTTCACCTATTGATAGTGCTTAGGCCACAAGTTCACCTAACATTAACATCATTTAAAAAATCAGAAACAAATGATTTACGATATTAACAAGAATATCATAAAATAAAACATAAAAATAGCAATTACAAACCCTTATTTACAGATGGATCCAAGGACGGTGGTGCAGTAGCTTGTGCCACTGTCATTGGAACCAGAACAATATCTTCTAGAATTCCAGATAACACCTCTATTTTTACTGCAGAAGCAAACCCATATTAACAGCTCTTAAATATATTCAAAGACACCCTAAACGTAAACAATATATAATCTATTCAGACTCTCGTTCTTGTCTTCAGGCGATTAAAAATATTTCTTGTAAACATCCACTTTTAATTGAAATTATTGAATTGTATAATACTCCTGCTACTGGCCAATACGACATTGTCTTTTGTTGGTTGCCCAGCCACGTAGGCATTTCCGGTAACTCAATGGCAAATCTTTGCTGCTAAGGCGGCACTCAACAAATCTGTGACACTACTTCTTGTTCCATGCACTGATTACAAAGCAAGCATTGGAAGTTACATCCGTGATCTGATGCATAAGAAGTGGGACACCCAAGTAGGAATAAATAAATTACACCAAATAAAACCGTATATTGGTTACACCTACTTGGGCTGTCAGTCCAGATTTGAAGAGGTTATTTTAAGACGATGTCGTATTGGCCATACGAGATATACTCATTCATATCTTTTAAAAGGTATCTTTTAAAAGGTGAGGATCTTCCATTTTGTATCCCTTGTGATGAGAGAGTCACGGTCAAGCATATTCTGCTTGATTGTGTCGAATTCTCCATCAGAACGGATAAATATTTCAATGTCAAAACTCTACCGGATCTTTTTACAAACATTAATTCCCATTTAATTATAGGTTTTTTAAAAGAAATTGATTTTTTGCTTGAATTTTGAATTTCTGTAAATAGATGTATTTTAATTATTGGTTGTTTAGATTTGTAACTAGAATTGTTAGTGGCCGTACCCTCAAAGGGGGTTGAAGTATTGTAAAATTACTGTCCTCCTGAGAGGGTACGTAAGTCTAAATTCTAAATTTCCAGGTTTGTAATCGTAGAATAAGTGTCTTTTTATTGTATGGCTAGATTTCACAAATTGCTGATGGCAGAGGGAATGATGTAAATCCAGCTAGGGTCCATGCAGGTAGCAAAAGTACTGTAAGTCCCTATGGTCCCTAGTATGGTGATCTACCTTCCGTTGTTAGCAATCTATAGCCCGTTTTTACACTTTATTGTCCTGTATAGATAAATTGTTTTAGGTATATTTACTGGTTTTACATTCTACTCTGTGATATCCTAGTTGCTTTACTGTCCTTCGCAGACAGATTTTATAATAGACATATATTTCATTTTAGTATTAAATGTTCTGGTCACGGCACCCGTGGCGAGCCACCTCCTCGTGGTGGGTGCTGGGTAACGCCAAGAGGTTGCCGACACCCCCGTAGTGGACCCGGCGGGATATTTGGTCCACCAACCCGTTTGCCGTGGGTTGCGGCCCTGTGTCGGCGGAGAAAGGGATCCTGGTGGTTGAGAGAAATAGGGACCTGTAACCGTGTTCCTGTTGCTCAATACACCACTTTGGCCCTGACTTCGCCTAGACGGGTTGTTGAATGGGCCCGGTTCAACCAATCGGCTGGTCATGCCAAGCCCTGAGTATCTATATTCTCCTTCATAAATTTTCGAAACTTTTTATCAGATGTCTTGGCCTAATCATTATATATTTGAATTTCGAATGAGTGACTTCAATTTTCTAATTTGCCTAGAGTCTTATGCCCAGAAGGCGGTGGCTCATGGGCCAATCTGGTTTATCCTCCGGATTAACTGGAGTATATCATTTCTGTAACCCTTAGGTGTCAGTTTGCTGGAACACCGCTTACATATAACATCGCCCTTGTTGGCGCTCCGTGGTGGGCAGGGATCAAATTTGATGAACCAATCTACAATTCACTATGGGTAAGCAAAATCCAAAAAAACCAAAACGGCAACTTTCAGAATCTGATTCTGAGCTTGACTCTGATGAAGATGAGATTGTTACTAAATTGTTATATTCTGAACGGGATGCTTGGCCTCGCTTTCTTGTTCTGGAAGCAAAGGGTGAACGAGCCCTTTCTTCTTACTCACCATTTTTGTTAGAAAAGGGATTGCAGGGCAAAGCTGGTGAGTTGAAAAATGTTACCAAGTTACGGTCTGGTTGAATGTTTCAGGAAGTCCCAAGGCATTAACCTTATGACGTCAACCAAATTAACTGATATCCCAGTTACATGTTCAGCACACAAGACCCTTAACTTTTCCAAAGGACTAAGAAGTCTCCGCAGATGAATCTGTTGAAGACATTGTATCCCAGCTTCGAAGTCAAGGTGTCATTGAGGCCAAACGATTTACATATCGTAAAGATGACCGTGTGTTCCCATCAAACACATATCTGTTGACTTTTGTTTTACCTCATTCTATTAAGGTTGGATGTTTCTCCATGACAGTTGATCTGTTTATCCCACGCCCGACTCGTTGTTTTAATTGTCAGAAGTTTGGCCACGGGCAAAATTCCTGTAGGAACAAGTTAGCTTGCTTCCGATGTGGAGAACCTGATCATGATAGGAAAATATGTACAAACACCATCAAGTGTTTACATTGCAAAGGTGACCACATGGCATCTTCTATAAACTGTCCTGTATGGAAATTTGAGGCCACGGTACAGAAACTAAAAAGTGAGAAACGTCTCAGTTACTCCGATGCCAGGAAACAAGCCAGACTTCTTACACCTGATTCAGCACGTTCATCATATGCATCAACGGTCAAAAAGGTAACTACATCTATTCTTTGTCAGACAGACCTTACTTGGGTAAAATCTGAACATCCCAAATCCCTCTCAGAAACTGCACTAAATACAGAAAGTTCCAAATCGGCCACAGATCCAGATCAGTTACCAGTAAAACAAAGAGGAACATCTACACAAACAGAGTCACATCAAATCAATTTGTCAAAGGCTACCAAAGTGGATATAAAGAAGAAACAAATTCAGCCTGACAGATTGCCAAAAGCATTGAAAAATACAGTGCAGATCCATAATAAATATGGACTGCTTAAAGACATGGATACAGAAGTATCCCCCCCCCCCCCCCCCCCCCGTGTGAGCACTGGTGGCCATACAAGTGGTCACTCCCCAAAAAAGAAAGGTAGAGCAGTCTCTCCTGTTACCGCTCCTTAGATAATTAAAACACTATGAGTCATTCGCCTAATCTAGTACAATGGAACTGCAGAGGCCTCAAGAATAACTTTAATGAACTACAGTTGTTAGTTCAAGACTTTAAACCGTCAGCACTATGTCTCCAAGAGTCTTTTCTCAAGTATACTGATGCATTCGATTTACGGCAGTACACTTGTTATCACTCTTTTTCTCCTCCAGGGGATAAAGCGACTGGAGGTTCAACTATATTAGTTAGACGTAACATCATTCACAGCGATATTCATTTAAATACCAATCTCCAAGCCGTATACGTAGCTATTCGCCTCAGCCTGCACATTGCGTTTACTCTGTGCTCTTTGTACATTCCACCTTCATCTGTTCTCCAACAAACTGATCTCCAAAATCTCTATGATCAGTTACCAAAGCCCTGTATCATCATGGGCGATTTGAACGGGCACAACCTTCTATGGGGAAGTACACGTACAAACCATAAAGGCCGGATTATTGAGGATTTTATATCTGATAATAGCTTGTGTGTTTTTAATGACGAATCATACACCTATTTACATCCTGGGACTGGAACCTATTCTATACTTGATCTGTCTCTTGCTGATTCGAATATTTACAACGAATTTGACTGGTCTGTTCATGACGACCTTTGTGGAAGTGACCACTTCCCAACTGTCCTAAAAGCTATCAAACCTGATGATGATATCGATCCACCTTTGTCACGGTGGAATTTTAATAAGGCCAATTGGTCTTTATATGAAATGTTGTGTATGGAAAAAATACTACCGGAAAACTTTATGAATGTATCAGATCCGATAGAGTTGTTTTCAGCTGTGTTGAATGAAATCGCTGACGAATCAATTCCTAAGCCCTTTGCAATTCCTCACCTTCGTAAACCATGGTTCAACAATGAATGTAAACAAGCAAGAACGTGTAGGAAGAAAGCAGAAAAATACTTTCGCAGACATCCTACAGTTCATAACTTAAATAGTGTCAAAATTACGTGTGCCAAGGCACGACGAACTTGTAAACAAAACGAGCGCCAGTCTTGGAGGCAATACGTTTCCAACATCAATTCGCGCACACCCATGTCTAAGGTGTGGAATATGGTCCAAAGAATAAAAGGCAAAGGTTCCAAATCCTCTGTTAAACATCTTAAAGAAGGTGATACACTGATAACTGGTAAGGGTGATATTGCTAATAAAATTGGTGAAACTCTTTCCAGAAATTCATCATCATCAAATTATATACCTGAATTTCAGAAATATAAAAATCGACAAGAAAAACAAAGAATTAATTTTGACTCTAATAACAGTGAAGATTATAATGAAGTATTTTTATTTCATGAGCTACATACCGCTCTCGAGCAAGCTCATGACACTGCCGCTGGTGATGACAACATTCATTACCAATTACTGAAACATTTACCTGAGACATGTCTTTTGACACTTTTGGAAATATTTGACCATATTTGGATTTCAGGAAACTTTCCCCAGTCGTGGCACAATGCCATTGTAATCCCCATACCAAAGCCTGGACGGGATCATACAGATCCATCAAATTACCGCCCTATATCGTTAACCAGTTGCGTTTGTAAAACCATGGAACGAATGATAAACAATAGATTAGTCTGGTATTTGGAAACGACTAATCCTATCACAGATATTCAATGTGGTTTCCGGAAAAACCGAAGTACTATTGATCATTTAGTACGATTAGAATCCTATGTTAAGAATGCTATTGTAAATAAACAACACGTTGTATCAATTTTCTTCGATCTGGAGAAAGCATATGATTCTACTTGGAAGTATGGCATTTTGAAGGATTTACATGATTTTGGTTTGAGAGGTCGTTTACCTCATTTTATCTCACAATTTTTAAAAGACAGGCAATTTCAAGTCCGAGCGGGTTCAACTCTGTCTGAACATTACGATCAGGATCAGGGTGTCCCACAAGGGAGTATTTTGTCTGTTACTTTATTTAGTATTAAAATAAATAGTCTTTCTAAAGTTTTAAATGATGCAGTTAATGGATCACTTTTTGTGGATGATTTTAATGTTTCTTGTCGTGGTAAAAATATGCATGCCATAGAGAGGCAGTTACAATTATGCCTAAATAAAATCCATAAATGGTGTCTTGAAAACGGTTTTAAATTAACGTCTAAAACAAACTGTATACATTTCTGTAGAAAATATAAACCGCATAGAGACCCAGAATTATGTTTAAATGGCACACCCATTAAAGTTGTAAAGGAAGCCAAGTTCTTGGTACTTATTTTTGATTCTCATTTGACTTTCCTACCACACATTAAGTACCTACCACACATTATATAAATGCCTGAAGGCACTTGACTTACTGAAAGTAGTTTCGAATTCTAAGTGGGGAGGAGACCAAACTACCCTCTTGCACTTATACAGATCTCTCGTCCGCTCGAAACTTGATTATGGCTCCATTGTATATGGTGGAGCATGTAAGAGCAATCGCAAACTATTAGATGTTGTCCACCACCAAGGTCTATGACTTTGTCTTGGAACTTTCAGAACTTCCCCAGTTGACAGTCTCTACGTCGAGGCCGATGAGCCATCTCTTAACCAACGACGTATCAAATTATCTTTACAGTATCTCACTAAACTATATTCCAAAAAGTCCAACCCTGCATCTATCTGTGTTTTCAATCCTTTTTATGCGGCTCTATACAATAAAGCTCTTCCCTTGTTCCTTTCCTCTCTGCTGCTGGAATTGAGCTAGAAAATATATCTCCCACCCGTCTGATTTCGTCAGTGAGACCAGATGTTGACCTAACACTGTAAGCATTTAAAAAATCAGAAACAAATGATTTACAATATAAACAAGAATATAATCAGTTAAAAAGTAAATACTCCAGTTACAAATCCTTATTTACAGATGGGTCCAAGGATGGTGGCGCCGTGGCTTGTGCCACCGTCATTGGATCCAGAATACTATCTTCCCGATTACCCGACAATAGCTCTATTTTTACTGCAGAAGCAAACGCAATACTAACGGCTCTAAAATATATTCAAAAATACCCTAAGCATCAACAATATATAATCTATTCAGACTCTCTTTCTTGCCTTCAGGCGATTAAAAACGTATCATGTAAACATCCACTTTTAATAGAAATTATTGAGTTATATAATGATCTTGCTACTGGCCAATGCGACTTCGTCTTTTGTTGGTTACCCAGCCACGTTGGTATTACTGGGAACATAATGGCCGATCGTGCTGCGAAGGCAGCGCTGAACAAATCTGTGACACCACTTCTTATTCCCTATTCCGATTATAAAGCTGTTATCAGATCTTACATCCGGGATATAATGCAGAGGAGGTGGGACAGTCAAGTAGGTATCAATAAATTACATGAAATAACACCCAATATTGGTTACACCTACTTGGACAGTCAGTCCAGATTTGAGGAGGTCATCTTAAGACGATGCCGTATTGGCCACACCAGGTATACACATCAATATCTATTGAAAGGTGAAGATCCTCCGTTTTGTATCCCTTGTGATGAACGAATCACAGTCAAGCATGTCTTGCTTGACTGTGTGGAATATTCCATCACAAAGGATAAATATTTTAATTCACGAACTTTGAAGGATCGTATTTTAAATAATAGTTCTCATTTAATTATTGCTTTTTTAAAAGATTTAGATTTGTTGTCTGAGTTGTAAATAGATAATTATTTTACGAATGGAAGTTTCAATTAGTAACTGAGATTGTTAGTGGCAGTATCCTCAAGGGGGGTTAAAGTACAGTAAAATTATTGTCCTCCCGAGAGGGTACGTAAGTCACATAACATTCTAAGTAAATTAAAGCTTTCCACTGTTTTAATCGTAGCATTCGTGTAGTTTTAATGTATGGTTAGATGTGACGTAATTGCTAACGGCTGAAGGGATGATGTAAATCCAGCTAGGGTCCATGCAGGTAGCAAACGTACTGTAAGTCCCCATGGTCCCCACTGTGATCTACCTTCAGTTGTTGGCAATCTATAACCTGTTTTTATATTGTATTGTCCTCAGTAATGAAACTGTTTTAGATATCATTACTAGTTTTAAATGAATGTCTGTGATATCCTTTTGATTTTGCTGTTCTTTGTCAACTGTTTTTAGATTGTTTCAAGTATTATTGATATATCATGGATTATTTGTATTGTTCTCGTCACGATATGACTGCGATATTGCCAATGTGACGATAAATATTAACTCACTCACTGTTCTGGTCACAATATGGCTGAGATATTGCCGATGTGAAGTTAAATATTAACTGACTCACTCACTCACTCATTCAATTCCAAAAGTATCAAAAACAGGAAGAAAATAAAGCTATTAATTTTACTTCAGATAAAGGGGAAGATTACAACGAGGTATTTTCGATTCATGAGCTCCATGCCGCTCTTGACTGAGCCCATGATACTGCTACAGAAGCTGATAACATCCATTATCAACTTCTGAAACATTTACCGGAATCATGTTTAGAGACCCTTTTACATATATTTCATGATATCTGGACACCTGGAACGTTTCCTTCTTCATGGCATGATGCTATAGTTATCCCTATCCCTAAACCTGGACGTGATCATACGGATCCTTCGATGACACAACCATATGACACAACCTGGAAATATGGTATTTTGAGAGATTTACATGACTTCGGCTTGCGAGGACATTTGCCTGAAATTATATCCAACTTTTTAAATAACAGACAAGTCCAGGTCCGCATCGGTTCTACCCTGTCCGATTATTACAATCAGGATCAGGGTGTTCCACAAGGCAGTATTTTGTCTGTCACTCATTTTAGCATCAAGATCAACAGTTTATCTAAACTTTTAAACAATTCAATTGATGGATCCTTATTTGTGAATGATTTTAATATTTCTTGTCGTAGGAAAAATATGCATACTATTGAACGGCAACTACAACTGTGTTTAAAGAAAATAGATAAATGGTGTCTTGAAAATGGCTATAAATTTTCTAAATAAAACACCAATTGTATACACTTCTGTCGTAAATACAAACCCCATAAAGACCCAGAACTATTTCTAAGTGGCACTCCAATCAAAGTTGTCAAGGAGGCCAAGTTCTTGTGACTTATTATCGATTCACATTTGACCCTTTACCTCATATTAAATTCCTTAAATCTAAATGCCTGAAAGCACTCGATTTGTTAAAGGTTGTCTCAAGTTCTAAATGGGGAGGTGATCAAGCTACACTCATCCATCTGTAGAGAAGACTGAACCGTTCCAAATTTGATTATGGCTCCATCGTCCATAGTGGAGCTTGTACAGCAATTTAAAGCTGTTAGATACTGTTCATCATCAAGGCGTACGACTTTGTCTTGGTTCTTTTAGAATTTCTCCTATCGACAGTCTATACGTCGAAGCTGATGAGCCTTCTCTCAACCAATGCCGTATAAAACTATCTTTACAATACATCACAAAATTAGCTTCTAATGATTCAAATCCTGCATTTAATTGTGTCTTTAGTCCTCTTTATGAGGATTTGTATAACAAAATGTCTTCCATTGTTTTGCCTCTTGGACTCAGAATTAACCCATTTCTTGCTGCTTCTAGTATGGAGCTGGAAAATATAATTCCTTCCCGTCTTCTTTCTTCTCCTCCATGGCAATTGGTAAGGTCCCAAGTTGACCTAACATTAACTACATTTAAAAAATCAGAAACTAATGAATTACAATATGAACAAGAATATAATCAATTAAAACATAAATATAACAATTATAAATCCTTATTTCCAGATGGGTCTAAGTGTGGTGGCCTGTTAGATATCCAGACTATGGTTCTATTTTTACAGCAGAAGGTAACGCCATAGTAACTGCTCTTAAATGCATACAAAGACACCCTAGATATAAACAGTACATAATCTATTTCGACTCTCTTTCTTGCCTTCAGGCTATTAAAAATATTTCTTGTAAACATCCACTTTTAATTGAAATTATTGAATTGAATAATAACCTTGCTACTGACCAGTACGACATCGTCTTTTGTTGGCTACCTAGTCACTTTGGCATTTCTGGTAACACAATGGCCGATCTTGCTGCTAAGGCAGCACTCAACAAATCTGTGACACCACTTCTTAGTCCATGCTCAGATTATAAAGCTACAATCAGATCTTATGTCCGTGATCTGATGCTAAAGAAGTGGGATACCCAGGAAGGTATAAATAAATTACAAGAGATAAAACCGTATATCGTTTATACTTACTTGGGTTGTCAGTACAGATTTGATGAGATCATTATGCGACGATGTCGCATTGGCCATACGAGGTATACTCACGATTATCTATTAAAAGGTGAAGATCCTCCGTTTTGTATCCCTTGTGATGAAAGAATCACAGTCTAGCATATCTTGCTTGACTGTGTTGAGTATTCCTGAGTATTCCATCACAATGGATCAGTATTGTAATTCACAAATTATGAATGATCTTTTTAGCAATATTAGCCCTCATTTGATTAATGCATTTTTAAAGGAATTAGATTTGTTGATTGAACTCTAAATAGATAAATATTTTAAAAATGGAAGATTAAATTAATAACTCAAATCGTTAGTGGCTGTACCCTCAAAGGTGGTTTAAGTACCGTAAAATAATTGTCCTCCTGAGTCCAAAAACATTTGAAGTAAATCTACGTTTTCCAGCTTTTTAATCGTAGAATAAGTGTGTTTTTTACTTTATGGCTAGATTTGTCTCAAGTGCTAACAGCTGATGGGATGATGTAAATCCAACTAGGGTCCATGCAGGAAGCAAATGTACTGTAAGTCCCCATGGTCCTCAGTATGGTGATCTACCTTCAGTTGTTGGTAACCTATAACTCATTTTTATATTGTACTGTCCTCTATAGATACATTGTTTTAGATTTAATCTTTATTTTTATTCTACTCTGTGATATTCTAGTTAGTTTTACTGTCCTTCGTTGACGGGTTTCTAAAATGTGTGTGTGTGTTATTACTTCATTTGTATTTTTATAGTTAATCGTTCTCGTCACGATATGGCTGCAATATTGCCGATGTGACGTTAAATTGACCCGATCACTTGGAAAATGGTCACATCCACATCGGTCATCATGCACTGACAATTTGAAATCACTCAATAGGTGTGAGTGTGATAAAGGTAGAGGTAAATATATTCCCGTGCCAGGATGTAAATATGTCTTGTAACCCTCAGTATATAAATCATTAACTGAACTGAACTCTTCCAGTAATTTACCTCTAGCATTAGGCACCCGTGGTGAGCCACCTCCTCGTGGTGGGTGCTGGGTAACGCTAAGAGCTCGCCGACACCCCCGCTGTGGACCCGGGGGGATGTTTGGTCCACCAACCCGTTTGCCGTGGGTTGCGGCCCTGTGTCGGCGGAGAAAGGGATCCTGGTGGTTGAGGGCAATAGGGCCTTGCAACCATGTTCCTGTTGCTCAATACACCACTTTGGCCCTGACTTCGCCTAGACGGGTGGTTGAATGGGCCCGGTTCAACCAACCGGCTGGTCATGCCAAGCCCTGTGCATGGAGTTTATGTTGAAATTTGCACAAACTGTGATTTGGAATTGTTTAAATTTTGGTCTTGGCGCCCTTTGTTTAAGTAATATATAATTTTGTTTACATGAACTTTGCCTACAGTCTAATGCCCAGAGGGCGGTGGCTCATGGGCCAATCTTGTGGTGCATATCTCTAATGCTACTGCTTGAGTATATCTTCTTGGTATCCTTGGTGCCGCCTGTTGGAGGCCCACAGGCATTATGCATCGTCCTTATGACACTCCGTGGTGGGTGGGGAGCCAGGAGGATGAAACACAAATCTATTACCATGGCAAACCAAAACCCCAAAAAGCAAAAACGTTATCACATTGATGATACTGATGATGAGGATGATATTATTACCAGACTCTGTTACTCTGAACGTAACACATGGCCTCGATTCATTGTCGCTGAATCAAGTGAGAAAAAGTTAACATCTTGTTCTCCCTTTCTGCTAGAGAAAGCAATTCAAGGAATTGCTGGGACTGTCAAGAGTGTTACAAAAACTCGATCTGGTTCAATTCTCATAGAATGTCTAAAGAGAGAGCAAGCGGCCAATCTTCTGGAAGCAAAATCATTCGCAAATATCTCTGTAAAATGCTATGCTCACAAATCTTTAAATTTTAGCAAAGGAATCATCCGAGACAGAGATAAGAGTCTTGCTGATCTGTCAACCGATGACATTGTTAGTCAGCTGCGTATGCAAGGAGTGGTCGATGCTAAGCTATTCAGCTTTAAAAAGGACGGAATATATCTACCCACAAATACTTACTTGCTTACGTTTGATGTACCCAGTTTACCTCAATCAATTAAAGTGGGATGCTTCTCTATGAAAATTGACATGTATGTTCCAAATCCACTGAGATGTTTTCACTGTCAAAAGTTTGGCCATGGGCAGAACACTTGTAAGAATCATGCTTCTTGTTCACGCTGTGCTGGTAAAGATCACGACAGCAGCACGTGTTCGTCTGAAATCAAATGTGTAAATTGTTCTGGATCTCACATGTCGTCTTCTAAAGAATGTCCGGTATGGCAGTTTGAAATGAGTGTCCAACGTATCAAAACTGAGAAGAATATAAGTTTTTCAGAAGCAAGGAAGTTGGCCACTTCAGCTACACCATCTGGTAGCACTGCAGTGAGCGGTAAGTCAGCATATGCAGAGGTAATGAGACCTTCCACTAAGTCTATTGACTGCCAAACAGACCTGACTTGGCTGACAGCTCAGACACCTATGAGTATTCAGGATCTTCCTTCTGTTTCTCCCTCACGAAAAACTTCACAATCCTCTGAAACTCAAACAGCACCTACACCGGTCCTCAAAAAGAAGAATGTAAATGTAGATTACTCTAAGAAGCAAAATACAATTAACGCTCCTCCTAAAGGACAAAGAGGCTCTGTGTCACTTGTAAACAGATTTGATCTTTTAGATGACATGGAGGTGTCACCTCCTCTGACAACCCGCTCTCGGAGCCATTCTCCTAAGAAAAAGGGTCGTGAACTGTCACCGATAACACATCCTAAATGACGGATACACTAATACAATGGAATTGCAGAGGACTTAGGAAGAATTATAATGAGATTCTTCTATTGTTACAGGACTTTAAACCTTCAGCATTGTGTCTACAGGAGAAGTATCTGAAACATAATGATGTTTTTAACGTAAGACAATATAGTTGCTACCATTCATTTTCTCCCCATGGGGACAAAGCTACAGGAGGATCTAGTATCCTGGTCAGACAGGACATGATTCATAGTGCCGTTCCGCTGAATACTAATCTTCAAGCTGTTGCTATCCAGCTGACCTTGCACATTGCTCTTACTTTGTGCTCACTGTATGTACCACCTTCACCAGTTCTTCGTCAAACTGACCTTCAAAGTTTGTATGACCAGCTCCCAAAGCCCTGCATCATTATGGGCGACTTAAATGGGCACAACCCTCTATGGTGTAGTACAACTACAAACAATAAAGGGAAGGTAATTGAAGATTTTATTTCCGATAATAATTTATGTGTTTTTAAGGCTGATTCCAATACTTACTTGCATCCAGCCACTGGAACGTATTCTGCACTTGATCTAACTCTCACAGAGTCGAACATTGTCAATGAATTTGAATGGTCTGTACAGCGATCACTTCCCTACGCTCCTGAAATCTATAGCACCAGGTGACAATCCACCTTCATCCCGGTGGAATTTCACTAAGGCAAATTGGCCTGTATATGAGCAATTATGCGTTGAAAAGTTAACACCTGATCACTGCAGTAATGTACCAGATCTTATCTTGATGTTCTCAACACAACTGAATGAAATTGCTGATCAAACCATTCCTAAGTCCTTTGCAACTCCTCATATTCGTAAACCATGGTTTACTGACGAATGCAAACAGGCAAGAAAACGTAGGAAGAAAGCAGAAAAATATTTTCGCACACATCCTACTGTTCATAACTTCAACAACGTTAAAATTACTTGTGCTAAGGCACGACGTACGTATAAGCAAAACAAGCGCCAATCTTGGAGGAACTATGTTTCAAAAATTAATTCACGTACACCCATGTCTAAGGTGTGGAACATGGTTCAGCGAATAAAAGGCAAAGGTTCAAAATCTGCTGTTCACCATCTTAAAGATGGTGACAAATTAGTAACTAACAAAGCAGACATTGCAAATAAAATTGGCGAAACTCTTGCCAAAAACTCATCATCAGCAAATTATGTTCCTGAGTTTCAGAGGTATCAGAAACACCAGGAAAAGACAAAAGTTCATTTCGATTCCAATAATGGTGAAGACTATAATGAAGTGTTTTCATTACATGAGCTCCACACGGCTCTTGATCAAGCTCATGATACCGCAGCAGGTGATAACAATGTTCATTACCAGCTATTGAAACACTTGCCTGAACCATGTCTGGTCACACTTTTAGATATATTTGACAAAATATGGACGTCTGGAATTTTTCCTCCTTGTGGCGTAATGCCATTGTAGTGCCAATACCAAAACCTGGCCGGGATCACACGGACCCATCAAATTACAGACCGATATCTTTAACCAGCTGCGTCTGTAAAACCATGGAACGAATGGTAAATAACAGATTAATTTGGTATTTGGAAACCAATAACCTCATTACAAATATTCAATGTGGTTTTCGGAAGAATCGAAGTACTATTTATCATTTAGTACGTTTAGAATCCTTCGTCAAAAATGCCATTATCACCAAACAACACGCAGTATCTATATTTTTTTATCTTGAGAAAGCATACGATACTACGTGGAAGCATGGCATTTTAAAGGATTTACATGATTTTGGTTTGCGAGGTCGTTTGCCTCTCTTTATATCACAGTTTTTAATCGACAGGCAGTTTCAAGTCCGAGTGGGTTCAACCCTGTCTGCTCATTATAATCAGGATCAGGGTGTCCCACAAGGTAGTATTTAGTCGGTCACGCTGTTTAGTATTAAAATACATAGTCTTTCAAAGGTTTTAAGTGATTCAATTGATGGATCATTATTTGTGGATGATTTTAATATTTCTTGCCGTGGTAAAAATATGCGAACTATTGAGAGACAGTTACAAATTTGTCTAAACAAAATTCATAAATGGTGTCTGGAAAACGGGTTTAAATTTTCTAAAACTAAAACCTATTGTATACATTTTTGTAGGAAATACAAACCCCATAAAGACCCCGAATTATCATTAAATGGCACACCCATCAAAGTTGTGAATGAGGCTAAATTTCTTGGTCACATCTTTGACTCGCATCTAACCTTTCTGCCCCACATTAAGTACCTCAAAGCCAAATGTCTGAAGGCACTCGATTTGTTAAAAGTTATTTTTAATTCAAAGTGGGGAGGGGACCAAACTACCCTCCTTCACTTATATAGATCTCTGGTTCGATCGAAACTTGATTACGGTTCCATTGTGTATGGTGGAGCCTGTAAAAGCAACCTAAAGCTATTAGATTCTGTACATCACCAAGGTCTGAGGCTATGTCTTGGATCTTTCAGAACATCTCCCATTGACAGTCTCTACGTTGAGGCCGATGAACCATCTCTAAAACTTCGCCGTTTCAAATTGTCTTTACAATATATCACAAAGTTATATTCTAATGAATCCAATCCTGCTCACAACTGCGTTTTGAATCCTCTTTATGAGGATTTGTATAATAAAAAAACTTCACTTGTTCCACCTCTTGGTATCAGAATCCAGCAATTCATTTCTGCTGCTGGCATTGAGTTGAAGAATATTTCTCCTTCCCGGTTTTTTCTTCTCCCCCCTGGCAAATGGTGAGGCCACAAGTTGACCTAACACTGACAATGTTTAAAAAATCAGATACTAATGAACTACAATATAAACAAGAATTCATTCAATTAAAACATAAATATAATACATACAAATCCTTCTTTACAGATGGGTCCAATGATGGTGGCGCAGTAGCTTGTGCCACTGTCATTGGATTCAGAACAATCTCTTCTAGAATACCTAATGATAGCTCTATTTTACAGCAGAAGCAAACGCAATACTAACAGCTCTTAAATATATTCAAAGACATCCTAAATATAAACAGTATATAATCTTTTCAGACTCTCTTTCTTGTCTTCAGGCTATTAAAACATATCTTGTAACCATCCACTTTTAACAGAAATTATTGAGTTATATAATGTTCTTGCTACTGGCCAATGCGACATCGTCTTTTGTTGGTTACCCAGCCACGTTGGCATTTCTGGCAACACAATGGCCGATCTTGCCGCTAAGGCAGCACTCAATAAATCTGTGACACCACTTCTGATTCCATACTCAGACTATAAAGCTACAATTAGATCTTATATCCGTGATCTAATGCAGAAGCAGTGGGACAGTCAAGTGGGTATTAATAAATTACATGAAATAAAACCCTATATTGGTTCCACCTACTTGGGTTGTCAGTCCAGATATGAGGAGGTTGTTATGCGACGATGTCGCATTGGCCATACTAGATATACTCACGAATATATACTTAAAGGTGAGGATCCTCCGTTTTGTATCCCTTGTGATGAGGGAATCACTGTATTGATTTTGCCATCACAAGGGATAAATATTTTAATGTCAAAACAATGAAGGATCTTTTTAATGTTAATTATCATTTAATCATTGAATTTTTAAAGGAAATAGAATTATTACATAAATTTTGAAAAATAGGTTTTGTAAATAGAAAGCTGATATTTTAACCATGGTGGTAAGAATTGTCAACTGCGATCGTTAGTGGCTGTGACCTCAAAGGGGGTTAAAGTAGCGTAAAATTATTGTCCCCCTGAGAGGATACGTAAGTCCCAAAACTTTCAAAGTGAAATCTAAACTGCCCAATTTTTAAACGTAGTATTTTTGTCATTTTAAATTTCGGCTACATTTTCCTACAATCACCAACGGCTGAGGGGATGGTGTAAATCCAGCTAGGGACCATGCAGGTAGCAAAAGTAATGTAAGTCCCCATGGTCCCTAGCATGGTGATCTACCTTCAGCTGTTGGCGATCTACAGCCCGTATTTTATATTGTATTGTCCAAATAGTGGTATTTGTTTTAACTCTCCACACTAGTTTTAATTGTAACTGTGATATTCTATTTGTTTTACTGTCCTTTGACGACAGGTGATTATAATGTATACATATTTCATTTCAATGTCAAAATGTTCTCGTCACGATATGGCTGAAATATTGCCGATGTGACGTTAAATATTAACTCACTCACTCACTACCTCTAGCATTAGTAGTTGTTCCACCACAGACTGGGTTTTGGCCATTCAAATCTCCCATAATAATACGCGGTTCTGGGAGTTGGTCATATAGAATTCGTAGTTCAGTCTTCTAAAGAGTTGAAGACGGTGAGATATACAATGAACACAATGTGAATGTACCATGTAAAGCGATTAGGAAGGCAACTACTTGAAGATTAGAATTAAATGTAATGTGGCTATTTATAATACTCTTTTTTTACTAAGACTGAAGATCCTCCAATTGCCCGAAGGTGAGAAATAATGATAAACATTGAAACCACATAGGTGCAAAGGATTTTTCTGTGTTCTGTCTCCTGCCGACATAATGCTGATGGCGTATGATCCTGGACTACTAACTGTAATTTGTTGTAATTATACCTTAGTCCACTCCAATTCCACCGAGCAATATTATTCTGATAACCCATGTTTAAGGGGGATTTACTGAGGATCTACCCTGCACATTTTTAGTGGGTGAGAAACTGTGTGTCCTAGACCAAACGTTGTAGCACAAGTTCATATTCTCAAGAGATCCATATATGTTGACCAATGAAATTTTATTTTGAAATCCTTGAAGGATTATGCTATTGAGCTGTCTCGAGAGGAATCTGGCTTTTAACTTCGGTTGTAGCGATTTGTTGAGAGTTCACTGTTGACTGAGGGGATGGTTCATGATCAGAGGATGTGTCTGACTGGATTTGGGATGTACTAGGAAGTGGTTCTGCTGTGTCAGTAGACATGGCAGGTGAAATAGGTTGAGGAGTATCTGTTGTCATCCATGTTACGTTTGTCTGACAAACTGCACGTAATTTAGTAACTGTGGAAGTGGCTGCTGACTTACTGGCAATGGAAGCATACCTTTGTGTTTGTTCTTAGCTTTGTACTGCTTTCTTTCTGTCTTTAAAACAAAAGGTTTGTGTAAATTCTATTCTATTGACATCCATTTGATTTTTCATCCATTTTCCAAACAGGATAATCTTTTGAGAATGACGGGTGTTCATCTTTGCAGTATATGTATTGTTTTACATTACTGTCACAATCAATACTGTCAATCCATGCTGAGTGTGTCTTTTCACTGCAGTGATCACACACAACAGATATGCAAATATTTAAACATCGTGCCCAAACTGTTAGCATGTAAAACATCTAAGGGGTTTAGGACCAGCCGACTGGTTGAACCGGGACCATTCAACGGCCCGTCTAGGTGAAGTAAGGGTCCAAGCGGTGTGTTGCTCCTATACCCTCAACCACTAGGATCGCTTGATCCACAGACACAGGGCCGTCACCCTCGACTAACAGGTTGGTGGACCAAATGTGCCCACGGGTTCACAACAGGGGATTGAGCACTTAGCCTTACCCAGCGCCCGCCACGATGTGGTGATCACTTGTGTTTCAACAGTTTATTGTAGCGCCATAATGTCATTTACTGGCTTAGAGTATACACTGATGAGTCATTATAATATGTGCAGGTAGTGGTATATAAATCTGTACATTATATATGCTGTCGCGCTATGGTAATAAGACTGTATGCTGTGGGTAGTGGCGAGCCTTCACGACACGTCTGTATATTTTATGTGCTGATGACCCATGATGATGTCTGTGAGCATGTGTATATGATCTGAGCTGATTTAATCCTGTTTCTGTATTAGACGAACAACAGAGTCATAACTTGTAAAACTTGCAATGATGAATATGATATGGTGACTAAGTTTCCGTGACGTGGTCTTGATGTTGAGGGCGATGACGACGATGGCGATTATGATAATGTTGATGAAGTTTAGTGGAAAATATAAGCTGCAAATGGCATACCATATGTGTTGTTTTGTTTGTAGCACTGCGTGAAGTGCAGAACAATGTTGAGCATCACGTAGTTGTAACACAGTGTTTCGTTTTCATCCAAGTAAGGTAAAGTCGGGCCCGACATTGTATACCTGGAACCAATGCCCGCAACCACCAGAATCCCTTCCTACACTGACATAGGGACGCAACCCAGAGCACACAGGTTGCCCAATTCGGGGTTGATTGTACTGTGGCCTATATGCCCCTAGATCCACACGGTGGTCAAGAGCTATCAGCCTTACCCAGCATCCACCGAAATGGTGCCTGCAATTTCTGAATAAATATACAAATATGCTGAAAATAAACTCAACTGAGAGGGTAGTTGCAAAACTATTTTTGAAAATAAGCAATATTAAAATGGCCCAACCTTTGCGTTTTAACAATAAATCATGGTAAGTACCTTTCACACAGACAGCCTTCCCACAATTCGTCTCTAGGCATCTCATCCCTCGGCATGCGCCCAATGTACAAGTGGCAGCCTTGACCTGAAGAGAGATGCGAGTTGAAGTAAATGACTTTCTATATCCATTATTATGTCATTTTAGTGATGCATGCTTATCACTAATTGACCTATGATATAAACAGACTATTTAATGCTAACTCAGCCATTTCAGCTTGCCAACAAAGGAAACCTGAAATGGCATAGGGATCTACATACTCTTAAAAAAAGCCACACACTTGACAATTTTAAATTTTCTGCTGGAGCATATCATCGGAAGAATCCTTGGTGCTGCACGCTGGAGATCCACTTGGTATTCTTTGTGTTTCTTAACCATTGTCCTTGTGATACTCCGTGGTGGGTGGGGAGCTCGGATGATAAAATCTAAATAACGTACCATGGCTTACAATTCCCCGACTAAAAAGAGCAAACAACCTCTTGAAGATGATCCTGTTGACGACTCCAGACCGCCCAAACACATTCATTACTGGACACATTTTCTTGTCATTGAGACCAAAACATTTAAACCCTTTTACTGTGTCTATAGGGTATCAAAAGCACTGACAGCGGTGAAAAGAACATCGGAAGATTACGTTCTGGTGCGCTGTTGACTGAATGCGCCAAAAGGCAACAGTCAACCAACCGGTTAAACACGGACACTTTTGTTGACACTCCGTTATCGTCATGGCCGACAAAAGGCTAAACACGAGTAAGGGAATCATTCGAGATCGTGAGCAATCGCTGGTAGACATGCCTGAACTTGATGGCTTTTCTGATAAGAGAGATCAGGGTGAACTAGAGGTTAAACAGTTCTCAACCCGTAAAACAAAGCAAATATTCAAACTAATGCCTATGTTTTCTTTCCAGTCACGTACTGTTCCAAAATCACGGCACTGTAATATCAGTGAGGAAAGTATATTCCCAATCACCTTCGGTCCTTCAAATGATTAAAGATCGTTCATGGTGTAAATACGTGCACATTGTTCATTTTACTCTTAAAGACTGTCCCGTATGGAAACAGCAGATGGCAGTCAATAAGATAAAATTCACACAAAGCATTAGTTTTGTAGAGGCCAAGAAATTAGTATACAGCTCAGATCAGGTCTGCAAAAACAACCTAAAACTATCAGATTCTGTCCATTATCAACGTGTAAGACTTTGTCTTGGGTCCTTTTGAACTTCACTTGTTACTTGTGCCTGATGCACCATCTCTTGATCAGGTCCGTATAACATTACCCTTGCAGTATATAACAAAACTATATTCTAACACGTCACACCCTGCATAAAACTGTGTCGTCAATCCTCACTATGATGATTTATACAATAAGAAATCTTCTCTTGTTCTGCTTCTTGGTTTAAGTGAGTGTCTGAGTGAGTTAATATTTAACGTCACATCGGCAGTATTGCAGCCATATTGTGACAAGAACGGTTAATTATAAAAATACAAATGAATTACACATACATTGTAAAACCCTGTCAACGAAGGACAGTAAAACTGACTGGAACATAACAGAGTAGAATGTAAAACTAGTCATTAGACCTAAAACAATGTATTTATAGAGGAGAGTAATATATAAAATGAGCTATAGGTTGCCAACAACTGAAGGTGGATCACCATACTAAGGACCATGGGGACTTACATTACATTTGCTTCCTGCATGGACCCTAGTTGGATTTACATCATCCCTTCAGCTGTTAGCAATTTATAAATATCTAGTCATATAGTAAAAGAACACCTATCCTACGATTAAAAGCTGGAAAACTGAAATTTACTTCAAACGTTTTTGCACTTAAGTACCCTCTCAGGAGAACAATTATTTTACGGTACTTCAACCCCCTTTGAGGGTACAGCCACTAACTATTTGAGTTACTAATTCAATCTTCCAATTATAAAATATTTATCTATTTACAGTTCAGTTAACAACTCTAGTTCCTTTAAAAATGCAATAATTAAATGAGGGCTAATATTGCTAAAAAGATCCTCCATAGTTTGTGAATGAAAAAACTGATCCGTTGTGATGTTTTAAATGCCAGAAATATGAACACGGTGTAAATACCTCCACATTGTCTGTTGTGTGTGCTCACTGTGGTGAGAAAACACACACAACAGAAGATTGTGACAGTGATTATTAAAAAAAACACCAATTGCTCAGGCGATAATTCCTCATTTTCTAAGCAATGTCCTATCTGGAAAGAGCAAATGGAGATAAAAAAATCAAATTTACTCAAAATATCTCTTTTTCCGAGGCCAAAAAACTGGTAAAGAGATCTGATCTTCCAGACAGTTATGCTAGAGTAGCAAAAACATCATCGGGATCTAACTCCAAAAACAACATTAAACACAGGCTGCCAAACTACCTTGACTTGGATAAATTAAACTTTTGCACCCTGCTATATCATCACAGACTGAGGAATCACTTCCTAGTACCTCGAAGTCTTCTTCTGATCACAAATCATCATCTCAGTCACACTCAAAGTCTCAATCGACAGCTGATAGTCAACAAACGATGAAAAGTAAACCGAAGCCAAAGCCTGATGCTTCAAAACAACAAAGTGGCAGAGCTCCTAAAGGGTCACAGAACAACATTCAATTGTTCAATAAATACGGGTGTCTTGAAGACATGGAGGTTTCTGAAAACGTCCATTCTAGGGAACATAGCTTGTCGCCCTCCAAAAGAGTGCGGGGTAGATCCCCAATAAATCCCCCCAAAAGATAGTTTATTCCAATAATATTGTACATTGGAACTGGAGAGGATTGAGGACTAATTTACATGAATTACAGCTATTAGTCGAAGGTTTGTTCACCTTCAGTGATATGTCTCCAACAGACATTTAAAACAAACAGACACATTTGACCTTCGCCAATTTAATGCATATCATTTTTTCACCTCCGGGTGATACGGCCACGGGAGGATCATCCATTCTAGTCAGACAAAACGTTATTTAAAGCCCTGTTCCACTTAATACTAATATGCAGGCTGTTGCAGTGAGAATTACTTTACATGTTGCATTTACGCTATGCTCTCTCTAAATATTTCGCCGGCTTTGACGTTTGCCAAAACTGATCTTCAAGCTCTGTATGTCCAACTCCCGAAGCCGTGTATTATAATGGGAGATTTAAATGGGCACAACCAACTCTGGGGTAGTGTAACTACAAACACTAAAGGCAAATTGTTGGAGGACTTTTGTTCTGACAATGATTTATGTATTTATAATGATGGTTCCAACACATATTTACATCATGGTACAGGGACTTATTCTGCTCTTGTCTTGTCATTGACAAATTCAGAAATACTAAATGAATTTGAATGGTCAGTCCACGATGACCTCTGACAAGAAAAGAAAATTATTAATTTCATCTCAGATAATGGGGAAGATTATAATGAAACTTTTCCTATTCATGAACTCCATACTGCTCATGATCAAGCTCATGATACTGCTACAGCAGCTGATAACATACATTATCAACTCCTGAAGCACTTACCAGAATCGTGCCTAGAAACTCTCCGAAGTATTTTTGATGATATTTGGACATCGGGTAACTTTCCTCCATCATGGCGTGATGCCATTGTAGTACCCATACCTAAACCTGGACGTGATCATACCGATCCATCCAATTATCGTCCCATTTCGTTAACTAGCTGTCTTTGCAAGACCATGGAACTCATGATAAATAATCGACTTGTTTGGTACTTGGAAACAAATAACCTTTTAACTGATATACAGTGTGGTTTCCGGAAAAACAGAAGTACTGTTGATCCCTTAGTGCGTTTAGAATCATTTGTTAAAAATGCACTAATTAATAAACAACACGCTGTGTGTATCTTTTTTTTATCTTGAAAAAGCATATGACACAACCTGGAAATATGGTATCTTAAGAGACTTACATGACTTGGGGTTGCGAGCTCGTTTACCTCAATTTATAGGCAACTTCTTAAATAACAGACAGTTTCAAGTTCGAGTGGGTTCTACCCTGTCTGATCATTACAATCAGGATCAGGGTGTTCCACAAGGCAGTATTTTGTCTGTCACACTTTTTAGCATAAAGATAAATAGTTTATCAAAAGGTTTAAATGATTCAATTGATGGATCGTTATTTGTGGATGATTTTAATATTTCTTGCCGTGGGAAATATATGCATTCTATTAAGCATACTATTTGGTTAAAGAAAGTTAATAAATGCTGTCTTGAAAACGGCTTCAAAGTTTCTAAATCCAAAAGTAATTGTATACATTTTTGCAGAAAATATAAGCCACATAAATACCCTGAACTCTCTCTAGTTGTAAAGGAGTCCAAGTTCTTAGGCCTAATCTTTGACTCCCATTTAACATTTCTGCCTCATATTAAGTCCCTTAAAACTAAATGCCTGAAGGGTCGTCACTTGTTGAAAATTGTTTCCAACTCAAAGTGGGGAGGGGATCAAACAACCCTCTTACACCTATATCGATCACTGGTCCGTTGGAAACTTGATTATGGCTCCATCGTATATGGTGGAGCCTGCAAAAGCAACCTTAAACGTCTTGATTCTGTCCACCATCAAGGTCTAAGACTTTGTCTTGGGTCTTTCAGAACTTTTTTTGATAGTCTCTACGTTGATGCCGATGAACCATCTCTTACTCAACGTCGTATAAAACTGTCTTTACAATACATTACTAAATTATATTCTAACGAATCTAACCCTGCCTATAACTGTGTGTTCAAACCCCCTTATGAGGATTTGTATAACAAAAAGTCTTCTCTTGTTCCACCTCTTGGGCAAAGAATTAAACCATTTATTTCTTGATCTGGAAAGTTTATAGCCTTCCCGTCTTGTTTCTTCTCCTCCTTGGCAATAGGTTCGGCCACAAGTTAAACAATACAATATACACAAGAATATAAACAATTAAAACATCAATATAGCAATTACAAACCCTTATTTACTGATGGATCAAAAGACGGTGGTGCAGTGGCTTGTGCCACTGTCATTGGATCCAGAACAATATCTTCTAGATTACCAGAAAATATATATTTTTTTTACAGCAGAAGCTAACGCCATATTAACAGCTCTTAAATATATCCAAAGACATCCTAAAGATATACAGTACATAATCTATTCAGACTCTCTTTCTTGCCTTCAGGCTATTAAAAACCTAGCATGTAAACATCCACCTTTACTTGAAATTATTGAACTGTGTAACGTTCTTGCTACTGGCCAATAACACATCTTCTTCTGTTGGTTACCCAGGCATGTTGGAATCTCTGATAACACATTGGCTGACCTTGCTGCTAAAGCAGCGTTCAACAAATCTGTATCATCACTTCTTATTCCTTACAGTGATTATAAAACCACCATTAGATCTTACATCCGTGATCTGATGCAGAAGAAGTGGGACACACAAGTAGGTATTAATAAATTACATACAATAAAACCATTTGTTGCTTACACCTACTTGGGATGTCGGTCCAGATTTCAAGAGGTCATTATACGACGATGTCGTATTGGCCACACTAGGTATACGCACGAATATGTTTTGAAAGGTGTGGATCCTCCTTTCTGTATCCCTTGTGGTTTTATAGTAGACATATAATTGATTTTGATATTAGTTGTTTTCGTCACGATATGGCTGATATATTGCCGATGTGACGTAAAATATTAACTCACCCACTCACTCACTGTATCCCTTGTGATACAGTCTTGCTTGACTGTGTTGAATATTCCATCACAAGGGACAATTATTTTAAATCAAGAACTATGAAGGACGCTAGTTTTAATACTAACTGTGATAGTCTAGTGGTTTTACTGTCCTTCGTCCACAGGGTCTTCATAACATGCATATATATTCGTTTTTGTCATTTATGTTCTCGTCACGATATGGCTGCAATATTGCCGATGTGACGTTAAATATTCACTCAGTCACTCACTCACTCATTTTTAGCCGCAGTATTTCTGTCATCTTAATTTGTGGCTAATCTTGCATACAATCACCAGCAGCTGAGTTGATGGTATAAATCCAGCTAGGGACCATGCAGGTACCAGAAGTACTGAGGTCCCCATCGCCCCTAGTATGGTGATCTACCTTCAGTTGGTGGTGATCTATATAGCCTGTTTTCATATTGTATTGTCTGAATAGGGATATATGTTTTAACTTTCACGCTAGTTTTCTTTCTTATTGTGATGTTCTAGTTGTTTTACTGTCCCTCGTCGGCAGGTTTTTTATCATATACAAAGATTACTTTTTTCAAGAATGTTCTCGTCACGATATCGCTGCAATACTGCCGATGTGACGTTAAATGTTAACTCACTCACCTTATTTACAGATGGGTCCAATGAAGGTGGCGCAGAGGTTTGTTCCACTGTCATTGAATCCAGAACAATATCTTCTAGATTGCTAGACAACAATTCTATCTTTACAGCTGAAGCTAACGCCGTATTAACAGCTTTTAAATATATTCAACGACACCCTAAACATAAACAGTATATAATCTATTCCGACTCTCTTTCTTGCCTTCCAGCTATTAAAAATACTTCTCGCAAACATCCACTTTTAACTGAAATTATTGAATTGTATAGTAATCTTGGTACTGGCCAATACGACATCGTGTTCTGTTGATTACCCAGCCACGTAGCCATTTCCGGTAACGCAGTGGTCGATCGTGCTGCTAAGGCAACAAATCTGTGACACCACTTCTTGTTCCATACACTGATTACAAAGAGAGAATTAGACCTTACATCCATGTTCTCATGCAGTTGTTTTACTGTACTTTGTTGACAGGTTTTTATAATACACATGTATTCCATTTCAGAGTTTTTTCCTGTCACGATATGGCTGAAATATTGAGGATATGACGTTAAATATTAACTCACTTACTGACTGCACTGCATGGACACTAGCTGGATTCAAGCCATGTCCCCATCTGCTGGCAACAGTAGGCAACTTTAGCCAAAATTAAAATGACAATGATACGAGTAAAAATGTGAAACAGTATATTGCTTTGAATGTTTTGAGACTTACGGATCCTCTTAGGCGGACGATAATTTTACAGTACTTCAACCTCCCTTGAGGAAGGACTAATAATCTAAATTGATATTGTAACTACCAGCACCTTTCTACAAACGCATGAATCAAAATGTATGAAATAGTTCAATTGCACCTATATTTCTCTAACTAATTGATGGTTAATATTGTTGAACAGATATTTCACCTTTTTTGCAATAAAATACTTATTACTTGCGATGGCTTCTTGGATCCTATTTATCACTGGACAGGACTGGAATATAATAAATGCGAAAGTTGTATCAATCAAACGTAAAGACAGTCATCGGAAATCTTACATTTGAAAGGTGCAAATGTCCAACGAAGTGCCCAGTCTCCTCCATCAGTTGATTAGAGTCCATGTCTGATAGATGACAAGTTAGAGTCTCAATAGTGTATCGAATACGGCGACAGCCGTACTCTGCAGACTTGCATTGACATAGCTTGATGCCAATGTTCGCGAAGCTTAGAGAATGGCAAAGCCGCAGTTGGTCTATTGACACTACGAATATCAGGAAGATTGTTAGGTGATAGGGTGTGAGCCACATCCTTAGAGATATTGCACTGGATGGATCTGAGATTCCAATTTCTGTATATTCCGAGATTCTGGTGGAAAGTTCGCCTAGAACTATCATAAAGAAAGCTATCAAAGAGAATCGTGCATATTGCCACCCAAACCTAACTGATGTGTGTTATCTTTTAGATAAGTGTCCTTTCACTTTTAGCGGGCGTGCTATCACGGCTATTTAATGAATTAATGAAACGGTAGGAGCTGATAATGATTGTAAACATTTACGTCGGCAGGAGCAGAGACTTAAATGCAGACACCCGTGAATGCTTGTCGTACGAGGCAACTAACGCGATCATGAGGTCAGGATTGCTGACTTGGTTGACACATGGCATTGGTTCCCAGTTGCGCAGATCGTTGCTCATGTTGTTGATCACTGGATTATCTGTTCCAGACTCGATTATTTACATACCGCCACCATATGTTTGTAATATTGCTGAGCGCAGCGTAAAATCAAACTCCCAGTTGCACATATCGATGCTCACGTTGTCGATCACCGGATTGTCTCGTCCAGATTCGATTATTTAGAGACCGCCATCATATAGCAGGAATATTGGTGGCGTAATACTGAAATCACTCACTTTAATGGAGATAGAGTATCCATGTCATTGCACAATGTATTAAATGTCAGAGCGTCTCAAGTGAGGGAATATGTTAAACGTCAGAAAGACCATATACAACATTTAACGAGTATAATGTCTATGGCGGTTATGTATTACTAAATTCCATCTGATCCAATACCTTTTGAGTAAGTCTCTTGACTGAAACAAATTATGTTTTCATAGTAAATACACATAATTTATAAAACCCTGTCAACGAAAGGAGAGTAATACTACTACATTATCATTTAATCAGTTAAAACAAGCTAACATTTCTAAACGTAAACACTTATTTTGGACAATACAAGTGAACGGAGATCACCATACAAGGGTCAAAACGGATTTACCTTACTTTTACCTGCATGGAATCTACCTGGATTCACACCATAACTTCACCCATTGGCAATTTTGCTGAGGATTAGCCATATACTAAAATGACGAATATAATACGATTAAAAGGATGGTGCTTTTATTTTTACTTGGAATGTTTTGGGCATTATGTATCCTCTCAGGAGGACCTGAGTACAGTACTCTTAACTCTCTTTGAGGATATATAGCCTTGTTTACATGCACCCTTCTGCACCCGGCGGTAAAATAACCAAGGGGAAAAACCTAGGGGCCCTGTGGGGCAAATATGTTCGTCTAAATGTGTCAAACACGGGGGTAAATGTATTCTTCCCCTGGTCAGAATTTCAGTTAAACATGTCATGTAGACAGTCTCACTACAACGGAAACTACTGTTCCTAGATGTGTCCTTGCAGACAGAACCCCCAACAACATCCTCCGTCTACAGAAAACCCACCCAAACCGACCAGTATGTTCACTACCTCTCCAACCATCATCCCCCGGATCAAACGTGGAATTATGTCCACCATAGCCAGACGAGCCAAATCCGTCTGCGACTCTGACCATCTCCAAACTGAAATAGGACCCGTGAAGGTCCCGGAGTAGAGTAGGCCCCAGAAACCCATGCTTGCCATAAAAGGCGACTGTGCTTGTCGTAAGAGGCGACTAACTTGGATGACGCATGTCATCGGTTCCCTATTGCGCAGATCGATGCTCATGTTGCTATCACTGTATTGTCTGGTCCAGACTATATTATTTACATACCACCGCCACATGGCTGCAATAGTGCTGAGTGAGGCGTAAAACAAAACTCACTCACTCACTCCAAACTGAAATAAACCACGTAAGAAACGTCTGTGCACATTTATGTTTTCCGGAGCAGAACTCCAAACCCGTTCAATATTTCTTCATAATGCTTGACACATAGATTGGCTTAGTTAAAGGTGAACAAGGCAATGATGAATTGTCTTGCGAAATCACCTGGAAAGGTCATTTTTTTCAGTCTTCAGCAGTCAGTTTCATCAGCTACAGACATTTCTTATCCCGAAGTTACCGATGGTCATGATACAGACAACATCGCTGATGGTGTCGAACCTGCTGAACCCGGAGATAATGAGTGAGTGAGTGAGTTAATATTTAACGTCACATCGGCAATATCTCAGCCATATCATCACGAGAACGTTAAATACTGAAATGAAATATATGGATACCATAAAGACCTGTCAACGAGGGACAGTAAAACAACCCTAACATCGCAAATGGGATTAAAACTAGTGTGGAAAGTTAAAACTAATGTCCCAAGTAAGAATAACCAATATAGGGTTTTATGTCATGTAATTTATTGATGGCTACATGGGTGTCCCACTTCTTCTGCATCAGATCACGGATATAAGATCTAATGTTAGCTTTATAATCAGAATATGGGATAAGAAGTGGTGTCACGGATTTGTTGAGTGCTGCTTTGGCAGCAAGATCGGCCATTGTGTTACCTGAAATGCCTACATGGCTGGGTAACCAACAGAAGACGATGTCGTATTGGCCAGTTGCAAGATCATTATACAATTCAATAATTTCTGTTAAAACTGGATGCTTGCAAGGAATATTTTTAATAGCTGGAAGGCAAGAAAGAGAATCGGAAGAGATTATATATTGTTTATGTTTAGGGTGTCTTTGAATATATTTGAAAGCTGTTATATATGGCGTTAGCTTCAGCTGTAAAAATAGAACTATTATCTGGTAATCTAGAAGATATTGTTCTGGATGCAATGACAATGGCACAAGCCACTGCGCCGCCGTCCTTGGATCCATCGGTAAATACGGGTTCGTAATTGCTATATTTATATTTTAATTGATGATATTCTTGTTTATATTGTAATTTCTTTCTGATTTTTTCTATATGATGTTAATGTTAGGTCAACTTGTGGCCTAACCAACTGCCAAGGAGGAGAAGAAAGAAGATGGGAAGGAGCTATATTTTCCAGCTCTATCCCGGCAGACGAAATAAAGGGTTTAATTCTGTGCCCAAGAGGCGGAACAAGAGAAGCCTTTTTGTGAAACAAATCCCCATAATGCGGATTGAACACACAGTTATAGGCAGGGTGTGATTCATTAGAATATAATTTAGTAATGTATTGTAAAGACAATTTTATACGACGTTGAGTAAGAGATGCTTCATCGGCATCAAGGTAGAGACTATCAATAGCTGAAGTTCTGAAAGACCCAAGACAAAGTCTTAAGCCTTGATGGCGGACAGAATCAAGAAGTTTAAGGTTGCTTTTGCAGGCTCCACCAAATACCATGGAGCCATAATCGAGTTTCGAACGGACCAGTGATCGATATAGGTGTAAGAGGGTTGCTTGATCCCCTCACCACTTTGAGTTGGAAACAACTTTCAACTTCAACTTTCAATGTGGCTGATATTTTCTGCAGAAATGTATACAATTAGTTTTTGGTTTAGAAAATTTAAAGCCGTTTTAAAGACACCATATACCTATTTTGTTTAAACAAGGCTGCAGTTGCCGTTCAATAGTATGCATATTTTTCCTCACGACAACAAATATTAAAATCATCCACAAATAATGATCCATGAACTGAATCGTTTAAAACTTTTGATAAACCGTTTATCTTGATGCTAAAAAGTGTGACAGAAAAAATACTGCCCTGCGGAACACCCTGATTCTGATTCTAATGATCAGACAGGGTAGAACCCACTCGAACTTGAAACAGTGTCATTTAAAAAGTTGGCTATAAATTGACGTAAAGTGCCCCGCAAACCGAAGTCATGTAAGTCTCTTAAAATACCGTATTTCCAGGTTGTGTCATATGCTTTTTCTAGATCAATAAAGATAGACACACAATGTTGTTTATTAATTAGTGCGTTTTTAACAAATGATTCTAAACGCACTAAGTTTTCGACGGTACTTCTGTTTTTGCGGAAACCACATTGTATATCAGTTATAAGGTTATTTGTTTCCAAGTACGAAACTAGTTGATTATTTATCATGCGTTCCATGGTCTTGCAAACATAGCTAGTTAACGAAATGGGACGATAATTGGATGGATCGGTATGATTACGTCCAGGTTTAGGTATCGGTACTACTATGGCGTCACGCCATGAAGAAGGATAGTTACCCGATGTCCAAATATCATTAAACATATTTAGGAGAGTTTTCTTGTTGTTTTTGATAGTGCTGGAATTTTGGTACATAATTTAAAGAGGAAGAATGTTTAGCAAGGGTTTCACCTAGTTTATTAGCAATATCTGATTTATCAGTAAGCAATTGATCTCCATGTTTAAGATGATGGACAGTAGAGTTAGTACCTTTAGCTGTAAATTTCTGGACCATGTTCCATATTTTGGACATGGGTGTCCGAGAATGTATTTTGGATACATAATGTTGCCAAGAATGGAGTTTGTTCTGGTTAAAAGTACGCTGCGCTTTAGCATTTAAAATTTAAAATTCATTTAAATTATGCACCATGCGATGGCGAGGGAAATAATGTTCTGGCTTTTTCCTTGCCTTCCTAGCTTGTTTGCACTCATTGTTGAACCATGGTTTTCTTAGGTGTGGAACCGGAGAAGAATGTGGTATACAGCTATGCAGTTCAGTTCATCAGAAAAGCATTTAATAGCATCAGAAACGTCAATAAAACGTTCGAGTTTAAGTTTTTCAGCACACAATGTTTCGTATGAAGCCCAGTTAGCCTTTTAAAAATTACGTCTTGATGATGGAGGAATATGGGATGAAGTTACAGCTTTGAATACAGTAGGAAAATGGTCACTTCCACAGAGGTCATCGTGGACTGACCATTCGAATTTCTTTAAGAAGTTCTGAATTTGTCAGTGACAAGCCGAGAGCAGAATAGGTCCCTGTACCAGGGTGTAAATATGTGTTGGAACCATCATTATAAATACATAAATCTTTGTCAGAACAAAACTCCTCCAACAATATACCTTTAGTGTTTCTGCGTACACTACCCCAGAGTGGGTTGTGCACATTTAAATGTCGCATTATAATACAGCGCTTCGGGAGTTGGTCATATAGAGCTTGAAGATCAGTTTTGGCAAATGTCGAAGATGGAGAAATATAGAGACAGCATAGTGTGAACGCTACATGTAAAGTAATTCTCACTGCAAGAGCCTGCATATTAGTACATGTATTCAGTGAAAGAGGGCTTTGAATTACGTGTTGTCTGACTAGAACGGATGACCCGTCAGTGGCTTTACCACCCGGAGGTTAAAAACAATGATATAAATTAAAATGACGAAGGCCAAATGTATCTGTTTGTTTAAATATGTTTCTTGGAGACATAACGCTGAAGGTGTAATAGCTGTATTTCATGTAAATTAGTCCTCAATCCTCTGCAGCTCCACTGTACAACATTATTGGAATAAACTATCTTTTGGGGGGATTTATTGGGGATCTACTCCGCACTCTTTTGGAGGGCGACAAGCTATGTGCCCTGGAATGGACGTTTTCCTGTGGATGATTTTGTTACTTTAAAGCTGGACTCAGATGATGATTTTGCTACTGTAGCATAACTGTCTGGAAGGTCAGATCTCTTCACCAGTTTCTTTGCCTCAGAAAGAGAGATATTTTGGGTGAACTTTATTTTGTTAATCGCCATTTGCTCTTTCCCTATTGGACACTGTTTTGACGAAGATGAATGGTCGCCTGAGCAGTTGGTGCATTTTTTATAATCACTGTCATCATCTTCTGTTGTGTGTGTCTTCTCACCACAGTGAGCACACGCAACAGACAATGTGCAGGTAGATACACCGTGATCATTTCTGGCATTTAAAGCACCTGAGCGGGTTGGGGATGTAGGCTTCAACTTGGATATTGCAGCAACCTGCCTTCACTGATTTGGTAGCATTTGAAAAGAAAACAGATATGTATTCGTTTGGAATGTTTCATTGTTTTTTCGGGTGGAAAAGCGCTTCACATACAGCACACCTTGATCTTTCACTCCGCATGCTATATCAAGTTCGGACATGTCAGCAAACAACCGATCAAGATCTCTGACGATACTTTTACTTGTGTTCAAGGTCTTGTGAGCAGAGACCATGACCGGAATGTCCACAAAAGATTCAATGCTCATCCGATTGGTTGCTTGCTGTTTCTTGCCACACTCAAATGGCAGTGCACCCGAACGAAAGCGTCTAATGTTCTTCACATCCCGAGCAATACCTTGAATACCCTTAGATACTGCGAAAGGGTTCAGCTTTAAAGGTGTCTTGTCCGGAGTCTCAATAGGAAGAAACGTGGCCAATACTCAATCGATAGAGACGGTCTATGGTCAGTATCAACAGGATCAATTTCAAGTGGACGTTTTGTTTTTTTGGTTTTTTGTTAGGTATTTCATAAGCCATGGTTGGTGTCATATGCTTCATCATCCGAGCTCCCCACCCACTACGGAGTATCACAAGGACAATGCTAAAGCCAGCGGGCCTCCAGCTTACAGCACCAAGGATAACCGGATGATATACTCCAGTAGAAGAATTAAAACATTAATAATTCCACCAGATTGGCCTATGAGCCACTGCCCTCTGGGCATATGACTCTAGGCAAAGACATGAACAAGGAAAATTGAAATTGAGAAGATAAAAAAATATCGGCCAAGACCTAATAAATACATATTACAATTCTCAACATTATGTGCAACATTACATACAGTCATGCTCAGGGCTTGGCGTGACCAGCCGATTGGTTGAACCGGGCCCATTCAACCTCTTGTCAAGGTGAAGTCAGGGCCGAAGTGGTGTGTTGAACAACAGGATCACTGGTCCTGCTCCCATTGCCCTCAACCACCGGGATCCCCTCCTCCACCGACGCAGGGCCGCAACCCACGGCAAACGGATTGGTGGACCAAATATCCCCCCAGGGTCCAATACGGGGGTGTCGGCGATCTCTGAGCATTACCTAGCACCCACCACGAGGAGGGGGCTTGACCCGGGTGTCCCGGAGATAATGGATATGTTTAAAATGTTACAAATGACCAAGAAATTGATTACATGAAAATAGACGGAACAAAATAGGAAATTCAGAAGAAACAGAACGGAAAAAGGAAAAAAGAATCAAACAACTTTGGAGCTACGATGAGATTGTCTAGAGAAAGGTTGAAAAAGAACCGAATTGAGATACAAATGAGGAACATCGTTGAGGAGAAAGAAAACAGAGAACTTAGAAAACTTGATAAACAAGAAAGACGGACACTCATCGACCATATGCCAAGCCGTGATCCATCCAATATCCACCAGTACCTCGGTGTCCTGTTGATCCAGCATACGCTCATTGTCATGAATCAGTAACTCGAACCAGTCTTGTCCCCACTTACTGCATTGCACCAATAACCATTTTCCTTGTCATGGTCAGAACCATAGGCAGTGTCACTTAAGAGGAGTGAGTCAGTTAATATTTAACGTCACATCGGCAATATTTCAGACATATCGTAACGAGAACAGTTAATACTGAAATGCAATGTATACGTGTATCATAAAAACCTGTCGTCAAAGGGCAGTAAAATAGAATATCACACTTTAAAACGAGTGTGGGAAGTTAAAACTAAATATCACTATTTGGACAAGACAATATAAAATACGGGCTATATATTACCAACAACTAAATGTAGATCCCCATACTAGGGACCATGAGGACTTACAGTACATTTGCTTCCTGCATGGACGCTAGCTTGATTTACATCATCCCTTCAGCCGCTGCTGAGTTTAAGAAATGGTAGTCAAAATTAGAATAACAAGAATACTACTTTCAAAAACTCGGTAGACTTTCTTTCGAATTTACCGCAATGTCCCTAGTATGGTGATCTGCCTTCAGTTGTTGTCGAGCTATAATCCGTGTAAAGTCTAATTTAATTACTAGAATGTTTTCCTTTGCCATGCTAATCTATATCTGTGATGCCCTAGTATTTTTAGTGTCCATCGTGAAATCATATGCTCTTCTAAATGCTTTCATTTTCTCATTTAAATTGTTTTGATCACGATATGGCTGAGTAATTGCCGATATGACAATAATTATTAACTCACCCTCCTCACCCAAACAGTGCTTTCTCTGCGTACTAATGAACCCAGACTCAAAATTGAATTGTGGACGTATATCTTCATCGCTGTAATGTGAAGTCAATTTTACCTCTTCCCTATATGGGTAAATTTACCCAGGGGCAAAACACCAATAGGGGTAAAAGGAGTGGATATAAACAGGGCTTAAAGATCACAAGGTGTGTGTGTGAGGGGGTGGGGGTGGGGGTGGTGGTGGGTTGGTTGGGGGGTATATAGGTATGGAGTTATAGCTATGAAGGCCTATGCAAAATACATCTACATTTCAGGAGACTAAATATATTTCGTTCGTATACAGGTTTGTCCAAACCTGAACTCGCGACAGCTGTTGGGGAAAATGAAAGCCATATGTTCACAATATAATATTATTTAGTTTTGTTTCCTTCTTTCTAGTTTTCGAGTTACAACCCTTGTTTTCATACACGATTCTGTCAATATCATTTGGTGTCGCTAGGTTGTAACCTACACACTATTTGTCATTCACTTGATATTCAGTTAGTGAATTTATAACAGGTATAATTAGTGGTAACACCACATAGATTACCCCTCAAAGGTTCCCATTTTGACATTTCCTGTGTCTGTATCGATCAAGGGATCCATAACATGCTGATTGATTAATTACTTTTATGCGGATTAAAGTGACTAATGTCTACATACTCGTGAGTCAACGTGTATAAACCAAGTGAATTTAGCAACTGAAGAAATATATCGCGCAGTATTGTCACTTCGACCCCCACCTCGCTTCCGTGGAAGAACAGTTATGTTACAAGTTGTGTCATGCAAATCCTCTTGACCATGACTCAAATGCGTATTGTAACTATTCCTAACTATTCCTAACTATTTTAGAAAGTAGTTTTGATTGTCCAACTTGATGAAAACAAACAACAATCTTATTAATTCTAACGAACTTTGGCCGGTGACATCACAATTTTTGAAAATCTGTGCATGGCGACACCATCACCTGACCCCAAGGAGCAATTGACGGGAACTCAACTATTCGGCATTGTTGACGTCGAGAAATCAGCAAAATGATGAGCTTCCTACACATTTCCCATATAACTAACTGCAAAATCCTCATATAATGTCACTCTGGCTCTGGCTACAGAGTTACGTAACCTGTATGTGGTTTCGTTGGCGGTCGAGAGTGAAGCAGACCGCTTTTTTGGCAACTTTTAATCGCTTGGTATGAATTAGCGAGAATTTTTATTTTAAGTATGAGTTTGGTGTTCCGCATATGGCAAACCACAAGTCTTTCATATGCAATGGTTAAAAGAGTACAAAAATTTGAGTATAATTATTTCTTTAAGTTGGTGCACGTAAACAAGTGTTAAGTTACTAATGTAAAGTTAAAATATTAAAATAGTTATCTAGTTACAAAATCTGTTTCTTTAAAAATGCAATAACTAAATGTAAACTAATATTATTGAAAAATTGTTCCTAGGTCGTGATTTAAATTAGTTATCCCATGTAATGGCACACAGTTTCTTCTCGATTAGAAGATAACAGCTCTACTTTTTACAGCAGAAGCAAACGCCATATTAACAGTTCTCAAATATATCTAAAACAGTCTAAATACAACCAATTTACAACCTTTTCTGACTTTCTTTCTTGCCTTCAGGCGATTAAAAATCTTTCTTATGAACATCTACTTTTAACTGAAATTATTGAATTACATAGTGGTCTTACTACAGGCCAGTGGCACCCGTGGCGAGCCACCTCCTCGTGGTGGGTGCTGGGTAACGCCAAGAGCTCGCCGACACCCCCGTAGTGGACCCGGGGGGATATTTGGTCCACCAACCCGTTTGCCGTGGGTTGCGGCCCTGTGTCGGTGGAGGAGGGGATCCTGGTGGTTGAGGGCAATAGGGACCTGTAACCGTGTTCCTGTTGCTCAATACACCACTTTGGACCTGACATCGCCTAGACGGGTGGTCGAATGGACCCGGTTCGACCAATCGGCTGGTCATGCCAAGCCCTGTGCGTGGATTATTTATGTAATTGCACAGATTTGATTTTGTACTGTTTCAATTTTGGCCTTGGCTTTTTCATTCATATAACACTTTTAGATTTGAAAACCGATGTTAAGAACTTTGCCTAGAGTCTTATGCCCAGAAGGCGGTGGCTCATGGGCCAGTCTGGTGGATCGATTAATTTTGAATTGGTCTTCTGCTGGAGTATACCATTCCAGTATCCTTGGTGCTGCCAGTCGGAAAGCCACTGGTATATAGCAGTGTCCATGTGATACTCGGTGGAGGGTGGGGAGCTGGGATGGTGAACTTTCTATTATTAATCATGGGTCAACCCAAAAAACATAAACGAGCACTAGATGAGTGTTTGTCCTCGGACGAGGACAGTGCTACAAACAGATTACCTGATACATGGAGTAGATTTTTGGTTGTATCTTCTACTGACGGTGAACCTCTAAAATTCAATCCATTTGCCACACCAAAAGCAATTTATGGACTTCTTGGGGATGTCCAAGCTGTTACAAAAAATAGATCTGGGTTTCTCCTCATTGTGTGTAAAACAGCGAAACAATCAGCTACCCTCATAGGTACAAAACAGCTTGCAAATACTGCAGTATCTGTTTCTCCCCATAAGTCTTTGAACAGCAGCAAAGGCATCTTGAGAGACAGAGACCGGTGGCTTGCCCACATGAGTGAAACAGAAATCGCCACTGAACTACAAAATCAAGGAGTCACTCATGTCAAACGATTCACTTTTAAGAAAAATGGAGAAACTTTCAATACAAATACTTATTTGATTTCTTTTTCACAACCGAAACATCCAAAGTATATCAAAGCTGGATATTGTAATATCGAGGTGGAGCAATATAGTTTGGTCACGGTGCCCAATCTTGCAGGAATCGTGCAACATGCTACAGATGTGGTGAAGAAGATCATGAAGGTTCTGACTGTTTGTCTTCTCCAAAATGTGTTAATTGCCTGGGAGACCATATGTCTTCATCAAAGTCATGTGAAATCTGGAAACGTGAATATGAAATTATCAAAATCAAAACTCAAAAGAATGTCACCTATCACGTTTAGTAAATGCAGCCTTGCCTCAGTCATCAAGTATAACATACTCTGCTGTCGTTGCTCGCCCTCATGCTAAATCTGTGCTGTCTGTTTCATGTCAGACAGATATCACCTGGGTTAAAGCTGACAAACAAACTTTAAGTACATCAGATTCTGCTGGTGCTAAGAATCATGCCACATCAGCTTGTCAGACCGAATCACAAACAATATCTCCTGCAGTGAAAAATCCTTGTCATAAAGTAGATTATAGACAAAAATCTGATCGAGTACTAAAGGGATCATGTGATCCTGTACAAGTCTATAACAAGTTTCAACTTTTAGAAGACATGGACGTCTCTCCTCATCCCCGTGCGCGAAATAGAAGCAGTTCGCCTCGGAAGGGGAAAAGTCGGTCCCCAGTACTACCACCTGCTATTAAATGAACAATAATTCCTTAATCCAATGGAATTGCAGAGGACTTAGGACCAATTTTAATGAAGTTCAATTACTAGCACAGGATTATAAACCATCAGCATTTAGTTTTCAAGAAACGTACTTGAAACATACTGATAAGTTCGAATTGCGTAAATACCATTCTTATCATTCTTTTTCACCCCCTGGTGATAAAGCCACTGGTGGATCTTCCATATTGGTGAGACATGGTACTATTCATAGCCCTGTTCCTCTTAAAACCAATCTTCAGGCTGTTGCTGTTCGTCTTACTTTACATATAACTCTTACTCTTTGTTCCTTGTATATCTCCCCTTCTTCCATTCTCCATCAGAATGATCTTCAAGATTGGTATGACCAATTACCAAAACCCTGTATCATAATGGGTGATCTCAATGGACATAACCCATTATGGGGAAGTCCTGATACCAACAGTAAAGGGAAAGAGTTTATATTTGATAATAATTTATGTATATTTAATGATGGTTCTGACACGTATTTGCATCCTGCAACGGGAACATATTCGTCTTTAGACCTGTCACTCACTGATTCAAACGTTTATAATGAGTTTGAATGGTCAGTCCATAATGATCTTTGTGGTAATGACCATTTTCCTACAGTACTTACAGCAGTTAACCCTTCCGATGATCCGCCTGTAACAAGATGGAATTTTTCAAAGGCCAAGTGGCCATTATTTCAGGCCACCTGCCTTATGGAACTTAAACCAGACCTTTTCATGGATGTCCCTGATCCAATTAAAATGTTCTCAGACAAACTAAAACATATAGCTGATGAAACTATTCCTAAGTCCTCTGTAAATCCGCACATCCGTAAACCATGGTTTAATGATGAATGCAAACAGGCTAGGAAAAAGAGGAAGAAAGCAGAGAAATATTTTCGTCTTCATCCCACTGTTCATAACTTAAATAATGTAAACATCAGTGACGCTAAAGCTCGACGAACGTTTAAACACATAAAACGTCATACTTGGAAAAATTACGTTTCCAAAATAAATTCCCGTACTCCTATGTCAAGGGTATGGAATATGATCCAAAAAATTAAAGGCAAGGGTTCCAAATCCAGTAGTATTCAGCATCTCAAAAATGATAATAACATACTAACTGCAAAATCCGATATTGCAAACAAGTTGGGTGAAACTTTGGCTAAACATTCGTTCTCCTCAAATTATCATCCAAAAAAAGCCATAGTTGTTCCTATTCCAAAGCCTGGGAGGGATCATACAGATCCATCAAATTACCGACCTATTTCCTTAACTAGCTGTGTTTGCAAAACCATGGAGCGAATGGTAAATAATAGCTTAGTTTGGTTTTTGGAAACCAACAATCTGATTAATGATATACAATGTGGTTTTCGTAAAAACCGAAGCACAATTGACCACTTTGTTCGGTTGGAATCATTTGTAAAAATTTCTTTCATTAGAAAACAACATGCAGTATCAATCTTTTTTGATCTCGAAAAAGCATATGATACTACTTGGAAGCATGGTATTTTGAAAGATTTATATTCTTTTGGGTTGAGAAGTCGCTTGCCTCAGTTTATATCCAATTTTTTAAATGACAGACAGTTTCAAGTACGTGTGGGATCAACCCTCTCAGACTATTTTCCTCACGATCAGGGTGTTCCACAAGGCAGTATTTTGTCTGTGACTTTATTTAGTTTTAAAATCAATAGTCTTTCTAAGGTTTTCAGTGATTCAGTAGATGGATCACTATTTGTGGATGATTTTAATGTTTCTTGTAGAGGTAGAAATATGCATACAATAGAAAGGCAATTACAAATTTGTCTCAATAAAATTGAAAAATGGTCACTTGAAAACGGGTTTAAATTTTCTATAACAAAAACAAATTGTTTGCATTTCTGCAGAAAGTATAAACCGCATAAAGATCCAGAACTATTTTTAAATGGCACCCCCATCAAAGTTGTAAAGGAGGCCAAGTTCTTGGGTCTTATTTTCGACTCACATCTAACTTTTCTACCCCACATTAAATCCCTTAAAACTAAATGCCTAAAGGCACTTGATCTGTTAAAAGTTGTTTCCAATTCAAAGTGGAGACCAAATTACCCTGCTCCACTTATACAGATCTCTCATCCGTTCGAAACTTGATTACGGCTCCATCGTTTATGGTGGAGCCTGTAAAAGCAACCTCAAACTACTTGATTCTATCCACCATCAAGGTCTAAGACTATGTCTTGGGTCATTTAGAACTTCTCCTATTGACAGTCTTTACGTCGAGGCCGATGAGCCATCTCTTACTCAACGACGTATAAAACTCTCCTTACAGTATATATCAAAACTATATTCTAATGAAGCCAATCCTGCATTTAACTGTGTTTTTAATCCTCTTTATGAGGATCTGTACAAAAAAAGTCTTCTCTTGTTCCGCCTCTGGGACTTAGAGTGAAACCTTTTCTGTCTGCTTGCGGCATTGAGCTAGCCAATATATCTCCTCCCCGTCTACTTCCATCTGGGAGTTTGTTAGACCCGAAGTTGACCTAACACTGACAAGTTTTAAATTCTAATGAATCTAACCCTGCCTATAACTGTGTGTTCAATCCCCTTTATGAGGATTTGTATAACAAAAAGTCTTCTCTTGTTCCACCCCTTGCGCACAGAATTAAACCATTTATATCTGCTGCCGGTATTAGCAGGAAAGTATATCGCCTTCCCGTCTTCTTTCTTCTCCTCCTTGGCAGTTGGTTAGGCCACAAGTTGACCTAACATTAACTGCATTTAAAAAATCAGAAACAAATGAATTACAACATAAACAAGAATATAATCAGTTAAAAAGTAAGTATAATACATACAAATCTTTATTTACAGATGGGTCCAAGGATGGTGGCGCAGTTGCTTGTGCCACTGTCATTGGATCCAGAACAACATCTTCCAGATTACCAGATAATAGTTCTATTTTCACAGCAGAAGCAAACGCTATATTAACATCTGTTAAGTATATTGAAAGACATCCCCGACATAAACAGTATACTATCTATTCTGATTCTCTTTCTTGCCTCCAGGCAATTAAAAACATGTCATGTAAACATCCACTTTTAATAGAAATAATTGAATTGTATAATAATCTTGCTACTGGCCAATACGACATCGTCTTCTGTTGGTTACCCAGCCATGTAGGCATTTCTGGGAATGTGATGGCCGATCTTGCTGCCAAGGCGGCACTCAACAAGTCTGTAACACCACTTCGTATTCCGTACTCAGATTTTAAACCTACTATTAGATCTTATATACGTGATCTGATGCAAAAGAAGTGGGACACCCAAGTGGGTATAAATAAAGTACATGCAATAAAACCCTACATTGGTTACACCTACTTCGGTTGACAGTCCAGATTTGAAGAGGTCATTATGCGGCGATGTCGTACTGGCCACACCAGATATACACATGAATACCTTTTGAAAGGTGAGGATCCTCCGTTCTGCATCCCTTGTGATGAAAGAATCAGTGAAGCATATCTTGCTTGACTGTGTTGAGTATTTCATCACAAGGGGTCAGTATTTTAATTCACAAACTATGAAGGATCTTTTTAACAGTGTTAGTTTTCATTTAATTATTGCATTTTTAAAGGAATTAAATTTGTTAACTGAACTGTAAATAGATAAATATTTTAAAATTGGAAGATTAAATTTGTAACTCAAATTGTTAGTGGCTGTACCCTCAAAGGGGGTTGAAGTACCGTCAAACAATTGTCCTCCTGAGAGGGTACGTAAGTCCAGACACATTCGAAGTAAATTCAGTTTTCCAGCCTTTTAGTCGTAGAATAAGTGTGTTTTTACTTTATGGCTAGATTTGTCTAAATTGCTAATAGCTGAAGGGATGATGTAAATCCAGCTAGGGTCCATGCAGGAAGCAAATGTACTGTAAGTCCCCATGGTCCTTAGTATGGTGATCTACCTTCAGTTGTTGGCAACCTATAGCTCATTTTTATATTGTACTGTCCTCTTTGATACATTGTTTTAGGTCTATTCACTAGTTTTATATTCTATTCTTTGATATTCTAGTCAGTTTTACTGTCCTTCGCTGACAGGGTTTTGCAATGTCCGTGCATTCATTTGTATTTTATTCGTTCTCGTCACGATATGGCTGCAATATTGCCGATGTGACGTTAAATATTAACTCACTCACTACTACAGGCCAGTACGTCATCGTCCTTTGCTGGTTACCTCTCAAATCTAATGATTACATAATGATCTTGCTACTGGCCAGTGTGACGTCGTCTTTCATTGGTTACCCAGCCAAGATGGCATTTCTGAAAACATGATGGCAGCACTCAACAAATGTAGATGTTATATCTGATACAGAAGAAGTGGGACACTGAAGTAGGTGTCAATACATTACATGCAATAAAACCCTGCACTGGTTACACCTACTTGGGTTGTCAGTCCAGATTTGAGAAGCTCATTGTGCGACGATGTCGCTTGGCCATACGCGATATAAACGCGAACAGTTGTTAAAAGGTGATGATCCTCCGTTTTTATCCCTTGCAATGAGTTGAGTTGGGCTTAACGGCACATCTTTCAGTCCAGCCATATGGTGACGAGATCAATTTTGCATGAATTACCATTCAAAGTCCATGGTCCAAAAGTGCCCTATTTCAAAAACATACCCTTTCATTTCACTACCATTTAAAAACAGGAAATGACATAGCACTAAATACACAAGCAAGCATATGATACAGGTCAACTGTCCTCAGGTAATCTATGATACGCACTTACAGGGAAAACAGATCTTTCAGATTTCTCACATCTTAATGGGACTTACTTGCAACAGATAGGTTTACACAGTCAAGCAACATATGTGTGATGGTGAACACTTCATGGGAGATACATCCCCATCCGTTTTCAGCAGATAGTCCTTAGTAAATCGGCTGTGGCCAGTACGACATCGCCGCAAAAGACATTTCATCATGTCTTGCCTGACAACCCAAGTAAGTATATCCAATTGTTCACTTCAGTCCATGAAGTGTATTTCTTCCTACCTGGGTGTGTAACCGTTTTTTGCTTAGGGTCCTGAGAATAAGTTATGACAGTGGGTTTGAAGTCAGTGTAGGGCATCAGCAGTGCAGAGAAGTACTTATCAAGAACTGCAGCATCGGTCTTCGTTTTAGCTGCAATGCTGACGTGACCTGGCAACCAGTAGAAAACGTCCAAGATGATAGGGTGACAGAGTAACATTCTGAAATGCTTGACGGCAAGATAATGAGTCTGTTAAAACGATATTATTTTTCGAATGGTTCTGGTGTTTCATGTAGGGCAAAGCTGTGAATATAGCCTTGGCCTCGCAGTGAAGATGGAACTGTTGTCTGAGATTCTTCAGGAGACAGTGGATCCAATGACAAATTGGCAACCTGGCCATCATCGTTCGATCCATCTGCCAGAGCGTTGAAGATAAAAACCAGTAAGGTGCTATTGTGTTGAGATCAATTTTACCTGCTGATATGTGGGGTTGTGGTCGCTTCCACAAAGGTCATCATGGACCCACCATTCAGACTCGTTTAGAAGATTAGAATCAGTAAGTGATAGATCGAGAACAGAGTAAGTTCCAGAACCTTGTTGATTGTGTCAGTACTACGCCACTAGGGGCTTATGACCGTTGAAGTCGTCCATGATTATAAAGGGTTTTGTAAAAATATGTATGTTTTGAAGATCTGATAGGCAGTCAGTTGAGGATACAGGAAGATCGAGTGAACATAGTAAACGCTATGTTCAGAGTGATGCACACAGCTAAAGTTTGTAGGTTGGTGGAACAGGGCTGTGGGGGATGCCCTGCCTGAACAGGACAGAAGTGCCGTCTGTAGCTTTAACACCGAAAGGGTAAAAGGAGTGGTAGGAACTGCACCAATGGATGTCGAACTTATTGGTTCTTTTCGTTTTGGCAGATTTCTTGGAAAATCTTGGATGAATAACTGCAGTTTATTAAAATTATTCTGAAGTCCTCTGCAGTTCTGTTCAATCATGTTTTGTTGATTCATGGTTCTTCCAATGGTGATCGAGGATTGGGATTTGGCAGTTGCTCTATCTGCCTTAGTTTCTACAGTTTCTTTTCTTTCTTTTCCGTTTCATGCTTTGGACGTGCGGGTGTTTGTGCATCAGAGGTTTTTATCGGCTGAGATAGGCTGAGAAAATGTGACCCATGCCAGATCGGTCTGGCAAGAGATACTTGCAGTAGTCATAGGCAGACGAGAAACGGCAGAAGAGTAGAAGATGGTTGGAGGAGTTGCAGTTAAACTGGCGACCGTCTTCTTAGCATATTTGGTCCATCAACACGTTTGTCGTGGGTAGCGGCCCTGCGTCGGTGGACGACGGGATCCTGGTGGTTGAGGGCTCTGGGAGCACCGCTTCCCCTTTGTTCAACACACCACTTAAGCCCTAACTCCACCTAGACGGTTGGTTGAATGGGCCCAGTTCAACCAATCGGCTGGTCATGCCAAGCCCTATGCCCAGAAGACGGTGGCTCATGGGTCAATCTGCTAGATTCTTTATATTTTCTGCCGGAGTATATCACCTGGGTATCCTTGGTGCTTTGTAGCTGACCCGCTTGTGTTAAGCATTCTCCTTATGATACTCCAAGGAGTATGGGGGGCTCGGATGAAGTACCATTCCTCACTAACTATGGCGTCCGGAACTCCTATTACAAAGAATAACTTGACACTGATCCAGATGGAAACGACAAAGGACTGCCCACGTTCTCTGGCCACGTTTTCTCGTGATTCAGAGAAAGGATGACACCACAATAAAGTTGAAACCTTTTGGAATACAGGCACCCATGAAGAGCCACCTCCTCGTGGTGGGTGCTGGGTAACGCTAAGTGCTCTCCTCCCGTGTGGACCCGGGACAGAATGTGTCCACAGCACCCCATTGCTTGTCGTAAGAAAAGTTCTAAGTTAAAATCTTCCATCCATAACACTTCTGCGTTCTGGAAAGAGCTGAGAAGTCTGAATGCTACAAAGAGCCCACGTTGTCCACTAGACAAATCTTTACTGTATAATCATTTTAAAGGGTTGTTCACACCTAGAAATCTAGCTGACGATACCACTGAGAATGATGTTTTCTGTCCTGATGTGAATATTCCTTTAAATGATATTGATAGCTATATTCTAGAGTCCTCTATCACTGATGAGGAAATATGTTCATGTCTTTCCCATCTGAAAAATGGCAAGTCAGCGGGTAGTGATGGTGTAATTACTGAGCTGTTGAAATCATCTAAGCATGTTATTATGCCCTTTTTAAAGGTATTGTTTAATAAGATTTTTGATACAGGCGTTTTTCCCATGGCTTGGACGAAAGCAATAGTTATTCCTTTACATAAAAAGGGCGATCGCAAAAACCCAGATAATTACAGAGGGATTTCAATACTGTGCATGTTAAGTAAATTATATACGTCCATTTTAAATGTCTGCATCAGAACCTGGGCAAATATAAGGAGTAAAATTCCCGAAACACAAGCTGGTTTTAGACAAGGGTACTCTACGATTGATCATATTTTTACTTTACATGGTGTTATAGAAAAATGTCTAATTAAGAAAAGGAAAAAGTTATATGTTGCTTTTATTGATTTTAGAAAAGCCTTTGACTCAATTGACCGTCCTAAGTTATACAAGTGCTTATTCAAATCTGGTCTTCAGGGGAAAATGCTATCTGCTGTCATGAGTATATATAGTTCAGTAACAGCCTGTGTTAGAGGTTATAATGGGTATACTGAATATTTTGATTGTCCAATTGGTTTAAAGCAAGGTTGTGTTCTTAGCCCCGTATTGTTTTCCTTTTTCATTAATGGATTATCAGATGACATATCTAGATATGGCAAATATGGAGTGCAGTTATTTCCCGACCTATTAGGAATAATGTTACTTATGTTTGCAGATGATGTTGTTCTTATATCTGATACAATTACAGGCTTACAGAATCAACTTAATATACTGCACAATTACTCTGAATATTCAAGTCTAGAGGTAAATTTAGACAAGACAAATATAGTTGTTTTTAGAAGGGGAGGGCGCTTAGCAAGGAATGAAAAGTGGTTTTTAAATGGCCAGCCAATAACAACATTAAGTACTTATAAATATCTGGGAGTTGTATTTTCGTCAACATTCAAGATGAGAAATTGCATCACTGATTTAGCATTGAGGGGCAAGCGGGCCTTAATGGAAGTAATAAGTAATTTAAATGGAATTGGAATAATAGACCCCAGTGTGTACTTCAAAATTTTTGATGCCCAGATACAGCCGATATTACTGTACGGAGCAGAAATCTGGGGAATGCATAGATTTTATGAAATAGAAAAGGTCCATTTAATAGCCTGCAAACGTTTCTTGAATGTCAGCCCTCAAACACCTACTGCTATTGTATATGGCGAATGTGGAAGATATCCTCTCTATATAAACGCATTGTGTAAAACTTTGAAATATTGGGTAAAGGTTATTCATATGCATGAAGATAGAATCCCCTTGAAAGTGTACAAAATGCAAGTGTATTACGATAACTGTGGCTACAAGACATATGCTTCTTACATAAGAGAAATACTTTTTGCACATGGGTTTGGTTACGTCTGGATGTCCCAGACAGTTGGTGACGCAGCTTTATTTTTAAGTACATTCAAGACTGTTGCAGTCAATATATTTTTTTCAATCATGGAACAGTACATTGAATAACAGTTCACGATACCATATGTACCGTGAGTTTAAAAGTCTGTTAACTCCAGAAAAATATTTATCATGTATATTGGACAAAAAGTTTCGAAATATTTTGACCAAATTCCGATGTGGATTATTAAGGCTAAAGTATAATGAAGGTAGATGGTTGAATGTCGAGGTTGCTGAACGTAGTTGCCCTCTGTGTAATCTAGGTGTAGAAGACGAGTACCATTTCATCTTTATATGTACTGAATATAACGCACTAAGATTAAAATACTTGCCATGTATATATCAGAAACAACCAAACTACTATAAATTTAAGTCTCTGTTATCAACGAACAATGAAACAACTTTAAGAAATTTATGTAAATATATCTATCATGCTTATAAAAGCAGGACAATCAAACTTCAATAATTTTTCTTCAAACCACCGGTTCGTACATTTTAACCATATATTTACATTTGTGTGTATATATGTTTATATCACAATGTTATATTTATAGTGACAAGAATCTGTTAATACAATCCACATGTACCATTGATATGTATACCCTGTAATATTTAACTTATATTTTTAACAATTGCGTGTATATTGTATATGGGCCTGTGGCCTACGTACGGAATAAAAAAAAAATATTTGACTTGACTAAATTGGGCAACCTCTTTGCCGTGGGTTGCGTCCCATTTAGGTGGAGGACAGCATCCTGGTGGTTGAGAGCAGTTGGGCTTTTAACTGCATTCCATTTGCCCGAAACACCACTACGGCCCTAACTTCACCAAACGGGTGGTTGAATGGGCCCGATTCAACCAATCGGCTGGTCATGCCAAGCTCTGTGCATGGACTATGTATGTAAATTTGATTTGGAATTGTTGTGAATTTTGCTCTTGGCACTACTGTTGATGTGTAACTTTTTTGATTGTGAAATATTTAAATTATGATGATGTGAACTTTGTCTAGAGTTTTGTGCCAGAAGGCAATGGCTCATGGGCCAATCTGGTAGACTAATTAGTTATAATTCTTCTACTGAAGTATATCATCCGGGCATCCTTGGTGCTGCAAGCTGGAGGCCCGCTTTCTTTAGCATTGTCCTTGTGATACACAGTGGTGGGTGGGCAGCTCGGATGATGAACCAAATTAGACTAACCATGGCTTATGACATAACCCCCAGATAAACAAAACGTCCACTTGAAATTGATCCTGTTGATACTGACCACTGACCGTCTATATCAATTGAGTACTGGCCACGTTTTCTTGAGACTCCGGACAAGACACCATTAAAAATGAACCCTTTCGCAGTATCTAAGGGTATTCAAGGTATTGCTGGGGACGTAAAGAACATCAGACACTTACGTTCGGGTGCGCTGTTAATTGAATTGAAAAAGACAACAATCAACCAACCTTATGAACATCAAATCTTTCGTGGGCATTCCGGTCACGGTCTCTCCGCATAAAACCTTGAACACAAGCAAAGGTATCATGAGAGATGGGGATCGATTGTTTGATGATATGTCGGAACTTGATATAGGATCTGAAATGTAGCAACAAGGTATGCTCTATGTCAAGCGCTTTTCAACTCGGAGAAACAACGAAACCATCACGACAAATACGTATCTGTTTACTTTTTCATGTCCTAATGCTCCCAAATCAGTGAAGGCAGCCTATTGTAATATTCCAGTTGATACCTACATCCCCAACCCGCTCAAATCTTTCAAATGCCAGAAATATGGACACGGTGTAAATACCTGCACATTGTCTGTTGTGTGTGCTCACTGTGGTGAGAAGACACACACAACAGAAGATTGTGACAGTGATTATAAAAAATGCACCAATTGCTCAGGCGATCATTCTTCATTTTCTAAACAGTGTCCAATCTGGAAAGAGCAAATAGAGATCAATAACATAAAATTCACTCAAAATATCTCTTTTCCTGAGGCCAAAAAACTGGTAAAGAGTTCTGATCTTCCAGAAAGTTATACTGCAGTCGCAAAAACATCATCGGGGGCTAGCTCTAAAACAACATCAACCACAGGCTGCCAAACTACCTTGACGTGGGTAAATTGCGATTCTCCACAGTTTTTGCACTCTGCTATATCATCACAGACAGAAGAATCACTTCCTTGTACCTCAAAGTCGTCTTCTGATCACACATCATCATCTCAGTCATACTCAAAGTCACAATTGACAGCTGATAGTGACCAAATGGTGAAAAGTAAACAGAAGCCAAAGCATGATGCTTCAAAACAACAAAGTGGCAGAGCTCCTAATGGGTCACAAACTATAATACAACTGTTTAATAAATACGGGTCTCTTGAAGACATGGACGTTTCTGAAAACGTCCATTCTAGGGCACATAGCTTGTCGCCCTCCAAAAGAGTGCGGGGTATATCCCCAATAAATCCCCCAAGCGGTAGTTTATTCAAATAATATTGTGCAGTGGAACTACAGAGGGTTGAAGACTAATTTACATGAATTACAGCTATTAGTCCAAGACTTTACACCTTCAGCGTTATGTCTCCCAGAAACATATTTAAAACAAACAGATAAATTTGGAATTGTTTACATTTTAGTCTTGGCTCCCTTTGTTCTTAGAATATTATTTGACTTGATTTTTGATTACATGAACTTTGCATAGAGTCTTATGCCCAGAAGGCGGTGGCTCATGGGCCAATCTGGTGGGACTTTTAATATTTTTAATATTTCTGCTGGAGTATATCATCTGAGTATCCTTGGTGCTGTAAGCTGGAGGCCTGCTTGCTTTAGCATTGTCCTTGTGATACACAGTGGCGGGTGGGGAGCTTGGATGACGAACCATTATACCAATAAGCATGGATTACCAAACCCCTAACAAAAAAACAAAACGTCAACTGGAAAACGATGATCAACATCGACCCTCTATACAAATTGATCACTGGCCACGTTTTTTGATTATTGAGACCCTGGTGGTTGAGGGCAATCGGAGCAGGACCAGTGTTCCTATTGTTCAACACACCACTTCGGCCCTGTCGTCACCTAGACGGGTGGTTGAATGGGCCCGGTTCAACCAATCGGCTGGTCATGCCAAGCCCTGTACATCGATTTTATGCCAAGCCTTGTACATGGATTTTATGTCATTGCACAGAATTTGATTTGGAATTGTTTACATTTTAGTCTTGGCTCCCTTTGTTCATGGCACCTGTGGCGAGCCACCTCCTCGTGGTGGGTGCTGGGTAACGCCAAGAGCTCACCAACAGCCCTGCTGTGGACCCGGGGGGATATTTGGTCCACCAACCCGTTTGCCGTGGGTTGCGGCCCTGTGTCGGTGGAGGAGGGGATCCTGGTGGTTGAGGGCAATAGGTTCCTGGAACCGCGTTCCTCTTGCCCAACACACCACTTTGGCCCTGACTTCGCCTAGACGGGTGGTAGAATGGGCCCGGTTCTACCAATCAGCTGGTCATGCCAGGCCCTGTGCATAGTGATTTATTATTGCACAAATTTGATATATTATTTGGTCTTGGCTTTTTGAAATTACAATTATTCCTGATATTATATTGCCTAGAGTCCTGTGCCAGAAGGCGGTGGCTCATGGGCCAATCTGGTTATTCCTCTGGAATAACTGGAGTATACCATTCCTGTAACCCTTTGGTGTCAGTTTGCTGGAAGTCCGTATGACATCGCCCTTGTTGGTGCTCCATGGCGGGCAGGGATTAGGTTTGCTGAACCAATATACATTTCAACATGGGTAAACACAATCCAAAAAAACCAAAACGTCAACTTTCAGAATCCGATTCTGATCTTGATTCTGATGAAGATGAAATCGTTACCATATTATTGTATTCTGAAAGGGATACTTGGCCACGCTTTCTTATGCTGGAAGCAAAGGGTGAGCGTGCCCTTTCTTCCTACTCACCATTACTTTTGGAAAAGGGTCTACAAGGTAAATCTGGTGTCTTGAAAGATGTTACAAAATTACGCTCTGGAGGTCTTTTGGTTGAATGTGCGAGGAAATCACATGTTGTTAATCTTATGACTTCAACCAAATTAGCAGACATTTCAATTACCTGTTCTGCACATAAAACCCTTAATTTCTCTAAGGGTCTTATCCATGATAGAGACCGAAGCCTTGCTGATGAATCTATTGAAGGAATCGTATCAGAGCTTACAAGTCAAGGTGTCATTGATGCCAAACGGTTTACTTATCGTAAAGATGACCGTGTGTACCCGTCAAATACATACCTTTTGACTTTTGACACGCCAGTACTGCCAAGTTCTATTAAGGTTGGATGTTTCTCTATGCCTGTGGATCTTTTTATTCCACGCCCTACACGTTGTTTCAATTGCCAGAAGTTTGGTCATGGGCAAAATTCTTGTAAGAATAAACTGACTTTTTTCAGATGTGGAGAATCTGATCATGATGGGAAGATGTGCACTAACACCATTAAGTGCTTACATTGCAAAGGCGATCACATGGCATCATCAAAAGACTGTCCCATTTGGAAATATGAGGCCAGTGTGCAGAAACTGAAATATGAGAAACGAATCAGTTACTCTGATGCCAGACAACAAACACGACTACTTATACATGAAAATGCTGAACCGAGATCTTATGCTTCAGCAGCCAAAAAAGTGACCACGTCTGTTCCGTGTCAAACTGATTTAACTTCGCCACGGGTAACATCGGACCATCCAACATCCCTTTCCGAAACAGTACTGATTCAAAAAGCAGCCTCAGATTCAAAACAGCCATCGTTAAAACCAACATGAACAACATCATCTACACAAACAGAATCCCATCAAATCAAAATGTCAAAGTGTGCCAAAGTAGATATTAAGAAAAAGCAGAGTCAGTCAGATAGAGTGCCGAAGGCAGTAAAAGACACTGTGCTACTTCACAATAAATACGGATTGCTTGAAGATATGGATACTGAAGTATCCACCCATGTGAGCCCTGGTGGCCATCCAAGTGGTCACTCACCGAAAAAGAAAGAGAGAGCAGTATCTCCTGTTACTGCTCCTTAGATATTTAAACCACAATGGGTTATTCACCTAATCTATTACAATGGAATTGCAGAGGACTTAAAAATAACTTAAATGAAGTACAGTTGTTGGTTCAAGACTTTAAACCGTCAGCACTATGTCTCCAAGAGACGTATCTCAAACATACCGATGCATTTGATTTAAGGCAGTATTGTTCTCATCATTCATTTTCTCCTCCTGGGGATAAAGCGACTGGAGGTTCAACTATATTAGTTAGACAGAATATCATTCATAGCGCTGTTCACCTGAATACAAATCTCCATGCCGTAGCTATTCGCCTCAGCTTGCACATTGCGGTCACTCTTTGTACATTCCACCCTCGTTTGCTCTTCGACAAACTGATCTTCAGAATCTATATGATCAGTTACCAAAGCCCTATATTATCATGGGCGATTTGAATGCGCACAACCCTCTGTGGGGAAGTACAAGTACAAGCAATAAAGGCAAGGTTATTGAGGATTTTATATGTGATAATAGCTTGTGTGTTTTTAATGACGAATCATACACCTATTTACATCCTGGAACTGGAACCTATTCTATACTTGATCTGTCTCTTGCTGATTCGAATATTTACAACGAATTTGACTGGTCTGTTCATGACGACCTTTGTGGAAGTGACCACTTCCCAACTGTCCTAAAAGCTATCAAACCTGACGATGACCCACCTTTATCACGGTGGAATTTTAAGAAGGCCAATTGGTCTTTATATGAAGCATTGTGTATGGAAAAAATTAATACCAGAAAATTGTATCTATATATCAGACCCGATAGAGTAGTTTTCTGCTCAGTTAAATGAAATTGCTGACCAGTCTGTTCCTAAGTCCTCTGCAGTTCCTCACATTCGTAAACCGTGGTTCAATAATGAATGTAAACAGGCAAGAAAGTGTAGAAGGAAAGCTGAAACGTATTTTCGCCGACACCCCACTGTACATAATCTAGATAAAGTAAAAATTTTAAATGCCAAAGCTAGACGGGCATTCAAACAACATTCAGTCGTGGAGAAATTACGTTAGTAAAATAAATTTACGCACGCCAATGACAAAGGTGTGGAACATGATCCAAAGAATAAAGGGCAAAGGTTCGAAATCACCTAAAGGATGGTAATGATTTATTAACTAACAAAACTGACATTGGAAATAGACTTGGTGAAACTCTCGCCAAGCATTCATCCTCTTCCAATTATGTCCCTGAGTTTCAAAAGTTTCAGAAACAACAGGAGAAGAAAGATTAAATTTTAACTCAGACAATGGTGATGATTATAATGAATTATTTTCAATACATGAGCTACATACCGCCCTTGAGCAAGCGCATGATACAGCAACAGGGGCTGATGATATCCACTATCAGCTCCTGAAGCATTTGCCCGAATTATGGACATCAGGGAATTTCCCACCTTCCTGGGGTAATGCCATTGTGGTCCCAATACCAAAGCCTGGCCGGGATCATACAGATCCGTCAAATTACAGACCAATATCTCTCACTAGCTGTGTCTGTAAAACCATGGAACGAATGGTGAATAATAGATTAGTTTGGCATCTTGAAACCAATAACCTTATCACAAATATTCAATGTGGTTTCCGGAAAAATCGTAGTACCATTGATTGTCTGGTACGCCTAGAATCCTTTGTTAAAAATGTTCTAGTAAATAAACAACACGCAGTATCGATTTTCTTTGATCTCGAGAAAGCTTACGATACCACCTGGAAGCATGGCATTTTGAAGGATTTACATGACTTCGGTTTAAGGGGTCGTTTACCTCTTTTCATATCACAGTTTTTAAAAGACAGGCAAGACGTTGGCCTGAATTTATAGCCAAGTATTTAAATAACAGACAATTCCAAGTCCGAGTGGGCTCAACCCTGTCTGATCATTATAATCAGGATCAGGGTGTCCCACAAGGCAGTATTTTGTCTGTAACACTTTTTAGTATCAAGACAAACAGTTTATCCAAGGTTTTAAATGATTCAATCGATGGATCACTTTTTGTGGATGATTTTAATATTTCTTGTCGAGTTAAAAATATGCATACTATTGAGAGACAATTGCAGTTGTGTTTAAACATAATAAATAAATGGTGTCGTGAAAACGGCTTTAAATTTTCTAAATAAAAAACTAATTGTATACGCAGGACCCAGAACTATTTTTAAATGGTTCTCCCATCAAAGTTGTAAATGAGGCCAAGTTCTTGGGTCTAATTTTCGATTCCCACTTACCCTTTTTGCCGCATATCAAATCACTAAAAACAAAATGCTTAAAGGCACTCGATTTACTAAAAGTGGTATCCAACTCAAAATGGGGAGGTGATCAAGCAACTCTCCTACATTTATAGCGATCACTTGTCCGTTCAACACTCGATTATGGCTCCATCGTATATGGTGGTGCTTGCAAAAGCTACCTGATACTTCTTGATTCTGCCCATCACCAAGGTCTAAGACTTTGTCTTGGGTCTTTTAGAACATCACCTGTTGACAGTCTCTACGTTGAGGCTGATGAACCATCTCTTGAGCAGCGCCGTATAAAATTAGCTTTGCAGTACATTACTAAATTGAAATTGTACTCTAATGAATCTAACCCTGCATTTGATTGTGTCTTCAATCCCCTTTATGAAGATTTATACAACGAGAAATCTTCTCTGGTTCCACCTCTAGGACATAGAATTAAGCCATTTCTTTCTTCAGCCGGCATTCAGCTGGAAAGCATAGCTCCCTCTCGTCTTCTTTCTTCTCCTTCTTGGCAGATGGTTAGGCCCCAAGTGGACCTAACATTAACATCATTTAAAAAATCAGAAACTAATGAATTACAACATAAACAGGAATATTATCAAATGAAACATAAATATAGCAGTTATAAATCCTTATTTACAGATGGGTCCAAGGACGGTGGCGTAGTAGCTTGTGCCACTGTCATTGGATCCAGAACAATATCTTCTAGATTACCCGATAATAGTTCTATTTTTACAGCTGAAGCTAACGTCATATTAACAGCTCTTAAACATATTCAAAGACGCCATAAACATAAACAATATATAATCTATTCCGACTCTCTTTCTTGTAAACATCCACTTTTAATTGAAATTATTGAATTGTATAATGATCTTGCAACTGGCCAGTACGACATCGTCTTCTGTTGGTTACCCAGCCACGTTGGCATTTCTGGTAACGCAATGGCTGATCTTGCTGCTAAGGCAGCACTCAACAAATCTGTGACACCACTTCTTATTCCTTATTCTGACTACAGAGCTAGCATTAAAGCTTACACTCGTGATCTGATGCAGAAGAAGTGGGACACCCAAGTAGGTATAAATAAACTACATGAAATAAAACCCTACATTGTTTATACATACTTGGGTTGTCAGTCCAGATTTGAAGAAGTCATTTTGCGACGTTGTCGTATTGGCCATACAAGATACACTCATGCATACCTTTTAAAAGGTGAGGATCCTCCGTTTTCTATCCCTTGTGATGAGAGAGTCACGGTCAAGCATATCCTGCTTGACTGTGTTGAATTCTCCATCATAAGGGATAAGTATTTTACTGTAAAAACTGTTAAGGATCTTTTTAACACAGTCAGCGCTCATTTAATTATTGTTTTTTTTAAAGGAAATTGATTTCTTAATTGAATTTTGATAAATATGTTCTGTATATAAATGTATTTTAATGATTGGTAGTTTAGGTTAGGAACTAGAATTGTTAGTGGCTGTACCCTCAAAGGGGGTTGAAGTATTGTAAAATTATTGTCCTCCTGAGAGGGTACGTAAGTCCACAAACATTCGATGTAAATTTAAATCTACCAGGTTTTTAATCGTAGTATTCTTGTTGTTTTAATTTTGGTTAGCATTTTGTATACTCGCCAGCGGTTGAAGGGATGGTGTAAATCCAACTAGAATCCATGCAGGTAGCAAAGGTACTGTAAGTCCCCATGGTCCCTAGTTTGGTGATCTACCTTCAGTTGTTGGCGATCTATAACCTGATTTTATAGTGTATTGTCCTAATGCTGATGTTGTTTTTTTTTAACTTTCCATGCTAGTTTTAATTCCATTTGTGATATTCTAGTTGTTTTACTGTCCTTCGTTGACAGGTTTTATAGCAGACATATAATTAATTTTGATGTTAGATGTTCTCGTCACGATATGGCTGAGATATTGCCGATGTGACGTAAAATTTTAACTCACTCACTCACTCTGGGAACACTTTGGCTGACCTCGCTGCTAAAGCAGCACTCAACAAAGCTGTGACACCACTTCTTATTCCTTACAGTGATTACAAAGCCACCATTAGATCTTATATCCGTGATCTGGTGCAGAGGAAGTGGGACACTCAAGTGGGTATCAATAGATTACACGAGATAAGACCTTACATTGGTTATACCCACTTGGGTTGTCAGTCCACATTTGAAGAGGTCATACTCCGATGATGTCGTATTGGCCATACAAGATTTACCCATAACTACCTGTTAAAAGGTGAGGATCCTCCATTTTGTATCCCTTGTGATGAGAGAGTCACGGTCAAGCATATTCTGCTTGACTGTGGTGAATTCTCAATCACAAGGGATAGATATTTCAATGTCAGAACCATCAAGGATCTTTTTACCACTGTTGCCTCTCATTTAGTTATTTGTTTTTTAAGGGAAATTGATTTTTTGGTTGAATTTTGAGTACTATGTTCTGTAAATGGATGTATTTTAAATACTGGTAGCTTAGATTGGTAACTTGTATTGTTAGTGGCTGTACCCTCAAAGGGGGTTGAAGTAGTGTAAAATTATGGTCCTCCTGAGAGGATACGTGAGTCCCAAAACATTGATAATAAATTTAATTCTACCATGTTTTTAATTGTAGCATTCTTGTCATTTTAAATTCGGCTGGCATTTCGTACACTCGCCAGCAGCTGAAGGGATGGTGTAAATCCAGCTAGGGTCCATGCAGGTAGCAAAGGTAATGTAAGTCCCCATAGTCCCCAGTATGGTGATCTACCTTCGGTTGTTCACGATCTATAGCTCGTGTTTTATCATGTAATGGACTTCTTTAATTACAATGTTTTAGCTTTTCATGCTGGTTTTATATTTATATCTGTGATGTTCTAGTGTTTTTACTGTCCTTTGTTGACAGGTTTTTTACGCTATACATATATTTCATTTCAGAATTAAATGTTCTCATCACGATATGGCTGAAACATTGCCGATGTGACGTTAAATATTAACTCACTCACTCACTCACTCCCTTTGTTCTTAGAATATTATTTGACTTGATTTTTGATTACATGAACTTTGCCTAGAGTCTTATGCCCAGAAGGCGGTGGCTCGTGGGCCAATCTGGTGGAACTCTTAATATTTTTAATGTTTCTGCTGAAGTATATCATCCCAGTTTCCTTGGTGCTGTAAGCTGGAGGCCTGCCGTATCTTTGTCATTGCCGGTGAGGTAAAAGATATCAAACGCTTGCGATCAGGTTCACTGCTGATTGAATGTAGCAGAAAACAACAAGCTACCAACCTGTTATCAACTGATATGGTTGCCGGAATCGCGGTATTAGTTTCTGCCCACAGAACACTGAATACAAACAAAGGTATAGTTCGAGACCGTGAGCGTCTTCTAGCAGACATGACTGAGCTTGATATAATGTCCGAGATGAAAGATCAAGGAGTATCTTTCGTCAAACGTTTCACAACACGGAAAAGTAAGATGACTGTCCAGACCAACACATATCTGTTTTCATTTTCAGCTCCAACACCTCCAAAGTCAATCAAAGCAGGTTACTGCAATCTGAATGTTGACTTATATATTCCAAATCCTCTGCGCTGCTTTAAGTGTCAAAAGTACGGACATGGTGTTAATACTTGCACATTGTCTGTTACATGTGCTGAGAATACACATGTAACCGAAGATTGTAACACTATTCACAAAAAAATGTGCAAACTGTTCAGGAAATCATTCATCCTTTTCGAAAAAAATGTCCCATTTGGAAAAGGCAAATGGAAATTAACAAAGTCAAAATTTCCAGGAACGTCAGTTTTGCTGAAGCAAGAAAGATTGTACAATCTACTGAGCACACTGAAACTTACGCCTCTGTCACACAAAAAAACCAAACATCTGAAACCTGATCAAAAGGAACAACTATGCCAGTACTAACTTCGTCAAGCTCATGTCAGACTGACCTGACATGGGTAAATTCAGATATTCCTCAGTCTATCTCTCCTGATCTTCCACAGTCTATCTCAGAACAGTCTACTCAGACAGACACAGCTCAGTCCAAACAAAAGACCGCATCTCCTTCATCATAGTCTTCTTCCGATCACAAATCATCATCATCACCGTCTCAGTCACACTGAAAGTCTCAATCGACAGCTGATAGTCAGCCACCTCTTAAAAGTAAACCGAAGCCTAAGCCTGATGCTTCAAAACAACAAAGTGGCAGAGCTCCTAAAGGGTCACAAAATAAAATTCAATTCTTTAATAAATATGTGTCTCTTGAAGACATGGACGTTTCTGAAAAAAAGCAGAACATTATAATTTAAATAAAATTTTAAATGCTAAAGCATGGCGTATTTCTAAACAGAACAAACGCCAATCTTGGAAAAAATATGTATTTAAAATAAATTCTCGGACACGCATGTCCAAAGTATGGAACATGGTAAAAAAATCAAAGGTAAAGGTGCTAAATCAATTGTCCATCATCTTAAACATGGAGATCAATTACTTAGGGATAAATCAGATATCGCAAATAAACTGGGCAAAACCCTCGCTAAACACTCTTCCTCTTCTAATTATATACCTAAATTCCAGCAGTGTCAAAAACAACAAGAGAAGAAAACTATTAATTTCAATTCTGATAATGGGGAAGATTACAATGAAACTTTTTCTATTCATGAACTCCATGCTGCTCTTGATCAAGCTCATGATACTGCTACAGGAGCTGATAACATACATTATCAACTTCTGAAGCACTTGCCACAATCCTGTTTAGAGACGCTCTTATCAATTTTTGATGATATTTGGACTTCCGGGAAATTTCCTTCTTCATGGCGTGATGCCATAGTAGTACCAATACCTAAACCTGGACGTGATCATACGGATCCATCCAATTATCGTTTCATTAACTAGCTGCGTTTGCAAGACCATTGAACGCATGATAAATAATCGACTTGTTTGGTACTTGGAAACAAATAACCACATAACAGATATACAATTTGGTTTCCCTAAAAAACAGAAGTACTGTCGATCACTTAGTGCGTTTGGAATCATTTGTGAAAAATGCGCTGATTTATAAAAAACACGCTGTGTCTATCTTTTTTTATCTCGAGAAAATATATGACACAACCTAGAAATATGGCATTTTGAGAGATTTACATGATTTCGGTTTGCGAGGTCGTTTGCCTGCATTCATAAGCCATTTTTAAATAACAGACAATTTCAAGTCCGCGTGGGTTCTACCCTGTCTGATCATTACAACCAGGATCAGGGTGTTCCACAAGGCAGTATTTTGTCAGTGACACTTTTTAGTGTAAAGATAAATAGTTTATCAAAAGTTTTAAACAATTCAATTGGTGGGTCGTTATTTGTGGATGATTTTAATATTTCTTGTCGTCAGCCGTCTTATTTCTTCTCCTCCTTGGCAGTTGGTCAGGCCCCAAGTGGACCTGACATTGACCACATTTAAAAAATCAGAAATTAATCAATTACAATATAAACACGAATATAACCAATCGAAACATATATATAGCAATTATAAATCCTTATTTACAGATGGGTCCAAGAATGGTAGCACAGTGGCTTGTGCTAGTGTCGTTGGATCCAGAACAATAGTTCTATTTTTACATCAGCACCCGTGAACAGCCACCTCCTCGAGGTGGGTGCTGGGTAACGCTAAGAGCTGTTCAAATCCCCGTGTGGACCCGGGTCAGCTAGGTCCATAGCACCCCATTGCTGGTCGCAAGGAGCGACCGAATTGGGCAACCTGTTTGCCGTGGGTTGCGTCCCGTGTCGGTGGAGGACGGTAGTCTGGTGGTTGAGGGCAATGGGAGCCTGCTACCATGTTCCTTTCGCCTAACACACCACTTTGGCCCTTACTTCACCTAGACGGGTGGTAGCATCGGCCCGATTCTATCAATCGGCTTGTCACGCCATGCTCTGCGCATGGACGTTAATTTTGATAACTGAGAAAAGTTTAGAATACTTTCGAATATTTTCACTTTGTATGTTCTAACCATGTCATATACTTACATTGCCTAGAGTCCTATGCCAGAAGGCTGTGGCTCATGGGCCAATCTGGTAGGACATATCTCTTTTAAGATATATTCCTGCTTAAGTATACCCTCCGGGTATCCTTGGTGTCGTCTGTTGGAGGTCCACAGACATAAGGCATCGTCCATGTAGACACTCCGTGGAGGGTTAGGAGCTAGGAGGATGAATTCTATCCAATATAACCATGGCACCCCCACAAAAAAAACGTTCACACGAATCGGATGATTCGTGCACTTCCGATGATGATGTTATAACACTTCCAAAAAATCTTGATCATTGGGCACGGTTTCTCGTTATGTCTTCTCCCGATGGTAGTCCTCTCAAGTTAAATCCCTTTGCCATTGCTAAGGGCATTGAAGGCTTAGCTGGAGACGTAAAGGAGGTCAAAAAGCTTCGATCTGGACTTCTACTGATAGAATGTAAGAAACCGATCCAGTCTCAAATTTTACTCTCTTCCAAATCACTGGCAAATGTTCCTGTTGAGATTTCACCGCATAGCACCTTACACAACAGTAAAGGCATTGTACGCGATGTTGGACGATGCCTATCAGACATGAATGTGTATGACATTGTTTCAGAACTTCACTCACAAGGAGTAACTGATGTAAAGCGATTCACATCCAGAAAAGACAATGAAGTCACGAACACCAATACGTATTTGTTTACCTTTGGTGTCCCAACACACCCGGATTCACTCAAAGCAGGCTATTGCAATTAAAGGGTAGATGCTTTTATACCAAATCCCCTTAGATGCTACTCTTGTCAAAAATATGGACATGGCTCAAAATCTTGCCGAAACCGAGCTGCCTGTCATAGATGTGGTGGGAAATGTGACAATAGCACAGTATGTGACAAATCTCCTTCTTGTGTAAACTGTTCTGGCAATCATCCTTCTTCATCCAAAGACTGTCCAACTTGGAAGGTACAATCTAAAATTTCACGCATCAAGCATGAACGTAACATATCTTTCCTTGATGCAAAGAAACTTGTTCTTGCCCAAGAATCACCAGGGCCATCATACGCTGCTGCTGTTTCCACGTCCACTCTAACTTCTAGCACAGATTCTAGAGCCATTTCGTGCAATTCCGTTGGTTGCCAGACTGACTACACTTGGACTGACTCTTCGGCTCCTACTTTACTGCCTCCACCTATCCAGATTCAACCCGGTTAGAGGACATCTGCTTCACAGACAACTCCTGTTTCCAGAGATAAGAACACTAACGGTAAATGTTAATTAATCGAAGAAAAAAACACAACCTGATCGTGTTCCTAAAGCACAGAAAAACACCACTTTTCTGTGTAACAAGTTTGGGGTGCTAGAGGACATGGACGTGTCCCCTCTTCAAAACACCCGCTCCCAGAGTCATTCTCCAAAGAAAAAAGATCGTGAGCGATCTCCCATAACTCCACCTTAAATGACCACCAATCAAGTAATACAGTGGAATTGTAGAGGTCTTAGGAATAATTTAGATGATTTACAACTCTTAATTCAAGATTTTCAACCATCGGCCATCTGTTTACAAGAGACATACTACAAAAACACTGATAAATTTGACGTAAGAGGCTATACTTCCTATAATGTTTTTTCCCCTCCTGGGCATAAAGCGACTGGAGGTTCAACCATCTTATTTAAAAATGGCATCATCCATAGTCCTGTCCATCTGAATACTCCGCTTCAAGCTGTAGCACTCCGTATAACTTTGCACATTGCATTTACATTGTGTTCACTGTACCTCCCACCATCTGCTTCTATACAACAGTCTGAACTTCAAGATCTCTATAACCAACTCCCCAAGCCCTGCATTATTACGGGTGATTTAAACGGACACAACAGCCTTTGGGCTTGTGCTCAGACGAATACTAAGGGGAAGCTCATAGAGTGAGTTAATATTTTACGTCACATCGGCAATATCTCAGCCATATCGTGACGAGAACAACTTATATCAAAATCAAGTTATATGTCTACTATAAAACCTGTCAACGACGGACAGTAAAACAACTATAATATCACAAATGGAATTAAAACTAGCATGGAAAGTTAGAAATAACATCATCATTTGGACAATACACTATAAAATCAGGCTATAGATCGCCAACAACTGAAGGTAGATCACCATACTAGGACCATGGGGACTTACAGTACCTTTGCTACCTGCATGGACCCTAGTTGGATTTACACCATCCCTTCAACCGCTGGCGAGTGTACAATATGCTAGCCACAATTAAAACAACAGGAATACCACGATTAAAAACAGTGGTAGACTTAAATTTACTATCAATGTTTTTGGACTTACGTACCCTCTCAGGAGGACAATAATTTTACAATACTTCAACCCCCTTTGAGGGTACAGCCACTAACAATTCTAGTTACTAATCCAAACTACCAATTATTAAAATACATCTTTTTACAGAAACATATTGCTCAAAGTTCAGTCAAACAATCAATTTCTTTTAAAAAACCAAGAATTAAATGAAAACTAACGCTGCTAAAAAGATCCTTCATTGTTGTAACTGAAAAATACATATCCCTTGTGATGGAAAATTCAACACAGTCAAGCAGAATATGCTTGACTGTAACTCTCTCATCACAAGGGATACAGAAAGGAGGATCCTCACCTTTTAACAGGTACGCATGAGTATATCGAGTGTGTCCAATACGACATCGTCGTAGAATAACCTCTTCAAATCTGGACTGACAACCCAAGTGGGTATAACCAATGTAAGGTTTTATATCATGTAATTTATCCATACCCACTTGGGTGTCCCACTTCTTCTGCATCAGATCACGGATATAACATCTAATCGTGGCTTTGTAATCACTGTAAGGAATAAGCAGTGATGTCACAGATTTGTTGAGTGCTGCTTTAGCAGCAAGGTCAGCCAATGTGTTACCAGAGATCCCTACATGACTGGGTAACCAACAGAAGACGATGTCGTATTAGCCAGTAGCAAGATCATTATACAATTCAATAATTTCTATTAAAAGTGGACGTTTACACGAAATATTTTTAATAGCCTGAAGGCAAGAAAGAGAGTCGGAATAAATTATATATTGTTTGCGTTTAGGGTGTCTTTGAATATATTTAAGGGCTGTTAATATGGCGTTAGCCTCTGCGGTAAAAATAGAACTATTATCGGGTAATCTAGAAGATATTGTTCTGGATCCAATGACAGTGGCACAAGCTACTGCGCCACCGTCCTTGGATCCATCTGTAAATAAGGATTTATAACTGCTATATTTATGTTTCAATTGATTATATTCTTGTTTATACTGTAATTCATTAGTTTCTGATTTTTTAAACCTCGTCAATGTTAGGTCCACTGCGGGCCTAACCAACTGCCAAGGAGGAGAAGAAAGAAGACGGGAAGGAGCCACACCCTCCAGCTCAACGCCGGCAGCAGCAAGAAATGGTTTAATTCTTAAACCAAGAGGCGGTACAAGCGAAGATTTCATATTGTATAAGTCCTCACACAGAGGACTGAAAACACAGCTACATGCAGGGTCTGACCCACTGGAATATAATTTTGTTACATACTGCAAAGCCAATTTGATACGTCGCTGCTCAAGAGATGGCTCATCGACCTCAACGTACATGATGTCAACAGGTGAAGTTCGAAATGAGCCAAGACAAAGTCTTAGACCTTGATGGTGAACAGAATCTAAAAGTTTCAGGTTGCTTTTACAGGCTCCACCGTATACAATGGAGCCATAATCAAGTTTTGACCGGATCAGTGATCGACAAAGCCGCAGGAGGGTAGCTTGGTCCCCTCCCCATTCAGAATTTGAAACGACTTTCAACAAGTCAAGTGCCTTCAGGCATTTAGTTTTGAGGGATTTGATATGTGGTAGAAACGTCAAATGCGAGTCAAAAATTAATCCCAAGAACTTGGCCTCCTTCACAACTTTGATGGGAGTGCCATCTAGAGATAGTTCAGGGTCCTTATGTGGCTTATATATTCTGCAAAAATGTATACAATTATTTTTGGACTTCGAAAATTTGAAGCCGTTTTCAAGACACCATTTATTTATTTTGTTTAAACACAACTGCAGTTGCCGTTCAATAGCATGCATATTTTTACCTCGGCAAGAAATATTAAAATCATCCACGAAAAGCGATCCATCAATTGAATCGTTTAAAACTTTTGATAAACTGTTGATCTTTATGATAAAAAGAGTGACAGACAAAATACTGCCTTGTGGAACACCCTGATCCTGATTGTAATGATCAGACAAGGCAGAACCCACACGGACCTGGAATTGTCTGTCGTTTAAAAAGTTGGCAATAAATTGAGGCAAACGACCTCGCAAACCAAAGTCATGCAAATCCTTCAAAATACCATGTTTCCAGGCTGCGTCACACGCCTCCTCAAGACCAAAAAAGACAGACACAGCACGCTGCCCATTAATTAGTGCGTCCTCAACAAATGACTCCAGTCGCACTAAGTGATCGACAGTACTTCTGTTTTTAGGGAAACCACACTGTATATCTGTGATAAGATCATTTGTCTCCAAGTACCAAACAAGTCGATTATTTATCATGCGTTCCATGGTCTTGCAAACACAGCTAGCTAGTGAAATAGGTCGATAATTGGACGGATCCGTATGATCACGTCCAGGTTTAGGTATTGGTACTACTATGGCGTCACGCCATGACGCAGGAAAGCTACCCGATGTCCAAATATCATCAAAAATATTGAGAAGCGTTTCTAGGCAGGATTCTGGTAAGTGCTTCAGGAGTTGTCAATGTATGTTATCAGCTCCTGTAGCAGCGTCATGAGCTTGATCAAGAGCAGTATGGAGTTCATGAATAGAAAACGTTTCACCACAATCTTCCCCACTATCAGAATTGAAATTAATAGTTTTCTTTTCTTGTTGTTTTTGATATTGCTGGAATTTAGGTACATAATTTGAAGAGGAAGAGTGTCCAGCAAGGGTTTCACCCAGTTTATTAGCAATATCTGATTTATCAGCAAGCAACTGATCTCCATGTTTAAGATGATGGACAGTAGATTTAGTACCTTTACCTTTGATTTTCTGGACCATTTTCCACACCTTGGACATTGGTGTCCGAGAATTTATTTTGGATACATAACTTTGCCAAGACTGGCGTCTGCCCCGTCCAAAAGCACGCCGTGCTTTAGCATTTAAAATTTTAAATTTATTTAAATTATGCTCCATAGGATGGCGACGGAAATAATGTTCTGCTTTTTTCCTTGCCTTCCTAGCTTGCTTGCATTCATCGTTGAACCATGGTTTTCTTATGTGTGGAACTGCAGCGGACTTTGGTATACACTCATCAGCTATGGAAGTCAGTTCATCAGAAAAGCATTTGATAGCATCAGGAACGTCAATAAAACGTTCGGGTTTAAGTTTTTCACCACACAGTGTTTCATATAAAGCCCAGTTAGCCTTTTTAAAATTCCGCCTTGATGAGGAACATCAGATGGAGTTACAGCTTTTAATATAGTAGGAAAATGGTCACTTCCACACAGGTCATTGTGGACTGACCATTCGAATTCATTTAATAGTTCGGAATTTGTCAATGACAAGTCGAGAGCAGAATAAGTCCCTGTACCAGGGTGTAAATATGTGTTGGAACCATCATTATAAATACATAAATCATTGTCGGAACAAAAGTCCTCCAACAATTTACCTTTAGTGTTTGTAGTTACACTACCCCAGAGTGGGTTGTGCCCATTTAAATCTCCCATTATAATACAGGGCTTCGGGAGCTGGTCATATAGAGCTTGGAGATCGGTTTTAGCAAACGTCGAAGACGGCGAAATATAAAGAGAGCATAGCGTAAATGCTACATGTAAAGTAATTCTCACAGCAACAGCCTGCATATTAGTATTAAGTGAAACAGGGCTTTGAATAACGTTTTGTCTGACTAGAATGGATGATCCTCCAGTGGCCCTATCACCCGGGGGTGAAAAAGAATGATATGCATTAAAATGACGAAGGTCAAATGTATCTGTTTGTTTTAAATATGTCTCTTGTAGACATATCGCTGAAGGTGTAAAATCTTGGACTAATAGCTGTAATTCATGTAAATTAGTCCTCAATCCTCTGCAGTTCCACTGTACAATATTATTGGAATAAACTATCTTTTAGGGGGATTTATGGGGGATCTACCCCGCACTCTTTTGGAGGGCGACAAGCTATGTGCCCTAGAATGGACGTTTTCAGAAACGTCCATGTCTTCAAGTGACCCATATTTATTAAACAACTGAATCTTGTTTTGTGACCCTTTCGGGGCTCTGCCACTTAGTTTTTTCAAAGGATCTGGCCTTATAGGTTTAGTTTTAACGGTTTCCGAAGATTTTGGAGTTGACTGAGAAGACGCCTCATGATCAGAGGATGCTACTGATTGGATTTGGGACGAATGTGACTCTGGCGTTTGGGTAGATATTGTAGGTGAAGTAATCAGAGGAGCTTCTGAAGTAATCCACGTCAAGTCAGTTTGACAGCTTGTGGTTGATTTTGTAATCCTTGCTTCTGACGTTGTTTTAGTTATAGAAGCATAGCTTTCTTTAGGTTCAGAACTTTGGACCAGTTTTTTGGCATCTGCAAAACTAATGTTTCGGGTGAATTTTAGTTTGTTGATCTCCATGTGAAACTTCCAGACAGGACATTGTTTAGAAAAGGATGAATGGGCACCAGTGCAGTTTGTACATTTCTTAACGTTACTGTCACAATCTTCTGTTGTATGTGTCTTTTCACCACAGTGAGCACAAACAACAGACAATGTGCAGTTATTAACCCCATGGCCGAACTTTTGGCATTTGAAACATGGAAGAGGGTTTGGAATGTACATTTCAACCTGGATGTTACAGTATCCTGCTTTCAGTGATTTTGGAACATTTGGAGAAGAGAAAGAAAACAAATATGTGTTTGTGTTGACAGTAGCATCATTTCTACGGGTTGTAAAACGTTTGACAAAAAGGACACCTTGCTCCTTCATCTCTGAGGCGATGTCAAGTTCTGACATGTCAGCAAACAAACGTTCACGGTCCCTGACAATTCCTTTGCTCGTGTTAAGTGTTTTGTGAGCCGAGATCGTAACTGGAATGCCGACAAAAGATTTTATGCTCATAAGATTGGTGGCTTGCTGTCTTTTTGCACACTCAACCAGAAGGGCACCGGAACGTAATCGCCTAATGTTTTTAACATCACCAGCGATGCCTTGTATACCTTTAGCTACGGCAAAAGGATTCAACTTTAAAGGGGTCTTGTCAATAGTCTCAACAACAAGAAAACGTGGCCAGTAATCAATTGAGTTGGGCAGTCTGTGGTCAGTTTCAACAGGATCAGTATCAAGTTGACGTTTGCTCTTTTTTTGAGGGGTTTCGTGAGCCATGTTTAGTTAGTTAGATTTCATCATCTGAGCTCCCCACCCACCACGGAGTATCACAAGGACAGTGCTAAACGCAAGTGGGTCTCCGACTTGCAGCACCAAGGATACTCAGATGATATACTCCAGCGGAAGGATTATGAATAACTAATCCACCATATTGGCCCATGAGCCACCGCCTTCTGGGCATAAGACTCTAGGCAAAATTCAAGTACAAATTATCATATTGCAAAATCCAAATAATGTCACTGTAATAATAAGGCCAAGTCCGAAAATCAAACAATTCCAATTAAAATTTGTGCATTAACATATATATAGTCCATACACAGGGCTTGGCATGACCAGCCGATTGGTTGAACCGGGCCCATTCAACCACCCGTCTAGGTGAAGTAAGGGTCGAAGGGGTATGTTGGGCAAAGGGAACACGATTACAGGCCCCCAGTGCCCTCAACCCCCAGACTCCCGTCCTCCACCGACACAGGGCCGCAACCCACGGCAAACGGGTTGGTGGACCAAATATCCCCCCGGGTCGACAACGGGGGTGTCGGCGAGCTCTTGGCGTTACCCAGCACCCACCACGAGGAGGTGGCAGGCCACGGGTGCCGAAACTCATAGAAGATTTCATTTCTAATAATAGCTTATGTATACTTAATGATGGCTCAAACACCTATTTACATCCAGGCACAGGAACTTACTCTGCTATTGATTTAGCAATTACAGATGCAGCATTATTAAACGAATTTGAATGATCTGTCCACGAGGATCTCTGTGGAAGTGACCACTTCCCCACTATTGTGAAAACTGTGACTCCTTCAGATGTTCCTCCTACTACAAGATGGAACTTTTCCAAGGCCAACTGGTCTTTACTTCAACTGCTTGCTTCTAGTACATTTAAACCTGATCTATTTCTTGACATCGCCGACCCTGTACAATTATTTTCAGATGAACTGAAGAAGATAGCCAATGAATGTATTCCTACGTCCTCCACAAATCAACACATTCGACAACCATGGTTTAATGATACCTGCAAACAAACCAGAAAGGCACGGAGAAAAGCTGAGCATTATTTCCGTCGCCATCCAATGGTCCATAACTTGAACAAATTGAAAATTTTAAATGCAAAAGCACGGCGTACCTTTAGGCAAAATAAACGCCAATCTTGGCGAACCTATGTCTCTAAAATCAATGCACGTACACCAATTTCTAAAGTATGGAATATGATCCAGAGGATCAAGGGTAAGGGCTCTAGATCTAGCATTCACAATCTTAAAGACGAAAACCAGTTGCTGACAAATAAATCCGATATTGCTAATAAACTTGGTGAAACACTGGCGAAACATTCTTCTTCATCAAACTATGTACCTCAATTTCAAAAGTATCAAAATCAGCAGGAAACCTATTAATTTTACTTCCGATAATGGTGAAGATTATAATGAAGTATTGTCGATTAATTAACTCCATACTGCTCTTGACCAGGCTCACGATACTGCTTCAGAAGCTGATAACATACATTGTCAACTCCTGAAGCATTTACCAGAATCATCTTTAGAGACGCTTCTTCATATTTTCGATGGTATTTGGACGTCTGGAAATTTCCTTCATCATGGCGTGATGCTATAATTGTGCCCATTCCTAAGCCTGGACGTGATCACACTGATCCTTCCAATTATAGGCCGATTTCATTAACTAGCTGCGTTTGCAAGACCATGGAACGCATGATAAATAATCGACTTGTTTGGTACTTGGAAACGAATAACTTAATAACAGATACTCAATGTGGTTTCCGTAAAAACAGAAGTACTATTGATCATTTATGCGTTTAGAATCGTTTGTGAAGAATGCCATCATTAATAAGCAACATGTAGTGTCAGTATTTTTCGATTTAGAAAAAGCATACGACACAACCTGGAAACATGGGGTTTTAAGAGACTTACATGACTTTGGATTGCGAGGCCGCTTGCCCCAATTTATATCCAACTTTCTAAATGACAGGCTATTTCAAGTCCGCGTGGGTTCTACCCTGTCTGATCATTACAATCAGGATCAGGGCAGCATTTTGTCTATCACTTTATTTAGTATTTAAATAAATAGTCTTTCAAAAGTGTTAACAGATTCAATCAACGGTTCCCTTTTCGTGGATGACTTTAATATTTCCTGTCGTGGCACAAACATGCGAACCATTGGGAGACAGTTGCAAATCTGTCTCAACAAAATTCATAAGTGGTGCCTTGAGAACGGGTTTAAATTTTCTCAATCTAAAACCAACTGCATTCACTTCTGCAGAAAATACAAACCTCATAAAGACCCTGACTTATCTTTGAATGGTGCACCCATCAAAGTTGTCAAGGAAGCTAAGTTCCTTGGTCTCATCTTTGACTCACAGTTAACCTTTCTGCCACATCTTAAATACCATTGTCTATGGTGGAGCAACCTCAAAATACTTGATTCTATCCATCACGAAGGTCTAAGGCTTTGTCTTGGATCATTCCAAACTTCTCCTGTTGACCATCTATACATTGAAGGAGAAGAACCTTCTCTTGACCACCGTCGTATTAAACTATCTTTACAGTATCTCGCTAAACTGTCTTCAAATAAGTCCAACCCTGCATATAACTGTGTCTTCAATCCCGTGTACGGGGATTTGTACAATAAGAAATCTTCTCTTGCTCCACCTCTTGGGCTAAGAGTGAAACCTTTACTTTCTGCTGCTGGCCTTGAACTAGAAAATGTAGCTCCTTCTCGCTTGTTTTCTTCTCCTCCGTGGCAGCTGGTTAGACCACAAGTTGACCTTACATTAAGTAAATATAAAAAAGCAGAAACGAATGAATTACAATATAAACAAGAATATAATCAATTAAAACATAAATATAGCAATTATAAATCCTTATTTACAGATGAGTCCAAGGATGGTGGTGCAGTAGCTTGTGCCACTGTCATTGGATCCAGAACAATATCTTCTAGATTACCAAATAACGGTTCCATTTTCACAGCAGAAGCACATGCCATATTAACAGCCCTAAACTATATCAAAAACACCCTAAGTATAAACAATATATCATTTATTCAGACTCTCTTTCATGCCTCCAGGCTAATAAAAATGTATCTTCTCAACATCCACTTTTAGCTGACATCGTTGACTTGTATAATGATCTTGCTACTGGCCAATGCGACATCGTCGTCTGTTGGTTATCCAGTCATGTTGGAATCTCTGGTAACACAATGGCCGATCTTGCTGCCAAGGCCGCTCTCGACAAATCTGTGACACCGCTTCTGTTCCCTTATTCTGATTATAAAGCCGTTATAAGATCATATATCCGAGATCTAATGCAAAAGAAGTGGGACACCCAAGTAGGTATCAATAAATTACATGGTATAAAGCCCTGTATCGGTTATACCTACTTGGGTTGTCAGTCCAGATTTGACGAGGTTATTATGCGACGATGTCGCATTGGCCATACGCGATATACTCACGAATACTTGTTAACTCATTAAGCCCTGGAGCCGCTCCACTGCCCAACACCTGGCACCCATCGCTGACTGCCTGATTGCTGCGACGAGAGGCTAATTAGTGCTAATCATGCCTGATTTCCCTGGCAGGTCTCGCATATGACAGGAGACTGTCTAGTCTCACAAACAAGTACTGATTATTTAATTGTGTCGTAAAGATGTAAATGGGAAAGAGGCCGATGTGAATACATATATTACAGCATTTCATGTAATTTATTACCTGAGTCTCTCATACCCCTTTGCCAGTGTGTGCTGTATTTTTATCAACACCTACGCGGTCTTTGTACGTACGAGATGAACAAATATACAAATTCCTCTTGTTTCTCTCATCATATGGACTGAATGATGATATATTATTTATAATAGAGTTTAAAAGAGGGGGGCTTGCATTATAATCGTCTATATTTTTTGCCAATACATTGCTCGTGCTTACTGACTATTTCAAGGAAAGTATCAATAGGTGTGTAAGTAACATGGAACATATAGAGATTTATAGTTTGTCACTGTGTTCATCTGAACTTAACGCTGCAAACATACATCACCATTCATACACATACATACTGCATGATACATTTATCATTACTCGATGCTAAACAAAGCTTCCCGTCACGTGAAGGGATAAAATATCCCGAATGTAACGCATTATATCTCAGTTACTCATTATATTGGCTGATACTTTGACCAATCGTATCGTGAGAACCTGTCACATAGGAAGGGCAAGGTGATGGGGCGTGGCCTAAATTTCTGAAGAGCACGTTTGGACACTCAAAGTGATAGGGTTGAGATTGGTTATTGGCTTTATCGTTGACCAATGGCTATGTTGTGTTTCAGCTGTATCAACTATCATGCAACAATTTGTGTATTGTAAACATAACATCAGTTACTGTAATGATGTATGAATGTATATATGCACATATATAAGACAAAGGGTCATGGGATGGGCGTCATTAAAGTTCCCGAATAGGACGTTTTGTATCTTAACTGTTCAATGATTTGTTATCTATGACCAATCGTATCATGAGATACCTGTCGCATTGGAAATGACAGGTGATGGGGCGTGGGCTAAATTTCTGAAGAGTACGTTCGGTCACTAGACAGCTTGGATACAGATTGACTATTGGTTAGATCGTTGACCAATCGATATGCTAGATTTCGGCTTCATCACCTCTAGCTATCATGAAAAACTTTGTGTATCGTGAACACACATAATCGTAAGGATGCCTGAAATGTACACGCAGGACTAACAAATACTTTGACGAGTTTATTTTTTTCTAAGCGTTCAAAGCGCTACAGTCCGATTATTTTTACCCCGGATAACCCAATCCAATCATTGAGTAGAGATAGTATTTATTTGCGTATACTTTTTGCGCACACTACTTGTACATCAAACATAATGGCTTGCTGAACATTTCAATATAATCTGTACATTGTTATGAATAAATATCATAATTCAAGTACATGTATTATAGAATTCAAAAAAGTAAAACGATACTGATTTATTGTGATGTATACACTTGCAGTTGAATCTCAGCAAATATTTATGAAGATGGGCATACTTATATTTGTTTTGAAAGCAAACGAGGTTCAGAAGATTGACAATGGGCGTGACTCCACAAAACAGGTTGTCCAATGATGTAAGAGCGCATAAGTTTGTTTTACACTTGTCACAGGACAAAAGTTTAACTGGACATGCATTCGACTAGAGGCTGTTATGTTGAGGTTGAAAGAGGTGTTCATATATTTAGTGTTGTCTGATTGAATGATTATACGCATCAGTTCCGTAACTGATATATTCTCTTCCTTTTATTGACGATGGATCTGATACACGTGACCATTACACAGGATAAGATAATTACAGAGATCAAATACAAACGTTTCTTACACAATGCTTATATAAATTGCATTGAAAAATCACATTTCAAATAAGCATGAAACAGCTTGAACAAAATACCCCAGTTACCTTTGTATGGTTTATGTGTACTATATATGTATATTATGAGTAGATGCAAGAGTTATCACTTCATATTCGATTATGTATTATTGTCAACTTTAAAAATCAATAGTCGCAAATGAATTAGGTCTAAATTAGTAGCTTGGTTTATTTCAAATCTACACGAACATGAGTGTAATATAATATTGCTATTTATGTCTACGATTCATTATATTAACTATTTCAATGAATGAATGAATTATTTAATTTAGAAGAAGGTTTTGTAACCTTGTCACCGTTAATTCAATCAATGTGCAAACATAGTATCTTAGTATTCACTCCCAATGACGAGTAACAAACACGTACCTCCTGAAACAACATCTGATAATCCCTTTTCTCGCAGACATGTGTTCATTTGCCTGTATAAGCCCCCGACATTGCAAGCAATTGTTATCAAAACACATTAATAGTTCTTCTGATTAACACAGAAGGTAATCTCTCTCGTAAGAAAGGCTAATCTTTGATCATTACTGCTAAATGGATTGAAATTATAGGTAATGTACGAATATAAAATGTAAAACCCCCAATATGCGGCTCTCGCTGAATAAGAGGTGCTTTTTATTACCCCCAATACGCGGCTCTCGCTGTGAGAAGCTAATTAATTTGCCGCATATATGCGGCTCTCGGCCTTAATGAGTTAAAAGGTGAGGATCCTCCGTTTTGTATCCCTTGTGATGAAAGAATCACGGTCAAGCATGTCCTGCTTGACTGTGTTGATTTTGCCATCACAAGGGACAAATATTTCAATGTGAAAACTATAAAGGATTTTTTTTATAATGTTAATCATCATTTAATAATTGAATTTTTAAAGGAAATAGAATTGCTACATAAATTCTGAATATGTATTGTACATAGATAATATGTATTTTAATCATGGTATTGTCAAATAGCATCTGCGATCGTTAGTGGCTGTACCCTCAAAGGGGGTTGAAGTAGTGCAAAATTATTGTCCTCCCGAGAGGAGTCAATTTCAAAAAATTCAAAAATTTCAAAGTCAATTTTGCCCAGCCATACTTTTTAGTCGTAGTATTTTTGTTCTTTTAACTTCTGGCTAAATCTTCATATCATCGCCAGTGGCTGTAGGGATGGTGTAAATCCAACCAGGATCCATGCAGGTAGCGAAGGCACTGTAAGTCCCCATGGACCCTCGCATAGTGATCTACATTCAGCTGCTGGTGACGTATATAGCTCGTGTTTTACCTTGTCTTGTCCCAATAGTTATATCAGTTTTACCGTTGGACACTAGTGTTACCCGCAACTGTGATATTCTAGTCGTTTTACTGTCCTTTGATGACAGATTTTTATCATATAGCCATATCCCATTTCAATTTCAAATCTGTTCTCGTCACGATATGGCTGAAATATTGCCGATGTGACGTTAAATACTAACTCACTCTCTCACTATTTTTACAGCTGAAGCTAACGCCATACTAACAGCTCTTAAATATATTGAAAGACACCCTAAACATAAACAGTATATAATCTTTTCAGACTCTCTTTCTTGCCTTCAGGCTATTAAAAATATTTCTTGTAAACATCCACTTTTAATAGAAATTATTGAATTGTATAATAAACTTGCTACTGGCCAATGCGACATCGTATTCTGTTGGTTACCCAGCCACGTTGGCATTTCTGGTAACGCAATGGCCGATCTTGCTGCGAAGGTAGCACTCAACAAATCGGTGACACCACTTCTCGTTCCATACACTGATTACAAAGCTTGCATTAGAACTTATATCCGCGATCTGATGCAGAAGAAGTGAGACGCCCATGTAGGTACAAATAAATTACATGAAATAAAACCGTATATTGGTTACACCTACTTGGGTTGTCAGTCCAGATTTGAAGAGGTTATTTTAAGACGATGTCTCATTGGCCATACTAGATATACTCATGCATACCTTTTGAAAGGTGAGGATCCTCCATTTTGTATCCCTTGTGATGAGAGAGTTACGGTCAAGCATATCCTGTTTGACTGTGTTGAATTCTCCATCACAAGGGATAAGTATTTTACAGTTAAAACCATTAAGGATCTTTTTACCAGCGTTAGGTCTCATTTAATTATTGATTTTTTAAAAGAAATTTTTGGTTGAATTTTGAAATTATGTTGTGTAAATAGATGTATTTTATTTATTGGAAGTTTGGATTGGTAACTTGAATTGTTGGTGGCTGTACCCTCAAATGGGGTTGAAGTATTGTAAAATTATTGTCCTCCTGAGAGGGTACACGTAAGTCCAAAAACATTCACAGTCAATTTAAACTTTCCACTGTTCTTAGTCGTAGTATATGTGTATTTTTAATTTTTGGCTAGATGTGTCTAAATTGCTAACAGCTGAGGGGATGATGTAAACCCAGCTAGGGTCCATGCAGGTAGCAAAGGCACTGTAAGTCCCCATGCTCCCTAGTATGGTTATCTACCTTCAGTTGCTGGCAATCTATAGCCTGGTTTTATATTGTATTTTCCGAATAGTTATATTATTTTTAACTTTCCACACTAGTTTTAATCTCATTTGTGACATTCTAGTTGTCCTTCGCTGACAGGTTTTTATACTATATATGTATTTCATTTCAGTATTAAATGCTCTCGTCACAATATAGTTGAGACATTGTCGATGTGACGTTAAATATTAACTCACTCACTCACTCAGTTATATCACTAAAACACTCAGGTCCAAGTTTTGATTCACACATAGTTTGATTTAAAGACCAGTTAGCCTTTTAAAAGTTCCATCTCATAAACGATGGAGAATCAGATGGAGTAATTTCTGAGAGGATAGTTGGGAAGTGGTCACTTCCTCAAAGGCCATTATGAACAGGCCAATCAAATTCATTGAGGATGTTAGAATCCGCAAGAGATAAATCTAGAGAAGAAAAAGTGCCAGTTGCAGGGTGCATATAGGTGCTTGAATCATCATTAAATATGCATAGATCATTATTTGAAATGAAATCTTCAAGTATTTTGCATTTAGTATTAGTGTTAGTACTGCCCCATAGTGGGTTGTGACCGTTTAGGTCACCCATAATAACACATGGCTTCGGGAGTTGGTCATAGAGTGATTGAAGATCAGTCTGTTGTAGTTTTGACGAAGGCGGAATATACAGAGAGCATAGTGTAAATGCTACTCCCAGAGTCAGTCGCACAGCAACAGCTTGTAGATTAGTTTTAAGTGTAACAGGCCTGTGAATAACATCCCGTCGTATAAGGATAGTGGAACCTCCAGTGGCCCTATCAGCTGCAGGGGAAAAAAATAATACGGTTCAAACTGACGTGAACTAAAGTTATCTGTCTGTTTCAGATATGTCTCTTGCAGACAGAACACTGATGGTGCTAAATCCTGGATTAACAACTGTAGATTTGTTCGTAGTCCTCTACAGTTCCACTGCACGACATGCTGAGATGGACCTATCTTTTAGGTGGATTAATAGGGGATATACCCCATACCCTTTTCGAGGGCGACAAGCTATGTGCCCTAGAATGGACGTTTTCAGACACGTCCATGTCCTCAAGGGATCCGTATCTGTTAAATAATCTGATTTTATCATCTGACCCCTTTGGGGCCCTGCCCCTTTGCGTTTTGAAAGAATCTGGTTTCGGTTTGGTTTTGCTTTTGAGAACTGATTGAACATTTCTCTTAGACAGAATCATTTGAGATGCCTGAGAAGATGTATCAGAAGCAGAAGATGGTTCTGATTGGGTTTGGGGCGTGTCAGGACGTTGGTTCCACAGTTTGTGTAGATATTACAGGCGGTAACATCGTAGGAGATTCGGTTTTAAGCCAAGTCAAGTTCGTTTGACAGCTATCAGATGACATGGTTAGTGTGGGGGGTTTATCCGAGGTTGTTTTTGCAATGGAAGCATATACGTTTCCTTAATCTCAGAACCTAAGACAATCTTTTTTGCATCAGAGAAACTAATGTTTTGAGTACATTTGATCTTGTTGATCTCCATATGCTGTTTCCAAACTAGACAAGCTTTGGAAAAAAGATGAGTGAGCACCCGAGAAGTTGTTACATTTCATAAAGGTACTCTCGCAATCTTCTGTTGTATGTGTCTTCTCACTACAGTGAGCACATACAACTGACAATGTACAAGTACTAACACCATGACCAAATTTCTGGCATTTGAAACACCTCAAAGGATTTGGTATGTATGTGTCAACGGTCATTTTACAATATCCTGCCTTTATTGATCTGGGAGCATTAGGAGAAGGGAAAAAACCGGTAAGCATACGTCTGAACGGTTTCGTGGTTTTTTGGGTGATGTAAAACGCTTGACGTAAATGACTCCTTGGTCTTTCATTTCCGAAACAATATCAAGTTCGGACATGTCAGCGATCAATCGTGTGTTATCTTTAGTCTCCATTTCTGAAAAAAGTGGCCAGTAGTCAATTGATTTTGGATGAGTGTGGTCATCATGATCAGGGTCAGTGTCGAGAGGACGTTTTGTTTTCTTTACGGGAGTTTCGTAATCCATGTTTAGTGTTTTAAGATTCATCATCCGAGCTCCCCACCCTCCAAGGAGTATCATGAAGACAATGCTAAACGCAAGTGGGTCTCCAACTGGCAGCACCAAGGATACTCGGATGATATACTCCAGCAGAAAAACCGAAAGATTAATTCTTCCACCAGATTGGCCCATGAACCACCGCCTTCTGGGCATAAGACTCTAGGCAAGGTTCATGTCATCAAAAATCAAGTCCAATAATATTCTATGAACAAAAGGAGCCAAGACTAAAATGTAAACAATTCCAAATAAAATTCTGTGCAATGACATAAAATCCATGTACAGGGCTTGGCATGACCAGCCAATTGGTTGAACCGGGCCCATTCAACCATTCGTCTAGGTGAAGACAGGGCCGAAGTGGTGTGCTGAGCAATAGGAACACTGGTCCTGCTCCCATTGCCCTCAACCACCAGGATCCCCTCCTCCACCAACACAGGGCAAACGGGTTGGTGGACCAAATATCCCCCAGGGTCCACTACGGGGGTGTCGGCGAGCTCTTAGCATTACACAGCACCCACCACGAGGAGATGGCTCGCCACGGGTCCCAAAATCGGACGATAATTAGATGGATCCGTATGATCACGTCCAGGTTTAGGTATAGGTGTCACGCCATGAAGGAGGAAGGTTACCCTATGTAGAACTATCATCAAAATTATTTAGGAGAGTTTCCAGACAGGATTCTGGTAAATGTTTCAGGAGTTGATAATGTATGTTATCAGCTCCTGTAGCAGTGTCATGAGCTTGATCAAGAGCAGTATGGAGTTCATGAATAGAAAACGTTTCATTATAATCTTCCCCATTATCAGAATTGAAATTAATAGTTGTTTTTGATATTGCTGAAATTTAGGTATATAATTAGAAGAGGAAGAATGTTTAGCGAGAGTTTCACCCAGTGTGTTCACAATATCTGATTTATCAGTAAGTAATTGCTCTCCATATTTAAGATGATGGACAGAAGATTTAGTACCTTTACCTTTAATTTTCTGGACCATATTCCATACCTTGGACATGGGTGTCCGAGAATTTATTTTCGATACATAATGTTTCCAAGATTGGCGTTTGTTCTGTTTAAAAGTACGCCGCATTTAAAGCATTTAAAGTGTTAAATTCATTTAAATCATGCACCATATGATGGCGAGGGAAATAATGTTCTGCTTTTTTCCTTGCCTCCCTTGCTTGTTAGCATTCATCGCTGAACCATGGTTTTCTTAGGTGTGGAACTACAGAGGACTTTGGTATACATTCATAAGCTATAAATTTTAGTTCATCAGAAAACCTTTTGATAGCGTCAGCAGCATCAATAAAATATTCAGGTTGAAGCCTGGCAGCACACAACGTTTCATATAAATTCCAGTTAGCCTTTTTAAAATTCCATCTTGATGGTGTTACAGATTTTAGTATAGTAGGAAAATGATCACTTCCAGAGGTCATTGTGGACTGACCATTCAAATTCATTTAGTGAGTTGGAGTCAGTTAATGACAAATCAAGACCTGTATATGTTCCTGTGCCAGGATGTAAATATGTATTTGTACCATCATTATATATACATAAATTATTATTCAAAATGAAATCCTCCAGAAGCTGACCTTTTGTATTCGTGGCTACACCACCTCAGAGTAGGTTGTGCCCATTTAGATCACCCTTGAGTGCACATGGTTTGGGCAATTGATCGTAGGGTGTTTGTAGATCAGCCTGCAAAAGAGTTGATGAATGTGGAATCTACAATGAACATAAGTGAGCGTAATGTTCAAAGTCATTCGCACAGCAACTGCTTGAAGATTAGTTTTGAGTTTAACAGGACTGTGAATAAAATCAAGTCTTACAAGAATTGAAGATCCTCCAGTGGCTCTATCACCAGGTGGGGAAAAGCGGTGATATGCATTATATTGACGTACGTTAAAAGTATTTGTCTGCTTTAGATACGTTGCTTGCAAGCAGAATGTTGATGGTGTGAAGTCTTGGACTAACAGATGAAGCTCGTTAAGATTAGTCGTTAGGCCCCTGCAATTCCACTGAATAATATATGAAGAAACTATTTCTTGGGGGAATTTATTGGGGATCTACCCCTTGATTTCCTTGAGGGCGATAAGCTATGTGCCCTAAATTGGATGTTTTCGGACACATCTATGTCCTCTAAGGATGCAAACTTATTAAAAAGTTTGACGGTGTCATTTGAACCTTTGGAGGTTCTGCTACTTTGACAATTTTGTATGTCATTTTTGATTTTGATTTTATTTTTGGTAATATATTTCCCATTATTTTGTGATTGAGGCTTAGACATAGGCTGTGATGATGAGGACGATTGTTCTTGAGAAGATGACCGTGATTGAAATGGAGCAAGTGTTTTTGGAAGTGATTTAGCGGTCTGGGTCGACTGGTTCGGTGTGTATATTTCAGGTTTCTCTGTATCCACCCATGTCAGATCAGTTTGGCACTCCATTGATGAAGTGGATGCAGTTGCTTTGTGGCTTTGTGGTAGTCTCGTAACTGAGGCATAAGAAGCGGTCTGGTCTGTTGGGGAAAGAACAAGTTTCTTGGCATCAGCAAAACTAATATTTTGCGTGAATTTAATTTTGTTTATTTCCATTTGTTGAATCCAGATGGGACATTGTTTCGAGAAAGATGAATGTGTCCCAGAGCAGTTTGCACATTTTTAATTGCAATCCTCAGTAACATTAGTTTTCTCACTGCAATGAGCGCATGTTACCGAGTTATTACAGGTAGTGCCACCGTGTCAATACTTTTGACAGTTGAAACAGTGAGTGAGTGAGTGAGTGAGTGAGTGAGTTAACATTAACGTCACATCGGCAGTATTGCAGCCATATCGTGACGAGAGCATTCTTAAAAAAGGAATCTATGTATATGATAAAAACCTGTCGACGAAGGACAGTAAAACAACTAGAATATCACAATAAGAAATAAAACTAGCGTGAAAAGTTAAAACTAATATTCCTATTCAGACAATACAATATAAAAACAGGCTATATAGATCACCAACAACTGAAGGTAGATCACCATACTAGGGGCCATGGGGACTTACAGTACTTCTGCTACCTGCATGGTCCCTAGCTGGATTTACATCATCCCCTCAGTTGATGGTGATTGTAAGCAAGATTAGCCACAAATTAAAATGACATATTCTACGGCTAAGACAAAATGGAAGATCAAATCCTCTCAGGAGGACAATAATTTTACAGTGCTTTACTCCCCCCCCCCCCCCCCCCCCCCTCGAGGATACAGCCACTAACACTCTAAGTTACTAATTCAAACTTCCAAGCATAAAATATTCATCTATTTACAATTCATTTAGCAAATCTAATTCTTTTAAAAATGCAATAATTAAATGAGAGCTAACAGAATTAAAAAGATCCTTCAAAGTTCGTGAATTAAAATATTTATCCCTTGTGATGGAGTATTCAACACAGTCAAGCAGGACATGCTTGACTGTGATTCTTTCATCACAAGGGATACAAAATGGAGGATCCTCACCTGTCAATAGGTATGCATGAGTACATCTAGTATGGCCAATACGACATCGTCGTAAAATAACTTCTTCAAATCTGGACTGACAACCCAAGTAGGTATAACCAATATTAGGTTTTATCTCATGTAATTTACTTATACGCACTTGGGTGTCCCACTTCTTCTATCAGATCACGGATATAAGATCTAATGGTGGCCTTGTAATCACTGTAAGGAATACGCAGTGGTGTCACAGATTTGTTGAGTGCTGCTTTAGCAGCAAAGTCAGCCAATGTGTTAACTGAGATCCCTACATGGCTGGGTAACCAACAGTAGACGATGTCGTATTGGCCAGTTGCAAGATCAGTATACAATTCAATAATTTCTATTAAAAGTGGATGTTTACAGGAAATATTTTTAATAGCCTGAAGGCAAAAAAGAAAATCGGAATAGATTATATCTTATTTGCGTTTGGGATGTCTTTGAATATATTTGAGAGCTGTTAATATGGCGTTAGCTTCTGCTGTGAAAATAGAACTATTATCTGGTAATCTAGAAGATGTTGTGGATCCAATGACAGCTGCACAAGCCACTGCGCCACCGTCCTTGGATCCATCTGTAAATAAGGGTTTGTAATTTTATGTACATTTATGTTTTAATCGATGATATTCTTGTTTATATTGTAATTCATTTGTTTCTGATTTTTTAAATGATGTTAATGTTAGGTCCACTTGTGGCCTAACAAATGGCCAAGGAGGAGAAGAAAGAAGACGGGAAGGCGATATACTTTTCAGCTCAATACCGGCCGAAGAATTAAATGGTTTAAGTCTGTGCCCAAGAGGTGGAACAAGAGAAGACTTTTCGTTAAACAAATCCTCATAAAGGGGATTAAACACACAGTTTTAGTCAGGGTTAGATTCATTAGAATATATTTTAGTAACATATTGTAAAGACAATTTTATAAGACTTTGAGTAAGAGATAGTTCATCGGCCTCAACGTAGAGAGTATCAATAGGTGAAGTCCTGAAAGACCCAAGACAAAGTCTTAAGCCTTGATGGTGGACAGAATCAAGAAGTTTAAGGTTGCTTTTGCAGGCTCCACCATATACGATGGAGCCATAATCGAGTTTCGAACGGACAAGTGATCGATATAGGTGTAAGAGGGTTGCTTGATCACCTCCCCACTTTGAATTGGAAACAACTTTCAACAAGTCAAGAGCCTTCAGGCATTTAGTTTTAAGGGACTTAATAAGAGGCAGAAATATTAAATGGAGGTCACAGATTAGGCCAAGGCCTCCTTTACAACTTTGATGGGAGTGCCATCTAGAGATAGTTCAGGGTCCTTATGTGGCTTATATTTTCTGCAAAAATGTAAACAATTAGTTTTGGATTTAGAAAATTTAAAGCCGTTTTCAAGACACCATTTATTTATTTTGTTTAAACAAAGCTGCAGCTGCCGTTCAATAGTATGCATATTTGTCCCACGGCAAGAAATATTAAAATCATCCACAAATAACGATCCATCAATTGAATCGTTTCAAACTTTTGATAAACTATTTATCTTTATGATAAAAAGTGTGACAGACAAAATACTGCCTTGTGGAACACCCTGATCCTGATTATAATGATCAGACAGGGTAGAACCCACTCGAACTTCAAACTGTCTTTCATTTATAAAGTTGGCTATAAATTGAGGTCCCGTGTGGACCCGGGACAGAATGTTTCCACAGCACCCCATTGCTTGTCGTAAGAGGCGACTAAATTGGGCAACCTGTTTGCCGTGGGTTGCGTCCCGTGTCGGTGGAAGAAGGAATCCTGGTGGTTGAGGGCAATAGGGGCCTGGAACCGTGTTCCTGTTGCCTAACACATCACTTTGGCCCTGACTTCACCTAGACGGGTGGTAGAACTGGCCCGGTTCTATCAATCGGCTGGTCACGCTATGCCCTGCGCATGGTCATGTTGACAATATATATCCCTTACATTGTATTTTGACTCTGAATATTGAGGGTATTCTATTGTAAATGACATTTGCCTAGAGTCCTATGCCCTAAGACGGTGGCTCATGGGCCAATCTGGTGATATTGACCCCTGAATTCTATGTTTCTTGAGAAATGTGTCATGGGCCAAACCAACCTGGCATATGTTCTTTCAGATATCATGGCTATTCATGTCTTTATTCACTGGAGTATAACACCTCTGTAGCCTCTGTGGTACAGGCTGGTTTCAACTGTAATGTCGTCCTTGTTGACACTCGATGGCGGGTGAGGAGCAGAGTTGTCGAATGTATTTATCCCATCATGTCACTCCACATTCACTCTGGTTCTGCAAAAGCTAACAAACGTCGACATGTTGATTCTGATGATGAAATATCGACTGAAAAATCTGATTCTTGGCCTAGGTTTATCGTTGTTGCTTCTGCTGACGGTACCCCACAGAAACTCAACCCATTTGCTATCTCCAAGGGTATTGAAGGTGCTTGCGGAGAAGTGAAAAATGTCACCTGCCTTCCAAATGGTTCATTTTCAGTTGAATGTGCTCCGAGGCAACAATCTGTCAATCTCCTAGGTGTTAAGCAGTTTGTTAATACACAGGTTGTCGTATCAGTGCACAGAACATTGAACTCAAGTAGAGGAATCGTTCGAGATCGGGCGAAATGTCTTTCGTTTATGAGTGAGGAGGAAATTGTAGCTGAACTGAAAACCCAAGGTGTTACAGCTGTGAAGCGTTTTACCAAAAAGCAAGACAACACTATAATACAGACAAATACCTACCTGTTTACATTTAACTGTCCGACCATTCCAAAGTCTATTAAAGCTGGTTACTTCAACATTGCAGTGGACGCATACATGCCTAATCCATTCAGATGTTACAAATGTCAAAGGTTTGGGCATGGTGCGAAGTCTTGTCAGGCAAAGAGTTCTGTTTGCTACCGTTGCGGTGGCACTCATGAAAGTTCTGAATGCACAAATGAATCATACAGTTGTGTCAACTGTGGCGGGGTGCATGCAGCCTCATCTAAATCTTGCCCTGTCTTTGAACGAGAATCCAAAATACTGAAAATTAAACATACAAACGATGTTTCTTACCACGAAGCTAAACGGTTAGTTTCTGTTTCATCTCAGACTTCGTCTATTACTTACTCAGCTGTAGTTTCCTCTCCTCCTCTACCTGTTGTCAAACCTTCCAGAGTTTCTACTCAATGCCAAACGTCGATCAGTTGGGTGAATGATGATCAGATCATTCTGGAACAAGTTTCTTCTGAAGCAGACACATCAGTAACCGAAACACAAACAAATGTCCAACTGACACAACACTCAGAATCAGACAATGTTACAAGAGAAACTCCCTCGCAATTGTCGAAGACAGAAAAGAAACAAATGAGAAGACAGACTAGGGCCATACAAAACTTGGAAGTGCATTCTTCTCCCTCAGGCCCTGCTTCGGTTCAGTGAGTGAGTGAGTTAACATTTAACGTCACATCGGCAGTATTGCAGCCATATCGTGACGAGAGCATTCTTAAAAAAGGAATCTATGTATATGATAAAAACCTGTCGACAAAGGACAGTAAAACAACTAGAATATCACAATAAGAAATAAAACTAGCGTGAAAAGTTAAAACTAATATTCCTATTCTGACAATACAATATAAAAACAGGCTATATAGATCATCAACAACTGAAGGTAGATCACCATACTAGGGGCCATGGGGACTTACAGTACTTCTGCTACCTGCATGGTCCCTAGCTGGATTTACATCATCCCCTCAGTTGATGGTGATTGTAAGCAAGATTAGCCACAAATTAAAATGACACATATTCTACGGCTAAGACAAAATGGAAGATCAAATTTGACTTCAAATGTTTTGGGACTTACGTATCCTCTCAGGAGGACAATAATTTTACAGTGCTTTAACCCCCCTCGAGGATACAGCCACTAACACTCTAAGTTACTAATTCAAACTTCCAAGCATAAAATATTCATCTATTTACAATTCATTTAGCAAATCTAATTCTTTTAAAAATGCAATAATTAAATGAGAGCTAACAGAATTAAAAAGATCCTTCAAAGTTCGTGAATTAAAATATTTATCCCTTGTGATGGAGTATTCAACACAGTCAAGCAGGACATGCTTGACTGTGATTCTTTCATCACAAGGGATACAAAACGGAGGATCTTCGCCTTTTAATAAATACTCGTGAGTATACCTCGTATGGCCAATGCGACATCGTCGCATAATGACCTCCTCAAATCTGGACTGACAACCCAAGTAAGTATAACCAATATAAGGTTTTATTTCATGTAATTTATTTATACCTACTTGGGTGTCCCACTTCTTCTGCATCAGATCACGGATATAAGATCTTATTGCAGCTTTATAATTTGAGTATGGAATAAGAAGTGGTGTTACAGATTTGCTGAGTGCTGCTTTAGCAGCAAGATCGGCCATTGTGTTACCAGAAATGCCAACGTGACTAGGTAACCAACAAAGAACAATGTCGCACTGGCCAGTAGCAAGATTATTGTACAATTCAATAATTTCTATCAAAAGTGGATGTTTACAAGAAATATTTTTAATACCCTGAAGGCAAGAGAGAGAGTCTGAATAGATTATATACTGTTTATGTTTAGGGTGTCTTTGAATATATTGAAGAGCACTTAATATGGCGTTTGCTTCTGCAGTAAAAATAGAGCTGTTATCGGGAAGTCTAGAAGATATTGTTCTCGATCCAATGACAGTGGCACAAGCTACTGCACCACCGTCCTTGGATCCATCTGTAAATAAGGGTTTGTAATTGCTATATTTATGTTTTAATTGATTATATTCTTGTTTATATTGTAATTCATTAGTTTCTGATTTTTTAAATGAAGTTAATGTTAGGTCAACTTGTGGCCTAACCAACTGCCAAGGAGGAGAAGAAAGGAGACGGGAGGGAGCTATGTTTTCCAACTCAATTCTGGCCGAAGAAAGAAAGGGTTTAATTCTGTGTCCTAGAGGTGGAACAAGAGAAGACCTCTTGTCATACAAATTTTCATAAAGCGGATTGAACACACAGTCATAGGCTGGGTTAGATTTATTAGAATGTAGTTTAGTAATGTATTGTAAAGACAATTTTATACGGCGTTGTGAAAGTCTTAGACCTTGGTGATGGACAGAATCTAATAGTTTGAGGTTGCTTTTACAGGCTCCACCATACACAATGGAGCCATAATCAAGTTTGGATCGTACCAATGATCTGTATAAGTGAAGGAGGGTAACTTGATCCCCTCCCCACTTTGAATTTGAAACAACCTTTAACAAATCTAGTGCCTTCAGACATTTAGCTTTAAGGGATTTAATGTGTGGCAAGAAGGGTAAATGAGAATCGAAAATTAAACCCAGGAACTTGGCCTCCTTTACAACCTTGATGGGAGTGCCATTTAAAGATAGTTCAGGGTCCTTATGCGGCTTATATTTTCTACAAAAATGTATGCAATTAGTTTTGGATTTAGAAAATTTGAAGCCATTTTCAAGACACCATTTATTTATTTTGTTCAAACATAACTGCAGTTGTCTTTCAATAGTGTGCATATTTTTTCCACGACAAGAAATATTAAAATCATCCACAAATAATGATCCATCAATTGAATCATTTAAAACCTTGGATAAACTGTTGATCTTAATACTAAACAAAGTGACAGACAAAATACTACCTTGAGGGACACCCTGATCCTGATTATAATGATCAGACAGGGTAGAACCTACTCGGACTTGAAATTGCCTGTCTTTTAAAAACTCTGATATAAAAAGAGGCAAACGACCTCTCAATCCAAATTCATGTAAATCCCTCAAAATACCATGCTTCCAGGTCGTATCATAAGCTTTCTCAAGATCAAAGAAAATTGATACAGCATGTTGTTTATTTACGATTGCATTTTTCACGAAGGATTCTAAGCGTACCAAATGATCAATGGTACTGCGATTTTTCCTGAAACCACACTGAATATTTGTAATGAGATTATTGGTTTCAAGATACCAAACTAATCTATTATTCACCATACGTTCCATGGTTTTACAGACACAGCTAGTGAGAGATATCGGTCTGTAATTCGACGGATCTGTATGATCCCTGCCAGGTTTTGGTATTGGGACTACAATGGCATTACGCCACGAAGGAGGAAATGCTCCAGACGTCCATATTTTGTCAAATATATCTAAAAGTGTGACCAGACATGGTTCAGGCAAATGTTTCAGTAGCTGATAATGAATATTGTCATCACCTGCTGCAGTGTCATGAGCTTGGTCAAGAGCTGTATATAACTCATGTAATGAGAAAACTTCATTATAATCTTCACCATTATTTGATTCGAAATTAAGTTTTTTCTTTTCCTGTTGTTTCTGATATCTCTGAAACTCAGGGACATAATTTGCCGATGAAGAATTTTTGGCAAGTGTTTCGCCAATTTTATTTGCAATATGAGACTTGTCAGTAATTAAATTATCACCATCTTTGAGATGGTGAACTGAAGATTTAGAACCTTTACCTTTAATTCTTTGAACCATGTTCCATACCTTGGACATTGGCGTGCGCGAATTAATCCTGGAAACGTAGTTCCTCCAAGATTGCCGTTTGTTGTGTTTGAAGGTACGACGGGCTTTCGCATTGAGGATTTTAAACTTATTCAAGTTGTGGACAGTTGGATGATAGCGGAAATAATTTTCCGCCTTTTTCCTCGCTTTTCTGGCTTGCCTACAATCGGAATTGAACCATGGTTTCTGTACATGTGGAGCAGTAGAAGACCTAGGTATACACTCATCAGCTATTTCATTTAAAGCGTCAGAAAAAAGCCGAATAGGATCAGTTACTTCACTGAAACACTGCGGCCGTAGTTTAGATGTGCATAACGTTTTAAATAACGACCAGTCTGCCTTGGAAAAATTCCATCTTGTATAAGATGGAGAATCAGATGGATTAGTTGCTGTTAAGATAGTTGGAAAGTGGTCACTTCCACAGAGGTCATTGTGGACTGACCACTCAAATTCATTTAGTAGAGAAGGGTCTGCAAGAGACAGATCCAGAGAAGAGTAGGTGCCAGTTGCAGGGTGCAGATAAGTGCTTGAATCATCATTGTATATACACAAGTCATTATTGGCTATGAAATCTTCCAGTATTTTACCTTTTGAGTTTGTGTTTGTACCACCCCAAATCGGGTTATGTCCATTGAGATCACCCATTAAAATACAAGGTTTAGGAAGTTGGTCATAGAGAGCTTGAAGATCAGACTGCTGGAGTGCTGAAGAAGGTGAAATATATAAAGAGCATAGTGTAAAGGTAACGTGAAGAGTTAGTCTCACTGCAACAGCTTGGAGACTAGTTGTGAGTGTTACAGGGCTATGGATAACACCCTGTTTTACAAGAATTGAAGACCCTCCAGTGGCCCTATCACCTGGAGGTGAAAAACAATTATATGAAGTGAACTGACGTAGATCAAAAGCGTCTGTCTCCTTCAGATAGGTTTCCTGGAGACAGAAAGCGGATGGTGCAAAATCCTGGACAAGTAGCTGTAACTCGTTGAAATTGGTCCTTAGGCCTCTACAGTTCCACTGTACAATATTTTTGCAATGGATTATCGTTTGGGCGGGTTGATTGGGGATCTACCCCGTACTTTTTTTGAGGGCGACAAGCTGTGTGCCCTTGATTGGACGTTTTCGGACACGTCCATGTCCTCAAGTGATCCGTATTTATTATAAAGCTTAATTCTGTTTTCAGACCCTTGTGGGGCTCTGCCACTTTGCTTTTTTGAAGAATCAGGCATAGGTTTAGTTTTTCCTTTAGGAATTTGTTGGACATTTGACAAAGATTGAGACCTTGCAGGTGGCTGTGATGATGAATCCGAAGCTGGCCCTGATTGACTTTGTGACATGCGAGGAAGTGGCTCAGCGGTCTGAGTAGAAATAGCGGGTGAAAAAACCTCTGGGGAATCAGTGTGCACCCAAGTCAAGTTTGTTTGAGCAGCTGAAGAAGACGTAGAAGCCTTAGAGGATGGTTCAGATGATGGTTTTGTTTTAGAAGCATATGTTTCTTGTGGATCGCATCTTTGAACAAGTTGTTTCGCTTCGGCAAAGCTGATATTTTGAGGCACCCACTTTGGCCCTGACTTCGCCTAGACGGGTGGTTGAATGGGCCCGGTTCAACCAATCGGCTGGTCATGTCGAGCCCTGTGCATTACTTGTAATTGCACAAAAAACTTATATTCTGAATGAACTGTATTGTTACTTTTAGGCTTCGACTCTTTTTATTTGTCAAACTTTACTTGAGTAGAAATATGTCACATATAAATTTGCCTAGAGCCTTACATGCCCAGAAGGCGATGGCTCATGGGCCAATCTGGTAGGATTTATCTTTTTGGGATATTTTCCTGCTTGAGTATACCCTCCTAGTATCCTTGGTGCCGTGTGCTGGAGACCCGCATACAGTAGGCACTGTCCTCGTTGACACTCCATGGTGGGTGGGGACCTAGGAGGGTGAATCATATTCAATACCACCATGGCACCCCCACTGAAAAAACGTTCGTATGAATCTGATGATTCAGTATCTTCTGAGGATGAAATTCAAGAAGTTCTCCCAAATCCTGATCATTGGTCACGCTTTTTGGTCATGTCAGCACCAAATGATGGTCCACTAAAATTGAATCCTTTTGCCATTTCCAAAGGTATAGAAGGTTTAGCTGGCGATGTCAAAGAAATCAAGAAGCTACGTTCTGGATCTCTTCTGATCGAGTGTAAAAAGAAAAGCCAGTCACAAATACTTCTTTCAACCAAATCACTGGCTAATGTTCCTGTGGAGGTGTCCCCTCACAGAACACTCAATAGTTGTAAAGGCATTGTCCGTGATGTGGGACGTTGCCTTTCAGATATGGATGAGAGTGACATCATTTCAGAATTACGCTCACAAGGTGTAACTGCTGTTAAGCGGTTCACTTACAAAAGAGAAAATGACATCATAAAGACCAATACCTATTTATTTACATTTGGTCTTCCAACACGTCCGGAATCATTGAAGGCTGGTTATTGCCACTTAAGGGTTAATACTTACATCCCAAATCCCCTGAGGTGCTACAGATGTCAGAAATATGGCCATGGTACTAAATCATGCCGTAGTCCGGCTGCTTGTCATCGATGTGGAGGCACCTGTGAAGATGGCAAACTCTGTGATAAACCTCCAGCGTGTGTAAACTGCTCTGGAAATCATCCTTCGTCGTCCAGAACATGCCCTACATGGGAACTCCAGTCAAAAATTTCGAAAATAAAACATGAACGAAATGTCTCTTTCCTAGAAGCAAGGAAACTTGTACTAGCTCTTGAAAAACCAGGCCAATCTTATGCAGCTGCTGCTTCAGTCTCAATTCCAACTTCTAGATCGGTTTCATATCAGTCCGTATGTTGTCAAACTGATTATACATGGATGGAATCCTCTGCTCCGATCCTCATTACATCTCCTCGGCAGTCATCTAGTTCTTCATCTCAAACGGATGATCCATCTACAGTTGTCTCACACTCGCCGATGACTTCAACAGTGAACCTGCAGTCGGTACCGAAACCATCGTCTGATTTGAAAACGACAACCAAAAAATCTGACCATTCTAATCGTTCTGATCGTATTCCAAAGGGTCAGCGTGACCCTGTACGGATACAGAATCGTTTTCAAACCTTAGAGGACATGGATGTATCTCCTCTCCCTCATCGGCGCACCACCAGTAAGTCGCCTAGAAAAGGGAAACACAGATCCCCTGTACAACCACCTTTAACATGAGCGTTTCTAGTTCAATTATTCAGTGGAATTGCAGAGGTCTTAGGACCAATCTCAATGATTTGCATTTATTGATACAAGATTATAAGCCATCAGCAATATGTCTGCAGGAGACTTACCTTAAAGAAACTGATAACTTTGATTTACGTCAGTACAGTACCTACAATTCCTTCTCCCCATCAGGGACTAAAGCTACTGGTGGATCTTCAATTTTAGTTCGACAGGGTGTGATTCATAGCCCTGTTTTACTTCATACCAATCTTCAGGCTGTTGCAGTTAGAATAACGCTGCACATTGTTTTTACTTTGTGCTCTCTTTACATTCCCCCAACATCGTTGCTTCAATTAACTGATCTTCAAGCACTTTACGACCAACTTCCAAAGCCCTGCATCATTATGGGTGATCTCAATGGTCATAACCCACTATGGGGTAGTGTGCATACAAGCAATAAAGGAAGGTTACTTGAAGAGTTCATTTCAAATAATGATTTATGCATCTATAACGATGGCTCTCACACTTATCTACATCCTGGGAATGGTACTTATTCTAGTCTTGATTTATCTGTCACTGACTCAATCCTCCTGAATGAATTTGAATGGTCCGTCCATGACGACCTTTGTGGAAGTGATCACTTTCCTACAGTTCTAACATCTGTAACCCCTTCTGATGTTCCTCCGTCATCCAGATGGAATTTTAAGAAGGCTAACTGGCCTTTATATGAAGCTCTCTGTGCTGACAAACTTAAACCTGAAGTTTTCACTGATGTTGCTGACGCTATAAAGTGTTTTACTGATGAGGTGAACAACATAGCCAATGAGTGTATCCCTAAGTCCTCCGCAACTCCACATATTAGAAAACCGTGGTTCAACGACGATTGCAAACAGGCTCGGAAGGCACGGAAAAAAGCTGAACATTATTTCCGCCGCCATCCTATGGTCCACAATTTGAACAAATATAAAATTCTTAATGCTAAAGCTCGACGTACTTTTAAGCAAAGTAAACGCCATTCTTGGCGTACGTATGTATCAAAGATCAATGCACGTACGCCGATATCAAAAGTATGGAACATGATTCAGAAAATCAAGGGTAAGGGCACTAAATCCAGCATTCAACACCTTCAAGATGGTGATCAGCTACTGACAAACAAATCCGATATCGCAAATAAACTAGGTGAAACCCTCGCCAAACACTCCTCTTCTTCAAATTATGTGCCTGAATTTCAGAAATATAAAAGTCAGCAAGAAAAGAAAGCTATAAATTTCAGTTCAAATAATGGTGAAGATTATAATGAAATATTCTCTATTCATGAGCTTCATACTGCTCTTGAACAAGCTCATGATACTGCTACAGGAGCTGATCATATACATTATCAACTCCTGAAACACTTACCAGAATCTTGTTTAGAAACCCTTTTAAATATATTTGATGACATTTGGACTTCGGGAAAATTTCCGTCTTCGTGGCGAGATGCTATTGTAGTCCCAATCCCTAAACCTGGACGTCATCATACTGATCCTTCAAATTATCGACCAATTTCTCTCACAAGCTGTGTTTGCAAAACCATGGAACGAATGATAAACAATAGACTAGTTTGGTACTTAGAGACCAATAACCTCATAACAGATATTCAGTGTGGTTTTCGTAAAAACAGAAGTACCATTGATCACTTAGTGCGTTTAGAATCATTTGTCAAAAACGCTATAATTAATAAACAACATGCAGTCTCTATATTTTTTGATTTAGAAAAAGCTTATGACACTACATGGAAATACGGCATTTTGAAAGATTTGCATGACTTTGGACTGCGAGGCCGATTGCCTCAATTTATTTCCAACTTTTTAAATGACAGACAATTTCAAGTCCGAGTGGGTTCTACCCTGTCTGATCATTATAATCAGGATCAGGGTGTCCCACAAGGCAGTATTTTATCTGTCACTTTATTTAGCATTAAAATCAACAGTTTATCTAAGGTTTTAAATGATTCGATTGATGGATCACTTTTTGTTGATGATTTTAATATTTCTTGTCGCGGTAAAAATATGCGTACTATTGAAAGACAACTGCAGTTGTGTTTAAACAAAATTAACAAGTGGTGTCTTGAAAACGGTTTTAAATTTTCTAAATCGAAAACTAATTGTATACATTTTTGTAGAAGATATAAACTGCATAAGGACCCTGAACTATTTCTCAATGGCACTCCCATCAAAGTGGTAAAGGAAGCTAAGTTCTTAGGTATAGTTTTTGACTCGCATTTAACCTTTTTACCGCATATTAAGTCCCTTAAAACTAAATGCCTGAAGGCCCTTGACTTGTTGAAAGTCATTTCTAATTCTAAGTGGGGAGGGGATCAAGCTACTCTCCTGCAACTTTATCGATCATTGATACGTTCAAAACTTGATTACGGCTGCATCGTCTATGGCGGAGCCTGCACAAGCAACCTAAAACTTTTAGATTCTGTTCACAATCAAGGTCTAAGACTTTGTCTTGGCTCATTTCGAACTTCACCTGTCGACAGCCTGTACGTTGAGGCTGATGAACCATCTCTTAAACAACGCCGTATAAAATTATCTTTACAGTATATAACCAAATTATATTCCAACGAGTCAAACCCTGCATTTAACTGTGCCTTTAAACCTCTGTATGAGGATTTGTATAACAAGAAGTCTTCCCTTGTTCCGCCTCTTGGACTAAGAGTGAAACCTTTCCTTTCTGCTGCTGGCATAGCGCTAGACAACATAGCTCCTTCCCGTCTGATTTCCTCTCCTCCTTGGCAGTTGGTTAGGCCACAAGTAGACCTTACACTGACTACATTTAAAAAATCAGAAACTAATGAATTACAATACAAACAAGAATATAATCAACTAAAAAATAAATATTGCAATTACAAATCCTTATTTACAGACGGATCCAAGGACGGTGGCGCAGTGGCTTGTGCTACTGTCATTGGATCTAAAACAATATCTTCTAGATTACCCGATAGCAGTTCAATTTTCACGGCTGAAGCAAACGCCATATTGACGGCTCTTAAATATATTCAAAGACACCCTAAACATCAACAATATATAATCTATTCAGACTCTCTTTCTTGCCTTGAGGCGATTAAAAAACGTATCATGTAAACATCCACTTTTAATAGAAATTATTGAATTGCATAATGAACTTGCTACTGGCCAATGCGACATCGTCTTTTGTTGGTTACCCAGCCACGTTGGTATTACTGGGAACACAATGGCCGATCGTGCTGCGAAGGTAGCACTCAACAAATCTGTGACACCACTTCTTATCCCCTACTCTGATTATAAAGCTGTTATCAGATCTTATATCCGGGATATCATGCAGAAGAGGTGGGACACTCAAGTAGGTATCAATAAATTACATGCGGTAAACCCCTATGTTGGTTACACCTACTTGGGTTGTCAGTCCAGATTTGAGGAGGTCATCATCCGACGATGCCGTATTGGCCACACCAGGTATACACATCAATACCTATTGAAAGGTGAAGATCCTCCGTTTTGTATCCCTTGTGATGAACGAATCACAGTCAAGCATCTCTTGCTTGACTGTGTTGAGTATTCCATCACAAGGGATAAATATTTTACATCACGAACTTTGCAGGATCTTTTTATTAATCATAGTTCTCATTTAATTATTGCTTTTTTAAAAGAGTTAGATTTGTTGTCTGAGCTGTAAATAGATAAATATTTTACGACTGGAAGTTTCAATTAGTAACTGACATTGTTAGTGGCAGTATCCTCAAGGGGGGTTAAAGTACAGTAAAATTATTGTCCTCCCGAGAGGGTACGTAAGCCCCATAACATTCGAAGTAAATTAAAGCTCTCCACTGTTTTACTCGTAGCATACGTGTAGTTTTAATATATGGCTAGATATCACGAAATTGCTAACGGCTGAAGGGATGATGTAAATCCAGCTAGGGTCCATGCAGGTAGCAAAAGTACTGTAAGTCCCCATGGTCCCTAGTATGGTGATCTACCTTCGGTTGTTGGCAATCTATAGCCCGTTTTTATATTGTAGTGTTCTCAGTAATTAAACTGTTTTAGATATCATTACTAGATTTAAATGAATGTCTGTGATATACTAGTGATTTTGCTGTTCTTTGTCAACAGATTTTAGATTGTTTCAAGTATTATTGATATATATCATGTTTTTTTTGTATTGTTCTCGTCACGATATGGCTGAGATACTGCCGATGTGACGATAAATATTCACTCACTCACTCACTCACTGATATTTTGAGTAAATTTTAGTTTGTTTATTTCCATCTGGTACTTCCAAATCGGACACTCTTTTGAGAAAGACGAATGGTCTCCTGAACAATTGGTGCATTTCTTGTAATTACTGTCACAATCTTCTGTTGTGTGGGTCTTCTCACTGCAGTGAGCACACACAACAGACAATGTGCAGGAATTTACACCGTGACCATACTTTTGACACTTGAAACATCTGAGTGGATTAGGAATAAACGTTTCCACTTTGATGTGACAGTAGCCGGTCTTTATTGATTTTGGAGCCGTTGGAGTGGAAAATGAAAATAAATAGGTGTTGGTTTGTTGGATCTGGTTGTTTCTTCGGGTTGTGAAACGTTTCACAAATAACACACCTTGGTCCTTCATCTCTGCAGCGATGTCAATTTCCAGCATATCCGCAAATAGTCTATCACGGTCTCTCACAATACCCTTACTAGTGTTAAGAGTACGGTGAGGAGAGACTGACACTGGAATGCCTACAAATGATTTTGTTGAAAGGAGATTGGTTGCCTGTTGCCTCCTATTACACTCAACAAGCAAAGAACCTGTTCGTAAACGTCTAACGTTTCTAACATCACCTGCAATGCCCTGTATGCCTTTTGATACCGCAAAAGGGTTCAGCTTTAACGGAGTGTTGTCAGTGGTCTCAATTACAATAAACCGTGGCCAGTAGTCAATGGATGTGGACAGTCCTTGGTCTTCAACATCAGGATCAGTAGTATCAAGAGGACGTTTTGTTTTTTTTAGGGGAGTTTCGTAAGCCATGGTAAGTTTATATTGTTTCATCATCCGAGCTCCCCACCCGCCACGGAGTATCACAAGGACAATGCTAAAAGCAGGCGGGTTTCCTGCCTGCAGCACCAAGGATACCCGGATGGTATACTCAAGCAGAATAACACAAAAGTATTTATTCCACTTGATTGGCCCATGAGCCACTGCCTTCTGGACATAGGACTCTAGGCAAGTTACGAAATTTGAATTGTACAATCGAAATACAAATGAATCATCATGAAGCCAAGACAAAAAATTACATATTTTCTCAAATTTGTGAACAACATTTACATGTACAGGGCTTAGCATGACCAGCCGATTGGTTGAACCGGGCCCATTCAACCACCCGTCTAGGTGAAGTCAGGGCCAAAGTGGTGTGTTGAGCAATAGGAGCAATAGTCCTGCTCCCATGCTCTCAACCACCAGGATCCCTTCCTCCACCGGCACAGGGCCGCAACCCACGGCAAACGGGTTGGTGGACCAAATATCCCCCCGGGTCCACTACGGGGGTGTCGGCGAGCTCTTGGCGTTACCCAGCACCCACCACGAGGAGGTGGCTCGCCACGGGTGCCTGCTTCGGTTCAAAACCGATTTGAACCTTTGGACATGGAGGTCAGCCCTCCAGTCTCTACTCATGGGAGTAAGCGATCATCTCGTTCACCAGTTAAACCACCATGAACGGTTATCAACCATTAATCCACTGGAACTGCAAAGGACTTTTATCACAAGATCTGAAACCATCGGCATTTTGTTTACAGGAAACATATTTTAAAAGTGCAGATCAGTTGAAAATCAGACAATATGATTCGTATCATTTCCTTTCACCAACGAAGGCTAAGGCCACCGGGGGTAGTTCAATATTGGTCAAACAAGGCATAATTCACAGTCCTGTTTCTCTCAAAACACCTCTTCAAGCTGTGGCTGTTCGTATCACTAAGCACATTGTTGTCACATTATGCTCTCTTTACATTCCTCCATCTTATTCTCTTCAGCAAAATGAACTTCAAACACTCTATGACCAGCTCCCAAAGCCTTGTATTATAATGGGCGATCTCAACGCACATAATCCCCTTTGGGGAAGTACGCATACCAACAGTAGGGGAAAGATTTTGGAAGACTTTTTGTCCGCCAATGATTTGTGTATTTTGAATGATACTTCTCAAACTTATTTACATCCTGGTACTGGCACATACTCTTCACTTGATTTGTCACTTACAGACCCCACTCTGCTTAATGAATTTGAATGGTCAGTTCATGATGACCTCTGTGGTAGTGATCATTTCCCTACTATTCTACAACCTGTAAACCCTACTGATGTTCCTCCATCATCACGATGGAATTTTACAAAAGCAAACTGGTCTTTATACGAAACGCTATGTAGAGAAAAACTTCTACCTGAACTTGTTAATGGTGTTCCTGATCCTATCAAATGCTTTTCCGACGCACTAACCACTATAGCCGATGAGTGTATTCCGAAGTCCTCTGTGGTTCCCCACATCCGTAAAACATGGTTCAACAACGACTGCAAACAAGCTAGGAAGCAAGGAAAAGGGCGGAGAATTATTTTCGTCGCCATCCTATGGTCCATAATTTCAACAAATTTAAAACCTTAAATGCTAAAGCACGACGTACCTTTAAACAACATAAACGCCAGTCTTGGCAAAATTATGTATCTAGAATCAATTCACGTACGCCAATGAATAAGGTATGGAACATGATCCAGAAAATCAAAGGTAAGGGTTCTAAATCTAGCATTCACCATCTTAAAGACGATGGCAAATTATTCACTGATAAATCAGACATTGCTAACAAACTTGGTGAAACTTTGGCTAAACATTCTTCCTCTTCAAATTATGTACCCCAGTGTCAAAAATATCAAAGACAACAGCAAAAGAAAACTTGTAATTTCAGTTCGGATAATGGAGAAGATTATAACGAATTATTTTCTGTTCATGAGCTCCATGCTGCCCTGGGGCAAGCTCATGATACTGCTACAGGTTCTGATAACATCCATTATCAGCTCCTGAAACACTTACCGCAGCCATGTTTGGAAACTCTTATATTCATATTTGATCAAATCTGGACATCTGGACACTTTCCACCACCATGGCGTGAAGCAATTGTTGTTCCCATACCAAAACCTGGTCGGGATCATACTAACCCTTCGAATTACAGACCTATATCCTTAACAAGCTGCGTTTGCAAAACCAGGGAACGCATGGTCAATAACAGACTAACATGGTACTTGGAATCTAATAATTTAATATCTAACATTCAATGTGGATTTCGGAAAAATCGCAGTACCGTTGACCATTTAGACCGATTAGAGTCATTTGTGAAAAATGCAATTATCAATAATCAACATGCAGTGTCCATCTTTTTTGACCTTGAAAAGGCATACGACACAACATGGAAATATGGCATTTTAAAAGATTTGCTTGATTCTGGATTACGAGGCCATTTGCCTATGTTCATATCCGAGTTTTTAACTGACAGGCAATTTCAAGTCCGAGTGTGATCTACCCTGTCTGATCATTATTATCAGGATCAGGGTGTCCTGCAAGGCAGTATTTTATCTGTCACATTGTTCAGCATTAAAATGAATAGTCTCTCTAAGGTGTTAAATGATTCTATTGATGGATCTCTTTTTGTGGATGATTTTAACATTTCATGTCGTGGTAAAATATGAATACTATTGAAAGGCAGTTACAATTATGTCTAAATAGAATTCATAAATGGTCGTTAGAAAATGGATTTAAATTTTCAAAGTTAAAAACAAACTGTATCCACTTCTGTAGGAAATACAAACCTCACAGAGACCCAGACTTAGTTTTAGATGGCACACCTTTACAGGTTGAAAAGGAAGCTAAATTCCTAGGAGTAATTTTTGATCACCACTTGACCTTTTTACCTCACATAAAGTATTTGAAAAATAAATGCCTGAAGGTCCTAGACTTGTTGAAAGTTGTTGCGAATACTAAGTGGGGAGGGGATCAGAAAACTCTCCTTCAATTATACAGGGCACTAATCCGTCCCAAACTTGATTATGACTCCATCGTATATGGTGGAGCCTGCAAAAGCAACCTGAAAATACTTGACTCAATTCAACATCAAGGTCTGAGACTGTGTCTTGGATCTTTCCGTACGTCTCCTGTTGCCAGTCTTTATGTAGAGGCTGATGAACCATCATTAAACCAGCGCCGCATAAAATTATCGTTACAATATGTCACAAAACTCTATTCTAGTCAGTCTAACCCTGCATATAACTGCGTTTTGGTCCTCTTTATCAGGATTTGTACAACAAGAAATCTTCTCTTGTCCCGCCTCTGGGGCACAGAATTAAACCATTTATTTCTTCTGCCGGCATCGAGCTGGAAAGTATATCTCTTTCCCGTCCTCTTTCTTCTCCTCCTTGGCAGTTGGTTAGGCCACAAGTTGACCTAACATTAACATCATTAAAAAAATCCGAAACTAATGAATTAAAACATATACAAGAATATAATCAACTAAAACAGAAATATGACAATTATAAATCCTTATTTACAGATGGGTCCAAGGATGGTGACGCAGTAGCTCGTGCCACTGTCATTGGATCCAGAACAATATCTTCTAGATTACCGGATAACAGTTCTATTTTCACAGCGGAAGCTAACGCCATATTAACAGCTCTTAAATACATTCAAGGACATCCCAAACGGAAACAATACATAATCTCTTCAGACTCTCTTTCTTGCCTTCAGGCTATTAAAAACTTATCATATAAACATCCACTTTTAATAGAAATTATTGAATTGTATAATGATCTTGCTACTGGCCAATGTGATATCGTCTTTTGTTGGTTACCCGGTCATGCAGGCATTTCTGGTAACACAATGGCTGATCTTGCTGCCAAGGCAGCACTCAACAAATCTGTGACACCACTTTTTATTCCATATTCAGATTATAAAGCTACCATTAGATCTTTTATCCGTGATCTGATGCAAAAAAAGTGGGACACCCAAATGGGTATAAATCAACTACATGAAATAAAACCCTACATTGGTTATACTTACTTGGGTTGTCAGTCCAGATTTGAGGAGGTAATCATGCGGCGATGTCGTATTGGCCATACAAGATATACACACGCATACCTGTTGACAGGTGAGGATGCTCCGTTTTGTATCCCTTGTGATGAGAGAGTCACAGTCAAGCACATCTTGCTTGACTGTGTTGAATTCTCCATCACAAGGGGTAAATACTTCCATGTCAAAACCGTTAAGGATCTTTTTAACACTGTTATTGTCCATTTAATTATTGGCTTTTTAAAAGAAATTGATTTCATGATTGAATTTTGATTACTGTGTTGTAGATAGATGTATTTTAATTATCGATAGTATAAATTAGCAACTAGTATTGTTAGTGGCTGTATCCTCAAAGGGGGTTAAAGTATTGTAAAATTATTGTCCTCCTGAGAGGGTACATAAGTCCCAAAACATTTCTCAGTTTATTTTGTGCTAAAAGGATGAAAGGATGGTGTAAATTCAGCTAGGGTCCATGCAGGTAGCAAAGGTACTGTAAGTCCCCATGGACCCTGGTATGGTGATATTCCTTCAGTTGTTGGTGGTCTATAGCCTGTTTTCTATATTGTGTCGTCCTCTAGAGTTAACGTTTTTAGATTAATTACTAGTTTTACATGTCTGTCTGTGATAGTGTAGTTGTTTTACTGTCCTTCGTTGACAGGTTTTTTACCATTCTCTATTAGGTATATTATTATTGGTTCTCGTCACGATATGGCTGCAATATTGCCGATGTGACGTTAAACATTAACTCACTCACTCACTATAAATTGAGGTAAACGACCTCGCAAGCCGAACACTGGAAAAAAAAGTTCACCTTTACAAGCTTGTAAATCTCTTGTAAAGATGATGTTTACAATACATTTACAAGCTTGGAAAGATGATGTTTACAAGACATTTACAACTTGTAAAGATCCACAAGGGGAGATAACTGGTGGGTGATGGTAAAACGGTCCGCAAGGCCTCAAATTCACACATAATAAATCCCAAAGGCTAATTACAGTTTGACCACTGGACATAATTAATGAGGTAATTGGGGCGTGAAATGAGGGTGGGACAGACCTCTGTTCAGTGGAGAGTGGTCACTCTGTTAAGGGTAGAATACACAGCTGTTTAGGACCAGGCAACTTAGTTGGTACACACAGCGTGGCTGGCTGAGTCAGGAAGGCGGAGAGAGATAAGGCAGTGCGGTTGGCCTGTACATTCCTGAGCCCAGATCTAGATCGCACATGCTATATAAAACCTGCACGTGTATTACATGTACTCCCTTTAGACAATAACATACAATCGAATTTAGTCAAGGTTGTCACATACATCACTGCTATCTACTATTATTTAGGAAATGTATGTATGTATTGGATTTATTCAGGTAGAAAGTTGACATCCCTTACATTTTCAAAGCATTATAATAAGAAGGATCTGTTCATTTTCAAATCGCTTTAAGAGGTCTTTGTAGAGTTTTCCCTGCAATTCAGTATATATGCACATTGAGTGTGGTATCTAATTCTACCAATACAGTCATGCAGTCATATTCAAGCAGGGTATTTGTCCTCAAAATTATACGGAATATGGACTCACTGTTTGGAAACTGCTAAATCCATCCACTGCAGGTATTATGAGAAGTATGTAGACACAAATGAAAAGAGTGTCGATATCACAGTTTTTTAAAGTGATCTTCACATAGTCTCTATATTTTGAGTACAAATTCCAACGAAAATAACACTTAAACTTGCTCCATATAGAATACACAAAACACAGCTTCAAACTTTCTCGGCAGTACTAGAAGAATCATCAACAAATAGCTTACTCTCTCTACCACACTGTATGAATGAAACCTATGTTTGCGACAGATTCGTGTGAAAACCAACCCTGCTTGAATAAACTGTGTTAATTTCATCTGAAAGATGGTAATTGAGGCTTTACGACAGTGAAACAGTTTCCTGCAGAAAACTCGGATAAGATAATTGTGACACTTCAACTAAACATACTTTTCAGCTTTACAGGATTCCAGACTGGGTTTGTTTACTGTGACCTACCTTGTCAAGATTTCTACAGACACTCATTAATCTTCATTTATGGTTTGCCACAAAGTTAAGGTTTAAGATAACACCAATTATGTTAATACAAACAATGTTAGAGAGGAGAAATGGTGTGAGTTAGGCTTGAGATGGAGAGGGTTGCTAACATGGTCGCCATCTTTAATGATGATGCCAGCCATAGCAACGGTAAGTACACGCATGCGCAAGCCGTGACTCATTACTCTTCTCGCTCTCAGCAGAAGGCAGACTAAAGAGCTTGCCTGGGCCAGATATAAACAGCTGTGAATACTGATGCTCTTACCACGGTGTTCGGAGGAGTGAAGATGCATGGGTGTTTTTTTCACTTTGCGCAAGCTGTTTAGAAAAGAATTCTGACTCAGTATCCCACTTATTTTGTGTTTGGGAACAGTGAATAACAATACCATAAACAATATCACCTTGTCACCTGTGATAATATGCTAAATGATAGAGATTGTGTTGTGATAACATAACACATGGCAATATATGTTGCTATGAATCATGTGGTCGATCCAACCTTTACCAATAGTACCAGTGATGCAGATGGGATAGGTCACCTTTTGAAATACTTTACAATCATATTTGATTTCTGTTGTTTCTGTTGATTCTTCCTTTCTGTGGTCAGCCAAGCAACAATTCACCATAATCCCATAAAATCATTGAGGCATGAAGTCCAATAAGCCGAGTGAACTGTACCTAACTGAATAATTTTAGGCTTCGTGGGACTACACCTGTTGTACACGGGCTAGTTGCAGTTAACACATACTGCTATATTTAACATAACTAAACAACAACCTTCAGGAATGGAACTCCATGACAGAAATGTGCCCTGGACAAATAACAGGTAAGAGGTTGGCACGGGAGGTTAAAGTAACTTGTTCGAAAAACCCGAGGTGATAAATTTCATGTTGGACTGGGGACGCAAATTAATAAACTGAACATGGTGCAACATAGTGCTGGCCAGACACTGCTCCCACAGAAAAAGAAACATCAAGACCTCCAGAGAGAACTGCCCACCCTAGAGCATAGGGCATTATTGATATGTTGTATTATTTTGACAGGTTATCTCATGGAACGAAACTTTCTAAAAGGTCACATAAAAAAGGAAAACACAACTTTGCAGATTCTGATACCTTTCATGCAGTTTCACAGTCAAGCATGTCCTGCTTGACTGTGTTGAATATTCCATCACAAGGGATAAATATTTTAATTCACGAACTTTGAAGGATCTTTTTAATTCTGTTAGCTCTCATTTAATTATTGCATTTTTAAAAGAATTAGATTTGCTAAATGAATTGTAAATAGAAAAATATTTTATGCTTGGAAGTTTGAATTAGTAACTTAGAGTGTTAGTGGCTGTATCCTCGAGGGGGGTTAAAGCACTGTAAAATTATTGTCCTCCTGAGAGGGTACGTAAGACCCAAAACATTTGAAGTCAAATTTGATCTTCCATTTTGTCTTAGCCGTAGAATATGTGTCATTTTAATTTGTGGCTAATCTTGCATACAATCACCAGCAGCTGAGGGGATGATGTAAATCCAGCTAGGGACCATGCAGGTAGCAGAAGTACTGTAAGTCCCCATGGCCCCTAGTATGGTGATCTACCTTCAGTTGTTGGTGATCTATATAGCCTGTTTTTATATTGTTTTGTCTGAATAGGAATATTAGTTTTAACTTTTCATGCTAGTTTTATTTCTTATTGTGATATTCTAGTTGTTTTACTGTCCTTCGTTGACAGGTTTTTATAGTATCCATATATTTCACTTCAGTATTTAAAGTTCTCGTCACGATATGGCTGAGATATTGCCAATGTGACGTTAGATATTAACTCACTCACTCACTCATTTCATGCAGTTACCGAAACAAAATAGAAAATGCCAATTCAATCTATAAAGAAAAAAAACCGCGATGAAAAAAAAATCCGCGAATTCGGAGTTCAAGCCATTCACTAAATTTCACCCAGCGCTGGGGGAATAAGTTGTTTCAACAGTTGTGCTGCGCTGCGCCCATAACGCATGCGCAGTGAATAGGTTCGCGGAGCTTGAAACAGTATGCATGCCCGGAATATGAGGTCGTGAGGAGTAGTCTTATCTTGGTTGTGTACACAAACAAGTAAATAATCTACTCGTTACATAAAAAAAAAACATGTTGATTGTAAGAAGCAGCCTCTATCACAGAGAAAGCTTAATGTCTGGTTTATTGACACCTATATGTATGGCTGCCTGTCTGCTAAAGACAACATGCAATACACAGCTTCAATCATTGACCACATGCAATTTAAACTTAACACCTATCAGGCTGTATGCCAAAACCAAAATAAATTGATTGATGACTCATGTACCCGAGTCCTGTCTCAGCCACATTATGCAATAAAGCAGGTGTGATACTTGTACATATTACATGTGTTTTATGTCTCTGGGTTGAAAACAAACTACATCCGTTTTTCATGAATGACTGGATCTTACGGAAACTGGTGCAAACGCTTGTCAGTTTCAAGTCTTGCTTTGTACTTGGACGAATGACAGTTTCCAGTAGTTCACCATCTCTACTGAGATGATTTTTGATTGGATCGAACGCAAATTCAGAGATTTACAAAACCCAACATCTCTACATACATTCTTTATGGATAACAACATAGTGTATATGATTTTGTTTGACAACGGTATATCAATCCGTACTGAACGGATGCATCATATGCAATACAAAAAGTTGATGTCCACAAAGAATCTTACTTTCTTGTGACTCGCCATACTTCTAAAATGCCCATCAAATACATCTTTCTGAACACACTATGGGTTCCACCTTATGAGCGCTCGGCGTATCAGCAAATGAAGCAGACAATCGGTTGCCGTCGTTACACTTGAGTGCACATCCACCAGCTATGACTGAGTTTGGTCTCCCGCGGGCTTCCTTACAAGGGACGAAAGTCCAAGTACAACCAGGGATACTCTACAATACTCTGTATAGGCTCCCTGGTACAACATATTGCACTTCTGAATCGTGATTGTACGCTTGTAATTTTATTTATTTTCTTACAAACAGCAGAACTGATATAATGGAATATATGTTGCTAGTACTTATAGTGGTGGAATATTTGACATGTTGATATTTCATATGTTTTGGGGGTTTTTTATCTCGTGATCAATACTAGTAAGTTCATATCCACCTTGTGTCTGTAAAATACACAGAATGGCCTTCGTTCGGCTTTGTGCATTGTCATTTTATTCATATGGCATAGGAACCATATTTGAGGTGTGGCGAGTCACACAGCTTCCATTTCCCCCGCAACTCTACTTCATCTTTCTTGGATAAAAAAATTGGATAAAAAAACATTTTGAAATTGTTTCTGCTGAGTTGTAGGCTGGTTTGACATCTTGCAATGTCATCATCGCGATAATGCGCCAAGGAGTGGGTTGTTTAGGTGGTGAAAGTTGTAATGTGCTGGATTTGTTTCATGACGCGTGAACAAGGAATTTAGCATATCATAACATTGAAATAAATTTGATGTTCGCTTGATAGTGCTCCGTGGTCAATACTGCAGTGTTGATGGAAATGGTATTCTATAATGCGGAATTTGTTTCACTTTTATAATACTCATGTCTTTCATGCGAATTAAATTACCCCAAAACAAATAGACAGTGTCAAGCTTACACTAGATGTTTACTTTTACAGATTACAACAAGAAAGAGGAAGAATAAATTTCATACGAAAACATTCCATTTACAAACTTACGGAAAATATGTTACACATTATTATCAAATATACAATAAAATACAATGGGGTAGCATTATAGTTGTGCATTCTTTAATACTGGTTCATATTTTGCTTTCTGATGGCTGGGGAGGTCTGCCTGTCGCATCCCTTCGACTCGATTTCTGAAGGAGACAGTCAATATGATTATACTTGCATTAAGTGAATGGTAAACCAATGTGAAAATAGAATCAATGGTTATTCTCATAATCCCATAGCAAGTATTATTGATACTTGTGTATTTAGTGCATTAGAACACAGGTGTTGTATGGTACAACCTTTTTTCTCCTTTGAAAGATCACACGGATTAATGTAGACTAACAGCTAGTCTCTGAAATGAACATATTTTACTGAAAAAACGTTCATATTATAACAAGACGTCGTCACCAAACACATGCAACCGATTCAAACGGTTGAACAATATCGCCCATGAACATCACATTTTGTTGGATAATTTTATTGTCCAACAAAAGTAACGTTTGGAGTTCAAGAAATGAGCATTCGTATTTATATGACAGTAGGATGTGCTCATTTTTTGTTGTGCACTGATGCATATAGGACAGAGCATTAAGCAGAACTGCAATACCTTGAAACTCATCGTGCGGAATAACAGGGAGAGCTGCCTTAGCGTCCTTATTCTGTCCTGTTTCCAACCTGAAAAAATACAATTCAAAATTTATTGCCAGCACAATGAAGATAAATTCATGTCGAGGTTATTGTAGAAACACCAGAAGTTTTACTTGTTGAATGGTTTAATGCATTGAAACTCTTGCAGTTACTGTATTTAAATCTTATTAAATTATATTCTTACATCTGTTGTGAATGTAGGGTCATTCCTCTTACAGAGTCAGCATTCCGTAGAGCCTGCCTCACAGTTGTCTGTGAAAGTAAATTCATGGGAAAAATGCAATTAGCATTTTGAAAAACCTAACAAAATGACTAGCAGGTATTACAACAAAGTCGAATTAAATAAAGTCGAATTACTGCTAATACAACATCGTATAAGAATGTCCTGTCTGAAAACGTTACAAACATTTACAAAGAGATAAACAATCAATTTAGTTTTTAAAATATATGTGTGTTAAATTTGATTTTGAAATGCCTCAGCGATTTTGAAAAGGATATATCTATTAAGGTCACTATTCCATCCATATAATGACGTGTGATATTGGAGGGGGGGGGGGGGGAGTTTGGTTTTACGCCGCTTTTAGCAATATTCCAGCTATATCACGGCGGGGGACACCAGAAAATGGGCCTTACACATTGTACCCACGTGGGGAATCGAACTCGGGTCTTCGGCGTGACGAGCGAACGCTTTAACCACTAGGCTACCCACCGCCCCTGTGATATTGGAACCCAAAATACGTATATGCATGAATACTGGGATTAGTCTGTATTGCTCCGTCATTGTTGTTTTTGATGAAACCTATGTCTTAAAACATAAAATAGAACGTTTTACGTCTGTAAGAATACGTCCAAAATCAGTCTTATACTAATTATACATTATAATTGAAATTACATGCAACAGGTAATCCTTCAGCTCAACCACAGCTGGTGTTACCTGGGGAATATATTGCGTCCCCATAGCCTGATTAAGTCCCAGGAAGGATATTTATGACATGTAGTAAACCTTTGATCAGCCAATTAGTCGGGCTGTTGTTCTCATATCGTGATCCAATATACTAAACACTTGCTGAATGGCAGGGATACTCTACGACTCTGTGTATTGAGCTCCCTGCTAAATGATATGGTAGTCTTGAGTGTAAGATTTCTCACCAACCATGCTGCTGAAGGAACACATGGCGTCATCAGGATTGCCCTACTGATTTTACAAATAATATACTTGCGTCATCTGCAATATACTCACCTGAACTGAATGTGCCCTCTGCAGAAATATCGCTGACAGACATTCTGAACGGCTTTGTAGATGTAAAGTCTCAAATTCACGACAGCAAAAATGTCTGTATGTTGGTGTGCAATGATCAACTGCATTTTCTAAACGGGTGTTCATATATGTATTTAGATCTCAAAAGGTCATCAAATTACTTTGAGTTACTCTTCCTCTCTATAACTTCTCCAAACAAGAAATACCATGGACAGTGCACGTGTACACAACGGTTTGTGAAACATGTAAATAAAGGTATGTCACTTTAATATGAATTTCACCAATTGATCATGTTGTTGAAATAGACTATTGTTCATCAAGACTAAGCGTTATCAAAACACAAACTCAAATCAGCTAAATAATCCCACTAGTGATATCCTTTTTGGACTGAAGTTGTTTATTTTAAGAGTATGAGAATTATAAGACATGCTCAACTGGGTTTGGTCGTTTAACTAATCCCACACAGCCATCACCAGCAGAGGGATTGATTTACACATCTCATTTTTTGTGCTTAATTATTGTGTTTGTTTTTTATTGAAAAAAAATAAAATGGGATTGTGAACAGCTTTACAGTTTATATCGACACCGGTACCATACAACATACAATACAAAATTTAAATGCAGCTTGTGTTGTGACATATGTACATAAATTTGAATTACAAACATGGGTAAAGCTTGAAGACAATCTTATATGGAAATAGTGAATTATCTCATCTTAATAATCTGTCCATCTTAAGATCTGCCTACCTCTTCGTCACTTCTTCTTTTAGATTTGATACTAAATATGATTGAAGAATTAACCTCGTGGTTTGTCATATGATATTCTTGTATTAGAACTTTGGTTTATTTACCTTTGTAAAGTGCATTCCACACATACAAACTAATTGTATTAATATAGAGCATTTATGAGAATGTTATTGGTAAGATAATTATTTTTGGTGTCTTGATAGTAAAATTTTGGATGCTCACCGAAGTAACCATAGACTAAAGACAAAACACATCTTCAAGCAGAAAAGAAGACCATGACAGAGTATGGAAAAGTTTTTCCCATCTTGTTGAGTCAGTTGTGTATAACGTGAACTATCACTGTTGACACTGATGATGTATGATTGTGTAGCATTTTAAGAATTTCTTATATTTGCGAAAGTTACCAAATGAGTGAGTGAGTTAATGTTTAACGTCACATCGGCAATATCTCAGCCATATCGTGACGAGAACATTTAACAATGAAAAAGAGCATATAAACATTGTAAAAACCCGTCAACGAAGGACAGTAAAACAACTACAATATCACAAATTCAATTATAACTAGCATGGAACGTTAAAACTAATAGCACTATTTAGACAATACAATATAAAAACAGACTATAGATCGCCAACAACCGAAGGTAGATCACCACACTAGGAACCATGGGGACTTACAGTACCTTTGCTACCTGCATGGTCCTTAGTTGGATTTACACCATCCCTTCAGCTGCTGGCGATTGTATGAAAAGTTAGCCGAAATTAAAAGAACATGAATACTACGATTAAAATCCTTGTAGACTTAAATTTACTGTAAAATGTTTGTGGACTTACGTACCCTCTCAGGAGGACAATAATTTTACAATACTTCAACCCCTTTGAGGGTACAGCCACCAACAATTCAAGTTACTAATTCAAACTACCAATCATTAAAATGCATCTATTTACACAACATACTTTTCCAAATTCCACCACAAAATCAATTTCTTTTAAGAAACCAATGATTAAATGACAACTAACAGTGTCAAAAAGGTCCTTGATAGTTTTGACATTGAAACATTTATCCCTTGTGATGGAGAATTCAACACATTCAAGCAGAATATGCTTGACCGTGACTCTCTTATCACAAGGGATACAAAACGGAGGATCCTCCCCTTTCAAAAGGTACACATGAGTATAACTACTGTGGCCAATACGACATCGTCGTAAAATAACCTCTTCAAATCTGGACTGACAACCCAAGTGGGTATAACCAATGTAAGGTTTTATCTCATGTAATTTATTGAAACCCACTTGGGTGTCCCACTTCTTTTGCATCAGATCACGGATATAAGACCTAATGGTGGCTTTGTAATCACTATAAGGAACAAGAAGTGGTGTCACAGATTTGTGGAGTGCTGCTTTCGCAGCAAGGTGAGCCAGTGTGTTACCAGAAATGCCTACATGGCTGGGTAACCAACAGAAGACGATGTCGTATTGGCCAGTAGCAAGGTCATAATACAATTCAATAATTTCTATTAAAAGTGGATGTTTGCAAGATATATTTTTAATAGTCTGAAGGCAAGAAAGAGAATCCGAATAGATTACATATTGTTTACGTTTAGGGTGTCTTTGAATATATTTGAGAGCTGTTAATATGGCGTTAGCTTCAGCTGTGAAAATAGAACTATTATCTGGTAATCTAGAAGATATTGTTCTGGATCCAATGACAGTGGCACAAGCCACAGCGCCACCGTCCTTGGACCCATCTGTAAATAAGGGTTTGTAATTGCTATATTTATGTTTTAAATGATGATATTCTTCTTTACATTGTAAGTCATTTGTTTCTGATTTTTAAAATGATGTTGATGTTAGGTCGACTTGTTGCCTAACCAATTGCCAAGGAGGAGAAGAAAGAAGACGGGAAGGAGATATACTTTCCAGCTCAATGCCGGCAGAAGAAACAAATGGTTTAATTCTGTGCCCAAGAGGTGGAACAAGAGAAGCTTGTTTGTTATACAAATCCTCATAAAGGGGATTGAACACACAGTTAAAGGCAGGGTTAGACTCATTAGAATGTAATTTAGTAATGTATTGTAAAGACAATTTTATACGACGTTGTGTAAGAGATGGTTCATCGGCATCAACGTACAGACTATCAATAGGTGAAGTTCTGAAAGATCCCAGACAAAGTGTTAAACCTTGATGGTGGACAGAATCAAGAAGTTTAAGGTTGCTTTTGCAGGTTCCACCATATACGATGGAGCCATAATCGAGTTTCGAACGTATGAGTGATCGATATAGGTGTAAGAGGGTTGCTTGATCTCCTCCCCACTTGGAGTTGGAACCAACTTTCAACAAGTTAAGCGCTTTCAGGCATTTAGTTTTAAGGGACTTGATATGAGGCAGAAATGTTAAATGTGAGTCAAAGATTAGGCCCAACAACTTGACCTCCTTTACAACTTTGATGGGAGTGCCATCTAGAGATAGTTCAGGGTCCTTATGTGGTTTATATTTTCTGCAAAAATGTATACAGTTAGTTTTGGATTAAGAAAATTTAAATCCGTTTTCAAGACACCATTTATTTATTTTGTTTAAACAAAGCTGCAGTTGCCGTTCAATACTATGCATAGGTTTACCACGACAAGAAATATTAAAATCATCCACAAATAACGATCCATCAATTGAATCGTTTAAAACTTTTTATCTTTATGCTAAAAAGTGTGAGAGAGAAAATACTGCCTTGTGGAACACCCTGATCCTGATTGTAATGATCAGATAGGGTAGAACCCACTCGAACTCGAAACTGACTGTCATTTAAAAAGTTGGCTATAAATTGAGGTAAACGACCTCGCAAGCCGAAGTCATGTAAGTCTTTTAAAATACCATATTTCCAGGTTGTGTCATATGCTTTTTCGAGATAAAAAAAGATAGACACAGCATGTTCTTTATTAATTAGTGCGTTTTTAACAAATGATTCTAAATGCACTAAGTGATCGACAGTACTTCTGTTTTTACGGAAACCACACTGCATATCAGTTATAAGGTTATTTGTTTCCAAGTACCAAACAAGTCGATTATTTATCATGCGTGCCATGGTCTTGCAAACACAGCTAATTAACGAAATCGGCCGATAATTGGATGGATCGGTATGATCACGTCCAGGTTTAGGTATTGGTACTACTATGGCGTCACGCCATGATGGAGGAAAGGTACCCGATGTCCAAATATCATCAAAAATATTTAGAAGAGTTTCTAGGCAGGATTCTGGTAAGTGCTTCAGGAGTTGATAATGTATGTTATCAGCTCCTGTAGCAGTGTCAGGAGCTTGATCAAGAGCAGTATGGAGTTCATGAATAGAAAACGTTTCATTATAATCTTCCCCATTATCAGAATTGAAATTAATAGTTTTCTTTTCTTCTTGTTTTTGATATTGCTGGAATTTTGGTACATAATTTGAAGAGGAAGAATATTTAGCAAGTTTTTCACCTAGTTTATTAGCAATATCTGATTTATCAGTAAGCAGTTGATCTCCATGTTTAAGATGATGGACAGTAGATTTAGTACCTTTACCTTTGATTTTCTGGACCATGTTCCATACCTTGGACATGGGTGTCCGAGAATTTATTTTGGATACATAATTTGCCACGATTGGCGTTTGTTCTGTTTCAAAGTACGCCGTGCTTTAGCATTTAAAATTTTAAATTTATATAAATTATGCACCATAGGATGGGGACGGAAATAATATTCTGCCTTTTTCCTTGCCTTCCTAGCCTGTTTGCACTCATCGTTGAAGTATGGTGTTCTTATGTGTGGAACTACAGAGGACTTTGGTATACACTCATCAGCTATGGAGTTCAGTTGATCAGAAAAGCATTTAATAGCACCAGGAACGTCAATAAAACGTTCAGGTTTAAGCTTTTCAGCACACAGTGTTTCATATAAAGCCCAGTTAGCCTTTTTAAAATTCCTTCTTGATGATGGAGGAACATCAGATGGAGTTACAGGTTTTAATATAGTAGGAAAATGGTCACTTCCACACAGGTCATCGTGGACTGACCATTCGAATTCATTTAGTAGTTCTGAATTTGTGAGTGACAAGTCGAGAGCAGAATAGGTCCCTGTACCAGGGTGTAAATATGTGTTGGAACCATCATTATAAATACAAAAATCATTGTCAGAACAAAAGTCATCCAACAATTTACCTTTACTGTTTGTAGTTACACTAGCCCAGAGTGGGTTGTGTCCATTTAAATCTCCCATTATAATACAGGGCTTCTCGAGTTGGTGATATAGAGCTTGAAGATCAGTTTTGGCAAACGTCGAAGATGGCGAAATATAAAGAGAGCATAGCGTACACGCTACATGTAAAGTAAGTCTCACTGCAACCGCCTGCATATTGGTATTGAGTGAAACAGGGCTTTGAATAACGTTTTGTCTGACTAGAATGAATGATCCGCCAGTGGCCTTATCACCCTCGGCAAACGGGTTGGTAGACCAAATATCCCCCGGGGTCCACAACGGGGCAGTCGGTGAGCTCTTGGCATTACCCAGCACCCACCACGAGGAGGTGGCTCGCCACGGGTGCCAGTACTTCCAGACTCAGGACGTATTCAGGATGCATCTATGTCTAAGGCATCTAAATCTCACTCACAATCTAAATCTGATTCTCAGACAAATGTAAAAGACATTGCAAGATACCCGGTGAAATACCCGGTGAAATCAAGAAATGTATCTTCATCACAAGTCAAAGTGGCAGAGCCTCGAAAGGTTCAACAAACAAAATCCAGCCGTTTTATAAATTTGGCACATAGCATGTCGCCCTCTATAAAGACAAGAGGTAGATCTCCAATAAATCCCCCTAAAAGATAGTTTATAATAATAATATTGTACAGTGGAACTGCAGATGATTGAGGACAAATTTACATGAATTACAGCTATTAGTCCAAGATTTTACACCTTCAGCGTTATGTCTCCAAGAGACGTATCTAAAACAAGCAGATATATTTGACCTTCGTCATTTTAATGCATATCATTGTTTTTCAACTTTGATAGGGCCACTGGAGGATCATCTATTCTAGTCAGACAAAACGTTATTCAAAGCCCTGTTTCACTTAATACTAATATGCAGGATGTTGCAGTGAGAATTACTTTACATGCAGCATTTACGCTATGCTCTTTTTATATTTCGCCGTCTTCAACGTTTGCTAAAACCGATCTCCAAGCTCTATATGACCAACTCCCGAAGCCCTGTATTATAATGGGAGATTTAAATGGCCACAACCCACTCTGGGGTAGTGTAACTACAAACACTAAAGGTAAGTTGTTGGGAGACTTTTGTTCCGACAATGACTTATGTATTTATAATGATGGTTCCAACACATATTTACACCCTGGTACAGGGACTTATTCTGCTCTCGACGTGTCAGTGACAAATTCAGAACTATTAAATGAATTTGAATGGTCAGTCCACGATGACCTGTGTGGAAGTGACCATTTTCCTACTATATTAAAACCTGTAACTCCATCTGATGGTCCTCTATCATTAAGACGAAATTTAAAAAAGGCTAACTGGGCTTTATATGAAACAATGAAAAATTTAAACCCGAACGTTTTATTGACGTTCCTGATGCTATTAAATGTCTTCTGATGAACTGAATTCCATAGCTGATGAGTGTATACCAAAGTCCTCTGCAGTTCCACACATAAAAAACCATACTTCAACGATGAGTGCAAACAAGCTAGGAAGGGAAAGAAAAAGGCAGAACATTATTTCCGTCGCCATCCTATGGTGCATAATTTAAACAAATTTAAAATTTTAAATGCTAAAGCACGGCGTACTTTTAAACAAAACAAACGCCAATCTTGGCAAAATTATGTGTCCAAAATAAATTCTCGGACACCGATATCCAAGGTATGGAACATGGTCCAGAAAATCAAAGGTAAAGGTACTAAATCTACCGTCCATCATCTTAAACATGGAGATCAACTGCTTACTGATAAATCAGATATTGCTAATAAACTAGGTGAAACCCTTGCTAAACACTCTTCCTCTTCAAATTATGTACCAAAATTCCAGCAATATCAAAAACAAGAAGAAAAGGAAACTATTAATTTCAGCTCTGATAATGGGGAAGATTATAATGAAACGTTTTCTATTCATGAACTCCATACTGCTCTTGATCAAGCTCATGACACTACTACTGGAGCTGATGACATACATTATCAACTCCTGAAGCACTTACCAGAATCCTGCCTAGAAACTCTTCTCAATATTTTTGATGATATTTGGACATCGGGTACCTTTCCTCCGTCATGGCGTGACGCCATAGTAGTACCAATACCTAAACCTGGACGTGATCATACGGATCCGTCCAATTATCGACCTATTTCACTTAGTAGCTGTGTTTGCAAGACCATGGCACGCATGATAATCGACTTGTTTGGTACTTAGAAACAAATAATCTTATCACAGATATACAGTGTTGTTTCCGTAAAAACAGAAGTACTGTCGATCACTTAGTGCGACTGGAATCATTTGTTAAAAACGCACTAATTAATAAACAACATATTTTTTTATCTTGAAAAAGCATATGACACAACCTGGAAACATGGTATTTTGAGGGATTTACATGACTTTGGTTTGCGAGATCGTTTACCTCAATTTATAGGCAAGTTTTTAAATGACAGACAATTCCAGGTCCGTGTGGGTTCTACCCTGTCTGATCATTACAATCAAGATCAGGGTGTTCCACAAGGCAGTATTTTATCTGTCACTCTTTTTAGCATCAAAGTCAACAGTTTATCAAAAGTTTTAAACGATTCAATTGATGGATCGTTATTTGTGGATGATTTTAATATTTGTTGTCGTGGTAAAATATGCATACCATTGAACGGCAATTGCAGTTGTGTTTAAACAAAATAGATAAATGGTGTCTTGAAAACGGCTTTAAATTTTCCAAATCGAAAACTAACTGTATACATTTTTCTCGTAAATACAAACCACATAAAGACCCTGAACCGTCTCTAGATGGGACGCCCATTAAAGTTGTGAAGGAAGCCAAATTCTTGGGTCTAATCTTTGATTCTCATTTAACTTTTTTATAACATATTAAATCTCTTAAAAGTAAATGCCTGAGAGCACTTGACTTGTTGAAAGTGGTTTCAAATTCAAAATGGGGAGGGGATCAAGCTACCCTTCTCCATCTATATCGATCACTCGTTCATTCTAAACTTGATTATGGCTCCATCGTCTATGGTGGAGCCTGCAAAAGCAATCTTAAACTTCTTGATCCTGTCCATCACCAAGGTCTAAGACTCTGTCTTGGGACCTTCAGAACATCACCTATTGACAGTCTTTATGTTGACGTCGATGAACCATCTCTTGGAAAACGCCGTATTAAATTATCTTTACAATATATCACAAAACTATACTCTAACGAATATAACCCTGCATATAACTGTGTCTTCAATCCCCTTTATGAGGATTTGTTTAGCAAAACGTCTTCTCTTGTTCCACCTCTTGGGCTCAGAATAAAGCCGTTTATTGCTGCTGCTGGTATTGAGCTGGGCAATATAGCTCCTTTACGTCTTTTTTCCTCTCCGCCTTGGCAGGTGGTTAGGCCACAGTTTGACCTAACATTAACTACATTTAAGAAATCAGAAACAAATGAATTACAGTATAAACAAGAACATCATCAATTGAAAGATAAATATAACAATTACAAATCCTTATTTACAGATGGGTCCAAGGACGGTGGTGCAGTTGCTTGCGCTGCTGTCATTGGATCCAGAACAATATCTTCTAGATTACCAGATAGTAGTTCTATTTTTACAGCAGAAGCTAACGCCATATTAACAGCTCTCAAATATATTCAAAGACACCCGAAACGTAAACAGTATATAATATATTCCGACTCTCTTTCTTGCCTTCAGGCTATTAAATATATTTCTTGTAAACATCCACTTTTAATTGAAATTATTGAACTGTATAATACTCTTGCTATTGGCCAATACGACATCGTCTTTTGTTGGTTACCCAGTCACGTAGGTAATTCTGGGAATGTGATGGCTGATCTTGCTGCCAAGGCAGCACTCAACAAATCTGTGACACCACTTCTTCTTCCATATTCAGATTTTAAAGCTTGCATTAGAACTTATATCCGTGCAGAAGAAGTGGGACACTCAAGTAGGTATCAATAAATTACATGAAATAAAACTGTATATAGGCCACACCTACTTGGGTTGTCAGTCCAGATTTGAGGAGGTCATCATGCGACGATGTTGTATTGGCCACACAAGATATACACATAAGTATTTGCTTAAAGGTGAGGATCCTCCGTTTTGTATCCCTTGTGATGGAAGAATCACAGTCAAGCATATCCTGCTGATCTTTTTAATAACACAAGCTCTCATTTAATCATTGCAATTTTAAAAGAATTAGATTTATTGACAGAATTGTAAATAGATAAATAGTTTGTTATTGGAATTTTAAATTTGTAACTGTGCTTGTTAGTGGCTGTATCATCAAAGGGGGTTGAAGTACTGCAAAACTATTGTCCCCCTGAGAGGGTACGTAAGTCCACAAACATTCAATGTAAATTCAAACTTTCACGTTTTTAATCGTAGCATAAGTGCCGTTTTATTTGCATGGCTAGATTTCCCAAATTGCTGATGGCTGAGGGGATGATGTAAATCCAGCTAGGGTCCATGCAGGTAGCAAAGGTACTGTAAGTCCCCATGGTCCCTAGTATGGTGATCTACTTTCAGTTCTTAGCAATCTATAGCCCATTTTTATCTTGTCTTTGAATGTCATTTGAATGTCATTTATCTTGTATTGTCCTCTATAGATAAATTGTTTTAGGTATAGTTACTAGTTTTATATTCTCATCTGTGATATTCTAGTTGTTTTACTGTCCTTCGTTGACAGGTTTTATTATATATATATATATATATATATATGCACACACACACATATATATATATATATATATATATATATATATATATATATATATATATATATATATATATATATATATAATTTCAGTATTAAATGTTCTCGTCACGATATGGCTGAGATATTGCCGATGTGACGTTAAATATTAACTCACCCACTCACTCTAAATCCAAAACTAATTGCATACATTTTTGCAGAAAATATAAACCACATAAGGAACTATCTCTAGATGATCAAGTCCCTTAAAACTAAATGCCTGAAGGTTCTTGACTTGTTGAAAGTCGTTTCCAATTCAAAGTGGGGAGGGGATCAAGCAACCCTCTTACACCTGTAACGATCACTCGTACGTTCGAAACTCGATTATGGATCCATCGTATATGGTGGAGCCTGCAAAAGCAACCTTAAACTTCTTGATTCTGTCCACCATCAAGGTTTAACACTTTGTCTGGGATCTTTCAGAACTTCACCTATTGACAGTCTCTACGTTGAGGCCGATGAACCATCTCTTACTCAACGTCATATAAAATTGTCTTTACAATACATTACTAAATTATATTCTAATGAATCAAACCCTGCCTATAACTGTGTGTTCAATCCCCTTTATGGGGATTTGTATAACAAAAAGTCTTCTCTTGTTCCACCTCTTGGGCACAGAATTAAACCATTTATTTCTTCTGCTGGTATTGAGCTGGAAAGTATATTGCCTTCCCGTCTTCTTTCTTCTCCTCCTTGGCAGTTGGTTAGGCCACAAGTTGACCTACCATTAACATCATTTGAAAAATCAGAAACAAATGACTTATCATATATCAATCAATTAAAACATAAATATAGCAATTACAAACCCTTATTTACAGATGGGTCCAAGGGCGGTGGCGCTGTGGCTTGTGCCACTGTCATTGGATCCAGAACAATATCTTCTAGATTACCAGATAATAGTTTTATTTTTACAGCTGAAGCTAACGCCATATTAACAGCTCTCAAATATATCCAAAGACACCCTAAACGTAAACAATATATAATCTATTCTGATTCTCTGTCTTGCCTTCAGGCTATTAAAAATATATCTTGCAAACATCCACTTTTAATAGAAATTATTGAATTGTATAATGATCTTGCTACTGGCCAATACGACATCGTCTTCTGTTGGTTACCCAGCCATGTAGGCATTTCTGGTAACACATTGGCTGACCTTGCTGCGAAAGCAGCACTCCATAAATCTGTGACACCACTTCTTGTTCCTTATAGTGATTACAAAGCCACCATTAGATCTTATATCCGTGATCTGATGCAAAGGACGTGGGACACCCAAGTGGGTTTCAATAAATTACATGAGATAAAACCTTATATTGGTTATACCCACTTGGGTTGTCAGTCCAGATTTGAAGAGGTTGTTTTACGACGATGTCGTATTGGCCACACTAGATATACGCATGCGTACCTGTTAAAAGGTGAGGATCCTCCATTTTGTATCCCTTATGATGAGAGAGTCACGGTCAAGCATATTCTGCTTGACTGTGTTGAATTCTCCATCACAAGGAGTAAGTATTTCACAGTTAAATCAATGAAGGATCTTTTTTACCAGCGTTAATTCTCATTTAATTATAGGCTTTTTAAAGGAACTTGAGTTTTTGGTTGAATTTTGAATAATATGTTTCTGTGAATAGATGTATTTTAATGACTGGAAATTTGAATTAGTAACTTGAATTGTTGGTGGCTGTACCCTCAAAGGGGGTTGAACCACCGTAAAATAATTGTCCTCCTGAGAGGGTAGATAAGTCCCAAAACATTTGAAGTAAATTTCAGTTTTCCAACTTTTTAATCATGTGTTTTCACTTTATGGCTAGATTTGTCTCAATTGCGAACAGCTGAAGGGACGATGTAAATCCAACTAGGGTCCATGAAGGAAGCAAATGTACTATAAGTCCCCATGGTCCTTAGTATGGTGATCTACCTTCAGTTGTTGGCAACCTATAGCTCATTTTTATATTGTACTCTCCTCTATAGATACATTGTTTTAGGTCTCTTCACTAGTTTTACCTTCTACTCTGTGATATTCTAGTTAGTTTTAGTGTCGTTCGTTGATAGGGTTTTGCAATATATGCGCTATCAATGCATTTGTATTTTCATAATTAGTCATTGTCGTCACGATATGGCGGCAATATTGCCGATGTGACGTTAAATATTAACTCACTCACTCACTCATCACAACGTCTGATGACAGATACTATGTTCCAAACATATACATTTAAACATTTATGGATTTGTTGTTTTGACATTTGTAAGACATGTAACGCATGATTTGGATGATTATTTCATAGATCGTAACATAAGAATCATCGTATTTGCACAATCCCTACAGTCTCTATACACAAAATTAGATGGAGATGATTGAGCGAACAATATTAATGTGAGCCATAATTAGTAGAAAAGTAAGTCAATGATATATAACATATAAACATCTTACTACACTTCAGTGACTACATGTCACTTCAGAGCAACAGATTGCTTGTTCATAAGGAAATAGGATAAGTGTGAACTGCTGAATTTGTGTTGGGGGTGATTATTCAAGTAAGAAATTGATGACAACTTCCTTTTTAATAATTTGCATTATAATAATCCTTCGTGGCATGAAGGTTTATCCGTTGATTGATTTTTGTGTCATATACATTTTCAGACACGTGCAAAAAGCATGAAAACCCCAGGTTTCAACTATACTCACCTTGGAATAGACTTCACCATTTGTGAGTGATGAAGAAGATACCAATTTATTGCTCTCGATCCCATTTACCTGGGAATCCAGTAAAGTGAGGACGTACAGGTCTGCACAGGACTCATCCACAATTTACAAGGCCATCATGAAGGCCAGGATGAGGCACCCAAACCAGAATGACAGAGGGATATCCGCCCAACGATGTCCCTGAGTGGGCTTAATTTGTGTTTATTTTCAAATAGACCTATATTTATTTTGAAATACACTTTTATTTGTTTTCAGAGTTCTTTATTACATTTTCTTATTGTATTGTATTGCAAGCTGTGTGTTATTATATGGTTAGCAATAGTAGTGACTGACTTTGGTGTGTTTGTCTCTGTCAGTGTGAGGATGACTGTAAATGGATGCAAGTGAATGTTTGCCATCGCATGTTTTTGGAAACATTTTTGTTATACATGTTGATCTGTTAATTAGTGCTATATCTTTTGTAACTCAAGGGAAACCTGTTGGAAAGAGGGTAACGGATACCGTACGGAAACCCTTAGAAAGTGGGTAATTGGAAGTTTCCGTTATTGTGAAAGCTCAGTGTAAACGAACAGAAACTCACTGGATTCTAAGTGGAAACTTAAGTTTCAGTCCACTTTCCATCAGCCTGTCAACGAAGGACAGTAAAACCAACTAGAATGTCACATAAAATGTAAAACTAGTGTTCAGATCTAAAACAGTTCAACTATAGAGGACAATACAATATGAAAATGGGCTATAGATTGCCAACAACTGAAGGTAGATCACCACACCAACGACCACGGGGACTTACATAACTTTTGCTACCTACATGGACCCTAGCGAATGCTATACGAAGTCTCTTTGATGTTATCATCTTTTCAAAGAATGTGTTGATGTTGCCTGTTATCCGAAGGATTCGTTTGTGCATCACGGCAGGAAATGTCACAAACATGTTGTTCTGCGTCTATTATAATAACTATCATTTGTTTTGTTTTTTTACTGGATCAATTTAAATCTACATCTGTAATGTTCTGTACATCTTTGTTAACAGGTCTTGGTATAGGTTAATGTATGCACTATTATACAGTCGTCATATGCACGATATGGCCTATATTCAGTATTGTAACAGTAACTTTGTTATTGATAAGAAATCACGTTCCCTCGCTATCTCCGTTGCATCAAAGCCCTGATTATTCCTTGTAGTTAAATCTACCATACACCGTGACAGTACATATTTCACAATGTCTTCATCTCCTTGTACACAGGCCAAATGAAGGACATTGTCACCATCACTATTTACTACTGAAGGATCTGCTCCACTGTCTAGTAGCAATTCAAACACACCGAATGTACTTTGTCTTGCTGCTAAAAGCAGGGGTGTCATCCCTTTCGACCCTCTACAGTTTATATCGACAACATGTAGCTTGAGGATATGCTTCACTATTTCCTCATTTTCTCCCATAGAGGCGAAATGAAGGATGCTGTTACCATCATTATCTACTGCTGAAAGATTCGCTCCACCCTTTAGTAGCAATTTAAACACGCCATATGTACTGTACTCTGCTGATACCAGCAGTGGTGTTTTCCCTTTATCTCCTCTACAGTTTATGTCCAGAGTGTGTAACTTGAGGACATGCTTCACTATCTCCTCACGGTCTAACTTACAGGCCACATGAAGGATATTGTCACCATTTCTATTAACTGCTGAAGGATCAGCCCCACTCTCCAGTAGCAATTCAAACACATTGTATGAATCGTATTCTGCTGCTAACAGCAGTGGTGTCCTCCCTTTCGATCCTCTACAGTTTATGTTCAGAGAGTGTAGCTTCAGGACCTGCTTCACTATCTCCTCATCCCCTCTCATACAGGCCAAATGAAGGGCGTTGTCACCATCTCTATTTACTAAAGAAGGATCCGCTCCGCTTTCCAGTAGCAACTGAAACACATTGCGTGGCTGATATTTTACTGCTAACAGTAGTGGTGTCATCTCATTAAATCTACAGTTTATATCCACAATGTGTAACCTGAGGATACGCTTGACTATCTCCACATTTGTTCCCTCACAGGCCAAATGAAGGATGTTCTTACCATAATTTTCAAATCCTGACAGGTCAGCACTTTTTTTCACCAGACTATCAAATACTTTTCTTTTCGCACGCCATGCTGCCAGCATCACTGGTGTCAATCCACCACGGCCTTTTCTATTTATATTCACACTGTTTCGCATCAGGATATAATTCACTATCTTAACATTTCCTCCTCGACAAGCCCAATGAAGGATGTTGTCACCATCCTCGTCAATTACTGACAGATCAGCTCCTTTCCTCACCAGACCATCAAATACTTCTCCTTTCGCACACCATGCTGCAAGCATCACTGGTGTCTCTCCACCACTGTTTTTTGCATTTATATCCACAATGTTTTGCATCAGGATATAATTCACTATCTTAACATGTCCTCCTCGACAAGCCAAATGAAGGATATTGTCTCCATCTCCGTCAGTTACTGACAGATCAGCTTCTTTTTTCACGAGAATATCAAATGCTTCGTGTTTTGCATAATATGCCGCAATCAGTACTGGTGTCATTTCTTCATCCCCTTTACAGTTTATATCCACAATGTTTTGCATCAGGATATAAGTCACTATCTTAGGATTTCCTCCTCCACAAGCCGAATGAAGGATATTGTCATCATTATTGTCAATTACTGACAGATCAGCTCCTTTCCTCACCAGAATGTCAAATACTTCTCTTTCCCCACTATTTGCTGCAAGCATCACTGGTGTCTCTCCACCAGTGTTTTTTGCATTTATATCCACAATGTTTTGCATTAGGATATAATTGACTATCTTAACATGTCCTCCTCGACAAGCCAAATGAAGGATATTGTCTCGATCCTCGTCAATTACTGACAGATCACCTCCTCTTTTCACGAGAATATCAAATGCGTCTTTTTTTCCATGATCTGCCGCAATCAGTACTGGTGTCATTTCTTCATCCCCTTTGCAATTTATATCCACAATGTTTTGCATCAGGATATAAGTCACTATCTTAACATTTCCTCCTCGACAAGCCCAATGAAGGATGTTGTCACCATCCTCGTCAATTACTGACAGATCAGCTCCGTTTTTGACAAGAACATCAAATAGTTCTCTTTTCCCATGATATGCTGCAAGTAGAACTGGAGTCATTTTTTCACAATCTTTACTATTTATGTCCACACTGGTTTGGTTCAGAACATACTTCACTGTGTCCACATGTCCTCCAATGCAGGAAAGATGGAGACTGTTTCTACTTTTCTGATTCACTGCTAAAGTATTAGCACCTTTTTCTATCAATAACCGAAACACATCTATTTTCCCATGATATGCGGCTAACAACAATGCCGTCATGTTATTGTCATCGCTGCCATTAATGTCAACAATGTTTTGTGTGATGATATAGTTCACAATCTTCACACTTCCTCCTCGACAGGCCCAATGAAGAACATTTCTGTTTGTACTATCCTTTGTGAAGGTGTCAGCTCCTCTCTCTATCAGAAAGTGAAACACAAGTTTGTTCCCATAACCAGCTGCCAACAACAATGGTGCAATGCCCTTGTCATCTGTACTGTTTATATACAGAACATTATGCTTTAGGACATATTTCACTATATCTACATTTCCTCCCTGACAGGATACATGGAGGATATTTTCACCATCATCATCCTCTTTTGATATATCAGCTCCTATTTTCATAAGGAAAGAAAACACGTCCTTCTTCCCAAACATCGCTGCTGACATCAAAGGTGTTGTCCCGGTTCTTCCCCTACTTTCAATGTCTATGATTTTCTGCGAGTGGATGTACTTCACTATCCCCAGATTTCCCTCCATACAGGCGACGTGTAAGATATTATTATCCTCATCGTCTAATAGGGTCAAATTTGCCCCTTTCTCCACAAGTAATTCCAGCAATGCCCTGTGTCCTGCTACTGCCGCTATCATCGCTGGCGTCCTGCCAGCTTGTCCTCTCGAGTTGACGTTGGCAGGATCATGAGACAATAAGTATTTAACTTGATGCAAGTCTCCTATTCTGCAGGCATCAATAAGTGTAGTGTTAACGAAGGCCCGGTTATGTGTTTGATGATGTTCATCTGAAAGAAACGATGAAAACATGTCACAGTTTTCATTTTTAGACCCATGTTAATTCAACCCATTACCCTCCACGCACCCCAAAGTGCTGTACATCTATAGAGTTTGCTGAGCTGAAACAGAGTTATACAGGGATTCAATAGTTATTTGAGTGAGTGAGTGAGTAAGTTAATATTCAACGTCATATCGGGAATATTGCAACCATATCGTGACGAGAACGATTCATTATAAAAATACAAATGAATTAATAGCACCTATATTGTAAAAACTGTCAACGAAGGACAGAAAACTAACTAGAATATCACTGAGTAATGTAATGTAAAACTAGTGATTAGACCTAAATCAGTGGATGTATAAAGGACAATACAATATAAAAATGAGCTATACGTTGCCAGAACGGAAGGTAGATCACCCTACTAAGAACCATTGGGACTTACAGAACATTTACTTCCTGCATGGACCCTAGCTGGATTTACCTCATCCCCTCAACTAATGTAAAACTTATATTTACATCAAATGTTTTGGGACTCATGTACCCTGTCAGGAGAACAATTATTTTACGGTACTTCCGCCTTCTTTGAGGGTACAGCCACTAACGAATTGAGTTACTAATGAAATATTCCGATTTTAAAATATTTATCTATTTACAGTTGATGTAATTCCTTAAAAAATACAAGAATTAAAAGAGGACTAATATTGCTAAAAAGATCCTTCATCGTTCGTGAATATTGATCCCTTGTGATGGAATATTCAACACAGTCAAGCAGGATTTGCTTGACTGATTCTTTCATCTCAAGGGATGCAAAACGGAGAATCCTCTCCTTTAAGCAAATATTTATGTGTATATCTTGAGTGGCATATGCGACATCGTCGCATGATGATCTCTTCAAATCTTGTCTGACAACCCAAGTAGGTGTAGCCAATATAGGATTTTATAGCATGTAATTTATTGATGTCTAGAATAGATTATACATTGTTTATGTTTAGGGTGTTCTCTTCCTGTGTAAAAAAATATTATTGGTATACATGAGTTTCTGTATTCGTGATTTTTTCTGATAGACAGGACAGAATTTTGATGAGGAGAAGTACTCGCCGTGGCAGTTAGCAGACCTAATGGCATCTGTACAGGTAGTGCCTTCATGATCTTTACTGCAACGGGAGCAAGTTGGGGACTTAGTACACGACCTGGCTCCATGCCCAAACCTTTGACAGTATATACATCCACTCCGATGTTGAAATAACTAGCCTTAATTGATGATGGTACTTTGGGAAGTATAAACGCGCGATCACGGATGACACCTTTACACGAAGTTAGATATTTGTGAACAGAGACAGTATTTCAGTAATGCAAAATGATCTGCTTTGTGGAGATTAATTGACTGTTGATGTAGTGAACATTCTACAAGTAGAGATCCATCTCTGAGACGCGTTACATTCTTGACATCTCCACGAACCCCTTCATCGGCCTTGGACACAACAAAAGGTTTGATCTTCAGAGGTGCTCCATCAACTCCATTAACCACCGGAAACCGAGTCACCACCTCGTGGTGGGTGCTGGGTAATGCTAAGAGCTCGCCATCACCCCCGTAGTGAACTCTGGGGGATATTTGGTCCACCAACCCGTTTGCCGTGGGTTGCGGCCCTGTGTCGGCGGAGGAGGGGATCCTGGTGGTTGAGGGCAATAGGGGCCTGCAATCGTGCTCCTGTTGCTCAATACACCACTTTGGCCCTGACTTCGCCTAGACGGGTGGTCGAATGGGCCCGGTTCGACCAATCGGCTGGTCATGCCAAGCCCTGAGTATGTATATTCTAATGCATAAATTTCCGAAACTTTTTAAAGTTTCTCAAATGTCTTGGCTAAATCTTTATATATTTGAATTTCAAATGAGTCACTTCAATTTTGTGTTGTAATTTGCCTAGAGTCTTATGCCCAGAAGGCGGTGGCTCATGGGCCAATCTGGTAGAGTAATTACTTTGTGATTATTCTACTTGAGTATATCATCCGAGTATCCTTGGTGCTGCAAGCTGGAGATCCGCTTGCTTTAGCATTGTCCTTGTGATACTCCATGGCGGGTGGGGAGCTCGGATGATGAAACTATACACTACAACATGGACCTTGAAACCCCTTTAAAAAAGAAACGTCAACTCGATAATGATCAAAGTACAACGGAAAGTTGCAGGACACCCAAACAAATAGACTACTGGCCACGATTTCTGGTTATTGAATCTCCGGACAAACAACCAATCAATTTGAACCCGTTTATTGTTTCTAAAGCAGTTTATGGTATAGCTGGTGATGTCAAAAACATCAAAAGACTGAGATCTGGATCGTTGCTCATATAGTGCAGCAAACGACAACAAGCAAACAACCTGCTTTCAACAGATAGTTTAGCTGGATCTCCTGTTAAAGTGTCTATCCACCGGACCCTCAATTCAAGTAAAGGTTTTGTTAGGGATAGGGATCATCTTTTTTTGAGGACATGACAGACCTTGACATCATGTGCGAACTTAAAGATCAAGGTGTCACGTACGTGAAACGATTCACTCGACGTCAGAACTCAACAGTAATTCCAACGCATACGTACCTGTTCTCATTTGTATCTCCAACTGCACCAAAATCTATCAAAGCAGGGTATTGTAATCTGCAAGTAGAACAGTACATCCCAAACCCACTTAGATGCTTTAAATGTCAAAAATTTGGTCACGGGGTAAATTCCTGTTTAAATCCTATAACTTGCGGTCATTGCGGAGGGCAATCCCACGTGACAGAAGATTGTGAAAGCAACTACAAAAAATGCGTCAACTGTTCTGGGAAACATTCGTCATCATCAAAAGAGTGCCCAGTGTGGAAGAGGGATATGGAGGTGAATAAATTAAAGCACACTCAAAACATTAGCTATGCTGAAGCGAAGAAACTCGTTCCATCCGTTGATCAAAGTGCTTCTTATGCTTCAGTTACCAAACGACCAACTCCTACTACAGCCTCTGTTGAATGTCAGACAGAACTGACATGGACAAAATCAACCTCACCTGAACTGGTTCCAAATGAAGACCTTGTACAACGCGGAGAATTTGCTACACAGACTGACTCGTTACCAGTTACATTGATGGCATCTCAATCTCGGTCTGTGTCTTCTTTACCAAACGGCTCTACATGCCCTATGACTCAATCGGATAAAACAAACACTAACAGTGAAAATGCTTCTTCGAAACACCAAACAGGCTCGGGTTCGTCCAAAAAAGTAAATGAAGCTCTGGCTAAACAAACTGTCAAAGGAAATCAAAAGTTAAACAGAATCAATCAAAGTGAAAGGCTGGCTAAAGGTTCAACAGATGAGATTCAGCTTTATAATAAGTTTGGATCCCTTGAGGACATGGATGTGTCCGACCATGGCAATGGTAGGACACATAGCTTGTCACCGTCAAGGAAGGCGCGGGGTAGATCTCCTGTACATCCTCCTCGGAAGAAATAATGTCTTCGTCTATAATTCAGTGGAATTGCAGAGGACTCAGAAATAATTTTAATGACTTACAACTGTTAATCCAGGATCTTAATCCGTCAATATTCTGCATTCAAGAAACCTATCTAAGGCAGACGGATAATTTGGATCTACGTCATTTTAATGCATACCATTATTTTTCTCCCCCAGGCGACAGGGCCACTGGTGGATCATCTATCCTGGTGAGGAATAATGTTATTCATAGTCAAGTCACGCTCAAAACAAATCTCCAAGCCGTGGCAGTGCAACTTACATTACAAGTTGCATTTACCCTTTGTTCATTGTATCTTCCACCATCTTCTTCTGTTCAGTTACGTGATTTGCAAGCTCTTTATGATCAACTACCTAAACCCTGTTTGATCATGGGTGATTTAAATGGCCACAACCCACTCTGGGGTGGTACTAATACAAACACCAAAGGTAAATTACTGGAGGATTTCATCTCAAATAATGATCTTTGCATTTATAATGATGGTTCAAAGACATATTTACATCCTGGCACGGGAACATATTCAGCTCTCGATTTATCAATGACTGATTCTACCCTATTTAGTGAATTTGAGTGGTCAGTCCATGATGGCCTCTGTGGAAGTGACCACTTCCCAACAATATTAAAACCTGTCAACCCATCTGATGTTCCACCATCATTACTATGGAATTTTAGAAAGGCCAACTGGGCTTTATATGAAACCCTGTGTGCTGACAAACTTAGACCTGACTGTTTTCTTAATGTTCCCGATGCTATAAAAGATTTTTCTGACATACTAAACACCATTGCTGATGAGTGTATCCCAAAGTCCTCTGCAATTTCACACATAAGGAAACCATGGTTTAACTCTGATTGCAAACAAGCTAGGAAGGCACGGAAAAAGGCCGAACATTATTTCCGTCATCACCCTATGGTTCATAATTTGAACAAATTTAAAATCCAAAATGTTAAAGCTCGCCGTACTTTCAAGCAAAGTAAACGTAAATCTTGGCAAAACTATGTATCTAATGTCAATTCCCGCACGCCTATATCTAAGGTATGGAATATGATCCAGAAAATCAAAGGTAAGGGCTCTAGATCTAGTTGTCACCATCTCAAAGATGGAAACCAGTTATTAACTAATAAAGCAGATATAGCCAATAAACTTGGAGAAACACTGGCGCAACATTCTTCTTCCTCGAATTATGTACCTCAATTCCAAAAGTATCAAAAACAGCAAGAAAAGAAAGCTATTAATTTTACTTCAGATAACGGAGAAGATTACAACGAGGTATTTTCGATTCATGAGCTCCATACAGCTCTTGACCAGGCCCATGATACTGCTACAGGAGCTGATAACATCCATTATCAACTTCTGAAACATTTACCGGAATCATGTTTAGAGACCCTTTTACATATATTTGATGATATCTGGACATCTGGAAAGTTTCCTTCTTCATGGCATGATGCTATAGTTATCCCTATCCCTAAACCTGGACGTGATCATACGGACCCTTCGAACTATCGGCCTATATCGCTAACGAGCTGTGTTTGCAAGACCATGGAACGCATGATAAATAATCGACTTGTTTGGTACTTGGAAACAAATAACCTCATTACAGATATACAATGTGGTTTCCGTAAAAACAGAAGTACAGTCGATCACTTAGTGCGTTTAGAATCATTTGTTAAAAACGCACTGATCAATAAACAACACGATGTATCTGTCTTTTTTGATCTTGAGAAGGCATATGATACAACATGGAAATATGGCATTCTGAGAGATTTACATGACTTCGGCTTGCGAGGTCGTTTGCCTGAATTCATTGCCAACTTTGTAAATAACAGACAATTCCAGGTCCGTGTGGGTTCTACCCTGTCTGATCATTACAATCAGGATCAGGGTGTTCCACAAGGCAGTATTTTGTCCGTCACTCTTTTTAGCATCAAGATCAACAGTTTATCAAAAGTTTTGAACGATTCAATTGATGGATCGTTATATGTGGATGATTTTAATATTTCTTGTCGTGGCAAAAAATGCATACCATTGAACGGCAATTGCAGTTGTGTTTAAACAAGATTAATAAATGGTGCCTTGAAAACGGCTTTAAATTTTCTAAATCGAAAACTAACTGCATACATTTTTGTCGTAAATACAAACCACATAAAGACCCTGAACTGTCTCTAGATGGCACGCCGATTAAAGTTGTGAAGGAAGCCAAGTTCTTGGGTCTAATCTTTGATTCACACTTAACGTTTTTACCGCATATTAAATCACTTAAAACTAAATGCCTGAAGGCGCTTGACCTATTGAAAGTGGTGTCAAATTCGAAATGGGGAGGGGATCAAGCTACCCTTCTCCATCTATATCGATCACTTGTACGGTCTAAACTTGATTATGGCTCCATCGTATATGGTGGAGCCTGCAGAAGCAATCTTAAACTTCTTGATTCTGTCCATCACCAAGGCCAATTGAAAGTGTTTACGTTGAGGCCGATGAACCATCTCTTGCACAACGCCGTATCAAATTATCTTTACAATATGTCACAAAACTATACTCTAACGAATCTAACCCTGCATATAACTGTGTCTTCAATCCTCTTTATGAGGATTTATATAGCAAAAAGTCTTCTCTTGTTCCACCTCTTGGGCTCAGAATAAAGCCGTTTATTGCTGCTGCTGGTATTACGCTGGACAATATAGCTCCTTTCCGTCTTCTTTCCTCTCCCCCTTGGCAGTTGGTTAGGCCACAAGTTGACCTAACATTAACTACATTTAAAAAGACAGAAACGAATGAATTACAGTATAAACAAGAATATAATCAATTGAAACATACATATAACTATTACAAATCCTTATTTACAGATGGGTCCAAGGACGGTGGCGCAGTTGCTTGTGCCACTGTCACTGGATCCAGAACAATATCTTCTAGATTACCAGACAATAGTTCTATTTTTACAGCAGAAGCTAACGCCATATTAACAGCTCTTAAATATATTCAAAGACACCCTAAACGTAAACAGTATATAATATATTCCGACTCTCTTTCTTGCCTTCAAGCTATTAAAAATATTTCCTGTAAACATCCACTTTTAATAGAAATTATGGAACTGTATAATACTCTTGCTACTGGCCAATACGACATCGTCTTCTGTTGGTTACCCAGTCACGTAGGTATTTCTGGGAATGTGATGGCCGATCTTGCTGCCAAGGCAGCACTCACCAAATCTGTGACACCACTTCTTCTTCCATATTCAGATTACAAAGCTTGCATTAGAACGTATATCCGCGATCTGATGCAGAAGAGGTGGGACACTCAAGTAGGTATAAATAAATTACATGAAATAAAACGTTATATTGGTTATACTTACTTGGGCTGTCAGTCCAGATTTGAGGAGGTCATTATGCGACGATGTCGCATTGGCCATACGAGGTATACTCACGAGTATCTATTAAAAGGTGAAGATCCTCCGTTTTGTATCCCTTGTGATGAAAGAATCACAGTCAAGCATGTCCTGCTTGACTGTGTTGAATATTCCATCACAAGGGATAAATGTTTTAATTCACGAACTTTGAAGGATCTTTTTAATTCTGTTAGCTCTCATTTAATTATTGCATTTTTAAAAGAATTAGATTTGCTAAATGAATTGTAAATAGAAAAATATTTTATGCTTGGAAGTTTGAATTAGTAACTTAGAGTGTTAGTGGCTGTATCCTCGAGGGGGGTTAAAGCACTGTAAAATTATTGTCCTCCTGAGAGGGTACGTAAGTCCCAAAACATTTGAAGTCAAATTTGATCTTCCATTTTGTCTTAGCCGTAGAATATGTGTCATTTTAATTTGTGGCTAATCTTGCTTACAATCACCAGCAGCTGAGGGGATGATGTAAATCCAGCTAGGGACCATGCAGGTACTGTCAGTCCCCATGGCCCCTAGTATGGTGATCTACCTTCAGTTGTTGGTGTTCTATATAGCCTGTTTTTATATTGTTTTGTCTGAATAGGAATATTAGTTTTAACTTTTCACGCTAGTTTTATTTCTTATTGTGATATTCTAGTTGTTTTACTGTCTTTCGTTGACAGGTTTTTATGACATACATAGATTCCCTTTTAAGAATGCTCTCGTCACGATATGGCTGCAATACTGTCGATGTGACGTTAAATGTTAACTCACTCACTCACCCTAAAGGGTCACAGAACAAAATGCAATTGTTCAATAAATACGGGTCTCTTGAAGACATGGACATTTCTGAAAACGTCCATTCTAGGGCACATAGCTTGTCGCCCTCCAAAAGAGTGCGGGGTAGATTCCCAATAAACTCCCCCAAAAGATAGTTTATTCCAATAATATTGTACAGTGGAACTACAGACGATTGAGGACTAATTTACATGAATTACAACCATTAGTCCAAGATTGTACACCTTCGGAGATATGTCTCCAAGAGACATATTTAAAACAAACAGATGCATTTGACACTTCATCAGTTTAATGCATATCATTGGCTTGCACCCCCGGGTGATTGGGCCACTGGCCGATCATCCATTCTAGTCAGACAAAACGTTCTTCAAAGCCCTGTTTCACTTAATACTAATATGCAGGCTGTTGCAGTGAGAATTACTTTACATGTAGTGTTTACGCTACGCTCTCTTTATATTTCGCCGTCTTCGACGTTTGCCAAAACTGATCTTCAAGCCCTATATGACCAACACCCGAAGCCCTGTATTATAATGGGAGATTTAAATGGGCACAACCCACTCTGGGGTAGTGTAACTACAAACACTAAAGGTAAATTGTTGGAGGACTTTTGTTCTGAAATGATTTATGTATTTATAATGATGGTTCCAACACATATTTACACCCTGGTACAGGGACTTATTCTGCTTTCGACTTGCCACTGACAAATTCAGAACAACTAAATGAATTCGAATGGTCAGTCCACGATGACCTCTATGGAAGTGAGCATTTTCCTACTATATTAAAACCTGTAACTCCATCTGATGTTCTTCTATCATCAAGGTGGAATTTTAAAAAGGCTAACTGGGCTTTATATGAAACACTGTGTGCTGAAAAACTTAAACCTGAACGTTCTATTGACGTTCCTGATGCTATCAAATGTTTTTCCGATGAACTGAATTCCATAGCTGATGAGTGTATACCAAAGTCCTCTGCAGTTCCACATATTCGTAAACCATGGTTCAGTGATGAACGCAAACAAGCTATCAAGGCAAGACAAAAAGCAGGACCTTAATTTCGTTGACATCCTATGGTGCACAATTTAAATAAATTTAAAATTTTAAATGATAAAACGTGGCGTTCTTTTAAGCAGAACAGACGCCAATCTTGGCAAAATTATGTATCCAAAATAAATTCTTGGACTTGGACACCATGTCCAAGGTATGGAACATGGTTCAGAAAATCAAAGGTAAAGGTACTAAATCTACTGTCCATCATCTTAAGCATAGAGATCAATTACTTACTGATCAATCAGATATTGCGAAGAAACTTCGCGAAACTCACGCTAAACATTCTCCCTCTTCTAATTATATACCTAAATTTCAGCAATATCAAAAACAACAAGAAAATAAAACTATTAATGTCAGTTCTGATAACGGGGAAAAGTATAGCGTAACGTTTTCTATTCATGAGTGAGTGAGTGAGTTAATATTTAATGTCACATCGGCAATATTTCAGCCATATCGTGACGAGAACAGATTGGAAATTGAAATGGGAAATGTGCATACTATAAAAAAAAAAACTGTCGTCAAAGGACAGTAAAACAACTAGAATATCACAGCTACGAATACAACTAGTGTGGAACGGTAAAACTGATAGAACTATTTGGACAAGACAAGATAAAACACGGGCTATACACATCACCAGCAGCTGAAGGTAGATCACCATGCCATGGTCCATGGGGACTTATAGTACCTTTGCTACCTGCATGGACCCTGGCTGGATTTACACCAGCGCTTCAGACACTGGCGATGATAGGACGATTTAGCCAGAATTTAAAACAACAAACACACTACGACTAAAAAGTATGGTTGAGCAAAATCGACTTTGAAAGTTTTTGGGACTTACGTACCCTCTTGGAAGGACAATAATTTTACGCTACTTCAACCTCCCTCGAGGGCACAGCCACTAACGATTGCAGTTGCTAATTTATAATACCATGCGTAAAAGATATATTATCTATGTACAAAACATATTCAGAATTTATGTAGCAATTCTATTTCCTTTAAAAATTCAATTATTAAATGATGATTAACGTTATAAAAAAGATCCTTTACAGTTTTCTCATTGAAATATTTATCCCTTGTGATGGCAAAATCAACACAATCAAGCAGGATATGCTTGACAGTGATTCTCTCATCACAAGGGATACAAAACGGAGGATCCTCACCTTTTAACAGGTACGCATGCGTATATCTAGTGTGGCCAATACGACATCGTCGTAAAACAACCTCTTCAAATCTGGACTGACAACCCAAGTGGGTATAACCGATATAGGGCTTTATTCCATGTACTTTATTGATACCTACTTGGGTGTCCCACTTCTTTTGCATTAGATCACGGATATATGATCTTATGACAGCCTTATAATCAGAATAGGGTATGAGAAGTGGTGTCACAGATTTGTTGAGTGCTACCTTGGCAGCACGATCGGCCATTGTGTTACCAGAGATTCCAACATGGCTGGGTAACCAACAGAAGACGATGTCATATTGGCCAGTAGCAAGTTCATTATACAATTCAACAATGTCAGCTAAAAGTGGATGCTGAGAAGATACATTTTTAATAGCCTGGAGGCATGAAAGAGAGTCTGAATAAATGATATATTGTTTATATATAGAGTGTTTTTTAATATAGTTTAGAGCTGTTAATGTGGCATGTGCTTCTGCTGTAAAAATGGAACTGCTATTTGGTAATCTAGAAGATATTGTTCTGGATCCAATGACAGTAGCACAAGCAACTGCGCCACCATCCTTGGACCCATCTGTAAATAAGGATTTATATGTACTATACTTACTTTTTAATTGATTGTATTCCTGTTTGTATTGTAAGTCATTAGTTTCTGATTTTTTATATTTACTTAATGTAAGGTCAACTTGTGGTTTAACCAGTTGCCAAGGAGAAGAAAACAAGCGAGAAGGAGCTATATTATCCAGCTCAATGCCAGCAGCAGAAAGAAAAGGTTTAACTCTCAGTCCAAGAGTCGGAACAATAGAAGACATCTTATTGAAGACACAGTTATATGCAGGATTGGACTTATTTGAATACAGTTTAGTAAGATACTGTAAAGATAATTTAATACGACGGTGGCCAAGAGAAGGTTCGTCTGCTTCAACGTATAGACTGTCAACAGGAGAAGTTCGGAATGATCCAAGACAAAGTCTTAGACCTTGATGGTGAACAGAATCTAAAAGTTTAAGGTTGCTTTTACAGGCTCCATCATATACAATGGAGCCATAATCAATTTTTGACCGGATCAGTGATCGATAAAGTTGCAGGAGTGTAGCTTGGTCCCCTCCCCATTTAGAATTTGAAACGACTTTCAACAAGTCAAGTGCCTTCAGGCATTTAGTTTTGAGGGATTTGATATGTGGTAGAAACGTTAAATGTGAGTCAAAAATTAATCGCAAGAACTTGGCCTCCTTTACAATTTTGATGGGAGTGCCATCTAGAGTTCTGGGTCCTTATGTGGCTTATATGTTCTGCAAAAATGTATACAATTAGTTTTGGACTTCGAAAATTTGAAGCCGTTTTCAAGACACCATTTATTTATTTTGTTTAAACACAACTGCAGTTGCCGTTCAATAGTATGCATATTTTTACCTCGGCAAGAAATATTAAAATCATCCACGAAAAGTGACCCATCAATTGAATTGTTTAAAACGTTTGATAAACTGTTGATCTTGATGCTAAAAAGAGTGACAGATAAAATACTGCCTTGTGGAACACCCTGATCCTGATTGTAATGATCAGACAGGGTAGAACCCACACGGACCTGGAATTGTCTGTCATTTAAAAAGTTGGCAATAAATTGAGGCAAACGACCTCGCAAACCAAAGTCATGTAAATCCCTCAAAATACCATGTTTCCAGGTTGTGTCATATGCTTTTTCAAGATCAAAAAAGATAGACACAGCATGTTGTTTATTAATTAGTGCGTTTTTAACAAATGATTCCAGTCGCACTAAGTGATCGACAGTATTTCTGTTTTTACGGAAACCACATTGTATATCTGTGATAAGATTATTTGTTTACAAGTACCAAACAAGTCGAGTATTTATCATGCGTTCCATGGTCTTGCAAACACAGCTTGTTAGTGAAATAGGTCGATAATTGGACGGATCCGTATGATCACGTCCAGGTTTAGGTACTGGTACTACTATGGCGTCACGCCATGAGGGAGGAAAGTTACCCGATGTCCAAATATCATGAAAAATATTGAGAAGAGTTTCTAGGCAGGATTCTGGTAAGTGCTTCAGGAGTTGATAATGTATGTTATCAGCTCCTGTAGCAGTGTAATGAGCTTGATCAAGAGCAGTATGGAGTTCATGAATCGAAAAAGTTTCATTATAATCTTCCCCATTATCAGAATTGAAATTAATAGTTTTCTTTTCTTGTTGTTTTTGATATTGCTGAAATTTAGGTACATAATTTGAAGAGGAAGAGTGTTAAGCAAGAGTTTCGCCTAGTGTATTAGCAATATCTGATTTATCAGTAAGCAATTGATCTCCATGTTTAAGATGATGGACAGTAGATTTAGTACCTTTACCTTTGATTTTCTGGACCATATTCTATACCTTGGACATGGGTGTCCGAGAATTTATTTTGGATACATAGTTTTGCCAAGATTGGCGTTTGTTCTGTTTAAAAGTACGCCGTGCTTTAGCATTTAAAATCTTGAATTTATTTAAATTATGTACCATCGGATGGCGAAGGAAATAATGTTCTGCTCTTTTCCTTGCCTTCCTAGCTTGTTTGCACTCATCGTTGAACCATGGTTTTCTTATGTGTGGAACTGCAGAGGACTTTGGTATACACTCATCAGCTATGGAATTCAGTTGATCAGAAAAGCATTTAATAGCATCGGGAACGTCAATAAAACGTTCATGATTAAGTTTTTCACCACACAGTGTTTCATATAAAGCCCAGTTAGCCTTTTTAAAATTCCGCCTTGATGAAGGAGGAACATCAGATGGAGTTACAGATTTGAGAATAGTAGGAAAATGGTCACTTCCACAGAGGTCATCGTGGACTGACCATTCGAATTCATTTAGTAGTTCGGAATTTGTCAATGACAAGACAAGAGCAGAATAGGTCCCTGTCCCAGGGTGTAAATATGTGTTGGAACCATCATTATAAATACATAAATCATTGTCAGAACAAAAGTCTTCCAACAATTTACCTTAAGCGTTAGTAGTTACACTACCCCAGAGTGGGTTGTGCCCATTAAGATCTCCCATGATAACACAGAGCTTCGGGAGTTGGTCATACAGAGCTTGAAGATCGGTTTTGGCAAACGTCAAAGACGGAGAGATATAGAGTGAGCATAATGTAAAGGCAACGTGCAAAGTTAGTCGTACTGCAACGGCCTGAAGATTAGTATTAAGTGAAACGGGGCTATGGATAATGTTGTCTTTGATTAGAATGGAAGATCCTCCCGTGGCCTTATCACCTGGAGGTGAAAAGCAATGATATGCTTTGTAATGACGAAGATCCAAAGTACCTGTCTGTTTTAAATAAGTCTCCTGCAGACAGATCGCTGAAGGTGTAAAATCTTGGACTAATAGCTGTAATTCATGTAAGTTAGTCCTCAGTCCTCTGCAGATCCACTGTAGAATATTGTTGGAATAAACTATCTTTTAGGGGGATTTATTGGGGATCTACCCCGCACTCTTTTGGAGGGCGACAAGCTATGTGCCCTAGAATGGACGTTTTCAGAAACGTCCATGTCTTCAAGAGACCCATATTTATTGAACAATTGAATTTTATTTTGTGACCCTTTTGGAGCTCTGCCACTTTGGTGTTTTGAAGCATCAGGCTTAGGCTTTGGTTTACTTTTAACAGTGAGTTGAATATCAGCTGTTGGTTGAGACTTTGAATGTGACTGAGATGATGATGGTTTGTGATCAGAAGAAGACTTGGATGTACTAGGAACTGATTCCTCAGTCTGTGATGATATAGTAGGGTATAGCATCTGTGGAGAGTTGCAATTTACCCAAGTCAAGGTAGTTTGGCAGCCTGTTGATGATTTTGTTCTTTTAGAGCTAGACTGAGATGGTGTTTTTGCTACTGTAGCATAACTTTCTTGAAGATCAGATCTCTGTACCAATTTTTTTGCCTCAGAAAAGGAGATATTTTGAGTAAACTTTATTCTGTTTATCTCCATTTGCTCTTTCCAAATAGGACACTGTTTAGAAAATGACGAATGATCGCCTGAGCAGTTGGTGCATTTCTTAAAATCACTGTCACAATCTTCTGTTGTGTGTGTTTTCTCACCACAGTGAGCACACACAACAGACAATGTGCAAGTGTTCACACCATGTCCATATTTCTGGCATTTAAAACACCTGAGCAGGTTGGGGATGTACAAATCAACGTTAACATTGCAGTAACCTGCCTTGATTGATTTGGGTGCATTTGGTGCAGAGAACGAAAACAGGTACGTGTTAGTTGGAACAACCTCATTATTCTTCCGGCTTGAAAATCGTTTTACATGTATCACTCCTTGATTCTTCATTTCCGATACAATGTCAAACTCAGTCATATCTGCAAATAGACGGTCTCGATCTCTTACAATTCCTTTACTGGTGTTCAGAGTTCTATGTGCAGACACCTTAACCGGAACTCCAACAAACATTTCAGTGGACAGCAGATTGGTTGCTTGTTGTTTTCTATTACATTCAAGCAACAGAGATCCTGAACGCAGGCGTTTCACATCTTTAATTTCTCCTGCTATTCCGTGGATACCTTTTGATATAGCAAACGGATTTAGCTTTAATGGAGTTTGATCAAGAGTCTCAAGAAGTAGGAAACGTGGCCAATAATCAACAGATTTGGAAGGTCGCTGTTCATCATAATCAATGTCAAGTGGACGTTTCGTTTTTTTGCTTGGGGTTTCGTATTCCATGCTAAGTGGTAATGATTCGTCATCCGAGCTCCCCACCCACCACGGAGTATCACATGGACAATGCTAAAAACAAGCGGATCTCCAGCTTGCAGCACCAAGGATACCCGGATGATATACTCCAGCAGAAAAATTAAAAGATTAATAGTTCCACCAGATTGGCCCATGAGCCACGCCTTCTGGGCATACGACTCTAGGCAAAAACAAACATAACATGATACATTTGAAATTTTGGGGCACCCGTGGCGAGCCACCTCCTCGTGGTGGGTGCTGGGTTACGCCAAGAGCTCGCCAACACCCCCGTAATGGACCCGGGGGGATATTTGGTCCCGCAAACCAACCGTTTGCCGTGGGTTGCGGCCCTGTGTCGGCGGAGGAAGGGATCCTGGTGGTTGAGAGCAATAGGGACCTGCAACCGTGTTACTGTTGCTCAACACACCACTTTGGCCCTGACTTCGCCTAGACGGGTGGTCGAATGGGCCCGGTTCGACCAATCGGCTGGTCATGCCAAGCCCTGTGCATGGCTTTTCTTTATATGTCATTGCACAAATTTGATTTGATCTTGTTTTACTGTCGGTCTTGGCCTAATTGCTCATCTAAATTGTTTATTGATTTTGAAATCTGATGTTGTGAACTTCGCCTAGAGTCTTATGCCCAGAAGGCGGTGGCTCATGGGCCAATCTGGTGGGATATATCTTTTCAAGATATTTTCTGCTTGAGTATACCCTCCTAGTATCCTTGGTGCCGTCTGCAGGAGATCCACAGGCATGAGGCATCGTCCTTGTTGACACTCCATGGTGGGTGGGGAGCTAGGAGGGTGAATCATATATTTTTCTACCATGGCACCCCCACTTAAAAAACGATCACACGAATCTGATGATTCGTTATCTTCAGATGATGAGTTGCATACAACGTCCAGTAACCCTGACAATTGGCCTCGTTTCATTGTGATGTGTGCCCCTGAAGGGGGCCCTCTCAAGTTAAATCCCTTTGCTGTGTCAAAAGGCATTGAAGGTTTGGTTGGGGAGGTGAAAGACATTAAAAAGTTGAGATCTGGTTCCCTGCTGATCGAATGCAGGAAAGAAATACAATCCAAAATTCTGCTCAAAACAAAGTCTCTAGCAAATGTTCCTGTAGAGGTGTCCCCTCACAGGACACTAAATACCAGCAAAGGCATCGTCCGTGATACTGGACGTTGCCTTACAGACATGAGTGAACTTGGCATAGTTACTGAACTACAATCACACGGCGTTACTCATGTTAAACGCTTTACAGTCAAAAAGAATAATGATGTCTTCAAGACAAATACTTACTTGCTTACATTTTGTCTCTCGATGCCTCCAAAATCTCTGAAAGCAGGATACTGCAACTTAAGGGTTGATACTTTTATCCCCAACCCCTTGAGGTGCTGTAATTGCCAAAAGTATGGGCACGGATCCAGGTCATGCCACAATCCAGCTGCATGCCAACGATGCGCTGGAGCGTGCAAAGATAGTACCCTTTGTGATAACACACCTGTATGTGTAAACTGCTCTGGTTGCCATCCCTCTTCATCCAAGGAATGTCCTTCCTGGAAGTTACAATCAAAGATTTCACGGGTGAAGCATGAGCAAAACGTTTCGTTCTTTGAAGCAAAACAGATCGTTCTGGCACAAGAACAGTCGGGCCCGAGTTATGCTGCTGTTGTTTCTGCTTCTGTTCAGGCCTCTAAACCAAAACACGTTTCATGCAGTTCAGTCGGTTGTCAAACGGATTACACGTGGGCTTGTACATCAGCTCCAACATTGCTGTCTGCTGAAATACAGGCGAATTCTTCAAACGAAACTTCCAGCGTACAAACTATTGTTCAGTCTAAGGTATCCTCTGGGAAGGATTCATCTGCTTCTCAGAAACAGGCATCTAAATCAGACTCTAATGTGAAGTCAAAAGTGAACACTACATCCAGATCGAGCAATGAAATCACGAAGAAAAATCAACGTAACAGACCTCCTAAGGGGTCTAATGATCAGGTCCAACTATACACCTGGAAATTAATCAAGCAACACCCCAATTTTTTCTATTGGAGCAACTTTGAAGTGTTCTGACAATCAAAATATGCCGGGTTGATATAGTTTGACACTTTTTTATTCAACAGACGATCTCTGACAAACAACTTAAAGGGAAAAAGTATCAAGACTTTGCTTTATTGCAACGAAATCCAAATTCTTAAAACTGTCTTAAATTCATGAAAAAATTGACACAATTTACTATTCATCCACAGACGTTGTTGTCAGGTGTATTAACACAAATGTCACATGGAAAGAAAGAACAGTCATCTGAGAGTCTGCACACCGACTTTCATCAATATCTAGTGTGTCCTCCCTGCGCACGCACCACCGATTCCAGACGCCTCCTCATTCCTTGGATGAGTCTCCGGATCTGATTCTGGGGGATCCTGTTCCACTCCTCATGCAGGGCAGCCGTCAATTCGTTGAGATTATGGACTGGTGGGTCTCTCTGCCTCACACGACGGCCAATAAAGTCCCACAAATGTTCAATGGGGTTGAGGTCAGGGCTCATGGCAGGCCATGGAATTCTGTCAATTGCATTTTGCCGCAAAAAATCATTTACAGCATGCGCCCTGTGAGGTCTAGCATTGTCGTCCATAAATATGGGTCTCGTTGCCAGAGGATGGTTCTCAAAATGAGGTACCACAGCCCTGTCAAGAACCTCCTGTTGGTAACGAACACCGTTAAGGTTGCCACGGATGGTAATGATATCCAACTTGCAGTTCATGGAAATGCACCCCCATACCATAACGGAACCTCCCCCAAAGGCCACAGTCTCCTGGATGTTCCGTGGAGCCATTGCTGTGTTCCTCTGCCTCCAGACCCGAGTACGACCGTCCACCATGTGCAGCAAGAACCGGCTCTCATCTGAGAAATGGACCTTCCTCCAAGAGGCAATGTTCCAGTGCAAACGGTCATTACACCAGGCCAGTCGGGCTGCCTTATGGGCTGGAGACAGTCTGGGTCGCTTGATTGGCCTCCTTGCCCGGTATCCTGCAGCTTTCAGACGATTCCGAACAGTCCTGTTCGAGATGGGTCTCCCTGGAAGCCACTCCTGTCTCAACCGAGAGCTCGAGTCGAAGGACCTGCGCCGTACAAGTCTCAGTAAAGCTCTGTCCTCCCGGACTGTGGTCTTCCTGGGTCTTCCTGGTCTAGGCAGGTCTTTAACTTCATTAGTGGCCCGGTATTTTTTCAAAAGTTTTGAAATTATGGAATGATGTCGTCCGATTTGAGTCCCGATTTGTCTTAGAGACATACCAGCATTCCTCATGCCGATTATTTGCCAACGAGTGGCCTCTGATAATTTCCTACGTGCCATGACATTGAAATGAATGAAAAACCGAATGCAATCGACAACCTGCGCTTGTAAACACCCCAGGGAAAAAGTGCATTTTTCGAAAGTTGAGGTTAAAGCAATGCACGTGCGCTGTGCAAGCTTCACGCGCGTCATATCAACCCATGAAAAGCTCATGCTGTATGTCAATACATCAAAATTGAATAATCAATCATCAAAATTACTTCGTTAAACTTTGTTAAGTTTTTATGTGTCTTTGAATTTGGTGTTGCTTAATTAATTTCCATATGTATATATAATAAGTTTGGATCACTTGAGGCCATGGATGTGTCCGACCACATCCAAGGTCGGACTCATAGCTTGTCACCCACAAGGAAAGTGAGGGGTAGATCTCCTGTACATCCACCAAGGAAATAATGTCTTCTGCTATAATTCAGTGGAATTGTAGAGGACTCCGGACTAATTTAAATGATCTACACTTATTAAACCAAGATTTTAAACCGTCGGCGTTCTGCATCCAAGAAACTTATCTGAAACAGACAGATAATTTTGAGCTCGGTCCCTTCAATGCATACCACTCTTTTTCTCCTCCGGGTGATAGAGCTTCTGGTGGTTCATCAATCCTGGTGAGGAACAATATTATCCATAGCTCAGTTCCACTAAAAACAAATCTTCAAGTTGTTGCAGTCCGACTTACATTACAAGTTGCTTTTACTTTATGCTCTTTATATATTCCGCCTTCATCGACTGTCCAACTAACTGATCTGCAAGATCTTTATGATCAACTACCTAAACCCTGTATAATCATGGGTGATTTAAATGGCCACAGTCCACTATGGGGTGGCATTAATACAAACACCAAAGGTAAATTACTAGAGGAATTTCTTTCAAATAATGATTTATGAATATATAATGACGGCTCAAATACATATTTCCATCCTGGCACAGGTACTTATTCAGCTCTTGATTTGTCTATTACTGATTCCAACCTATTGAGTGAATTTGAATGGTCAGTCCACGACGATCTCTGTGGAAGTGACCATTTCCCAACAATATTAAACCCTGTGATGCCATCTGACGTCACACCATCATTAAGATGGAATTTAAAAAAGCTAACTGGCCTTTATATGAAACACTCTGTGCAGACAAACTAAAACCTGAACTTTTTAATGATATTCCTGATGCCATACAATGTTTTTCAGATGAATTGAATAATATTGCTGACGAGTGTATACCAAAGTCCTCTGCAGTTCCACATGTGCGAAAACCATGGTTTAATGATGAATGCAAACAGGCTAGGAAAGCACGGAAGAGAGCGGAACATTATTTCCGTCGCCATCCTATGGTCCACAATTTAGATAAATTCCAAATTTTAAATGCTAAAGCAAGGCGTACTTTCAAGCAAAGTAAACGCCACTCTTGGCGAACCTATATATCAAAAATAAATTCACGCACACCGATATCAAAGGTGTGGAATATGATCCAGAAAATCAAGGGTAAGGGTTCCAAATCTAGCATTCACCATCTCCAAGATGGGAACCATTTATTGACTAATAAATCAGACATTGCGAACAAACTTGGTGAGACATTGGCAAAACATTCTTCCTCATCACAATATGTACCCCGATTTCAAAAATACCAAAATCAGCAAGAAAAGAAGGTTATTAATTTCAGTTCAGATAATGGGGAAGATTACAACGAAACTTTTTCGATACATGAGCTTCATACTGCTCTTGACCAGGCTCACGATACTGCTACAGGAGCTGATAACATACATTACCAACTTCTGAAGCACTTACCGGAATCGTGTTTAGAGACCCTTTTAAAATATTTTTGATAGTATTTGGACATCTGGTGAATTTCCTTCTTCATGGCGTCATGCTATAATTGTTCCAATTCCTAAACCTGGGCGTGACCATACCGATCCTTCCAATTATCGACCAATTTCACTCACTAGCTGTGTTTGCAAAACCATGGAACGCATGATCAATAACCGATTAGTTTGGTACTTGGAAACAAATAATCTAATCACTGATATACAATGTGGTTTCCGTAAAAACAGAAGTACCATTGATCATTTAGTACGTTTAGAATCTTTTGTTAAAAATGCCATCATTAATAAACAACATGTAGTGTCGATCTTTTTCGATCTGGAAAAAGCATACGATACGACGTGGAAATATGGTATTTTAAGAGACTTACATGATTTTGGATTAAGGGGCCGTTTGCCTCAATTTATATCAAAGGACAAGGTATGATAGAGGCCCTTATTGGCCCACAACATGTCATGATTATCAAAATTTTACAACACGATAATTTTAGCATAAAAGGAGCTAAATTAATTGTTGAAGTTACCTCCAATTGCATTTTTATGTTTCTAGTGTTGTTAGTTTTCCTCTTTGAAGACCTCAAAGTTAACATATTTTACAATATCTTCTAGAAACCTACATTTTCTGATTTTCAGAGTGATAGAAAAGTGTGAGCAAAAGCGTGACCCATCCCAATTTTTTCACCACATATGAAGCGAGTAAATTAGAATGTACACCTAAAAAATTGTAGTGGGTCACGCTTTTGCTCATATCAAAATCTTTAAAAAAGTACATTTTTTCGGTTTATGAAATTGCCCCATACAACATCTAAAAAAATAAACATTGACATAAACTAACATCTTTAAAAACAATCCATCACATTTACACATCTGTGCCATGATACATTATATTTTGAATGGTTTTGTGCTCTAAAATACACATGTCAAACATCGTTATTAAAATTTTCAATATCATAAGGCACCCACAAGGCAGATTTATGAGATGTAAACATTGGTGTTTGGTTGTTGGTCTCTGCTAGAAAAGTAAGAAGATGTCTGAAGATTTTCAAAATATGATCAAGTAGTACTGTAAAGGTGAAAATCTTTGTTATTATGTAAGAATTTGATCATAGTTTTTCTATCATCGTTGTATCAAACACCTTTGAGTCACCTGCCACTGTCAAAATAACACTGTCATTCAACAGGATTGCCATGTATAAACATGTGCATTTTCCAAGAACTTATGTACCTTGATGTTTCCAATGACATATTAGATTTCATTTAACCAAAATGACTACACTTAACTGTATGAAAAGGATGTTTTAGCTAGAATAAGAACATTGTATCAAGGTCTAGCAGGTGATGAACACAAGCAGACGTCAAGTCATACATAGTTGTAAAGTGTAATATATAAGCTTAAATTCACAGTGGGAGGCAAAGGAATATGTAGCCTAATGGTTGCAATAGTGGACTGAAAGTTTCTTTTGTTATCAAACATGCAGGTTCAAATCCATGTAACTCTTCTTTCTTTTTTTCAAAGTTTGTTTGTCAAGTCTACAATGTTTAACTAAACTGTTTCACATCAAATCCAAATATTGTAATTTTTTCTTAAGTTTGGTAATCTATGTTACAACACTTGTGAAACAAGCTTTAATTAATATCATGTGAATCTTTTGTTAAGACACTGACCATTTGCCTTTTCAAGTCAGTCTTGTTGCCTTTGTTCCCAATATTTTAAATTCATATTTTATACATTTTGATCTACTTTAGGTTTATACACTTTTGAATACTGCAGTTCTTGAGAGTGAATCAGATACTGAGATTGATAACTGTGTGAATGAAGAGTAATAGTGGATGTTTTATATCTTTAAAGTGGATAAGTAGTGAATAATTACTCTGTGAAGTCTTTTGAATACTGACTTTAACATGTGCGTGGTGTTAATATGAACCTGCACTGACATTGAAATTTCACCCAAAATGGGCCCCTTTGAGGTCAAGACCTGTGATTTTTAGTGCAACATGGTTGGCTATTGTAATAACATATGATGATTGAGATGTTAACTGTATATTTGCTAAAACTGGTTGTAAATGCTGACTTGTAACACTTACTAGTTAGAATGAAGCTGTGCCCAAAATGAAGCTTCACCCAAAACAGGCCCCTGTGATTCTTAGTGCAACATGATTGTTATCATGCTTACATGTTGTACAATGGACCCATGGATTACATTTGCAAAAAATGCTGTGCATAATGACTGAGTTTTGGGGACACAATTGGCAAGTAATTGAATTAACATTAACAATGTTTTGCAACCCTAATTGGGCCCCTTGAAGTTAAAACATTATGACTGACTTTGACATGTTTTTCAGCATGACTACCTGTCATAAAACTGCTGTAATTTCTATGTAAATAAAATAACAGTTGTAAATAAGCCATTATGGCACACTGATATTTCAGACTTCTTGTTAATTTTCATGGGAACTGATAAAACCCATTTTGGGCACCTCTGCAGAAAAATTACACCTCAGAACATATAAAATATAGCATTTTTATGCAAAGCTAACTTGTCTCTAAACAAATAACATGTTTTCAGCCAATTCTGTTAGTGGGCCAAAAACCACCCTTATCATACCTTGTCCTTTCTTAAACGATAGACAATTTCAAGTCCGAGTGGGTTCAACCTTATCTGACCATTATAATCAGGATCAGGGTGTCCCACAAGGCAGTATTTTGTCTGTCACACTGTTTAGTATTAAGATTAACAGTTTGTCCAAGGTTTTAAATGATTCAATAGATTGATCACTTTTCGTGGATGATTTTAATATTTCTTGTCGTGGTAAAAATATACACACTATTGAACGACAACTACAGTTATGTTTAAACAAAATAAATAAATGGTGTCTCGAAAATGGATTCAAATTTTCTCAGTTTCTCAGAAAATATAAGCCACATAAGGACCCTGAACTGTTTCTAGATGGCACTCCCATCAAAGTGGTCAAGGAGGCCAAGTTCTTGGGTATAATTTTCGACTCTCGTTTAACTTTTCTTCCGCATATTAAATATATAAAAAATAAATGCTTGAAGGCGCTGGATATAATAAAAGTTGTTTCAAACTCAAAATGGGGAGGGGACCAAGCTACCATCCTTCACCTCTACAGATCATTGGTCCGTTCAAAGCTTGATTATGGCTCCATTGTATATGGTGGAGCCTGTAAAAGCAACCTTAAACTTCTTGATCCTGTCCACCACCAAGGTTTAAGACTCTGTCTTGGATCTTTCAGAACTTCACCTATTGACAGTCTCTACGTTGAGGCCGATGAACCATCTCTTACACAACGTCGTATAAAATTGTCCTTACAATACATTACTAAATTATCCTCAAATGAATCTAACCCTGCCTATAACTGTGTTTTCAATCCCCTTTATGAGGACTTATACAACAAAAAATCTTCTCTTGTTCCGCCTCTTGGACTGAGAATTAAGCCATTTATTGCTGTTTCCGGCATTGAGCTGGGAAGTATAGCTCCTTCCCTTCTTCTTTCTTCTCCTCCTTGGCAATTGGTTAGGCCACAAGTTGACCTAACATTAACTGGATTTAAAAAGTCAGAAACTAATGATTTACAGTATAAACAAGAATATCATCAATTAAAAAGTAAATACAGCAACTATAAATCTATATACACAGATGGGTCCAAGGACGGTGACACAGTGGCTTGTGCCACTGTCATTGGATCCAGAACAATATCTTCTGGATTACCGGATAACAGCTCTATTTTCACTGCTGAAGCTAACGCCATATTAACGGCTCTTAAATATATTCAAAGACATCCTAAACACAAACAATACATAATCTATTCAGACTCTCTTTCTTGCCTTCAGGCTATTACAAATATTTCTTGCAGACATCCACTTTTAGTAGAAATTATTGAACTGTGTAATGATCTTGCTACTGGCCAATACGACATCGTCTTCTGTTGGTTACCTAGCCATGTAGGAATCTCAGGTAACACATTGGCTGACCTTGCTGCTAAAGCAGCACTCAACAAATCTGTGACACCACTTCTTATTCCTTACAGTGATTAAAATGCCACCATTAGATCTTATATCCGTGATCTGATGCAGAAGAAGTGGGACACCCAAGTGGGTATAAACAAATTACATGCGATAAAACCAACTGTTGGTTATACCTACTTGGGTTGTCAGTCCAGATTTGAAGAGGTCATTATGCGACGATGTCGCATTGGCCACACAAGATACACGCACGAATATATATTAAAAGGTGAGGATCCTCCGTTTTGTATCCCTTGTGATGAAAGAATCACAGTCAAGCATATCTTGCTTGACTGTGTTGAGTATTCCATCACAAGGGATAAATGTTTCAATGTCAAAACTATCAAGGACCTTTTTGACACTGTTAGTTGTCATTTAATCATTGGTTTCTTAAAAGAAATTGATTTTGTGGTGGAATTTGGAAAAGTATGTTGTGTAAATAGATGCATTTTAATGATTGGTAGTTTGAATTAGTAACTTGAATTGTTGGTGGCTGTACCCTCAAAGGGGTTGAAGTATTGTAAAATTATTAAGGGACACTTATTTCAAATCAAGATCAATGAAGGATCTTTTTAACAATACCAGTTCTCATTTAATCATAGGATTTTTAAAAGCATTAGATCTATTAGCTGATTTGTAAATAGATATATATTTTATAATTGGAAGTTTAAATTAGTAACTCAAATTGTTAGTGGCTGTACCCTCAAAGGGGGTTAAAGTACTGTAAAATTATTGTCCTCCTGAGAGGGTACGTAAGTCCCGAAACATTTGATCTAAATTTAAGGTTTCCAGGTTTTTAATCGCAGTATTTTTGTTATTTTAATGTATGGCTAATTCTCCGCATAAAAGCCAATGACTGAAGGGATGATGTGAATCCAGCTAGGGTCCATGCAGGTAGCAAAAGTAATGTAAGTCCCCATGGTCCCTAGTATGGTGATCTACCTTCAGTTGTTGGCAATCCATAGCCCAGTTTTATATTGTATTGTCCTCTTATAGTTGAACTGTTCTAGATCTAATTACTAGTTTTACATTCTCTGTGATATTCTAGTTGTTGTACTGTCCTTTGTTGACAGTTTTTTATGATATAAATGTATTCCATTTCATGTTAAATTGTTCTGGTCACGATATGGCTGAAATATTGCCGATGTGACGTTAAATATTAACTCACTCACTCTACCACCCGTCTAGGTGAAGTAAGGGCCGAAGTGGTGTGTTGAGCAATAGGAGCAAAATGGTTCAGTCTCCTACCGCCCTCAACCACCAGACTACCGTCCTCCACCGACACGGGACGCAACCCACGGCAAACAGGTTGCCCAATTTAGTCGCCTCTTACGACCAGCAATGGGGTACTGTGGACACCTTCTGTCCCGGGTCCACACGGGAGAAGAGCACTTAGCGTTACCCAGCACCCACCACGAGGAGGTGGCTCTTCATGGGTGCCCCAAATTCATGTAAATCTTTTAAAATACCATGTTTCCATGTAGTATTATAAGCCTTTTCAAGGTCGAAAAACATAGATACAGCATGCTGGTTATTAACAATAGAATTCTTAATGAAAGATTCCAATCGAATCAAATGGTCAATAGTGCTTCTGTTTTTACGGAAACCACACTGAATGTTAGAAATCAGATTATTGGTCTCCAAATACCACACTAAACGATTATTTACCATTCGTTCCATAGTCTTGCAAACGCAGCTAGTTAATGATATAGGCCGATAATTAGATGCATCTGAATGGTCTTTACCAGGCTTAGGTATAGGAACCACAATAGCATTCCGCCAAGAGGGAGGGAATGTTCCTGAAGTCCAAATTTCATCAAATATGTCTAAAAGTACCTCAAGACATGAATCAGGCAAATGCTTCAAGAGCTGATAGTGAATATTATCAGCCCCTGTTGCTGTATCATGAGCTTGCACTAGAGCAGTTTGTAGTTCATGTAAGGAAAATACTTCGTTGTAGTCTTCACCATTGTCAGAGGTGAAATTAATGATTTTCTTTTCTTTTAACTTCTGGTACCTCTGGAATTCAGGGGCACCCGTGGCGAGCCACCTCCTCGTGGTGGGTGCTGGGTCACGCTAAGAGCTCGCCAACACCCCTGTAGTGGACCCGGGGGAATATTTGGACCACCAACCCGTTTGCCGTGGGTTGCGGCCCTGTGTCGGTGGAGGAGGGGATCCTGGTGGTTGAGGGCAGTGGGAGCAGGACCAGTGTTCCTATTGCTCAACACACCACTTCGGCCCTGACTTCACCTAGACGGGTGGTTGAATGGGCCCGGTTCAACCAATCGGCTGGTCACGCCAAGCCCTGTGCATCATTTGTATCCATTTCATCGCACGAATTTAATTTTGGACTTGGTTTAATTTCGATCTTGACTCTATAGTTCATCAAAAACTTTTCTCATTTTGAATTATGTTGTTGTGATCTTTGCCTAGAGTCTTATGCCCAGAAGGCGGTGGCTCATGGGCCAATCTGGTGGACTAATTATTTTTAATTCCTCTGCTGGAGTATATCATCTGAGTATCCTTGGTGCTGCAAGTTGGAGACCCACTTGTTTTTAGCATTGTCCTTGTGATACTCCGTGGTGGGTGGGGAGCTCGGATGATGAAATACAAAACAAATAACCATGGCTTATGAAACTCCTCTGAAGAAAACAAAACGTCAGCTTGAAGTAGATCCTGTTGACAATGACCTGAGATTGCCCACACCAATCGATTACTGGCCACGTTTTCTAGTTATTGAGACGGAAGATAACACTCCATTGAAATTAAACCCTTTTGCTGTGTCTAAGGGAATCCAGGGTATTGCTGGAGATGTAAAGACTATCAGGAAATTACGGTCTGGTGCATTGTTGGTTGAGTGTGCCAAAAAGCAGCAATCAAACAATCTGTTGAACACCAAAACATTTGTTGGCATTCCCGTCACCATCACAGCCCACAAAACACTCAACACGAGTAAAGGAATTGTAAGAGACCATGATCGATTACTCGCTGACATGTCGGAATTAGACATCGCGTCTGAGATGAGAGATCAGGGTGTACTCTATGTGAAACGTTTTTCAACTCGTCAAAACAATGAAACCTTTAAAACCAACACATATCTGTTTTCTTTTTCTTTACCTTCTGCTCCAAAATCTGTCAAGGCAGGCTACTGCAATCTAACTGTTGACACATACATTCCCAATCCTCTCAGGTGCTTCAAATGCCAAAAGTTTGGCCATGGAGTAAACTCGTGCACCTTGTCTGTTGTATGTGCTCACTGTAGTGAAAAGACCCACACAACAGAAGATTGTAACAGTACTGTTAAAAAATGTGTCAACTGTACAGGGACTCACCCATCTTACTCTAAGGACTGTCCTGTTTGGTAACACCAAATGGCAATTAATACAATAAAGTTCACTCAAAACATCAGCTTTGCTGATGCAAAAAGACAAGTTCTAAGCTCGGGACAAACAGAAAGCTATGCTTCCATTGCGAAAAGAACTCCTGAAACAACATCAAGCACAGTTACTGTATCTGTCAGCTGTCAGACAGACTTAACTTGGGTCACAACGGATAATCCCAACCTTCTCTCACCCACTACAGCTACTCAAACAGGAGAATCACTTCCTGGTCCATCTCAAACACAATCAGAAACATCACCCGATCTTGAATCATCTTCACAATCGTCAACAAAGTCTCAACAAAGTCTCACTAAAACTAAAAGTAAAAAGCCAGATTTTGCAAAAAAAACTCAGTGGCAGAGCTCCAAAAGGGTCAAAATATAAAATTCAATTATTCAATAAATATGGATCACTTGAAGACATGGACGTATCTGAAAACGTCCATTCTAGGGCACATAGCTTGTCGCCCTCCAAAAGAGTGCGGGGTAGATCCCCAATAAATCCCCCCAAAAGATAGTTTATTCCAGTAATATTGTACAGTGGAACTGCAGAGGATTGAGGACTAATTTACATGAATTACAGCTATTAGTCCAAGAGTTTACACCTTCAGCGATATGTCTCCAAGAGACATATTTAAAACAAACAGATACATTTGACCTTCGTCATTTTAATGCATATCATTCTTTTTCACCTCCGGATGATAGAGCCACTGGCGGGTCATCCGTTCTAGTCAGACAAAACGTTATTCAAAGCCCTGTTTCACTTAATACTAATATGCAGGCTGTTGCTGTGAGAATTACTTTACATGTAGCGTTTACGCTATGCTCGCTGTATATTTCGCCGTCTTCGACGTTTGCCAAAACTGATCTGCAAGCTCTCTATGACCAACTCCCGAAGCCCTGTATTATAATGGGAGATTTAAATGGGCACAACCCTCTCTGGGGTAGTGTAAATATAAACACTAAAGGTAAGTTGTTGGAGGACTTTTGTTCTGACAACGATTTATGTATTTATAATGATGGCTCCAATCCGTATTTACACCCTGGGACAGGGACCTATTCTGCTCTTGACCTGTCACTCACAAATTCAGAACTACTTAATGAATTCGAATGGTCAGTCCACGATGACCTCTGTGGAAGTGACCATTTTCCTACTATATTAAAAGCTGTAACTCCATCCGATGTTTCTCCATCATCAAGACGGAATTTTAAAAAGGCTAACTGCACTTTATGTGAAACACTGTGTGCTGAAAAGCTTAAACCTGAACGTTTTATTGACGTTCCTGATGCTATTAAATGTTTTTCTGATGAATTGAACTCCATAGCTGATGAGTGTATACCAAAGTCCTCTGCAGTTCCACACATAAGAAAACCATGGTTCAACGATGACTGCAAACAAGCTAGGAAGGCAAGGAAAAAAGCAGAACATTATTTCTGTCGCCATCCTATGGTGCATAATTTGAATAAATTTAAAATTTTAAATGCTAAAGCACGGCGTACTTTTAAACAGAACAAACGCCAATCCTGGCAAAATTATGTATCTAAAATAAATTCTCGGACACCCATGTCCAAGGTATTAAATATGGTCCAGAAAATTAAAGGTAAAGGTACTAAATCTACTGTCAATCATCTTAAACATGGAGATCAAGTACTTACCGATAAATCAGATATCGCAAATAAACTGGGTGAAACCTTTCCTGAACACTCTTCCTCTTCTAATCATTTACCTAAATTCCAGCTGTATCAAAAACAACAAGAAAAGAAAACTATTAATTTCAACTCAGATAATGGGGAAGATTATAATGAAACTTTTTCTATTCATGAACTCCATACTGCTCTTGATCAAGCTCATGATACTGCTACAGGAGCTGATAACATACATTATCAACTCCTGAAGCACTTACCAGAATCCTGCCTAGAAACTCTCCTAAATATTTTTGATGATATTTGGACATCGGGTAACTTTCCTTCATCATGGCGTGACGCCATAGTAGTACCCATACCTAAACCTGGACGTGATCATACCGATCCATCCAATTATCGTCCGATTTCGTTAACTAGCTGTGTTTGCAAGACCATGGAACGCATGATAAATAATCGACTTGTTTGGTACTTGGAAACCAATAACCTTATAACTGATATACAGTCTGGTTTCCGCAAAAACAGAAGTACTGTCGATCACTTAGTGCGACTGGAATCATTTGTTAAAAATGCACTGATTAATAATCAACATGCTGTGTCTATCTTTTTTGATCTTGAGAAGGCATATGACACAACCTGGAAATATGGTATTTTAAGAGACTTACATGACTTCGGCTTGCGAGGTCGTTTGCCTTAATTTATTGCCAACTTTTTAAATAACAGACAGTTTCAAGTTCGAGTGGGTTTTACCCTGTCTGATCATTACAATCAGGATCAGGGTGTTCCACAAGGCAGTATTCTGTCAGTCACACTTTTTAGCATCAAGATAAATAGTTTATCAAAAGTTTTAAACGATTCAATTGATGGATCGTTATTTGTGGATGATTTTAATATTTCTTGTCGTGGTAAAAATATGTATACTATTGAACGGCAACTGCAGCTGTGCTTCAATAAAATAAATAAATGGTGTCTTGAAAACGGCTTTAAATTTTCTAAATCCAAAACTAATTGTATACACTTTTGTCGAAAATATAAACCGCATAAAGATCCTGAACTGTTTCTAAATGGATCTCCCATCAAAGTTGTAAAGGAGGCCAAGTTCTTGGGAATAATTTTTGACTCGCATTTAACGTTTCTACCACATATCAAATCCCTCAAAACTAAATGCCTGAAGGCACTTGACTTGTTGAAAGTGGTTTCAAATTCTAGGTGGGGAGGGGATCAAGCTACCCTCCTGCAGCTCTATCGATCACTGACCCGGTCAAAACTTGATTATGGCTCCATTGTGTATGGTGGAGCTTGTAGAAGCAACCTAAAACTTTTAGATTCTGTTCATCACCAAGGTCTAAAACTTTGTCTTGGCTCATTTCGAACTTCACCTGTTGACAGCCTATACGTTGAGGCTGATGAGCCATCTCTTGAGCAGCGACGTGTAAAACTAGCTTTACAGTATGTAACAAAATTATATTCTAGTGAGTCAAACCCTGCATATAACTGTGTTTTCATTTCTCTGTATGAGGATGTATACAAACAGAAATCTTCTCTTGTTCCGCCTCTTGGTTTAAGAATTAAACCATTTCTTTCTTCAGCCGGCATTGAGCTGGAATATATAGCTCCTTCCCGTCTTCTTTCTTCTCCTCCTTGGCAATTGGTTCGACCACAGGTTGACCTAACATTAACCACATTTAAAAAATCAGAAACGAATTAATTACAGTATAAACACGAATATAATCAATTGGAACATAAATATAGCAGTTATAAATCCTTATCTACAAATGGGTCCAAGGACGGTGGCGCAGTAGCTTGTGCCACTGTCATTGGATCCAGAACAATATCTTCTAGATTACCAGACAACAGTTGTATTTTTACCGCTGAGGCTAACGCCATATTAACAGCTCTTAAATATATTCAAAGACGCCATAAACAAAAACAATATATAATCTATTCCGACTCTCTTTCTTGCCTTCAGGCGATTAAAATTTTTCTTGTAAACATCCAATTTTAATTGAAATTATTGAATTATATAATGATCTTGCTACTGGCCAGTACGACATCGTCTTTTGTTGGTTACCCAGTCACGTAGGTATTTCTGGGAATGTGATGGCTGATCTTGCTGCCAAGGCGGCACTCAACAAATCTGTGACACCACTTCTTCTTCCATATTCAGATTACAAAGCTTGCATTAGAACGTATATCCGTGATCTGATGCAGAAGAAGTGGGACACTCAAGTAGGTATAAATAAATTACATGAAGTAAAACCGTATATTGGCTACACCTACTTGGGTTGTCAGTCCAGATTTGAGGAGGTCATTATGCGACGATGTCGCATTGGCCATACGAGGTATACTCACGAGTGTCTATTCAAAGGTGAAGATCCTCCGTTTTGTATCCCTTGTGATGAAAGAATCACAGTCAAGCATGTCCTGCTTGACTGTGTTGAATATTCCATCACAAGGGATAAATATTTTACTTCACGAACTTTGAAGGATCTGTTTAATTCTGTTAGCTTTCATTTAATTATTGCATTTTCAAAAGAATTAGATTTGCTAAATGAATTGTAAATAGAAAAATATTTTATGCTTGGGAGTTTGAATTAGTAACTTAGAGTGTTAGTGGCTGTATCCTCGAGGGGGGTTAAAGCACTGTAAAATTATTGTCCTCCTGAGAGGGTACGTAAGACCCAAAATATTTGAAGTCAAATTTGATCTTCCATTTTGTCTTAGCCGTAGAATATGTGTCATTTTAATTTGTGGCTAATCTTGCATACAATCACCAGCAGCTGAGGGGATGATGTAAATCCAGCTAGGGACCATGCAGGTAGCAGAAGTACTGTAAGTCCCCATGGCCCCTAGTATGGTGATCTACCTTCAGTTGTTGGTGATCTATATAGCCTGTTTTATATTGTTTTGTCTGAATAGGAATATTAGTTTTAACTTTTCACGCTAGTTTTATTTCTTATTGTGATATTCTAGTTGTTTTACTGTCCTTCGTCGACAGGTTTTTATCATATACATAGATTCCTTTTTTAAGAATGCTCTCGTCACGATATGGCTGCATTACTGCCGATGTGACGTTAAATGTTAACTCACTCACTCTGGAATTCAGGAAGATAGTTTGATGAAGACGAATGTTTAGCTAATGTTTCACCAAGTTTGTTTGCAATATCTGAAGCATCTTCCAAAATGTGATCTCCGTCTTTAAGGTGTTTAACGCTTGTTTTGGAACCCTTGCCCTTGATCCTTATTCCACACCTTTGATATAGGTGTGCGGGAGGTAGCCTTGGAGACATAGGTTCTCCATGACTTCCGTTTATTTTGCTTGAATGTACGTCGAGCTTTAGCTCTGGTTACTTTAACATTATTCAAATTATGTACAGTTGGATGTTTGCGAAAATATTTTTCCGCCTTCTTCCTGTTTTTCCTAACCTGTTTGCAATCGCCATCAAACCATGGCTTACGAATGTGTGGATGCACAGAGGACTTAGGAATTGTTTCGGTAGCTATAGTATGCAGTGTATCTGAAAACAATTGAATGGGGTCAGCAATATTCTGGAACGTTTCATGTTTGAGTTTCTCAGTGCACAATGATGTGAATTTAGACCAGTTAGCCTTTGAAAAAATTCCACCTTGATGAGGGTGGAACATCAGACGGGTTATTGACTGAGAGAAGTGTTGGGAAATGGTCACTTCCACATACATCATCATGAACTGACCATGAAAATTCATTCAGAAGATCTGCATCTGTGAGTGTAACGTCCAAGGCAGAATAGCTACCTGTAGCAGGGTGTAAATATGTGTGTGTACCATCATTAAATATGCAGAGACTGTTGTCAGAAATGAAATCGTCTATTATTTTCCCCTTGGTATTGATAACATTACTCCCCCATAAAGGATTATGTCCATTCAAATCACCCATGAGTATGCAGGGATGAGGAAGCTGATCATACAGAGCTTGAAGGTCCGATTTCTGGAGGTTTGAAGATGGAGGGATATACAAAGAGCATAAAGTAAACGCAATGTGTAACGAAATCCGAACTGCAACAGCTTGAAGGTTAGTAGTGAGATCAACAGGGCTGTGTGTTATACCCTGCCTCACCAAGATAGAGGAGCCTCCAGTGGCTTTGTCACCCGGAGGAGAAAAGGAATGGTGAGAGCTGTACTGACGTAAGTCAAATTTATCAGTCTGCTTAAGATATGTTTCCTGGAGACAGAAAACTGATGGTTGAAAATCTTGTACTAATAATTGTATTTCATTTAAGTTGGTCCCAAGGCCTCTGCAGTTCCACTGGATAAGTGTATTATTCATGTTACATTAGGTGGTAACACGGGCGATCTGTTCCTGGACCGTGGCGAATGACTTTTTTGGCGCCCACGGTGGTGAGGAGTGACATCCATATCTTCCAGAAGTTGATATTTATTAAATATTTGTGCCGGATTCCGTTGACTCTTTGGAACCCGATCTGACTTTTTTGAATAGTTTACTTTCTTGCTAGCATTCACGATAACAGGTGATGGTGAACGAGATTGTGGACGGGATTGTGATGCTGTTTGCGTGGAAGCAACAGTTTGCATTTCACACGTAGAATAAGTCTCAGTATTCACCCAAGTGATTTCAGTCTGGCATTCAACTGATTTAACAGTCTTAGTACGTTGACGGGTAACAGCTGCAGAGTATGACACAGTTGCAACTGGAGTGTTGTCATGTGCAACCAAACGTTTAGCCTCTGCGAAAGTAATGTTTCTTTCATGTTTAAGTTTCACTATCTGATGTTGTTGTTGCCAGACAGGGCAAGATTTTGATGAGGCAGCATGATCGCCAGAGCAATTAACGCATTTAGGGTTGTTTGGACAATCTAACGTGTCATGAGCAAGTTCTCCACAGCGATGACAGTTCTTGCTGTTGGTACAAGATTTAGCACCATGACCAAACTTTTGACATGAGTAACACCGAAGCGGGTTCGGTATGTACTTATCAACATTGATATTGCAGTACCCTGCTTTGATGGATGACGGTGGAACAGGAACAGAATAGTTGAGCAGATACGTGTTTAAGTTTACAATCTGACCATTTTGCCGACTTGTAAAACGTTTTACACCTGTTACACCCTGGTCTTTTAGTTCAAACGCTATCTCATCTTCAGACATGTCTAGCAGACAACGTTCTCGGTCTCTGACAATGCCTTTAGAACTGTTGAGAGTTTTGTGTGGAGACACAGTAACAGGTACGGACACGAGATGCTTAACAGCTAAGAGTGTAGATGACTGAAACGCTGATTTGCATTCAAGTAATATAAGACCAGATCGCATCTTTTTCATTGACACAACGTCACCAGCAATGCCATAAATCGCTTTTGACAGGGCAAACGGATTCAGTTTCAACGGACCATCATCTGAAGAAGAAATCACTAAATAACGAGACCAATGGTCAGATTTGCCTTTGGAGACTGTGTCATCATCAGAAGATGAACTATCCTCTAAAGTACGTTTGAGTTGTTTTGGGGGTATCATGGTAAAGTCATAGAACTTCATCATCCCAGCTCCCCACCCACCACGGAGTATCATAAAGACAATGCTATATGCCAGTGGGTTTCCTACTGACAGCACCAAGGATACTGGGATGATATACTCCAGCAGAAGTATCAATTCAAGATCAATAAATCCACCAGATTGACCCATGAGCCATCGCCTTCTGGGCATTAGACTCTAGGTAATAACAGTTTGGTTAATGTGGCATCAATATATCAATAGATATTACTGGTCTACAAGCTATATGACAAAGGCCCATTTACAAACATTTGAAAAAGTCACATTTGAGCAAAAACAATGACAATGCTCAGGGCTTGGCATGACCAGCCGATTGGTTGAACTGGGCCTATTCAACCTCCCGTCTAGGTGAAGTCAGGGCCAAAGTGGTGTATTAGGCAACAGGAACACAGTTGCAGGGACCTATTGCCCTCAACCACCAGGATCCCTTCCTCCACCGACACGGGCCGCAACCCACGGCAAACGGGTTGGTGGACCAAATATCCCCCCGGGTCCACTACGGGGGTGTCGACGAGCTCATGGCGTTACCCAACACCCACCACGAGGAGGTGGCTCGCCACGGGTGCCTTTCTATTCATGAACTGTATACTGCTCTTGATCAAGCTCATGACACTGCTACAGGAGCTGAATCCTGTTTAGAGACGCTCTTATCAATTGTTGATGATATTTGGACTTCCGCGATTTTTCCTTCTTCATGGCGTGATACTATAGTCGTACCAATACCTAAACCTGGACGTGATCATACGGATCCATCCAATTATCGTCCGATTTCATTAACTAGCTGTGTTTGCAAGACCATGGAACGCATGATAAATGATATGCTTGTTTGGTACTTGGAAACAAATAACCTTATCACAGATATACAATGTAGGTTCCGTAAAAACAGAAGTACTGTCGATCACTTAGTGCGTTTAGAATCATGTTTGAAAAACGTGCTGATTAATAAGCAACATGGTGTGTCTATCTTTTTTTAAATTTTGAGCATGAAATAGTTATAGCTCAGGGCTTGGCGTTACCAGCCGACTGATAGAACTTGACCAGTTCGACCAACCGTCTAGGTGAAGTAAGGGCCAAAGTGGTGAGTTGAGCAATAAGAGCAAAATGGTTCATTCTCCTACTGCCCTCAACCACCAGACTACCGTCCTCCACCGACACGGGACGCAAACTACGGCAAACAGGTTGCCCAATTTGGTCGCCTCTTAAGACCAGCAATGGGGTGCTGTGGACACATTCTGTCCCGGGTCCACACGGGAAGATTTGTCTAAATTGCTAACAGCTGAATGGATGATGTAAATCCAAATAGGGTCCATGCAGGAAGCAAATGTACTGTAACTCCCCATGGTACCCAGTTTGGTGATTTACCTTCAGTTATTGGTAACCTATAGCTCATTTTTATATTCTACTGTCCTCTATAGATACATTGTTTTAGGTCTAATCTTTATTTTTATTCTACTCTGTGATATTCTAGTTATTTTTACTGTCCTTCGTTGACAGGTTTCTACAATGGGTGTGTGCTATTAATTCATTTGTATTTTATAGTTAATCGTTCTCGTCACGATATGGCTGTAATATTGCCGGTGTGACGTTAAATATTGACTCACCCACTTGGAAAATGGTCACTTCCACATCAGTCATCCTGCACTGACAATTTGAAATCACTCAATAGGTCTGAGTGGGTAAGTGATATAAGGTAGAGGTAAATAGATTCCCGAGCCAGGATGTAAATATGTCTTGTAACCGTCAGTATATATGTCTAAATCATTAACTGAACAGAACTCTTCCAGTAGTTTACCTCTATCATCAGTAGTTGTTCCACCACAGACTGGGTTTTGGCCATTCACATCTCCCATAATAATACGCGGTTCTGGGAGTTGGCCTTATAGATTTCGTAGTTCAGTCTTCTAAAGAGTTGAAGACGGTGAGATATACAATGAACACAATGTGAGTGTACCATATAAAGCGATTAGGAAGGCAACTTCTTGAAGATTAGTATTAAGTGTAATTTGGCTATGTATAATACTCTTTTTGAATGAGGCTGAAGATCCTCCTGTCACACGAAGGTGAGGAATAACGATAAACATTGAAACCGCATAGGTCGGAAGGATTTTCTGTTTCAAATAAGTCTCCTGTCGACATAATGCTGATGGCGTGTGATCCTGGACTACTAACTGTAATTCGTTGTAATTATACCTTAGTCCACTGCAATTCCACCGAGCAATATTATTCTGATAACCCATCTTTAAGGGCGATTTTCTGGGGATCTACCCCGCACATTTTTGGCGGGTGAGAAACTGTGTGTCCTAGACCAGACGTTGTAGGACACTTTCATATTCTCAAGAGATCCATATTTGTTAAACAGCGAAATTTTATTTTCAAATCCTTGAATGATTATGTTACTGATCTGTCTCGAGAGGAATCTGGCTTTTAACTTTGGTTGTAGCGATTTTTTGAGAGTTCACTGTTGACTGAGGGGATGGTTCATGATCAGAGGATGTGTCTGACTGGATTTGGGATGTACTAGGAAGTGGTTCTGCTGTTTCAGTAGACATGGCAGGTGAAATAGGTTGAGGAGTATCTGTTGTCATCCATGTTACGTTTGTCTGACAAACTGCACATAATTTAGTAACTGTGGAAGTGGCTGCTGACGTACTGGCAATGGAAGCATACCTTTGCGTTTGTTTTCAGCTTTGTACCGGTTTCTTTCTGTCTTTAAAACAAATGCTTTGTTTAAATTCTATTCTATTGACATCCATTTGATTTTTCATCCATTTTCCAAACAGGGTAATCTTTTTTCAGAATGATGTTTTTTCCCCTTTGCAGTAAGTGTATTGTTTTACATTACTGTCACAATCAATACTGTCAATCCATGCTGAGTGTGTCTTTTCACTGCAGTGATCACACACAACAGACAATGTGCAAATATTTAAACATCGTGCCAAAACGTTTGGCATTTAAAACATCTAAGGGGTTTAAGACCAGCCAATTGGTTGAACCGGGACCATTCAACGGCCCGTCTTGGTGAAGTAAGGGTCCAAGTGGTGTGTTGCTCCTATACCCTCAACCACCAGGATCCCTTGATCCACAGACACAGGGCCGTCACCCTCGGCTAACACGTTGGTGGACCAAATATGCCCCCGGGTTCACAACAGGGGATTGAGCACTTGGTGTTACCCAGCGCCCTCCACGATGTGGTGATCACTTGTGTTTCATCAGTTTACTGTAGCGCCACAATGTCACTTGCTTAGAATATACACTGACGAGCCATTATAATATGTGCAGATAGTGGTATATAAATCTGTACATTATATATGCTGTCGAGCTATGGTAATAAGACTGTATGCTGTGCGTAGTGGCTTGCCTTCACGTCACGTCTGTATATTTCATGTGCTGATGAGCCATGATGATACGTGTGAGCATGTGTATATGGACTGAACTGATTTAATCCTGATTCTGTATTAAACGAACAACAGAGTCATAACTTGTGAAACTTGCAATGATGAATATGGCATGGTGACTTAGTTTCCGTGGCGTGGTCTTGAGTGAGTGAGTGAGTGAGTTAATATCTAACGTCACATCGGCAATATTGCAGCCATATCGTGACGAAAAGATTCTTGGAAGAAGGAAGTTATGTATATGGTAAAAACCTGTCAACGAAGGACAGTAAAACAACTAGAATATCACAATAAGAATTAAAACTAGCGTCAAAAATTAAAAACCAATATCACTATTGAGACAATACAATATAAAAACAGGCTATAGATTGCCAACAGCTGAAGGTAGAGCACCATACTAGGGGCCATGGGGACTTACAGTACTTCTGCTACCTGCATGGTCTCTAGTTGGATTTACACCATCCCCTCAGCTGCTGGCCATTGTACGCAAGATTAGCCACAAATTAAAATGACAGAAATACTACGGCTAAAAGGAAATGGAAGATTAAATTTGACTTCAAATGTTTTTGGACTTACGCACCCTCTCAGGAGGACAATAATTTTACGGTACTTCAACCCCCCTCGAGGATACAGCCACTAACAATCTCAGTTACTAATTCAGCTTCCAATCATAATACATATTTATTTACATGTCAGTCAATAAATCCAATTCTTTTTAAAATGCAATAATTGAATGAGAACTTACGTTACTAAAAAGGTCCTTCATAGTTCTTGACTTGAAATAATTGTCCCTTGTGATGGAATATTCAACACAGTCAAGCAGGACATGCTTGACTGTGACTATCTCATCACAAGGGACACAGAACGGAGGATCCTCACCTTTCAAAAGATATTCATGCGTATACCTGGTGTGGCCAATACGACATCGCCGTATAATGACAAATCTGGACTGACAAACCAAGTAGGTGTAACCAACATATGGTTTTATTTCATGTAATTTATTGATATCTACTTGGGTGTCCCACTTCTTCTGCATCAGATCACGGATGTAAGATCTAATGGTAGCTTTATAATCAGTATAGGGAATAAGAAGTGGTGTCACAGATTTGTTGAGTGCTGCCTTAGCAGCAAGGTCAGCCAAAGTGTTACCAGAGATTCCAACATGGCTGGGTAACCAACAGAAGACGATGTCGTATTGACCAGTGGCAAGATAATTATACAATTCAATAATTTCAATTAAAAGTGGATGTTTACATAACAGGTTTTTAATAGCCTGAAGGCACGAAAGAGAGTCAGAGAAAATTATGAACTGTTTATGTTTAGGGTGTCTTTGAATATATTTGAGAGCTGTTAATATGGCGTTTGCTTCTGCAGTAAAAATAGAGCTGTTATATGGTATTCTAGAAGATATTGTTCTGGATCCAATGACCGTGGCACAAGCTACTGCACCATCGTCCTTGGATCCGTCTGTAAATAAGGATTTGTAATTGTTATATTTGTTTTTTAATTGATGGTATTCTTGTTTATATTGTAAGTCATTAGTTTCTGATTTTTTAAATGTAGTTAACGTTAAGTCAACTTGTGGTCTAACCAACTGCCACGGAGGCGAAGAAAGAAGACGGGAAGGAGCTATATTATCTAGCTCAATGCCGGCAGCAGTAATGAAAGGCATAATTCTCAGCCCAAGAGGTGGAACAAGAGATGATTTCTTGTTATATAAATCTTCATAAGGGGAATCAAAGAACACAGTGAAATGCAGGATTAGACTCATCAGAATATAACTTTGTAATATATTGTGAGGATAATCTTATACGGCGTTGTGTAAGAGATGGATCGTCTGCTTCAACGTAGAGACTGTCGATAGGTGAAGTTCTGAAGGACCCAAGACAAAGTCTTAGACCTTGGTGATGGACAGAATCTAATAGTTTCAGGTTGCTTTTGCAGGCTCCGCCATACACGATGGAACCATAGTCAAGTTTTGAGCGGACAAGTGATCGATATAAGTGTAGGAGGGTAGCTTGATCACCTCCCCACTTTGAATTAGAAACGACTTTTAATAAATCCAGCGCCTTCAGGCATTTATTTTTTAAAGATTTGATATGGAGGAGAAACGTTAAATGTGAGTCGAAAATCAGACCCAAGAACTTTGCCTCCTTAACGACTTTGATGGGAGTGTTATTTAAAAACAATTCTGGATCTTTATGCAGTTTGTATTTTCTACAGAAATGTATACAATTGGTTTTCGATTTAGAAAATTTAAAGCCGTTTTCAAGACACCATTTGTTATTTTTGTTTAAGCACAACTGCAGTTGCCGTTCAATAGTATACATATTTTTTCCACGACAAGAAATAATAAAATCATCCACAAAAAGTGATCCATCAATGGAATCATTTAAAACCTTGGATAAACTGTTGATCTTGATACTAAAGAGTGTTACAGACAAAATACTGCCTTGGGGAACACCCTGATCCTGATTATAATGGTCAGACAGGGATGATCCCACTCGGACTTGAAATTGCCTGTCTTTTAAAAATTGTGAGATAAAATGAGGCAAACGACCTCCCAAACCGAAATCATATAAATCCTTTAAAATGCCATACTTCCAAGTGGTATCATATGCTTTCTCCAGATCGAAGAAAATTGATACAACGTGGTGTTTATTTACAATAGCATTCTTAACATAGGATTCTAATCGTACTAAATGATCAATAGTACTTCGGTTTTTCCGGAAACCACATTGAATATCTGTGATAAGATTATTCGTTTCCAAATACCAGACTAATCTATTGTTTACCATTCGTTCCATGGTTTTACAAACGCATCTGGTTAACGATATAGGGCGGTAATTTGAGGGATCTGTATGATCCCGGCCAGGCTTTGGTATGGGTATTACAATGGCATTGTGCCACGACTGAGGAAAATTTCCTGAAATCCAAATACGGTCAAATATTTCCAAAAGTGTCAAAAGACATGTCTCAGGTAAATGTTTCAGTAACTGGTACTGAATGTTGTCATCACCAGCTGCAGTATCATGAGCTTGCTCGAGAGCAGTATGTAGCTCATGTAATGAAAATACTTCATTATAGTCTTCACCGTTATTAGAGTCAAAGTTAATTCTTTGTTTTTCTTGTCGATTTTTATATTTCTGAAATTCAGGTATATAATTTGATGATGATGAATTTCTGGAAAGCGTTTCACCAATTTTATTGGCAATATCACCCTTACCAGTTATCAATTTATCACCTTCTTTAAGATGTTTAACAGAGGATTTGGAACCTTTGCCTTTTATTCTTTGGACCATATTCCACACCTTAGACATGGGTGTGCGCGAATTAATGTTGGAAACATATTTCCTCCAAGACTGGCGCTTGTTTTGTTTATAAGTTCGTCGTGCTTTGGCACTCGTAATTTTAACAGTATTTAAGTTGTGAACGGTAGGATGTCTGCGAAAGTATTTTTCTGCTTTCTTCCTACACTTTCTTGCTTGTTTACATTCTTTGTTGAACCATGGTTTACGACGGTGTGGAATTTCAGAGGACTTAGGAATTGATTGGTCAGCGATTTCATTTAGCTCAGCTGAAAACAACTCTATCGGATCTGATACATTCATAAAGTTTTCCGGTATTAATTTTTCCATACACAGCATTTCATATAAAGGCCAATTAGCTTTATTAAAATTCCACCGTGATAAAGGGGGATCATCATCGGGTTTGATAGCTTTTAGGACAGTTGGGAAGTGGTCACTTCCGCAAAGGTCATCATGAACAGACCAGTCAAATTCGTTGTAAACATTCGAATCAACGAGGGACAGATCAAGTGCAGAATAGGTTCCTGTTCCAGGATGTAAATAGGTGTTTGATTCGTCATTAAAAACACACAAGCTATTATCAAATATAAAATCCTCAATAATCTGACCTTTATGGTTTGTGCTCGTACTTCCCCATAGAGGGTTGTGCCCATTCAAATCGCCCATGATGATACAGGGCTTTGGTAATTGATCATAGAGATTTTGGAGATCAGTTTGTCGGAGAACAGATGAAGGTGGAATGTACAAAGAGGACAGAGTAAACGCAATGTGCAGGCTGAGGCGAATAGCTGCGGCTTGGAGATTGGTATTCAAATGAACATGCTGGGAATGATGTTACGTCTAACTAATATCGATGAACCTCCAGTCGCTTGATCCCCTGGAGGAGAAAAAGAGTGATAACAAGTGTACTGCCTTAAATCAAATGTATCAGTATGTTTGAGATACGTCTCTTGGAGACATAGTGCTGACGGTTTAAGGTCTTGCACTAACAACTGTAGTTCATTAAAGTTATGTTTAAGTCCTCTGCAATTCCATTGTACTAGATTAGCTGAATGGCTCATGGAGGGATAAGTATCTAAGGAGTAGTAACAGGAGATACTGCTCTACCTTTCTTTTTGGGTGAGTGACCATTTGAATGGCCACCAGCGCTCACACGGGTGGATACTTCGGTATCCATATCTTCGAGCAATCCATATTTATTATGAAATTGCACTGTATCTTTTAGTGCTTTTGGCAATCTGTCAGACTGAACATGTTTTTCTCTGTATCCACTTTGGTAGATTTGGACGGTTTGATTTGATTTGAGTCTGTCTGTGTAGAAGATGTTCCTTTCTGTTTTGGTGATGGATCTGTGACCTGTTTGGAACTTACGGTATTTTGTAATTGATCTGATTTGGGATGGTCGGAATGTACCCAGGAAAGATCTGTCTGACAGGATATAGACACCGTGACCTTTTTAGCTACTGAAGCATATGATGGACTTTCTGAAATAGGTGCAAGAAGTCTGGCTTGTGTTCTGGCATCAGAGTAACTCAGTCGTTTTTCACTTTTTAATCTCTGCACAGTGGCCTCATATTTCCAAAGAGGACAGTCTTTAGAATATGCCATATGGTCTCCTTTGCAATTTAAACACTTGATGGTGTTGGTACATGTTTTCCCATCATGGTCAGGTTCTCCGCATCTAAAGCAAGCTAGCTTATTCCTACAAGAATTTTGCCCATGGCCGAACTTCTGACAGTTAAAACAACGAGTAGGGCGTGGGATAAAGAGATCTATACTCATGGAGAAACATCCAACCTTAATAGAAGGAGGCAGAACTGGGGTGTCAAAAGTCAAAAGATATGTATTGGACGGGAATACACGGTCATCTTTACGGTATGTGAATCTTTTTGCCTCAATGACACCTTGACTTCTGAATTGAGAGACAATGTCTTCAACAGAAATGTCAGCGAGACTTCGGTCTCTGTCACGGATTAGTCCTTTGGAAAAGTTACGTGTCTTGTGTGCTGAACATGTAATTGGAATGTCAACTAGTTTGGTTGACGTCATGAGATTAATGGTCTGTGACTTCCTGACACATTCAACCAGAAGACCCCCAGACCGTAATTTGGAAACATTCTTCAACTCACCAGCTTTACCTTGTAGGCCTTTTTCTAACAGAAATGGGGAATAGGAAGCAAGGGTTCGTTCACCTTTTGCTTCCAAAACAAGAAAGCGTGGCCCTCTCAGAATATAACAATTTCGTCACAACATCATCTTCATCAGAGTCAAGCTCAGAATCAGATTCTGAAAGTTGCCGTTTTGGTTTTTTGGGATTTTGCTTACTCATAATGAATAGTAGAATGGTTCATCAAATCTGTTCCCTGCCCACCATGGAGCGCCTACAAGGGCGGTGTCATGCGTAAGCGGAGTTCCAGCAAACTGACACCAAAGGGTTACAGAAATGATATACTCCAGTTAATCCAAAGGATCAACCACACTGGCCCATGAGCCAACGCCTTCTGGGAGTAAGCTCTAGGCAAGAACATAAAACAAATTCATGAACGTTCTGAGTATTCAGAATGAAGGTACCGAGTCAAGATATAACAAAATTACATACCACAGGGCTCGGCGTGACCAGCCGATTGATAGAATCGGGCCCATTCTACCACCCGTCTAGGTGAAGTTAGGGCCAAAGTGGCGTGTTGGGCACAGTAACACTATTCATTGCTCCCATGCCCTCAGCCACCAGGATCCCCTCCTCCACCGACACAGGGGCGCAACCCACGGCAAGCAGGTTGCCCAATTTAGTCGCCTCTTACGACCAGCAATGGGGTGCTGTGGACACATTCTGCCCCGGGTCCACACGGGAGAAGAGCACTTAGCGTTACCCTGCAGCACCCACCACGAGGAGGTGGCTCTTCACGGGTGCCGCCCGGTCTTGATGTTGAGGGCGATGACGACGATGGTGATTATGATAATGTTGATGAAGTTTAGTGGAACATATAAGCTGCACATGGCATACCATATATGTTGTTTTGTTTGTAGTACTGAGTGGAGTGTTGAGCATCGTTTACATCAAACTGAGGTGAAGTCGGACCCGACATTGTATACCTGGAACCAATGCCCGCAGCCACCAGAATCCCTTCCTACACTGATATAGGAACGCAACCCACAGCACACAGGTTGCCCCATTCGCTGCTGATTGTACTGTGGCCTATATGCCCCTAGATCCACACGGTGGTCATCAGCCTTACCCAGCAACCACCGAAATTGTGCCTGCAATTTCTGAATAAATATACAAATATGCTGAAAAAAAACTCAACTGAGAGGGTAATTGCAAAACTATTTTTGAAAAGAAGCAATATTAAAATGGCCCAATTTTGCTTTTTAACAATAAATCATGGTAGGTACCTTTCACACAGACAGCCTTCCCACAATTCGTCTCTAGGCATCTCAACCCTCGGCATGCGCCCAATGTACAAGTGCCAGCCTTGACCTGAAGAGAGATGCCATTAAGTCATTTTAGTGATGCATGCTTATCACCAATTGACCTATAATATAAACAGACTATTTAATGCTAACTCAGCCATTTTGGCTTGCCAACAAAGGAAACCTGAACTGGCATAGAGATCTATATACTCTTGAAAAACCCACACACTTGACACTTTTAAATTTTCTGCTGGAGCATATCATTGGAGGAATCCTTGGTGCTGCACGCTGGAGATCCACTTGGTATTCTTTGTGTTTCTTAACCATTGTCCTTGTGATACTCCGTGGTGGGTGGGGAGCTCGGATGATAAAATCGGATGATGAAACCTAAATAACTTGCCATGGCTTACAATTCCCCAACTAAAAAGAGCAAAAAACTTCTTGAAGATGATCCTGTTGACCATTTCAGACCGTCCAAATACATTGATTACTACTGGACACATTTTCTTGTCATTGAGACCAAAACATTTAAACCCTTTTACTCTGTCTAAGGGTATCCAAGGCACTGAGAGCGATGTAAAGAACATCGGAACATTACGTTCTGGTGCGCTGTTGATTGAATGCACCAAAAGGCAACAGTCAACCAACCGGTTAAACACGGACACTTTTGTTGACACTCCGTTATGTCATGGCCGACAAGACGCTAAATACGAGTAAGGGAATCATTCGAGATCGTGATCAAACGCTGGTAGACATGCCTGAACTTGATGTCGTTTCTGACAAGAGAGATCAGGCTGAACTAGAGGTTAAACAGTTCTCAACCCGTAAAACAAGGCAAATATTCAAACTAATGGCTATGTTTTCTTTCCAGTCACCTACTGTTCCAAAATCACGGCACTGTGAAATCAGTGTGGAAAGTATATTCCAGTCACCTTCGGTCCTTCAAATGATTAAAGATCTTTCATGGTGTAAATACGTGCACATTGTCTGTTCATTTTACTCTTAAAGACTGTCCCGTATGGAAACAGCAGATGGCAGTCAATAAGATAAAATTCACACAAAGCATTAGTTTTGTAGAGGCAAAGAAATTAGTACACAGCTCAGATCAGGTCTGCAAAAAACAACCTAAAACCATCAGATTCTGTCCATTATCAACGTGTAAGACTTTGTCTTGGGTGCTTGTGAGGTTCACTTGTTACTTGTGCCTGATGCACCATCTCTTGATCAGGTTCGTATAAAATTACCCTTGCAGTATATAACAAAACTATATTCTAACAAGTCACACCCTGCATATAACTGTGTCGTCAATCCTCACTATGATGATTTATACAATAAAGAGTCTTCTCTTATTCTGCCTCTTGGTTTAAGTGAGTGTCTGAGTGAGTTAGCATTTAACGTCACATCGGCAGTATTGCAGCCATATCGTGACAAGAACGGTTAATTATAAAAATACAAATGAATTACACATACATTGTAAAACCCTGTCAACGAAGGACAGTAAAATTGACTGGAGCATAACAGAGTAGAATGTAAAACTAGTCATTAGACCTAAAACAATGTATTTATAGAGGACAGTACAATATAAAAATGAGCTATAGGTTGCCAACAACTGAAGGTAGATCACCATACTAAGGACCATGGGGACTTACAGTACATTTGCTTCCTGCATGGACCCTAGTTGGATTTACATCAACCCTTCAGCTGTTAGCAATTTAGAAAAATCTAGCCATATAGTAAATGAACACCTATTCTACGATTAAAAGCTGGAAAACTGAAATTTACTTCAAATGTTTTGAGACTTAAGTACCCTCTCAGGTCAGGAGGACAATTATTTCACGGTACTTCAACCCCCTTTGAGGGTACAGCCACTAACGATTTGAGGTACTAATTCAATCTTCCAATTTTAAAATATTTATCTATTTACAGTTCAGGTAACAAATCTAGTTCCTTTAAAAATGCAATAAACAAATGAGGGTTAATATTGCTAAAACGATCCATCATAGTTTGTGAATTAAAATACTGATCCCTTGTAATGGAATACTCAAAAGAGTAAAGCAAGATATGCTTGAATGTGATTCTTTCATCACAACGTATGCAGAACGGAGGATCCTCGCCTTTCAAAAGGTATTTATGAGTATATCTCGTATGGCCAATACGACCTAGACAAATCTGGACTGACATCCCAAGCGGGTATAATATAAGGTTTTATTGCATGTAATGTATTGATACCCACTTGGGTGTCCAACTTCTTTTGCATTAGATTACGGATATACGATCTAATTGTAGCTTCATAATCAGAGTATGGAATAAGAAGTGGAGTCACAGATTTGTTGAGTGTTGCTTGGCAGAAATGCCTATATCGCTTGGTAACCAACAAAAGATGATGTCGTATTGGCCAGTAGCAAGGTTATCATATAATTCAATTATATCTATTAAAAGTGGATGTTTACATGAGAGGATGTTAATTGCCTGGAGACAAGAAAGAGAATCGGAATAGACAATATACTGTTTATGTCTAGGATGTCTTTCAATATATTTAAGAGCGTTTGCTTCTGCTGTGAAAATAGAACTATTATCCGGTAATCTGAAAGATATTGTTCTGGATCCAATGACAGTGGTACAAGCCACTGCGCCACCATGCTTGGACCCATCTGTAAATAAAGATTTGTATGTATTATAGTTACTTTTTAATTGATTATATTCTTGTTTGTATTGTAATTCATTTGTTTCTGGTTTTTTAAACCTCGTCAGTGTTAGGTCAACTTCGGGTCTAACCAACTGCCAAGGTTGAGACAAAAGTAGACGGGAAGGAGATATATTGGCTAGCTCAATGCCACAAGCAGACAGAAAAGGTTTCATTCTAAGTCCCAGAGGCGGAGCAAGAGAGGGCTTTTTATTGTGTGGATCCTCATAAAGAGGATTGCAGGATTGGCCTCATTAGAATGTAGTTTTGTGATATACTGTAAGGAGAGTTTTATACGTCGTTGAGTAAGAGATGGCTCATCACTGTCAATAGGAGAAGTTCTAAATGACCCAAGACATAGACCTAGACCTTGATGGTGGACAGAATCAAGTAGTTTGAGGTTGCTTTTACAGGCTCCACCATAAAAGATGGAGCCATAATCAAGTTTCGAACGGATGAGAGATCTGTATAAATGGAGTAGGGTAGTTTGGTCTCCTCCCCACTTTGAATTGGAAACAACTTTTAACAAATCAAGTGCCTTCAGGCATTTAGTTTTAAGGGATTTAATGTTTGATGGCTGTGCCATTTAAATATAATTCAGGATCTTTATGCGGTTTATACTTTCTGCAGAAATGCAAACAATTTGTTTTTGTTCCAGAAAATTTAAACTTGTTTTCAAGTGACCAGTTTTCAATTTTATTGAGACAAATTTGTAAGTGCCTCTCTATTGTATCCGGCACCCGTGGCGAACCACCTCCTCGTGAGCTCGTCGACACCCCCGTAGTGGACCTGGGGGGATATTTGGTCCACCAACCTGTTTGTCGTGAGTTGCGTCCCTGTGTCGGAGAAGGAAGGAATCCTGGTGGTTGAGGGCAATAGGGGCTTGCAAACGTGTTCCTGTTGCTCAATACACCACTTTGGCCCTGACTGCGCCTAGACGGGTGGTCGAATGGGCCCGGTTCGACCAATCGGCTGGTCATGCCAAGCCCTGTGCATGGTGTATATATATCATTGCACAAATTCTATTTGGATTTTTACTTTCGGTCTTGGTCTACTTCTTCATTGAGCTTTTCTGATTATAAAATGCATTCTTGAAGTTCTCAACTTTTGCCAGAGTCTTATGCCCAGAAGGTGGTGGCTCATGGGCCACTCTGGTAGATTAATTATTTATAATTCTTCTGCTGGAGTATATCATCAGGGTATCCTTGGTGCTGCAAGCTGGAGGCCCGGTTGCTTTAGCATTGTCCTTGTGATACTCAGTGGTGTTTGGTGAGCTCGGATGATGAACCATATTACACTAACCATGGCTTATGAAACTCCAACAAAAAACCCAAAAACGTCCACTTGATATTGATCTTGTTGATACTGACCATAGACCGTCTACATCGATTATTGTATTGGCCACGTTTCCTTGTTGTCGAGACTCCTGACAAGACACCTTAAAAGTTGAACCCCTTTGCAGTATCCAAAGGTATTCAAGGCATTGCTGGTGATGTGAAGAACATCAGACGCTCACGTTCGGGTGTCCTACTAGTCGAATGCGGGAAAAAGCAGCAAGCAACAAATCTGATGATTAAATCTTTCGTGGGCATTCCCGTCACAGTTTCTGCACACAAAACCTTGAATACAAGTAAAGGTATCGTGAGAGATTGATGACATGTCGGAAATTGATATAGGATCTGAAATGAAGGATCAAGGTGTACTATATGTCAAGCGCTTTTCAACTCGCAGAAACAACGAAACCATCAAAACAAATACGTATCTGTTCACTTTCTCATGCCCAAACGCTCCGAAATCAGTGAAGGCAGGCTACTGCAACATACAAGTTGATACCTACATCCCCAACCCGCTCAGCTGTTTTAAATGCCAGAAATGTGGACACGGTGTAAATACTTGCACATTGTCTGTTGTGTGTGCTCACTGTGGTGAGAAAACACGCACAACAGAAGATTGTGACAGTGATTATAATAATGCACCAATTGCTCAGGCGACCATTCCTCATTTTCTAACCAATGTCCTATTTGGAAAGAGCAAATGGAGATCAATAAATCAAATTTACTCAAAATATCTCTTTTTCCGAGGCCCAAAAACTGGTAAAGAGATCTGATCTTCCAGACAGTTATGCTAGAGTAGCAAAAACATCATCGAGATCTCACTCCAAAACAACATCAACCACAGCCTGCCAAACTACCTTGACTTGGGTAAGTTGCGATTCTCCACAGCTTTTGTACTCTGCTATATCATTACAGACTGAGGAATCACTACCTAGTAACTGAAAGTCTTCCTCTGATCACAAATATTCACCTCAGTCACACTCGAAGTCTCAATCGACAGCTCATAGTCAACAAACGGTGAAAAGTAAACCGAAGTCAAACCCTGATGCTTCAAAACAACAAAGTGGCAGACCTCCTAAAGGGTCACAGAACAAAATTCAACTGTTCAATAAATATGGGTCTCTTGAAGACATGGACTTTTCTGAAAACGTCCATTCTAGGGCACAAAGCTTGTTGCCCTCCAAAAGAGTGCGGGGTAGATCCCCAATAAATTCCCCCAAAAGATATTGTACAGTGGAACTGCAGAGGATTGAGGACTAAATTACATGAATTACAGCTATTAGTCCACGATTTTACACCTTCAGCGTTATGTCTCCAAGAGACATATTTAAAGCAAACAGATACATTTGACCTTCGTCAGTTTAATGCATATCATTGTTTTTCACCTCGGTGTGATTGGGCCACGGGCGGATCATCCATTCTAGTCAGACAAAACGTTATTTAAAGCCCTGTTTCACTTAATACTAATATGCGGGCTGTTGCAGTCAGAATTATTTTACATGTAGCATTTACGCTATGCACTCTTTATATTTCGCCGTCTTCGACGTTTGCCAAAACTGATCTTCAAGCTCTATATGACCAAGTCCCGAAGCCCTGTATTATAATGGGAGATTTAAATGGGCACAACCCACTCTGGGGTAGTGTAACTACAAACACTAAAGGTAAATTGTTGGAGGACTTTTGATCTGACAATGATTTATGTATTTATAATGATGGTTCCAACACATATTGACATCCTGGTACAAGGACTTATTCTGCTGTGACTTGTCATTGACAAATTCAGAACTACTAAATGAATTTGAATGGTGAGTCCACGATGCCCTCTGTGGACGTGACCATTTTCCTACTGTATTCAAAGCTGTAACTCCATCCGATGTTCCTCCATCATCAAGGCAAAGTTTTAAAAAGGTAAACTGGGCTTTGCATGAAACATTGTGTGCTGACAAACTTAAACCTGAACGTTTTATTGACGTTCCTGATGCTATTAAATGCTTTTCTGATGAACTGACGTCCATAGCTGATGAGTGTATACCAAAGTCCGCTGCAGTTCCACACATAAGAAAACCATGGTTCAACGATGAATGCAAGCAAGCTAGGAAGGCAAGGAAAAAAGCAGAACATTATTTCCGTCGCCATCCTATGGAGCATAATTTAAATAAATTTAAAATTTTAAATGCTAAAGCACGGCGTACCTTTTAAACAGAACAAACGCCAATCTTGGCAAAACTATGTATCTAAAATACATTTTCGGACACCCATGTCCAAAATATGGAATATGGTCCAGAAAATTAAAGGTAAAGGTGCTAAATCTAGTGTTCATCATGTTAAACATGGAGATAAAGTACTTACCGATAAATTAGATATCGCAAATAAACTGGGTGAAACCCTTGCTAAATACTCTTCCTCTTCTAATTATTTACCTAAATTCCAGCTGTATCAAAAACAAGAAGAAAACAAAATTATTAATTTCATCTCAGATAACGGGGAAGATTATAATGAAATTTTTTCTATTCATGAACTCCATACTGCTCTTGATCAAGCTCATCATACTGCTACAGGAGCTGATAACATACATTATCACCTCCTGAAGCACTTACAGAATCCTGCCTAGAAACTCTTCTCAATATTTTTGATGATATTTGGACATCGGGTAACTTTTCTCCATCATGGCGCGATGCCATTGTAGTACCCACACCTAAACCTGGACGTGATCATACCGATTCATCCAATTATCGGCCGATTTCGTTAATTAGCTGTGTTTGCAAGACCATGGAACGCATGATAAATAATCGACTTGTTTGGTACTTGGAAACAAATAACCTTATAACTGATATACAGTCTGGTTTCCGGAAAAAAACACAAGTACTGTGTCGATCACTTAGTGCGTTTAGAATCATTTGTTAAAAATGCACTAATTAATAAACAACATGTTGTGATCTCTTTGATCTCGAAAAAGCATATGACACAACCAGGAAATATGGTATCTTAAGAGACTTACATGACTTCGGCTTGCGAGGTCGTTTGCCTCAATTTATAGGCAACTTTTTAAATAACAGACAGTTTCAAGTTCGAGTGGGTTCTACCCTGTCTGATCATTACAATCAGGATCAGGGTGTTCCACAAGGCAGTATTTTGTCTGTCACACTTTTTAGCATCAAGATAAATAGTTTATCAAAAGTTTTAAACGATTCAATCGATGGACCGTTATTTGTGGATGATTTTAATATTTTTTGTCGTGGGAAAAATATGCATACTATTGAACGGCAACTGCAGTTGTGTTTAAAGAAAATAAATAAATGGTGTCTTGAAAACGGCTTCAAATTCTCTCAATCCAAAACTAATTGTATACATTTTTGCAGAAAATATAAGCCACATACGGACCCAGAACTATCTCTAGATGGCACTCCCATCAAAGTTGTAAAGGAGACCAAGTTCTTGGGCCTAATCATTGACTCCCATTTAACATTTCTGCCTCATAAGAAGTCCCTTAATACTAAATGCCTGAAGGCTCTCGATCTGTTGAAGGTTGCCTTCAGGCATTTAACTTTAAGAGATTTAATGTGTAGTAAGAAGGTTAAATGAGAATCGAAAATTATACCCAAGAATTTAGCCTCCTTTACAACTTTGATGGGAGTGCCATTTAAAGATAGCTCTGGGTCCTTATGCGGTTTATATTTTCTACAAAAGTGTATACAATTAGTTTTTGTTTGAGAAAATTTAAAGCCGTTTTCAAGGCACCATTTATTTATTTTATTTAAACACAACTGTAATTGCCGTTCAATGGTGCGCATATTTTTACAACGACAAGAAATATTAAAATCATCCACAAATAGTGATCCATCGATTGAATCAGTTAAAACCTTTGATAGGCTGTTGATCTTAATACTAAACAGAGTGACAGACAAAATACTGCCTTGTGGGACGCCCTGATCCTGAGTATAATGGTCAGACAGGGTTGAACCCACTCGGACTTGAAATTGCCTGTCATTTAAAAAGTTGGATATAAATTGAGGGAAGCGGCCTCGTAATCCAAAGTCGTGTAAATCTTTTAAAATCCCATGTTTCCATGTCGTATCGTATGCTTTTTCTAGATCGAAAAAAATTGACACAATATGTTGTTTATTAATTATGGCATTCTTAACAAAAGATTCTAAACGCACGAGATGATCGATGGTACTTCTGTTTTTACGGAAACCACATTGTATATCTGTTATTAGGTTACGAGTCTCCAAGTACCAAACAAGTCGATTATTTATCATGCGTTCCATGGTTTTGCAAACGCAGCTGGTTAGCGAAATTGGTCTATAATTCGATGGATCAGTATGATCACGTCCAGGTTTAGGGATGGGTACAATTATGGCATCTCGCCACGAAGGAGGAAATTTTGCAGTTGTCCAAATGTCATCAAACATTTGTAAAAGTGTCTCTAAACAGGATTCTGGCAAGTGCTTCAGAAGTTGATAGTGTATACCATCAGCTCCAGAAGCAGTATCGTGAGCTTGGTCAAGAGCAGTATGAAGTTCATGTATTGAAAAGGTTTCATTGTAATCTTCCCCATTCTCCGAAGTAAAATTAATATATTTCTTTTCCTGCTGTTTTTGATATTTTTGGAATTCAGGTACATAATTTGACGAGGAAGAATTTTTCGCCAAAGTCTCACCAAGTTTATTAGCAATATCTGATTTATGAGTCAATAACTGATTCCCATCTTTAAGATGGTGAATACTAGATTTAGAGCCCTTACCTTTTATTTTCTGGATCATGTTCCATACCTTTGAAACTGGCGTACGTGAATTTATTTTTGAAACGTAATTTTGCCATGACTGCCGTTTATTTTGTTTAAAAGTACGCCTTGCTTTAGCATTTAATCATTACATTACGAATAAACAAGAATGTGAAGGAAAAAAGTGTATAGTTTGTTCTTGTATCATCAGTTTGAAGCCACATTTAACATTGTGATATCCACAGAATGATGCGTCAACAATTTACTTTTGTTGTCTTGTCATCTAAGCAATGATACGAATCTACTATTCCTTCCCCAGGCACATTCAGATTGAATTATAATACCTCGTGAAAGCTAAGTTTCAGTCAGGAATGGAAACCAACACATGACCATAGCTTCGTGTCAGTTTCCATCACCGGAGCTTAGAGTATACATTATGGATTCTATTTGGAAACTAGGTCACCCAGTTTTACTGAATGGATACCAACTGGACGTCAGGATGTCAGGATGTCAGGATGGTAAACAATTACACATTTTATGTTACTTAGTTCAAAACAGCGCAATGGAAACCAACATGAAACTACATTTTCTACTTTTATGTTGATTTCCACTTAGTGAGATCTGAGAGTTGCAAATTGCAGGTATGGAAACCAACATGAAACCCCTGAACTTAGTTTCATTTTGGTTTCCATTTACAGAAATACCAAAATCACATTTCCAAAATGGAATCTAGTTGGAAACTCAGTGAGTTTCAGGGAATGGAAACGAACTGGATTCCGCAATTACCCACATTACGGATGGTTTCCAGGTTTCTGGAAACCAAGTCATTTTTGTAGTGATGGACGTCTCCGAAAACGTCCATTCTAGGGCCCACAGTTTGTCGCCCTCAAAAAAGTTCGGGGTAGATCCCTGATCAACCCACCTAAAAGATAATGTTTTCCAACAATATTGTACAGTGGAATTGTTGACGATTAAGGACTAATTTTAATGAATTACAGCTACTAGTCCAAGACTTTGCACCATCAGCTGTCTGCCTACAGGAGACGTACCTCAAACAGACAGATACTTTTACTTTACGTCAGTTTGATGCATATCATTCTTTCTCACCTCCGGGTGATCGAACCACCGGTGGATCATCGATCCTTGTTAAGCAGAATGTTATTCACAGCCCAGTAACACTAAAAACTAACTTTCAAGCCGTTGCAGTGAGACTAACTCTTCATATTGCTTTTACAATATGCTCACTGTATATTCCGCCTTCTTCCACACTTCATTTGTCCGATCTTCAAGCTCTTTATGATCAACTTCCGAAACCCTGCATTATAATGGGTGATCTTAATGGCCATAATCCACTCTGGGGTGATACAAATACCAACACTAAAGGTAAAACACTGGAAGATTTTATCTCCAATAACGATTTGTGTATATACAACGATGGTTCGAGTACTTACCTGCATCCTGCAACCGGCACCTACTCTTCTCTGGATTTGTCTCTTGCATACTCTACTGTACTTAATGGATTTGAATGGTCAGTCCACAATGACCTTTGTGGAAGTGATCACTTTCCTACGATACTATCAGGAACTTCTCCAACTGATTCTGCATCTCACACACGATGGAATTTTTCCAAAGCAGATTGGTCCTTATTTCAAACCTTATGCACATCTAGACTAAGACCCGAATGTTTCTTGGATATTGCTGATCCTATTCAGGTGTTTTCTGATGCCTTAAATAAAATTGCTGATGAGTGTATACCAAGGTCCTCTACAGCTCCACATGTACGGAAGCCATGGTTTAATGCAGACTGCAAAAATGCTAGGAAAGCAAGGAAAAAGGCAGAGAAATATTTTCGTCAACACCCAACTGTCCATAACTTAAATAAATTTAAAATAATAGATGCAAAGGCACGTCGTACCTTCAAGCAAAGCAAACGGCAATCCTGGAGGAACTATATTTCCAAAATTAATTCACGAAAGCCTATGTCCAAAGTATGGAACATGATTCAGAGAATAAAAGGCAAATGCACAAAATCGGCTGTTCACCATCTTAAAGATGGTGAAAATTTAATTACGGATAAATGTAAAATTGCAAATAAAATTGGCGAAACTCTTGCCAAAAATTCTTCATCAGCAAATTATGTTCCTCAGTTTCAGAGATATCAGAAACAACAGAAAAAGACAAAACTTAATTTAGAATCAAATAACAGTGAAGATTATAATGAAGTGTTTTCATTACATGAGCTACATACTGCTCTTGAGCAAGCTCATGACACTGCAACGGGTGATGATAATATACATTACCAGTTACTGAAACACTTACCTGAGCCATGCCTGGTCACACGTTTAGACATATTTGATAAAATATGGACGTCTGGAAAATTTCCTCCTTCATGGCGTAATGCCATTGTAGTCCCGATACCCATACCTGGCAGGGATCATACAGATCCATCAATTTATAGACCGATATCTCTCACTAGCTGTGTCTGTAAAACCATGGAACGTATGGTTAATAATAGACTAACGTGGTATCTTGAAACCAATAACCTGATCACAAATATTCAATGTGGTTTCAGAAAAAATCGAAGTACCATTGATCATTTGGTCCGTTTAGAATCCTTCGTGAAAAATGCTATGGTCAATAAACAACACGTAGTATCGATTTTCTTTGATCTCGAAAAAGCTTATGATACGACCTGGAAGCATGGTATTTTGAAGGATTTACATGACTTTGGCTTGAGAGGCCCTCTGCCTCTTTTTATATCAGAGTTTTTAAAAGACATGCAATTTCAAGTCCGAGTAGGTTCAACCCTGCCTGATCATTATAATCAGCATTTTGTCTGTTACATTATTTAGTATTAAGATCAACAGTTTGTCGAAGGTTTTAAACGATTCCATTGATGGATCACTTTTTGTGGATGATTTTAATATTTCTTGTCGAGGTAAAAATATGCATACTATTGAACGACAACTACAGTTGTGTCTAAATAAAATAAACAAATGGTGTCTTGAAAACGGATTTAAATTTTCTAAATCCAAAACTAATTGTATACATTTTTGTAGAAAATATAAGCCGCATAAGGACCCTGAATTATCTTTAAATGGCTCTCCCATCAAAGTTGTCAAGGAGGCCAAGTTCTTGGGTTTAATTTTCGATTCTCATTTAACCTTCTTACCGCACTTTAAATCCCTCAGAGCTAAATGCCTGAAGGCACTTGATTTGTTGAAAATTGTTTCCAACTCCAAGTGGGGAGGGGATCAAACTACCCTCTTACACATATATCGATCACTGGTCCGTTCAAAACTCGACTATGGCTCAATCGTATATGGTGCAGCCTGCAAAAACAACCTTAAACTTCTTGATTCTGTCCACCATCAAGGCCTAAGAGTGAGTGAGTGAGTGAGTTAACATTTAACGTCACATCGGCAGTATTACAGCCATATCGTGACGAGAGCATTCTTAAAAAGGAATCTATGTATATCATAAAAACCTGTCAACGAAGGACAGTAAAACAACTAGAATATCACAATGCGAAATAAAACTAGCGTGAAAAGTTAAAACTAATATTCCTATTGAGACAAAACAATATAAAAACAGGCTATATAGATCACCAACAACTGAAGGTAGATCACCATACTAGGGGCCATGGGGACTTACAGTACTTCTGCTACCTGCATGGTCCCTAGCTGGATTTACATCATCCCCTCAGCTGCTGGTGATTGCATGCAAGATTAGCCACAAATTAAAATGACACATATTCTACGGCTAAGACAAAATGGAAGATCAAATTTGACTTCAAATGTTTTGGGACTTACGTACCCTCTCAAGAGGACAATAATTTTACGGTGCTTTAACCCCCTTCGAGGATACAGCCACTAACACTCTAAGTTACTAATTCAAACTTCCAAGCATAAAATATTTTTCTATTTACAATTCATTTAGCAAATCTAATTCTTTTAAAAATGCAATAATTAAATGAGAGCTAACAGAATTAAAAAGATCCTTCAAAGTTTGTGAATTAAAATATTTATCCCTTGTGATGGAATATTCAACACAGTCAAGCAGGACATGCTTGACTGTGATTCTTTCATCACAAGGGATACAAAACGGAGGATCTTCACTTTTTAATAGATACTCGTGAGTATACCTCGTATGGCCAATGCGACATCGGCGTATAATGACTTCTTCAAATCTGGACTGACAACCCAGGTAAGTATAACCGATATAAGGTTTTATTTCATGTAATTTATTTATACCTACTTGAGTGTCCCACCTCTTCTGCATCAGATCACGGATACACGTTCTAATGCAAGCTTTGTAATCTGAATATGGAAGAAGAAGTGGTGTCACAGATTTGTTGAGTGCTGCCTTGGCAGCAAGATCGGCCATCACATTCCCAGAAATACCTACGTGACTGGGTAACCAACAAAAGACGATGTCGTATTGGCCAGTAGCAAGAGTATTATACAGTTCCATGATTTCTATTAAAAGTGGATGTTTACCGGAAATATTTTTAATAGCTTGAAGGCAAGAAAGAGAGTCGGAATATATTATATAATGTTTACGTTTCGGGTGTCTTTGGATATATTTTAGAGCTGTTAATATGGCGTTAGCTTCTGCTGTAAAAATAGAACTATTATCTGGTAATCTAGAAGATATTGTTCTGGATCCAATGACAGTAACACAAGCAGCTGCACCACCGTCTTTGGACCCATCTGTAAATAATGATTTGTAATTGTTACATGTGTGTTACAATTTATTATATTCTTGTTTATACTGTAATTCATTGGTTTCTGATTTTTTAAATGTAGTTAATGTTAGGTCAACCTGTGGCCTGACCAACTGCCAAGGGGGAGAGGAAAGAAGACGGAAAGGAGCTATATTGTTCAGCTCAATACCAGCAGCAGCAATAAACGGCTTTATTCTGAGCCCAAGAGGTGGAACAAGAGAAGACCTTTTGCTATACAAATCCTCATAAAGAGGATTGAAGACACAGTTATATGCAGGGTTCGATTCGTTAGAGTATAGTTTTGTGATATATTGTAAAGATAATTTGATACGGCGTTGTGCAAGAGATGGTTCATCGGCCTCAACGTAAAGACTGTCAATAGGTGAAGTTCTGAAGGACCCAAGACATAGTCTTAGACCTTGGTGATGGACAGGATCAAGAAGTTTAAGATTACTTTTGCAGGCTCCACCATAGACGATGGAGCCATAATCAAGTTTAGAACGAACGAGTGATCGATACAGGTGGAGAAGAGTAGCTTGATCCCCTCCCCATTTTGAATTTGAAAGTACTTTCAACAAGTCAAGAGCTTTCAGGCATTTAGTTTTAAGTGATTTAATATGTGGTAAAAACGTTAAATGTGAATCAAAGATTAGACCCAAGAATTTGGCTTCCTTCACAACCTTAATGGGCGTCCCATCTAGAGACAGTTCAGGGTCTTTATGTGGTTTGTATTTACGACAAAAATGTATGCAGTTAGTTTTCGATTTAGAAAATTTAAAGCCGTTTTCAAGACACCATTTATTAATCTTCTTTAAACACAACTGCAATTGCCGTTCAATGGTATGCATATTTTTACCACAACAAGAAATATTAAAATCATCCACAAATAAGGATCCATCAATTGAATCGTTTAAAACTTTTGATAAACTGTTGATCTTGATGCTAAAAAGAGTGACTGACAAAATACTGCCTTGTGGAACACCCTGATCCTGATTGTAATGATCAGACAGGGTAGAACCCACACGGACCTGGAATTGTCTGTTATTTAAAAACTTGGCAATAAATTCAGGCAAACGACCTCGCAAACCGAAGTCATGTAAATCTCGTAAAATGCCATATTTCCAGGTAGTGTCATATGCTTTTTCAAGATCAAAAAAGATAGACACAGCGTGTTGTTTGTTAATTAGTGCGTTTTTTACAAATGATTCTAAACGCACTAAGTGATCGACAGTACTTCTATTTTTCCGGAAACCACATTGTATATCTGTGATAAGGTTATTTGTTTCCAAATACCAAACAAGTCGATTATTTATCATGCGTTCCATGGTCTTGCAAACACAGCTAGTTAACGAAATCGGCCGATAATTGGACGGATTTGTATGATCACGTCCAGGTTTAGGTATTGGTACTACTATAGCATCACGCCACGAAGAAGGAAATTTCCCGGAAGTCCAAATATCATCAAATATATACAAGGGCGTCTCTAAACAGGATTCTGGTAAGTGCTTCAGGAGTTGATAATGTATGTTATCAGCTCCTGTAGCAGTATCATGAGCTTGATCAAGAGCAGTATGGAGTTCATAAATAGAAAAAGTTTCATTGTAATCTTCCCCATTATCTGAGTTGAAATTAATAGTTTTCTTTTCTTGTTGTTTTTGATATTGCTGGAATTTAGGTAAATAATTAGAAGAGGAAGAGTGTTTAGCGAGGGTTTCGCCCAGTTTATTTGCGATATCTGATTTATCAGTAAGTACAAGGCCTAAGACTTTGTCTGAGGACTTTCAGAACTTCACCCATTGAAAGTCTATACGTTGAGGCCGATGAACCAACTCTTACACAACGTCGTATAAAACTGTCTTTACAATACATTACTAAATTATATTCTAATGAATATAATCCTGCGTATAACTGTGTGTTCAATCCGCTTTATCAGGATTTGTATCACAAAAAGGCTTCTCTTGGTCACAGAATTAAACCATTTATTTCTTCTGCCGGTATTGAGCTGGAACATATATCGCCTTCCCGTCTTCTTTCTTCACCTCCTTGGCAATTGGTTAGGCCACAAGTTGACCTACCATTAACATCATTTAAAAAATCAGAAACAAATGATTTACAATATAACCAAGAATATCATCAATTAAAACATAAATATAGCAATTACAAACCTTTCTTTACAGATGGATCCAAGGACGGTGGCGCAGTTGCTTGTGCTACTGTCATTGGATCCAGAACAATATCTTCTAGATTACCAGATAATAGTTCTATTTTTACAGCTGAAGCTAACGACACCCTAAACGTAAACAATATATAGTCTATTCCGATTCTCTTTCTTGCCTTCAGGCTATCAAAAATATTTCTTGCAAAAAATCCACTTTTAATAGAAATGATTGAATTGTATCATGATCTTGCAACTGGCCAATACGACATCGTCTTCTGTTGGTTACCCAGCCATGTGGGGGTCTCTGGTAACACATTGGGTGACCTTGCTGCTAAGGCAGCACTCAACAAATCTGTGACACCACTTCTTATTCCATACACTGATTATAAAGCTAGCATTAGAACTTACATCCGTGATCTGATGCAGAAGAAGTGGGACACACAAGTGGGCATAAATAAATTACATACTCTCTTGCTTGACTGTGTTCAGTATTCCATCACAAGGGATCAGTATTTTAATTCACATACTATGAAGGATCTTTTTAACAGTGTTAGTCCTCATTTAATTACTGCATTTTTAAAGGAATTAAATTTGTTAACCGAACTGTAAATAGATAAATATTTTAAAATTGGAAGATTAAATTAGTAACTCAAATCGTTAGTGGCTGTACCCTCAAAGGGGGTTGAAGTACCGTAAAATAATTGTCCTCCTGAGAGGGTACGTAAGTCCAAAAACATTTGAAGTAAATTTCAGTTTTCCAGCTTTTTAATCGTAGAATAAGTGTGTTTTTACTTTATGGCTAGATGTGTCTAAATTCCTAAGAGCTGAAGGGATGATGTAAATCCAGCTACGGTCCATGCAGGAAGCAAATGTACTGTAAGTCCCCATGGTCCTTAGTATGGTGATCTACCTTCAGTTGTTGGCAAGCTATAGCTCATTTTTATATTGTACTGTCCTCTATAGATACATTGTTTTAGGTCTATTGACTAGTTTTATATTCTATTCTGTGATATTCTAGTTAGTCAGTTTTACTGTCCTTCGTTGACAGGGTTTATCAATGTCCGTGCTAGTAATTCATTTGTATTTTTATAATTAATCGTTCTCGTCACGATATGGCTGCAATACTGCCGATGTGACGTTAAATACTAACTCACTCACTCACCCACTCTTATATCCGTGATCTGATGCAAAAGAAGTGGGACACCCAAGTAGGCAAAAATAAATAACATGCGATAAAACCCTGTATTGGTTATACCTACTTGGGTTGTCAGTCCAGATTTGAAGAGGACATCATGCGACGATGTCGCATTGGCCACACAAGAATATATACTAAAAGGTGTGGATCCTCCGTTCTTTATCCCTTGTGATGAAGGAGTCACGGTCAGGCATATCTTGCTTGACTGTGTTGAATTCTCCGTCACAAGGGATAAATTTTTCAATGTCAAAACTATCAAGGACCTATTTACCACTGTTAGTTGTCATTTAATCATTGTTTTTTTAAGGGAAATTGATTTCATGGTCGAGTTTCGAGCAATATGTTTCTGTAGATAGATATATTTTAATGATTGGTAGTTTAGATTAGTAACTTGAATTGTTAGTAGCTGTACCCTCAAAGGAGGTTGAAACATTGTAAAATTATTGTCCTCCTGAGAGGGTACGCAAGTCCACAAACATTTGATGTAAACATAAGTCTACCAGGCTTTTAATCGTAGTATTCGTGTTATTTTAATCTTGACTAGCATTTCATACACTCTCCAGCGGCTGAAGGGATGATGTAAATCCAACTAGGGTCCATGCAGGTAGCCAAGGTTCCAGTCGTTGGAGATCTGTGGTCTGTTTGTATATTGTTTTGTCCAGATAAAATTGTAACTGTGATGTTCTAGTTGTTTTACTGTCCTTTGACGACAGGTTTATTTATGAAATACATATCTTCCGTTTCAGTATTAAATGTTCTCGTCAAGATATGCCTGAACTATTGTCGATGTGACGTTAACTCACTCACTCACTCCTCCAGTATTTCAGCTTAATTTATGTTTTGTTGTACTACCCCAGTGCGGGTTGTGTCCATTTAAATCTCCCATAATAATGCGGGGCTTTGGGAGTTGATCATATAGAGCTTGAAGATCGAGTTGTGAATCGTTGAAGACGGAGAAACATAGAGAGAACATAATGTAAACGCAACGTGCAAAGTGAGTCGCACTGCAACAGCCTGAAGATTAGTAGTAAGTGTAACTGGGCTGTGGATAACCTTCTGTTTAATTAGAATGGAATACCCTCCAGTGGCCGTGTCACCCATAGGCGAAAAACAATAGTATGCACTGAACGGACGTAAGTTAAGAACATCTGTCTCTTTCAAATATGTCTCCTGCAGACAGAACGCAGAGGGTGATAAATCTTGGATTAAAAGTTGTAATTCATGGAAATTAGTCCTTAGTCCCCTACATTTCGACTGTACAATAGGATTATGATAAGCTATCGTTTGGGAGGATTTATTGGGAATCTTCCCCGTACTTTTGTGGATGGCGACAAGCTGTGTGCCCTGGAGCGGACGTTTTCAGTCACGTCCATGTCCTCAAGGGATCCATATTTGTTGTATAAATTGATTTTATTGTCTGACCCTTTGGGGGCTCTGCCACTAAGTTTTTACAAAGAATCTGGCTTTGTACCTTTGCCTTTAGAGAGTTGTTTAGACTTTGTAGGCTGAGATGATGCGTTAAGATCAGAGGTTGTTTCACATTGGCTTTGAGATGTACTAGGAACTGATTCTGCTGTTTGGGTCGATATTTGCAGGTGAGAATATCAGAGGAGATTCCGTTTTAACCCAGGTCAGGTTTGTCTGACAGCATACAGATGACGTTGTTGTTTTAGCGGTTACTGCTTCTGACCGTGTTCTGGTGATAGAAGCATAGGTCTCCTTATGTTCTGAGCTTTGAACTAGCTTTTCAGCTTCCGCAAAACTAACGTTTTGAATGAATTGTATTCTGTTTATCTCCATTTGATGTTTTCAAACAACTTTTAGAGTAGGAGGAGTGGTCACCAGCACAGTTTGTACATTTTTTAACATTACTGTCACAATCTGTTTTATGTGTCTTTTCGCCACAATGAGCACATACAACAGACAATGTGCAAGTATTGATGCCATGACCGAACTTTTGACATTTAAAACACCTCAGAGGGTTTGGAATGTACGGTTCCACATCGATGTTACAATAGCCTGCTTTAAGAGATTTTGGAGCAGTTGGTGAGGAAAAGGAGAACAGGTAAGTATTTGTGTTTGTAACAACATCATTCTTCCAGATTGTGAAACGTTTTACGTTGAATACGCCCTGATCTTTCATCTCAGAGATGATATCAAGCTCTGTCATATCCGCAAACAATCGGTCACGATCTCTTATGATCCCCTTGCTCGTATTGAGTGTTTTATGAGTGTTTTTACTGCAACGCCTACAAACAATTCTGTGCTCATTCGATTTGTGGCTTGTTGCCTTTTCCCACATTTAACCAACAAAGCACCGGAACGCAAACGTCTATTCGTAACATCACCTGCAAGGCCCTGTATACCCTTGGATATGGCAAAAGGGTTCAACTTTAATGGAGTCAGTTACAAGAAATCGTGGCCAGTATTCAATTGACGTGGGCAGTCTTTGATCTGTATCAATTGCATCAGTGTCTAGTTGTCGTTTGTTTTTGTTTTTTTTCAAAAGCCATGGTTAATTTCCAATAGTTCGTCATCCGAGCTCCCCACCCACCACTGAGTATCACAAGGACACACAATGCTAAAAAGAAGTGGGTCTTCAACTTGCAGCACCTAGGATACTAGGATGATATACTCCAGCAGAAGAGTTATTAATAACACATCTACCAGATTGGCCCATGAGCCACCGCCTTCTGGCATAAGACTCTAGGCAAAGTGCAAACATCAAACATCAAAACATAAACATGTTCAGAGAACAATTCGGCCAAGACCACAAGTAACAACATTTTCCAAACAGATGAGTGTAGTGACAAAAATTTAAGTCCGTACAAAGGGCTTGGCGTGACCAGGCGATTGATAGAAACTGGCGGATTCTACAACCCGTCTAGGCGAAGTAAGGGCCAAAGTGGTGTGTTAGGCAAATGGAACGCAGTTAAAAGAAGAACTGCCCTCACCAGGATCCCGTCCTCAACCGACACGGGAAGCAACCAACGGCAAACAGGTTGCCCAAATTAGTCGCTTCTTACGACAAGCAACGGGGTGCTGCGGACACATTCTGTCCCGAGTCCACACGGGAACTAACAATTGAAGGTAGATCACCATACTAGGGACCATGGGGACTTACAGTACTTTTGCTACCTGCATGGACCCTAGCTGGATTTATATCGTCCCCTCAGCCGTCAGCAATTTTTGAAATCTAGCCATACACTTATTCTACGATTAAAATCCTGGAAATTTAGAACTTACGTACCCTCTTAGGAGGACACTAGTTTTACATTACTTCAACCCCCCTTGAGGATACAGCCACAAACAGGCACAGATATGAACTTAAACTTCCAATAATAAAATATGTATCTGTTTACAATTCAGTTAATAAATCTAATTCCTGTAAAATGGAATGATTAAATGAGAACTTGTGTTATTAAAAGGATCCTTCATAGTTCGTGAATCAAAATACGGATCCCTTGTGATGGAATACTCAACACAGTCAAGTAGGATATGCTTGACTGTGATTCTTTCATCAAAAGGGGGATCCTCGCCTTTCAATAGTTATGCGTGAGTATATCGTGTATGGCCAATACGATATCGTCGTAAAATAACCTCTTCAAATCTGGACTGACAACCCAAGTAGGTGTAACGAATACACGGTTTTAATTGATGTAATTTGTGTACATTCTTCTTTTTGTTAACTGGTGTAGGTGCTGTTTGAGTTTCAGAGAATTATGATGTTTTTCAACAGGAAGAAACAGAAAGAGGGTCCTGAATACTCATAGGTGTCCGAGCTGTCAGCCAGGTCAAGTCTATTTGGCAGTCAATAGATTTAGTGGAAGGTCTCGTCACCTCTGCATATGCTGACTTACCTCTCAATAAAGTGTTACCGGAGGGTGTACCTGAAGTTGCCAGCTTCCTTGCTTCTGGAAAGCTTGCATTTTTTTCAGTTTGATTACGTTGGACACTCATTTCAAAATGTCATACTGGACACTCTTTAAAAGATGACATGTGAGAGCCAGAACAAGTTATACGTTTGATTTCAGACGAACATGTGTTGCTGTCGTGATCTTCGGCAGCACAGCAAGAACGGGAAGCATGATTTTTTTTACAAACTTCTGACAGTGAAAACACCTCAGTGGATTTGCAACATACATGTCAATTCTCAAAGAGAAGCATCCTACTCTAATTGAGTGAGGTAAACTGGATACACCAAACATAAGCAAGTAAGTATTCGAGGGTGAATATATTCCATCCTTCTTAAAAGTGAACCGCTAAGCCTCGACCACTCCTTACATACATCCCTGACGTACAATTGTAGCAATGGAGAGATCAGCACGACTCTTAGCTCCGTCACGGTTGATTTCTTTAGTGAAATTTAAAGACTTGTGTGCATTGCATTTTACAGAAATATTTGTGAATGATTTTGCTTCCCGAAGATTAGCTGCTTGCTCTCTCTTTAGACATTCTAAGAACATTGAACCAGATCTAGTTTTGTTAACATTCTTGACAGTCACAGTAATTCCTTGAATTGATTTCTCTAGTAGAAAGGGAGAACTAGAAGTTAACTTTTTCTCACTTGATTCAGTGACAATGAATCCAGGCCATGTGGTACGTTCAAAGTAACAAAGTCTGGTCTCATAATCAGTATCAATGATAACGTTTTTGCTTCTTGGGGTTTGGATTTGCCATGGTAATAGATTAGTGTTTCGTCCTCCTGACTCCCAACCCACCATGGAGTGTCAGGCGGCACTGTGGTTAGTCTTAAGCAGAACACCAGACTCATTCTTTAAAAAAAAATAAATAAAACACTTGTGGGGTTAATTCATAACAAGCGCTTAAAAGCAACCAAAAAAACCCGTCTGCTTCACTCTTACCCGCAAAGAAACAACAGATAGTTTACTAACTCTGTCGCCCGTGCCCTGCAGTGACGGTATTTGATGATGACGATTGTCATTTAGTTGCATAGAAAATGTGTAGGTAGCTCGTCATTTTGCTGATTTCTCGACGTACACAAAGACATCCCGAATTGTTGTGTTGCCGGCAATTGCTGCTCAGTGATGGTGTCACTATGCACAGATTTCCACCAGACCCGGTCGTGCTAAATGGGTGAGTTTGTGACTTTATCCAAGGTTTTTTGCTTACTGAAGATGATGACACGATACAACATTAAACTGACGGTGAAGACAGTATAATTATGCAATACAGCATAAGTTCATCAACTTCAGTAACTTGACTGACATGACAACAGTGCATATATAAGTACACAACCTCAATCTGCCAGTGCACTAATGGTGTCTTGTAGTTTTGACAGACAGACTTGTTTTTTTCAATACTGCATGCAATGTGACCTAGGGTACAATTACACAACAGCATATTATTTTGCCACGTGGAATTGATATGAAGAATAAACTAACAATTAAGAACGGCATGCTTCAATTATATGCTTTAAATATAATGATAGTAAACAAATAAGTTTGATTAAGTTACATTTGTTTGGCACAAAAGAAGCTAACCATGGTAAATATTTCGTTCGGAGTGCAGAAAATTTTGGACAGCTAAATAGTATGTGGACTTCATCTTCGATATAGAGATTCGCACAATATTCACAACAGATGTTATAGCAGCAGATGTTTCTCCTTCCTTTATGTATTTACCATCGGATTGTTCAATGCTATTCTAAATTTACAAAATACACATAGCAAAAACTTGTCTTGAAGACAAGTGATATATCTTTCTGTGTTAAAATCAGTTTTAAATCTCGAGTATAACGACAGAAAACGTGAGGCAGAAATAGATAAATGCCAATCCTGGATAAAGATATCCTGTTACCTTTATTTGAATGTGCTGATGAATAGTGAGTAGATAGTGACTGAGGAAACAATATTAAGTCACATCGACAGTATTTCAGCCGTATCGTGACGAAACCAAGTTACTATGTCATGATAATTAAAGGCAAATTATAAACACTTGTCAGTTAGGACAGTAAAACGGTAAGAATGTCACTGATGTAAATATAAAACCGCTAATTGAAAACAAATAGCCCACATTAAAATAACAATGATAGCATGAGGAAATATGTGTAAGTTTGTATTTTGCTTCAAACGTTGTGCGATTTCCACATCCTGACAATAATTCCATGGTATGTCAGCTTCCTTGAGGAAACACTAATAATTTACGTTGATAATTTAGCGTAAAGCATATAATAAAATGCAAATTACGTACATGTATACGACTTATGCATCACAATGTATGAAACAGTTCCATTTACTCTAAAAGTTCAACAACAGTTACTAAATGATAGTTAATGTTGCCAAAATTACCCTTAACTGCTTTACATTGAAGTTTTGACTATAGTGATGGCTTTCTTACATGGTCAACCTACGTCCATGAGTAGAAACAACATACTGTTGTTACATAATACTGATAGTGTATCAATCAACCTCTTGTATCAGTCAACCAATCAATCAACCTATTGTATCAAAGTCCGTCACGGCTAGGAAATCTTACATTTGAAAGTTGCAAAAGTCCAACGAAGTGTCCAGTTCCTTCCTTGAGTTGATCCGAATCCATTGCTGATAGATGGCAAGTTAGAGTCTCAATAGTGTATCCACAACAGTTACAGCCATACTGTACACACTTGTATTGGCATAGTTTGACGCCAGTGTTCGTGAAGCTTACAGAGTCGACAAACTGCAGTTGGTATATTGACACTATTAATATCAAGCAGACTGTTAGGTGTTGGAGTGTGAGCCACATCTTAAAATACATTGCAATGTGTGTACATGAGATTCATGACAGACCACATTTTTTGTATATTCAGTATCGGGAGGCAAATTCGACCAGACCTAACATAAAGAAAGCTATATATGAGCATAGAGTGTATTGTGAACCAAACCCCACTGATCTGAGTTATCTTTGGTGATAAAATCTTTCTCAGAAACCAAAAGGAACCATGTTTGCATCCAAAGTTTGATAAGTCTTCTCTCACCTTTAGCAGGCATGTTATCAAGAGTGTTTAAATGAATTAATGAAACAGTAACGACCGATAGTAATTGTCATAGTATCCAGCTGATGCTATTACACAGAGTTCAAAATGTTAGAGTGAGTGAGTTAATATTTTACGTCACATCGGCAATATCTCAGCCATATCGTGACGAGAACATTCAACAATGAAAAAGGATCATATGCACATTATAAAAAAACCTGTCAGCGAAGGACAATAAAACAACTAGAATATCACAAATGGAATTAAAACTAGCCTGGAAAGTTAAAACTAATAGCACTATTCGGACAAGACAATATAAAAACAGGTTATATATTGCCAACAACTGAAGGTAGATGACCAAACAAGGAACCATGGGGACTTACAGTACCTTTGCTACCTCCATGGACCCTAGTTGGATTTACATCATCCCTTCACCTGTTAGCAATTTAAACGTTATTAAAGAAAGAAATAAAGAAACAAATATGCTATGATTAAGGACAGTGGAAATTTACTATGCATGTTTTTGGACTTACGTACCCTCTCCGAAGGACAATAATTTTACAATACTTCAACCTCCTTTGAGGGTACAGCCACTAACAATTCCAGTTACAAATCGAAACTACCAATAATTAAAACACATCTATATACAGAACATATTATTCAAAATTCAACCAAAAAATCAATTTCTTTTAAAAAAACAATGATTAAATGAGAACTAACGCTGGTAAAAAGATCCTTGATAGTTTTGACATTGAAATATTTATTACTTGTGATGGAAGTGTTTCAAGCGGGAGAGAAAGTTAAATTTCACGTAGAACATAGGCAGTATTTCAGGAATATAACGTCAACGAGGTTTGTGCATCACTAAAATCCATTTGAGGCAGTTTCAATATCTCACTCGACTCTCTTCCATCAGTAGCGTGTCTAAAACACACGTTCAGGATAAACACACAATATTTGTAAAAACCTGTCAATGAAGGACAGTAAAGTTATTAGATTACCACTTGAGGAGTTAAAACTAGTTAACATGTATCTTAGTGAGTTAACTATTTTGGATAATGCATTAACTATTGAAGATACATCACCATATTAGGGTCCATGGAGACTTTCTTTACTGGACCATTTGCTGAATTTTCACCATCCTAATCTGTTTCCTTTAAAAAGTAATAAATACAGGAAACCTGATATTATTAAAAAGATTGTTCATAGTATATGACTTAAAATGGTTTTCCTTTGTAATGGAATAAGAAGATAACAAGTAAAGCTTGACCGTGACTCATTCATCACCATGGAATACAAAATGGAGGATCCGGACTGTTTCAATAGACATTCATGAGTATATCTTGCGCTCTCAGTACGACATGTCACATGACGACATTTTGAAAGCAGCACTGACAACCGAAGAACACTATTACGTTCTATTTCATGAAATTTATTAATACCTATTTGAGTGTCCCAGTTTGGCTTCAGATGTATGATCTAATCAGAGCTTTACAACAAATGTATGGAGTAAGAAATGGTATCATACGTTCTATTTCATGAAATTTATTAATACCTATTTGAGTGTCCCAGTTTGGCTTCAGATGTATGATCTAATCAGAGCTTTACAACAAATGTATGGAGTAAGAAATGGTATCATACGTTCTATTTCATGAAATTTATTAATACCTATTTGAGTGTCCCAGTTTGGCTTCAGATGTATGATCTAATCAGAGCTTTACAACAAATGTATGGAGTAAGAAATGGTATCATACGTTCTATTTCATGAAATTTATTAATACCTATTTGAGTGTCCCAGTTTGGCTTCAGATGTATGATCTAATCAGAGCTTTACAACAAATTTATGGAGTAAGAAATAGTATCATAGATTTCTTGACTGCTGCTTTGCAGCAGGATCGACCATCGCTTTCCCAGAAATGCCTATTTGGCTGGGTAACCAGCAAAAGACAATATCGTATTGACCAGTGGAAAGATCATTTTATTTGTTTATTTTTATTTATTTTTAGGCACCCGTGGCGAGCCACCTCCTCGTGGTGGGTGCTGGGTAACGCCAAGAGCTCGCCGACACCCCCGTTGTGGACCCGGGGGGGTATTTGGTCCACCAACCAGTTTACTGTGGGTTGCGGCCCTGTGTCGGTGGAGGAGGGGATCCTGGTGGTTGAGGGCAATTGGAGCAGGACACACCACTTTGGCCCTGACTTTACCTACACGGGAGGTTGAATGGGCCCGGTTCAACCAATCGGCTGGTCACGTGAAACCCTGAGAATTACTATGTATAATGTTGCACAAAATTTTGAGAATTGTAATATGTATACAATTAGGTCTAGGCCGAGTTTTGGATCTTCTGAATTTAAAATTTTACTAATTCATGTTTTTACCTAGAGTCCTATGCCCAGAAGGCGGTGGCTCATGGGCCAATCTGGTGGAATTATTAATGATTTTATTGTTCTGCTGGAGTATGTCATCCGAGTATCCTTGGTGCTGTAAGCTGGAGGCCCGCTTACTTTTGCATTGTCCTTGTGATGCTCCGCGGTGGGTGGGGAGCTCGGATGATGAACCATTTAAACTAACCATGGATTATGAAAACCCAACCAAAAAAACAAAGCGTCCACTTGATATTGACCCTGTTGATACTGGCCATAGACCGTCTGCATCGACTGAGTATTGGCCGCGTTTCATTGTGACAAGACACCGTTGAAGTTGAACCCTTTTGCTGTACCCAAGGGTTTTCAGGGAATTGCAGGGGATGTAAAGAACATAAGATGCTTACGTTCAGGTGCCCTGTTAGTAGAGTGCGTGAAAAAGCAGTAAGCAACTAATTTGCTGAACATCAATTCTTTTGTGGGCATTCCGGTCTCAGTCTCTGCACACAAAACCTTGAACTCAAGCAAAGGTATTGTTAGAGATCTAGACCGATTGTTTGATGATATGTCGGAACTTGATATAGGATCTGAAATGAAGGATCAAGGCGTACTCTACTTCAAGCGATTTTCAACTCGCAAAAACAATGAAACCATCAAAACGAGCACGTATCCTTTTACTTTTTCGTGTCCAAATGCTCCGAAATCAGTGACGGCAGGCTACTGTAACATTCCAGTTGATACCTCCATTCCCAACCCGCTCAGGTGTTTTAAATTCCAGAAATATGGACACGGTGTAAATATTTGCACATTGTCTGTTGTGTGTACTCACTTTGGTGAGAAAACACACACAACAGAAAATTGGGACAGTGATTGTAAAGACGTTATGCTTCAGTGGCAAAAACATCATCGGGGTCTAGCTCTAAAACAACATCAACCACAAGCTGCCAAACTACCTTGACTTGGGTAAATTGTGATTCTCCACAGGTTTTGTACCCTGCTATATCACCACAAACTGAGGAATCACTTCCTAGTACCTCAAAGTCTTCTTCTGATTACAAATCATCATCTCAGTCACACTCAAAGTCTCAAACGACAGGTCATAGTCAACAAACGGTTAGTCCAAGATTTTACACCTTCAGCGATATGTTTCCAAGAGACATATTTAAAACAGATACATTTGACCTTCGTCAATTTAATGCATATCATTGTTTTGCATCTCCGTGTGATAGGGCCACTGGCGGGTCATCCAGTCTAGTCAGACAAAACGTTATTCAAAGCCCTGTTTCACTTAATACTAACATGCAGGCTGTTGCCGTGCGAATTACTTCACATGTAGCGTTTAGGCTCTGCTCTATTTATATTTCACCGTCTTCGACATTTGCCAAAACTGATCTTCAAGCCCTGTATGACCAACTGCCGAAGCCCTGTATTATAATGATTTAAATGGGCACAACGCATTTTGGGGTAGTGTAACTACAAACACTAAAGGGAAATTGTTGGAGGACTTTTGTTCTGACAATGATTTATGTATTTATAATGATGGCTCCAATACATATTTACATCCTGGTACAGGAACTTATTCTGAGCTTTTTTTTGACGCTCCTGATGCTATTAAATGCTTTCCTGATGAACTGAATTTCATAGCTGATGAGTGTATACCAAAGTCTTCTGCAGTTTCACATATTCGAAAACCATGGTTCAGTGATGAATGCAAACAAGCTAGGAAGGCAAGGGAAAAAGCAGAACATTATTTCCGTCGTCATCCTATGGTTCATAATTTAAATAAATTTAAACTTTTAAATGCTAAAACACGGCGTACTTTTAAACAGAACAAACGCCAATCTTGGCAAAATTATGTATCCAAAATAAATTCTCGGAAACCCACGTCCAAGGTATGGAACATGGTCCAGAAAATTAAAGGTAAAGGTACTAAAACTACTGTCCATCATCTTAAACATGGAGATCAATTACTTACTGATAAATCAGATATTGCGAATACACTGGGAGAAACTCTCGCTAAACATTCTTCCTCTTCTAATTATGAACCTAAATTTCAGCAATATCAAAAATAACAAGAAAAGAAAACTATTAATTTCAATTCTGATAATGGGGAAGACTATAATGAATCGTTTTGTATTCATGAACTCCATACTGCTCTTGATCAGGCTCATGACACTGCTACTGGAGCTGATAACATACATTATCAACTCCTGAAGCACTTACCAGAATAAATTTTTGATGATATTTGAACTTCCGGGAAATTTCCTTCTTCATGGCGGGAAGCCGTAGTAGTACCCATACCTAAACCTGGACGTGATCATACGGATCCATCCAATTATCGTCCGATTTCATTAACTAGCTGTGTTTGCAAGACCATGGAAAGCATGATACATAATCGACTTGTTTTGTACTTGGAAACAAATGACCTCATAACAGATATACAATGTGGTTTCCGTAAAAACAGAAATACTGTCCATCACCTAGAATCATTTATGAAAAATGCGCTGATTAATAAACAACACGCTGTGTCTATCTTTTTTGATCTGGAGAAGGCATGTGACACAACCTGGAAATATGGCATTCTGAGAGATTTACATGATTCGGTTTGCGAGGTTGTTTGCCTGAATTCATCGCCAACTTTTTGAATAACAGATAATTTCAAGTCCGCGTGGGTCACTGGAAAATAGTTCACCTTTATAAGCTTGTAAATCTTTTGTAAAGATGATGTTTTCAAGACATTTACAATTTTAGAAAGATGATGTTTACAAGACATTTACAATTAGGAAAGATACACAAGGAGAAATAACTGGTGGGTGATAGTAAAACGGTCTGCAAGGCCTGAAATTCACACCTAATAAATCCCAAAGGCTAATTACAGTTTGACCCCTCGACATAATTAATGAGGCAACTGGGACGTGAAATAAGAGTGGGACAGACCACTGTTCAGTGGACAGGGATCACTCTGTTAGGGGTAGGATGCTGATGCTCTTACTACAGTGTTCGGTGAAGTGAAGATGGGTGTTTCTTTCACTATGCGCAAGCTGTTTAGAAAAGAATTCCGACTCAGTGTCCCACTTATTTTGTGTTTGGGAACAGTGAATAACAATATCCACAAACAATATCACCTTGTCACCTCTGATAATATGCTAAATGGTACAGATTGTGTTGTGATAACATAACACATGACAGTATATGTTGTTATGAATCATGTGGTCGATCCAACTTTTACCAATAGTACTAGTGATACAGATGGGATAGGTCACCTTTTGAATATTTCACAATCATATTTGATTTTTGTTGTTTCTGTTGATTTCTGTGGTCAGCCAAGCAACAATCCACCATAATCAGTAATCAATATTTCAATGTCAAAACCGTTTAGTATCTTTTTACAAACGTCAGTTCTTATTTAATTATTGGTTTTTTTTAAAGAAATTGATTTTGTGGTTGAGGTTTGAATGATGTCTTCTGTAGATAGATGTATTTTAATTATTGGAAGTTTAATTTCGTAACTGCTTGTTAGTGGCTGTATCCTCGAAGGGGGTTGAAGTAAAGTAAAATTATTGTCCTCCTGAGAGGGTATATAAGTCCATAAACATTACACTAAATTTACACTTTCCACTGTTTTTAGTCGTAGCATATGTGTATTTTTAATTTGTGGCTAGATGTGTCTAAATTGCTAACAGCTAAGAGGACGATGTAAATCCAACTAGGGTCCATGCAGGTAGCAAAGGCACTGCAAGTCCCCATGGTCCCTAGTATGGTGATCTACCTTCAGTTGTTGGCAATCTATCGTCTGATTGTATATTGCATTGTCCGAATAGTGATATAACTTTTAACTTTCCACACTAGTCTTAATCCCATTTGTGATCTTCTAGTTGTTTTACTGTCCGTCGTTGACTGGTTTTTACTATACATATATTTCATTTCAGTAATAAATGTTCTCGTCACGATATGGCTGAGATATTGCCGATGTGACGTTAAGTGAGTGAGTGAGTGAGTGAGTGAGTTTAGTTTTACGCCGCACTCAGCAATATTCCAGCTATATGGCGGCGGTCTGTAAATAATCGAGTCTGGACCAGACAATCCAGTGATCAACAACATGAGCATCGATCTGCGCAATTGGGAACCGATGACATGCGTCAACCAAGTCAGCGAGCCTGACCACCCGATCCCGTTAGTCGCCTCTTACGACAAGCTGAGTCGCCTTTTATGGCAAGCATGGGTTGCTGAAGGCCTATTCTACCCCGGGACCTTCACGGGTCCGATGTGACGTTAAATATTAACTCACTCACTCCACCATAATCCCATAAAATCATTGAGGCATGAAGTTCCATAAGCCGAATGAACTGTACCTAACTGAATAATTTTAGGCTTCGTGGGACTACACCTTTTGTACACGGGCTAGTTGCAGTTACCACATACTGCTATATTTAACATAACTAAACAATAACCTTCAGTAATGGAACCCCATGACAGAAATGTGCCCTGGACAAATAACAGGTTGGAGGTTGGCATGGGAGGTTAAAGTAACTTGTTGGAAAAGCCCATCCCAACGTTTTCGAGATGATAAATTTCATGTTGGACTGGAGACGCAAATTAATAAACTGAACATGGTGCAACATAGTGCTGGCCAGACACTGCTCCCAAAGAAAAAGAAATATCAAGACCTCCAGAGAGAACTGCCCACCCTGGAACAAAGGGCATTATTGATATGTTGTAGTATTTTGTTAGGTTATCTCATGGAACGATTCCCGTGTGGACCCGGGACAGAATGTGGCCACAGCACCCCATTGCTTGTCGTAAGAGGCGACTAAATTGGGCAACCTGTTTGCCGTGGGTTGCGTCCCGTGTCGGTGGAGGACGGGATCCTGGTGGTTGAGGGCAGATGGGCTTTAAACTGCGTCCATTTGCCAAACACACCACTTTGGCCCTTACTTCACCTAGACGGGTGGTAGAATTGGCTCGATTCTATCAATCGGCTGGTCACGCCAAGCCCTGTGTATGGACTTCAATTTTTCTCAATACACTAATCTGTTTGGAAAATGTGTTACTTGTGGTCTTGGCAGAATTGTTCTCTAAACATGGTTATGATTTTGATGTTTGATGTTTTGCACTTTGCCTAGAGTCTTATGCCAGAAGGCGGTGGCTCATGGGCCAATCTGGTAGATGTGTCATTAATAACTCTTCTGCTGGAGTATATCATCCTAGTATAATGGGGGCTGCAAGTTGAAGACCCACTTCTTTTTAGCATTGTGTGTCCTTGTGATACTCAGTGGTGGGTGGGGAGCTCGGATGACGAACTATTGGAAATTAACCATGGCTTTTGAAAAAAAACAAAAACAAACGACAACTAGACACTGATCCAACTGATACTGATCAAAGACTGCCCACGTCAATTGAATACTGGCCACGATTTCTTGTAATTGAAACTGCTGACAAGACTCCATTAAAGTTGAACCCTTTTGCCATATCCAAGGGTATACAGGGCCTTGCAGGTGATGTCAAGAATATTAGACGTTTGCGTTCCGGTGCTTTGTTGGTTGAATGTGGGAAAAGGCAACAAGCCACAAACCTTATGAGCACTGAATTGTTTGTCGGCGTTCCAGTCACGGTTACGGCTCATAAAACACTCAATACGAGCAAGGGAATCATCAGAGATCGTGAACGATTGTTTGCGGATATGACAGAGCTTGACATTATCACTGAAATGAAAGATCAGGGTGTACTCAATGTAAAACGTTTCACAATCCGGAAGAATGATGTTGTAACTAACACCAATACTTACCTGTTCTCCTTTTCCTCACCAACTGCTCCAAAATCTCTTAAAGCAGATTATTGTAACATCAATGTGGAACCGTACATTCCAAACCCTTTGCAGTGTTTTAAATGTCAAAAGTTCGGTCATGGCGTCAATACTTGCACATTGTCTGTTGTATGTGCTCACTGTGGCGAAAAGACACATACAACAGAAGATTGTGACAGTAATGTTAAAAAATGTACAAACTGTGCGGGTGACCACTCCTCCTACTCTAAAAGTTGTCCTGTTTGGAAACATCAAATCGATATAAATAGGATAAAATTCACTCAAAACGTTAGTTTTGCGGAAGCTAAAAAGCTAGTTCAAAGCTCAGAACATAAGGAGACCTATGCTTCAATCACCAGAACACGGTCAGAAGCAGTAACCGCTAAAACAACAACGACATCTGTATGCTGTCAGACAAACCTGACCTGGGTTAAAACGGAATCTCCTCTGATATTCTCACCTGCAATATCTACCCAAACAACAGAATCAGTTCCTAGTACATCTCAAAGCCTATGTGAAACATCCTCTGATCTTAACGCATCATCTCAGCCTACAAAGTCTAAACAACTCTCTAAAGGCAAAGCCAGATTCTTTGAAAAAACTTAGTGGTAGAGCCCCCAAAGGGTCAGACAATAAAATCAATTTATTCAAAAAATATGGATCCCTTGAGGACATGGACGTGACTGAAAACGTCCGCTCCAGGGCACACAGCTTGTCGCCATCCAAAAAGGTACGGGGAAGATCCCCAAGAAATCCTTCCAAACGACAGATTATCATAATCCTATTATACAATGGAACGGTAGGGGACTAAGGAAAAATTTCCATGAATTACAACTTTTAATCCAAGATTTATCACCCTCAGCGTTTTGTCTGCAGGAGACATATTTGAAAGAGACAGATGTTCTTAACCTACGTTCGTTCAGTGCATACCATTGTTTTTCGCCTATGGGTGACAGGGCCACTGGAGGGTCTTCCATTCTAGTTAAACGGATGGTTATCCATAGCCCAGTTACACTTACTACTAATCTTCAGGCTGTTGCAGTGCGACTAACTTTGCACGTTGCGTTTACATTATGTTCTCTGTATGTTTCTCCGTCTTCAACTTTTCACAAACTCGATCTTCAAACTTTATATGATCAACTCCCAAACCCCCGCATTATTATGGGAGATTTAAATGGACACAACCCGCTCTGGGGTAGTGCAACAATAAATGGTAAAGGTAAAGTACTGGAGGAATTTTGTTCAGATAGTGATTTATGTATTTATAATGATGGCTCCAATACATATTTACATCCTGGTACAGGAACTTATTCTGCTCTCGACTTGTCAGTCACAAAATCAGAACTACTAAATGAATTCGAATGGTCAGTCCCCCACGTTGACCTCTGTGGAAGTGACCATTTCCCTACTATACTAAAATCTGTAACTCCATCTGATGTTCATCCATCATCAAGGCGGAATTTGTTTTAAAAGGCTAACTGGGTTTTTTATATGAAACACTGTGTCCTGAAAAACTTAAACCTGAACTTTTTATTGACGTTCCCGATGCTATTACATGGTTTTCTGATGACCTGAACTCCATAGCTGATGAATGTATACCAAAGTCTTCATCAGTTCCACGTATCCGGAAACCATGGTTCAGTGATGAATGCAAACAAGCTAGGAAGGCAAGGGAAAAAGCAGAACATTATTTCCGTCGTCATCCTATGGTTCATAATTTAAATAAATTTAAAATTTTAAATGCAAAAGCACGGCGTACTATTAAACAGAACAAATGCCAATCTTGGCAAAATTATGTATCCAAAATAAATTCTCGGACACCCATGTCCAAGTTATGGAACATGGTCCAGAAAATTAAGGGTAAAGGTACTAAATCTAGTGTCCATCATCTTAGACATGGAAACAAAATTGCTTACTGATAAATCAGATATTCCTATTAAACCGGGTGAAACCCTCGCTAAACACTCTTCCTCTTCTAATTATGTACCTAAATTCCAACAGTATCAAAGACAACAAGAAAAAACAAGTATTAATTTCAACTCAGATAATGAGGAAGATTATAATGAAACTTTTTCTATTCATGAACTCCATACTGCTCTTGATCAAGCTCATGACACTGCTACTGGAGCTGATAGCATCCATTATCAGCTCCTGAAGCACTTACCAGTGTCCTGTTTGGAGGCACTCTTATCTATTTTTGATGATATTTGGACCTCAGGTAAATTTCCGTCTTCATGGTGTGACGCTATAGTGGTACCAATACCTAAACCTGGACGTGATCATACCGATCCGTCCAATTATCGACCTATTTCACTAACTAGCTGTGTTTGCAAGACCATGGAACGCATGATAAATAATCGACTTGTTTGGTACTTGGAAACTAATAACCTTATCACTGATATACAATGTGGTTTCCGCAAAAATAGAAGTACTGTCGATCACCTAGTGCGTTTAGAATCATTTGTTAAAAACGCACTCATTAAAAAACAACACGCTGTGTCTATATTTTTTGATTTAGAAAAAGCATATGACACAACCTGGAAATATGGTATTTTAAGAGACTTACATGACTTCGGTTTGCGAGGTCATTTGCCGCAATTCATAGCCAACTTTTTAAATGACAGACAATTCCAAGTGCGCTTAGGTTCTACCCTGTCTGATCATTACAATCAGGATCAGGGTGTTCCACAAGTAAGTATTTTGTCAGTCACACTTTTTAGCATTAAGATCAACAGTTTATCAAAAGTTTTAAACGATTCAATTGATGGATCCTTATTTCTGGATGATTTTAATATTTCTTGTCGTGGTAAAAACATGAATACCATAGAGTGGCAGTTGCAGTTGTGTTTAAACAAGATAAATAAATGGTGTCTTAAATTTTCTAAATCCAAAACTAATTGCATACATTTTTGTTGTAAATATAAACCACACAAAGACCCTGAACTATCTCTAGATGGCACTCCCATTAAAGTTGTCAAGGAGGTCAAGTTCTTGGGATTAATTTTTGACTCACACCTAACGTTTCTGCCTCATATTAAATCTCTGAAAACTAAATGCCTGAAAGCACTTGATTTGTTGAAAGTGGTATCAAATTCTAAATGGGGAGGTGATCAAGCTACCCTCCTCCATCTATATCGATCACTTCTCCGTTCTAAACTTGATTATGGCTCCATCGTATATGGTGGAGCCTGCAACAGCAACTTAAAATTATTAGATTCTGTTCATCATCAAGGTCTAAGACTTTGTCTTGGGTCCTTTAGAACCTCTCTTGTTGACAGTCTGTATGTTGAAGCCATGAACCATCTCTTACACAACGCTGTATAAAATTATCTTTACAATATATAACAAAGCTATACTCTAACGAATCTAACCCTGCATATAACTGTGTTTTCAATCCTCTCTACGAGGACTTCTACAACAAAAAGTCTTCTCTTGTTCCGCCTCTCGGGCACAGAATTAAACCCTTTCTTTCTTCGGCTGGCATTGAGCTGGAAAACATAGCTCCTTCCCGTCTTCTTTCTTCTCCTCCTTGGCAGTTGGTTAGGCCACAAGTCGACCTAACATTAACTACATTTAAAAAATCAGAAACTAATGAATTACAATACAAACAAGAATATAATCAATTGAAACATAAATATAGCAATTATAAATCCTTATTTACAGATGGGTCTAAGGATGGTGGCGCAGTGGCTTGTGCCACTGTCATTGGATCCAGAACAATATCTTCTAGACTACCAGATAATAGTTCTATTTTTACAGCAGAAGCTAACGCCATATTAACAGCTCTTAAATATATCCAAAGACATCCTAAACATAAACAATACATAATCTATTCAGACTCTCTTTCTTGCCTTCAATCTATTAAAAACATAACATGTAAACATCCACTTTTAATAGAAATTATTGAACTTTATAACTATCTTGCGACTGGCCAATACGACATCGTCTTTTGTTGGTTACCCAGTCACGTAGGTATTTCTGGTGAGTGAGTGAGTGAGTTAACATTTAACGTCACATCGGCAGTATCTCAGCCATATCGTGACAAGAACATTTAATTCTCAAACGAAATATATGCGTATTATAAAACCTGTCAACGAAGGACGGTAAAACAACTAGAATATCACAGAGTAAAATATAAAACTAGTACCTATACCTAAAACAATTTATCTATAGAGGACAATACAAGATAAAAATGGGCTATAGATTGCTAACAACTGAAGGTAGATCACCATACTAGGGACCATGGGGACTTACAGTACCGTGGCTACCTGCATGGACCCTAGCTGGATTTACATCATCCCCTCAGGCGTCAGCAATTCGGGAAATCTAGCCATTCAGTAAAAAGACACTTATTCTACGATTAAAAACATGGAAATTTTGAATCTACTTTGAATGTTTGTGGACTTACGTACCCTCTCAGGAGGACAATAGTTTTACAGTACTTCAATCCCCTTTGAGCACAGTTACCAATTTAAACTTCCGATAATAAAAACTTATCTATTTACAATTCATTTAATAAATCTAATTCTTTTAAAAATCTAATAATTAAATGAGAACTGATATTAGTAAAAAGGTCCTTCATACTACGTGATTTAAAATAGGTATCCCTTGTGATGGAATATTCCACGCACTCAAGCAAGACATGCTTCACCGTGATTCTTTCATCAGAAGGGATACAAAACGGAGGATCCTCACCTTTCAAAAGGTATTTATGCGTATATCTGGTGTGACCAATACGACATCGTCGCATAATGACCTCTTCAAATCTGGACTGACAGCCCAAGTAGGTGTAACCAATATACGGTTTTATTTCATGTAATTTATTTATACCTACTTGGGTGTCCCACTTCTTTTGCATGAGATCACGTATATAAGTTCTAATGTTCGCTTTGTAATCTGAGTATGGAATAAGAAGTGGTGTCACAGATTTGTTGAGTGCTGCCTTGGCAGCAAGATCGGCCGTTGTGTTCCCTGAAATGCCTGCATGGCTGGGTAACCAACAGAAGACGATGTCGTATTGGCCAGTAGCAAGATTATTATACAATTCAATAATGTCAATTAAAAGTGGATGATAAATTTTTAATCACCTGAAGACAAGAAAGAGAGTCTGAATAGATTATATATTGTTTACGTTTTGGTGCCTTTGAATATATTTTAGAGCTGTTAATATGGCGTTAGCTTCTGCTGTAAAAATAGAACTGTTATCTGGTAATCTAGAAGATATTGCTCTGGATCCAATGACAGTAGCACAAGCAACTGTGCCACCGTCCTTGGACCCATCTGTAAATAAGGATTTATAGTTGTTATATTTATGTTTCAATTGATTATATTCTTGTTTATACTGTAATTCATTCGTTTCTGATTTTCTAAATGTACTTAATGTTAGGTCAACCTGTGGTCTAACCAATTGCCAAGGAGGAGAAGCAAGAAGACGGGAAGGAGCTATATATTCCAGCTCAATGCCGGCTGAAGAAAGAAAGGGTTTAATTCTTAAACCAAGAGGCGGAACAAGAGAAGATTTCTTCTTGTATACATCCTCATACAGAGAACTGAAAACACAGTTATATGCAGGGTTTGACTCACTGGAATATAATTTTGTTACATACTGTAAAGCTAGTTTTACACGTCGCTGCTCAAGAGATGGCTCATCAGCCTCAACGTACAGGCTGTCAACAGGTGCAGTTCGAAATGAGCCAAGACAAAGTCTTAGACCTTGGTGGTGAACAGAATCTAAAAGTTTTAGGTTGCTTTTACAGGCTCCACCATATACAATGGAGCCATAATCACGTTTTGACCGGATCAGTGATCGATAGAGCTGCAGGAGGGTAACTTGATCCCCTCCCCACTTAGAATTCGAAACGACTTTCAACAAGTCAAGTGCCTTCAGGCATTTAGTTTTGAGGGATTTGATGTGTGGTAGAAACGTTAAATGCAAGTCAAAAAGTTGCCGTTCAATAGTATGCATATTTTTACCACGACAAGAAATATTAAAATCATCCACAAATAAAGATCCATCAAATGAATCGCTTAAAACTTTTGACAAACTATTTATCTTGATACTAAAAAGTGTGACTGACAAAATACTGCCTTGTGGAACACCCTGATCCTGATTGTAATGATCAGACAGGGTAGAACCCACGCGGACTTGAAATTGTCTGTCAGTTGGCTATGAATTGCGGCAAACGACCTCGCAAACCGAAATCATGTAAATCTCTCAAAATGCCATACTTCCTGGTTGTTTCATAAGCCTTTACAAGATAAAAAAAAATAGACACAGCATGTTGTTTAATAATTAGTGCGTTTTTAACAAATGATTCTAAACGCACTAAGTCATCGACAGTACTTCTATTTTTACGGAAACCACATTGTATATCTGTGATAAGGTTATTTGTTTCCAAGTACCAAACAAGTCGATTATTTATCATGCGTTCCATGGTCTTGCAAACACAGCTAGTTAGTGAAATCGGACGATAATTGGACGGATCCGTGTGATCAGGTCCAGGTTTAGGTATTGGTACTACTATGAAATTTCCCGGAAGTCCAAATATCATCAAAAATTGACAAGAGCGTCTCTAAACAGGATTCTGGTAAATGCTTCAGGAGTTGATGATGTATGTTATCAGCTCGACTAGCAGTGTCATGAGCTTGATCAAGAGCAGTATGGAGTTCATGAATGGAAAACGTTTCATTATAATCTTCCCCATTATCTGAATTGAAATTAATAGTTTTGTTTACTTGTTGCTTTTGATACTGCTGAAATTTTCGGTATATAATTAGAAGAGGAAGAATGTATAGCGAGAGTTTCGCCCAGTGTAATCGCAATATCTGATTTATCAGTAAATAATTGATCTCCATGTTTAAGATGATGGATAGTAGATTTAGTACCTTTACCTTTAATTTTCTGGACCATATTCCATACCTTGGACATGGGTGTCCGAGAATTTATTTTAGATACATAATTTTGCCAAGATTGGCGTTTGTTCTGTTTAAAAGTAAAAGTAAAAGTTTAAATTTATTTAAATTATGCACCATAGGATGGCGACGGAAATAATGTTCTGTTTTTTTCCTTGCCTTCCTAGCTTGTTTGCATTCATCGTTGAACCATGGTTTTCGAATATGTGGAACTGCAGAGGACTTTGGAATACACTCATCAGCTACGGAGTTCAATTCAACAGAAAAGCACTTAATAACATCGGGAACGTCAATAAAACGTTCAGGTTTAAGTTTTTCATCACACAGTGTTTCATATAAAGCCCAGTTAGCTTTCTTAAAATTGCGCCTTGATGATGAAGGAACAGCAGATGGAGTGACAGATTTTAGTATAGTAGGACAATGGTCACATAAAGGTCATCGTGGACTGACCATTCAGATTCATTAAATAGATTAGAGTCTGCAAGAGACAGATCCAGAGAAGAGTAGGTGCCGGTTGCAGGATGCAGATATGTGATCGAATCATCATTACATATACACAAATCAGTATTGAAAATAAAATCTTCCAGTGTTTTACCTTTAGTGTTTATATTTGTACCACCCCACAGTGGATTATGACCATTGAGATCACCCATTATTATACAGGGTTTTGGAAGTTGGTCATAGAGAGCTTGCAAATCAGACAGTTGAAGTGTTGAAAAAGGTATAACATTCTGATTTACAAGGATTGAAGATCCTCCTGTGGCCCTATCACCTGGAGGAGAAAGAGAATGATACCCAATGAACTGACGTAAGTTAAAATTGTCTGCCTGCTTCAGGTAAGTTTCCTCTAAGCAGAAAGCTGATGGCTGTAAATCCTGAGTCAACAGCTGTAATTCATTCAAGTTGGTTTTTAGTCCTCTACAATTCCACTGGACAATACATGGAGAAACTGTTTCTATGGGGGAGTGATTGGGGATCTACCCCTTCTCTTTTTGTGGGTGACAAGCTACGAGCTCTACACAGGATGTTGTCAGAAACATCCATATCTTCAAGAGATCCAAACTTATTACACATTTGGATTGTATCTTCTGCCGGTTTGAGGTTCTGACCTAATGGTACTCATTTATTGGTTTGATTTTTTGTTTTGGTAGTTGCTTCCCATTATTCCCAGTTGAAGGCTTGGAAATGGACTGTGATGATGATTGTTCCTGGGAAGATGGCCGAGACTGAACTTCTTCTCTAACAGTTGTTGATGTAGATACAACAGTTTGCGTTGACAGGTCAGGACTGTAGATTTCGGGTGCAACAGTGTCAACCCATGTGAAATCAGTTTGGCATTTCGTTGATGAAGTGGACACTGTTAAAGTTACAGTTTGATTTGTTGATGTTCCCGCAACTGAAGCATAGGACTCGTTTGGTTCTGATGTGTGAACAACAATTTTCTTTGCATCAGCAAAACTAAGATTCCTTGTGAATTTGATTTTATTAATTTCCATTTGTTGTTTCCAGATCGGACATTCTTTTGAAAAAGATGAATGTGTTCCAGAGTAGTTGGTGCATTTTTAAAAGTTGCTGTCACAGTCTTCAGTAACATGAGTTTTTTCGCTGCAGTGAGCGCATGTAACAGCATTTGTGCAGTTCGTAACACCATGACCATACCTTTGGCATTTGAAACATCTCAACGGGTTAGGAATATAAGTATCGACATTGAGATGACAATATCCTGCTTTAATTGCTTTTGGAGCAGTTGGAGAAGAAAAATGGAATAGGTAGGTGTTTGTTGGTTTAGTTTCTGAGTTTTTTCGGGTTGTGAATCGTTTCACAAAAATCACTCCTTGTTCTTTCATTTCTGTGGCTATATCTAATTCACTCATATCGGCAAATAGTTGATCCCGGTCTCTGACAATTCCTTTGCTAGTGTTCAAAGTTCTATGTGGAGATACCGAAATCGGTATTCCAACCAAAAGCTGTGTTTACATCAAATTTGTTGTTTGTTGTTTCCTGCTGCATTCGATGAGCAAAGAGCCTGATCTCAGTCGTTTGATGTTTGGGACTTCACCTGCAATACCGTGTATACCTTTTGACACTGCAAACGGGTTTAATTTTAAAGATGACTTGTCAAGTGTCTCAAGAACTAAAAATCGTGACCAGTATTCAGTTGAGTTAGAAGGTCGTTGGTCATCATCATCACTGTCCAGTTGACGTTTGCTTCGTTTTTGGGGGGTTTTGTATTCCATAGTTAGTGTAGAAGGTTCATCATCCGAGCTCCCCATCCACCACGGAGTATCACAAGGACAATGCTATAAACAAGTGCGTCTCCAACTTGCAGCACCAAGGATACCCGGATGATATATTCCAGTAGAAGAATTAGAAATAATTAGTCTAGCAGATTGGCCCATGAGCAATCGCCTTCTGGCATAAGACTCTAGGCAAAGTTCAAAGCAACATAATTCAACATCAAACATGTTTTAGATATTAAAGCCAAGACCAAAATCAATCAAAATCAGTTCCAAATCATACTTGTGCAATGATAAATAAACTTATAGTCTATGCACAGGGCTTGGCATGACCAGCCGGTTGGTTGAACCGGGCCCATTCAACCTCCCGTCTAGGTGAAGTAAGGGTCGAAGGGGTGTGTTGAGCAAAGGGAACACAATTACAGGCCCCCAGTGCCCTCAACCCCCAGACTCCCGTCCCCCACCGACACAGGGCTGCAACCCACGGCAAACGGGTTGGTGGACCAAATATCCCCCCGGGTCCACAACGGGGGTGTTGGCGAGCTCTTAGCATTACCCAGCACCCATCACGAGGAGGTGGCTCGCCACGGGTGTCCAGGTATTTCTGGAAATGTGATGGCCGATCTTGCTGCAAAAGCAGCACTCAACAAATCTGTGACACCACTTCTTATTCCATATTCAGATTACAAAGCTTGAATTAGAACACATATAAAAAATAGAAATGCCAATTCAACCTATAAAGAAAAAAAACGTGAGTGATTCACTCAAGGCCTAATCTCAGTTAAGATTCATCAATTAACATGCCTTCTTCCTTGTTGGTGGTAAACCAAGTTACATAATGCATCCTCTTAAAACAGATTCATCGAATTCTTGATTCCCGAAAGCTAGTTAAATTGGTTTTCATGTTTACTTACTGCAGTTTTTCTGGAACATTTTCTCATGTTTTGGTTGTTTTTCTTTCTTGAGACGGTTTCCTTTTTTGTCTGCAAACATCTTGTCATAGCCACTGCTACAAACAAAATACAATTGATACTTGTGTATTTAGTGCATTAGAACACAGGTGTTGTCTTAGTTTCATCTAATTCTTGATTCCCGAAAGCTAGTTAAATTGGTTTTCATGCTTACTTACTGTAGTTTTTCTGGACTATTTTCTCATGACATCATTGTGTTTGTTTTGGTTGTTTGTTCTTTCTTGAGAGGCACCCATGAAGAGCCACCTCCTGGTGGTGGGTGCTGGGTAATGCTAAGTGCTCTTCTCCCGTGTGGACCCGGGACAGAATGTGTCCACAGCACCCCATTGCTAGGCGACTTAATTGGGCAACCTGTTTGCCGTGGGTTGCGTCCCGTGTCGGTGGAGGACGGGAACCTGGTGGTTGAGGGCATTTGGGCTTTTTAACTGCTCTCCATTTGCCCGACACACCACTTTGGCCCTTACTTCACCTAGACGGGTGGTTGAATTGGCCCGATTCAACCAATTGGCTGGTCATGCCAAGCCCTGTGCATGGATTATATATGTATGTCGTTGCACAAATTTTATTTGTACTTTTAATTTCGGTCTTGGCCGAATTATTCATCGACTTTTCGGGTTTTGGAATGTATTTGAAGTTCTGAATTTTGCCCAGAGTCTTATCCCAGAAGGCGGTGGCTCATGGGCCAATCTGGTGGATTAATTCTTCGTAATTCTTCTACTGGAGTATATCATCCGGGTATCCTTGGTGCTGCAAGCTGGAGGCAAGCTTGCTTTAGCATTGTCCTTGTGATACTCCGTGGTGGGTGGGGAGCTCGGATGATGAACCATATTACACTAACTATGGCGTATGAAACCCCAACCAAAAAAACAAAACGTCCACTTGATATTGACCCTGTTGATACTGACCATAGACCGTCTGCATCGATTGAATATTGGCCGCGTTTCGTTGTTATTGAGACTCCTGACAAGACACCGTTAAAGTTGAACCCCTTTGCTGTATCCAAGGGTATTCAAGGTGTTGCTGGAGAGGTGAAAAACATTAGACGCTTGCGTTCGGGTGCCCTGCTAGTCGAATGCGGGAAAAAGCAATAAGCAACGAACCTGATGAACATGAAATCTTTCGTGGGCATTCCGGTCACGGTCTCTGCTCACAAGACCTTGAATACTAGTAAAGGTATCATCAGAGATCGTGGTCGATTGTTTGCTGATATGTCCGAAATTGACATAGGATCAGAAATGAAAGATCAAGGTGTACTGTATATGAAGCGCTTTTCAACCCGAAAAAAACAATGAAACATTTCAAACTAATACCTATCTGTTTACTTTTTCATGTCGGCACCCGTGGCGGGCCACCTCCTTGTGGTGGGTGCTGGGTAACGCTAAGTGCTCGCCAACCCCCCGTTGTGGACCCGGGGCATATTTGGTCCACCAACCCGTTTGCCGTGGGTTGCGGCCCTGTGTCGGTGGAGAAGGGGATCCTGGTGGTTGAGGGCATAGGAGCAGGACCAGTGTTCCTATTGCTCAACACACCACTTTGGCCCTGACTTCACCTAGACGGGTGGTAGAATGGGCCCGGTTCTATCAATTGGCTGGTCACGCCAGGCCCTGTGCATGGGGATTATTTTTGCACATTTTCACTGTACTGTTGGGTCTTGGGTCTTGTTCAAAGTCAGATTTTATGCCAGAAGGCGGTGGCTCATGGGCCAATCTGGTGATGTTGACTGCTGAATTCTATATGTCTTTGGATTATTGTTATGGGCCGAACCAGCCTGACAACTAATCTTTTGGACAAATATAGCTATTCATGTCATATTTACTGGAGTATACCACCCCTGTATCCCTGGTGTTAGCATCCTGGAGATCCGGTGCAAATTGACACCGTCCTTGTTGACACTCCATGGTGGGTGGGGAGCAGGGGTGCTGAATTCGTATGTTATACCATGTCTCAATACAATTCACCTGGTTCCTGCAAAGCAACTAAACGCAGACATGTAGATGTGCTCTCGTCTGATGAGGAGGTAGCTCCAGATATTTCTGATTCTTGGCCACGGTTTATCACAATTGCATCAGTTGACAGAAGTCCTTTAAAACTAAACCCGTTTGCTATCTCACTGGGCATTAGAGGTGTCTGTGGAGATGTTAAGAATGTCACACGACTACGGACTGGTGCCTTACTAGTGGAGTGTTTGAGGAAACAACAATCAGTCAATCTGTTGGGTTTACAACAATTTGTTAATACTCCCGTTGTTGTTTCAGTGCACAAGACACTGAACACGAGCAGAGGCATTGCGAGAGATGTTGCTCGCTGTCTTTCTGATATGAGCGAGGAGGAAATTGCTGTTGAATTAAAATCTCAAGGAGTCACACATGTAAAACGTTTTTCCAGAAAAGCACAAGATGGTGTCTTTGTTAGAACCAACACCTATCTTTTCACTTTTTCTCAACCTGTAATACCTAAATCACTAAAGGCTGGATATTTCAACATCGGGGTGGAGGTTTATGTACCAAATCCACTCCGATGTTTTAAGTGTCAAAAGTTTGGTCATGGTGCTAAGTTCTGCCGTAGCAAGATGGTAGTATGCTGCCGTTGCACTGGAGCCCATGATAGCTCTGAGTGCACAAATGACCTCAAATGTGCTAACTGCAATGGTGATCACATGGCGTCTTCTAAATCCTGTCCATCGTTTGAATTTGAAGCCCAAATCTTAAGAATTAAGCACACAAACAACATAACCTACCAAGAAGCAAAAAAACAACTAGTACCATCTCCTGCTCAAACATATGTAAAAACATATTCCGCAGCAATTGCATCCTCCACTCGAGTTTGTAAGACAGTCTCCATGTCATGTCAGACCGACATCTCCTGGGTCAAGGATGACCAGACTGTACTGCACCAACCCTCTGACATATCTCAGAAAAGTAATATGAAATCAACCACTTCACAAACAGACAATCCTACTCGTGATGTACCATCTCACTCCATGGAAAGTACACATACCGATGATGCAACTTTAACTAGAAAAGAGAAAAAGAAAGTACAGAAAAGACGAAAGGCGCTCACTAACGTGGAGACGCCCACTCAAGTTCTTGCATCTGTTGAGGTTCATAACTCGAATGAACCTCTGGAGATAGACGTTCCTCCTTCACAACCAATTCATAGGAGTGAACACTCCTCCCAATCACGATCTCCAGTTAAGCCTCCATGAACACTTCCAATACTATTATTCAATGGAATTGTAGGGGACTGAAGAACAATTTTAATGATATACATTTACTTATACAAGATTTTAAGCCATCGGCATTTTGTTTACAAGAAACATATTTTAAAGAAAACGATCACATCGATATACGACAGTATACTCCATATCACTGCTTTTCTCCTCCTGGGCCGAAAGCAACTGGAGGTTCTTCAATATTAGTGAGACAGGCCACCATTCACAGTCCTGTTCCTCTAAATACCCATCTTCAAGCCGTTGCTGTCCGTGTAACGATGCACATTGTTTTTACATTGTGCTCTCTCTATCTTCCTCCTTCCTTTTCTGTGCAGCCTGGCGATCTGCAGGCACTTTATGACCAACTTCCTAAGCCCTGTATCATCATGGGCGATATGAATGGACACAATCCCTTGTGGGGAGGTACACATACAAACAGCAAAGGTAACATACTAGAACATTTTCTTTCTGCCAACAATATCTGTCTCTTTAATGATGATTCCAACACTTATTTACATCCTGGTACAGGAACATATTCTTCCCTTGACTTATCAATTACTGACTCTACTCTGCTGGGTGAGTTTGAATGGTCAGTCCATGACGACTTGTGTGGAAGTGACCATTTTCCAACTATTCTTAAAGCTATATGTCCATCTGACGTCCCTCCTTTGTCACGAAGGAACTTTACCAAAGCTGACTGGCTTTTGTTTGAATCACTTTCATCCAACAGATTGAAGCCTGAACTGTTTATGGGAGTTCCTGACCCCGTCCAACTCTTTTCTGATGAACTGAACAAATTAGCCGATGACTGCATTCCAAAGTCCTCTACGATTCCACACATACGAAAACCATGGTTCAACAACGACTGCAAACAGGCTAGGAAGGCACGGAAAAAGGCTGAGCATTATTTCCGTCGCCACCCTATGGTCCATAATTTGAACAAATTCAAAATATTAAATGCAAAAGCACGAGGTATCTTCAAACAAAATAAACGTCAATCTTGGCGAAACTATGTGTTGAAAATCAATTCGCGTACGCCGATATCTAAAGTATGGAACATGATCCAGAGAATCAAGGGCAAGGGCTCACAATCTAGCATTAAACATCTTAAAGACGGAGACCAAATATTAACTAGTAAATCTGACATTGCAAATAAACTTGGAGAAACTTTGGCCAGACACTCTTCCTCGTCGAATTATGTACCCCGGTTTCAAAAGTATAAAAACCAACAAGAAAGGACACCTATCAATTTCACTTCAGATAATGGGGAAGATTACAATGAAGTATTTTCGATCCATGAGCTTCGTACTGCTCTTGACCAGGCTCATGATACTGCTACAGGAGCTGATAACGTGCATTATCAACTCCTGAAGCACTTACCAGAATCATGTTTAGAAACGCTCTTAAACATTTTTGATGATATTTGGACGTCTGGAAACTTTCCCTCGTCTTGGCGAGATGCTATATTTGTTCCCATTCCCAAACCTGGACGTGATCATACTGATCCTTCCAATTATAGGCCCATTTCACTAACTAGCTGCGTTTGCAAGACCATGGAGCACATGATAAATAATCGACTTGTTTGGTACTTGGAAACCAATAACCTAATAACAGATATACAGTGTGGTTTCCGTAAAAACAGAAGTACTATCGATCATTTGGTGCGTTTGGAGTCTTTTGTTAAGAATGCCATAATTAATAAACAACACGCAGTGTCAATCTTTTTCGATTTAGAAAAAGCATATGACACAACATGGAAACATGGGATTTTAAAAGATTTACATGATTTTGGATTACGAGGCCGTTTGCCTCAGTTTATATCGAACTTTTTAAATGACAGACAGTTTCAAGTTCGAGTGGGTTCTACCCTGTCTGACCATTATAGTCAGGATCAAGGTGTTCCGCAGGGTAGTATATTGTCTGTCACATTGTTTAGCATTAAGATCAATAGTTTATCCAAGGTTTTAAACGATTCAGTTGATGGATCACTTTTTGTGGATGATTTTAATATTTCTTGTCGTGGTAAAAATATGCATACCATTGAACGGCAACTGCAGTTATGTTTAAACAAAATAAATAAATGGTGTTTAGAAAATGGCTTTAAATTTTCAAAGTCCAAAACTAACTGCATACATTTTTGCCGCAAATACAAACCGCATAAAGACCCTGAACTGTATTTAAACAATACACTTATCAAAGTTGTAAAGGAGGCCAAGTTTTTGGGTCTTATCTTCGACTCCCACTTGACGTTTTTGCCGCATATTAAATCCCTTAAGGCCAACTGTCTGGAGGCACTAGATTTGTTAAAGGTTGTTTCAAATTCTAAATGGGGAGGAGATCAAACTACCCTGCTTAACTTATATAGATCACTTATCCGTTCGAAACTAGATTACGGATCCATCATATAAGGTGGAGCTTGTGAAAGCAACTTAACACTTCTAGACTCTATCCACCACCAAGGTCTAAGACTTTGTCTTGGGTCCTTTAGAACTTCTCCCGTTGAAAGTCTCTACGTTGAGGCTGATGAACCATCTCTTGAGCAGCGCCGTATAAAGTTAGCTTTACAGTACATTACTAAATTATACTCTAACGAATCTAACCCTGCCTATAACTGTGTTTCCCCTTTATGAGGATTTATACAACAAAAAGTCTTTTCTTGTCCCGCCCCTAGGACATAGAATTAAACCATTTCTTTCTTCGGCCGGCATTGAGCTGGAAAACATAGCTCCATCCCGTCTTCTTTCTTCTCCTCCTTGGCAGTTGGTTAGACCTCAAGTCGACCTAACATTAACTTCATTTAAAAAATCAGAAACTAATGAATTACAATATAAACAAGAATATAATCAATTAAAAATTAATTATAGCAATTACAAACCCTTATTTACAGATGGTTCCAAAGACGGTGGTGCAGTAGCTTGTGCCACTGTCATTGGATCAAGAACAATATCTTCTCGAATTCCAAATAACAGCTCTATTTTTACTGCAGAAGCGAACGCCATATTAACAGCTCTCAAATATATTCAAAGACACCCTAAACATAACCAATATATTATCTTTTCCGACTCTCTTTCTTGCCTTCAGGCCATCAAAAATATTTCTTGTAAACATCCACTTTTAATAGAAATAATTGAATTAATTAATAATCTTGCTACTGGCCAATACGACATCGTCTTTTGTTGGTTACCAAGCCATGTAGGCATTTCTGGCAATACAATGGCTGATCTTGCTGCCAAGGCAGCACTCAAGAAACCCGTGACTCCACTTCTTATCCCATACTCTGATTATAAAGCTACAATCAGATCGTACATCCGAGACCTGATGCAAAAGAGGTGGGACACCCAAGTGGGTATGAATAAATTACATGCAATAAAACCTTATATTGGTTATACCCACTTGAGTTGTCAGTCCAGATTTGAGGAGGTCATTATGAGGCGATGTCGTATTGGCCATACACGATATACTCATGAATACCTTTTGAAAGGTGAGGATCCTCCGTTCTGCATCCCTTGTGATGAAAGAATCACAGTCAAGCATATCCTGCTTGACTGTGTAGAGTATTCCATCACAAGGGATCAGTATTTTAACTCACGAACTATGCAGGATATTTTTACTCATACCAGCTCTCATTTAATTATTGCCTTCTTAAAAGAATTAGATTTGTTATCAGAATTGTAAATAGATAAATATTTTTATTATTGGTAGTCTAGATTAATAACTGAGATTGTTAGTGGCTGTGCCCTCGAGGGGGGGGGGGGGGGGGGGGGTTGAAGTATTGTAAAATTATTGTCCTCCTGAGAGGGTACGTAAGTCCAAAACATTCTATGTAAATTTAGTACGACCAAACTTTTAATCGTAGTATATTTGTTGTTTTTAATAATGGCTAACTTTCAGTATAATCGCCAACGGCTGAGGGGATGGTGTAAATCCATCTGGGGTCCACGCAGGTAGCAAAGGTACTGTAAGTCCCCATAGCCCCTAGTATGGTGATCTACCTTCAGTTGTTGGCGATCTGCAGCCCGTATTTTATGTTGTATTGTCCGAATAGTGGTAATTGTTTTAACTCTCCAAACTAGTTTTAATTGTAAATGTGATGCTCTAGTAGTTTTACTGTCCTTTGACGACAGGATTTTATAATGTATACATATTTCATTTCAGTATCAAAATGTTCTCGTCACGATATGGCTGAAATATTGCCAATGTGACGTTAAGTATTAACTCACTCACTCACTCACTTTTTCATGTCCAAATGCTCCTAAATCAGTGAAGGCAGGCTATTGTAACATACAAGTTGATACCTACATCCCCAACCTCCTCAGGTGTTTTAAATGCCAGAAATATGGACATGGCGTGAATACTTGCACATTGTCTGTTGTGTGTGCTCACTGTGGCGAGAAGACACACACAACAGAAGATTGTGACAGTGATTATAAAAAATGCACCAATTGCTCAGGCGACCATTCTTCATTTTGTAAGCAATGTCCTATTTAGAAAGAGCAAATGGAAATCAATAAAATCAAATTTACTCAAAATATCTCTTTTTCCGAGGCCAAAAAAATGATAAAAAGAGATCTGATCTTCCACAAACTTATGCTACAGTAGCAAAAACATCATCGGGATCTAAATCTAACACTACATCAACCACAGGCTGCCAAACTACCTTGACTTGGGTAAATTGCGATTCTCCACAGCTTTTGTAACCAGCTATATCATCACAGACTGATGAATCACTTCCTAGTACCTCACAGTCTTCTTCTGATCACAAATCATCATCTCAGTCACACTCAAAGTCTCAATCCACAGCTCATAGTCAACAAACGGTGAAAAATAAATCGAAGCCAAAGCCTGATGCTTCAAAACAACAAAGTGGCAGAGCTCCTAAAGGGTCACAGAACAACATTCAATTGTTCAATAAATTTCTGAAAACGTCCATTCTAGGGCACATGGCTTGTCGCCCTCCAAAAGAGTGCGGGGTAGATCCCCAATAAATCCCCCCAAAAGATAGTTTATTCCAGTAATATTGTACAGTGGAACTGCAGAGGATTAAGGACTAATTTACATGAATTACAGCTATTAGTCCAAGATTTTATACCTTCAGCGATATGTCTCCAAGAGACATATTTAAAACAAACAGATACATTTAAATTTCGTCAGTTTAATGCATATCATTGTTTTTCACCTCCGGGTGATCGGGCCACTGGAGGATCATCCATTCTAGTCAAACAAAACTTTATTCAAAGCCTTGTTTCACTTAATACTAATATGCAGGCTGTTGCCGTGAGAATTACGTTACATGTAGCGTTTACGCTATGCTCTCTTTATATTTCTCCGTCTTCGACGTTTGCCAGAACTGATCTTCAAGCTCTATATGATTAGCTCCCGAAGCCCTGTATTATAATGGGAGATTTAAATGGGCACAACCCACTCTGGGGTAGTGTAACTACAAACACTAAAGGTAAGTTGTTGGAGGACTTTTGTTCTGACAATGATTTATGTATTTATATTGATGGTTCCAGCACATATTTACATCCTGGGGCAGGGACCTATTCTGCTCTTGACTTGCCATTGACAAATTCAGAACTACTTAATGAATTCGAATGGTCAGTCCATGATGGCCTCTGTGGAAGTGACCATTTTCCTACTGTATTAAAAGCTGTAACACCATCCGATGTTCCTCCATCATCAAGACGAAAATTAAAAAAAGCTAACTGGATTTTATATGAAACACTGTGTGCTGAAAAACTTAAACCTGGAGGTTTTATTGACGTTCCCGATGCTATTAAATGCTTTTCTGATCAACTGAATTCCATAGCTGATGAGTGTATACCAAAGTCCTCTGCAGTTCCACACATAAGAAAACCATGGTTCAACGATGAGTGTAAACAAGCTAGGAAGGCAAGGAAAAAAGCAGAACATTACTTCCGTCGCCATCCTATGGTGCATAATTTAAATAAATCTAAAATTTTAAATGCTAAAGCACGGCGTACCTTTAAACAGAACAAACTCCAATCTTGGCAAAATTATGTATCCAAAATAAATTCTCGGACACCCATGTCCAAGGTATGGAACATGGTCCAAAAAATTAAAGGCAAAGGTACTAAGTCTACTGTCCATCATCTTAAACATGGAGATCAGTTACTTACTGATATATCAGATATCGCAAATAAACTGGGCGACACCCTCGCTAAACACTCTTCCTCTTCAAATTATTTACCTAAATTCCAGCAATATCAAAAACAACAAGAAAAGGAAACTATTAATTTCAACTCAGATAATGGGGAAAATTACAATGAAACTTTTTCTATTTATGAGCTCCATACTGCTCTTGATCAAGCTCATGATACCGCTACAGGAGATGATAACATACATTATCAACTCCTGAAGCACTTACCAGAATCCTGTTTAGAGACGCTCTTGTATATATTTGATGACATTTGCACTTCAGGGAAATTTCCTTCTTCATGGCGTGATGCCATAGTAGTACCAATACCTAAACCTGGACGTGATCATACGGATCCGTCCAATTATCGGCCGATTTCGTTAACTAGCTGTGTTTGCAAGACCATGGAACGCATGATAAATAATCGACTTGTTTGGTATTTGGAAACTAATAACCTTATCACAGAGATACAATGTGGTTTCCGGAAAAATAGAAGTCCTGTCGATGACTTAGTGCGTTTAGAATTATTTGTAAAAAACGCACTAATTAACAAACAACACGCTGTGTCTATCTTTTTTGATGTTGAAAAAGCATATGACACTACTTGGAAATATGGCATTTTACGAGATTTACATGACTTCGGCTTGTGAGGTCGTTTGCCTCAATTTATTGCCAAGTTTTTAAATAACAGACAATTCCAGGTCCGTGTGGGTTCTACCCTGTCTGATCATTACAGTCAGGATCAGGGTGTTCCACAAGGCAGTATTTTGTCAGTCACACTTTTTAGCATCAAGATCAACAGTTTATCAAAAGTTTTAAACGATTCAATTGATGGATCCTTATTTTTGGATGATTTTGATATTTCTTGTCGTGGTAAAAATATGCATACTATTGAACGGCAATTGTAGTTGTGTTTAAAGAAGATTAATAAATGGTGTCTTGAAAACGGTTTTAAATTTTCTAAATCGAAAACTAACTGCATACATTTTTGTCGTAAATACAAACCACATAAAGACCCTGAACTGTCTCTAGATGGGATGCCCATTAAAGTTGTGAAGGCAGCCAAATTCTTGGGTCTAATCTTTGATTCACAGTCAACGTTTTTATAACATATTAAATCACTTAAAACTGAATGCCTCAAAGCTCTTGACTTGTTGAACGTAGTTTCAAATTCAAAATGGGGAGGGGATCAAGCTACTCTTCTCCACCTGTATCGATCACTCGTTCGTTCTAAACTTGATTATGGCTCCATCATATATGGTGGAGCCTGCAAAAGCAATCTTAAACTTCTTGATCCTGTCCATCACCAAGGTCTAAGACTTTGTCTTGGGTCCTTCAGAACTTCACCTATTGACAGTCTTTACGTTGAGGCCGATGAAGCATCTCTTGCACAACGCCGTGTCAAATTATTTTTACAAGATATCACAAAACTATACTCTAACGAATCTAACCCTGCATATAACTGTGTCTTCAATCCTCTTTATGAGGAATTGTATAGCAAAAAGTCTTCTCTTGTTCCATCTCTTGGGCTCAGAATAAAGCCGTTTATTGCTGCTGCTGGCAGTGAGCTGAACAATATAGCTCCTTTCCGTCTTCTTTCCTCTCCCCCTTGGCAGTTGGTCAGGCCACAGGTTGACCTAACATTAACTACATTTAAAAAATCAGAAACCAATGAATTACAGTATAAACAAGAATATAATCAATTGAAACATAAATATAACAATTACAAATCCTTATTTACAGATGGGTCCAAGGACGGTGGTGCAGTTGCTTGTGCTACTGTCATTGGATCCAGAACAATATCTTCTAGATTACCAGATAATAGTTCTATTTTTACAGCAGAAGCTAACGCCATATTAACAGCTCTAAAATATATTCAAAGGCACCAAAACGTAAACAATATATAATCTATTCAGACTCTCTTTCTTGTCTTCAGGTGATTAAAAATTTATCATGTACACATCCACTTTTAATTGACATTATTGAATTGTATAATAATCTTGCTACTGGCCAATACGACATCGTCTTCTGTTGGTTACCCAGCCATGTAGGCATTTCAGGGAACACAATGGCCACAAATATAGACACCCGAAACGTAAATAGTATATAATATATTCAGACTCTCTTTCTTGCCTTCAAGCTATTAAAAATATTTCCGGTAAACATCCACTTTTAATAGAAATTATGGACCTGTATAATACTCTTGCTACTGGCCAATACGACATCGTCTTTTGTTGGTTACCCAGTCACGTAGGTATTTCTGGGAATGTGATGGCCGATCTTGCTGCCAAGGCAGCACTCACCAAATCTGTGACACCACTTCTTCTTCCATATTCAGATTACAAAGCTTGCATTAGAACGTATATCCGTGATCTGATGCAGAAGAGGTGGGACACTCAAGTGTAGGTATAAATAAATTACATGAAATAAAACCTTATATCGGTTATACTTACTTGGGTTGTCAGTCCAGATTTGAGGAGGTCATTATGCGACGATGTCGCATTGGCCATACGAGGTATACGATTAAAAGGTGAAGATCCTCCGTTTTGTATCCCTTGTGATGAAAGAATCACAGTCAAGCATGTCCTGCTTGACTGTGTTGAATATTCCATCACAAGGGATAAATATTTTAATTCACGACCTTTGAACGATCTTTTTAATTCTGTTAGCTCTCATTTAATTATTGCATTTTTTAAAGAATTAGATTTGCTAAATGAATTGTAAATAGAAAAATATTTTATGCTTGGAAGTTTGAATTAGTAACTTAGAGTGTTAGTGGCTGTATCCTCGAGGGGGGTTAAAGCACTGTAACATTATTGTCCTCCTGAGAGGGTACGTAAGTCCCAAAACATTTGAAGTCAAATTTGATCTTCCATTTTGTCTTAGCCGTAGAATATGTGTCGTTTTATTTTGTGGCTAATCTTGCATACAATCACCAGCAGCTGAGGGGATGAGGGGATCCAGCTACGGATCATGCAGGTAGCAGAAGTACTGTAAGTCCCCCTGGCCCCTAGTATGATCTACCTTCAGTTGCTGGTGATCTATATAGCCTTTTTTTATATTGTTTTGTCTCAACAGGAATATTAGTTTTATTTCTTATTGTGATATTCTAGTTGTTTTACTGTCCTTCGTTGACAGGTTTTTATGATATACATAGATTCCTTTTTAAGAATGCTCTCGTCACGATATGGCTGCAATACTGCCGATGTGACATTAAATGTTAACTCACTCACTCACTTTCTTGAGACGGTTTCCTTTTTTGTCTGGAAAAATCTTGTCGTAGCCACTGCAACAAACAAAATACAATACCCTGACAGAAACTTTATGTTTCAACAAAACTGACGTATATTATAGGGTGATTACAAAATTATAACAAGAAGTCGTTACCAAACACATGCACACGATTCAAGCGGTTGAACAAAATCGCCTATGAACATCACATTTAGGTGCATAATTTTTCTGTGCAACAAAAGTCACGTTTGGAGCTCAAGAAATGAGCATTCTTAATTAAATGACAGTGGGTTGTGCTCATTTTTTGTTGTACACTGATGCGTATACGACAGAGCATTAAGCAGAACTGCAATACCTTGAAACTCAGCGTGCGGAATAACAGGGAGAGCTGCCTTAGCGTCCTCATATTCTGTCCTGTTTCCAACCAGAAAAAATACAATTCTAAACTATTGTCAGCACAATGAAGAAAAATTCATGTCGAGGTTATTGTAGAAACACCTGAAGTTTTACTTGTTGAATGGTTTAATGCATTGAAACTCTTGCAGTTACTGTATTTAAATCATATTAAAGCATATTCTTACGTCTGTTGTGGATTTAGGGTCATTCCTCTTACAGACTCATCATTCCGTAGAGTCTGCCTCACAGTTGTATGTGAAAGTAAATTCATGGGAAAAATGCAATTAGCATTTTGAAAAACCTAACCTAAAAACATGACTAGCAGGTATTACAACTAAAGTCTTAAATAAAGTCGAATACTGCTAATACAGCATCGTATAAGAATATCTTGCCTGAGAACGTTACAAACATTTACAAAGAAATAAACAATCAATTTAGTTTTTAAAATATATTTGTGTTAAATTTGATTTTGAAATGCCTTAGCGATGAAGGAGTAAGCATTAACTCCGAAACGTTGTGTTCTCATATAAAGAAGTTGATATCCATAAAATCTTCATTCTTATGCATTTCACTTCTAAATGCCCTTCAAAGACTTGAGTTGTGTTTAGATAAAATAGATAAATGGTGTCTTGAAAACGGCTTCAGATTTTCTAACTCAAAAACCAATTGCATAAACTTCTGTTGTAAATACAAAGCCCATAAAGACCCAGAACTATTTCTACGTGATACTCCAATCAAAGTGGTCAAGAAGGCCAAGTTCCTGGGACTTATTTTCGATTTACATTTGACCTCTTTGCCCCATATTAAATCCCTAAAATCAAATGCTTGAACACACTCGATTTATTAAAGGATATTTCTAATTCAAAGCGGTGAGGTTATCAGACTATCCTCCTTCACTTATATAGATCACTGGTCCCCTCTAAACTTGATTATGGCTCCATCGTATATGCAAAAGGAGCCTGAAACTATTAGATTCTGTCCATCACCAAGGTCTAAGACTTTGTCTTGGTTCCTTCAGAACTTCACCTGTTGACAGTCTCTATGTTGAACTATCTCTTACACAACGTCGTATTAAATTATCCTTACACTACATTTTTAAATTATACTCTAATGAATCTAACCCTGCATATAACTGTGTGTTCAATCCACTGTATGAGGATTTGTACGACAAGAAGTCTTCTCTTGTACCACCTCTAGGGCGCAGAATGAAACCCTTTTTTTCTTCGCCCGGCATTGAGTTGCAAAACATAGCTCCATCCCGTGTTCTTTTTTCTCCTCCTTGGCAGTTGGTTAGGCCCCAAGTAGACCTTACATTAACTACATTAACTACATTTTAAAAAATCAGAAACGGATGAATTACAGTGTAACAAGAATATCATTAATTGAAACATAGCATTAATTGAAATATAGCAATCATAAATCCTTATTTACAGATGGGTCCAAGGATGGGGCGCAGTGGCTTGTGCCACTGTCATTGGATCCAGAACAATGTCTTCTAGATTACCAGATTATAGTTCTACTTTTACAGCAGAAGCTAACGCCACACTAACGTCTCTCAAATACATACAAAGAAACCTTACACATAAACAGTATATAATATATTCCGAATCTCTTTCTTCCCTTCAGGTTATTAAACATATTTCTTGAAAACATCCACTTTTAATTGAAATTATTGAATTATACAATAATCTACAGGCCAATATGATATCGTCTTTTGTTGGTTATCAAGCCATGTGGGCATTTCTGGTAACGCAATGGCCGATCTTGCTGCCAAAGCAGCACTCAACAAATCTGTAACACCACTTCTTATTCCATACACTGATTATAAAGCTAACATTAGATCTCATATCCGTGATCTGATGCCGAAGAAGTGGGACACCCAGGTAGGCATCAATAAATTACATGTAATAAAATCGTATATTGGTTATTCCTACTTGGGTTGTCAGTCCAGATTTGAAGAGGTGATCATACGGCGATGTCGTATTGGCCTTACTAGATATACTCATTCATACCTATTGAAAGGTGAGGATCCTCCGTTTTGCATCCCTTGTGATGAGAGAACCACGGACAAGTATATTCTGCTTGACTGTGTTGAATCATCCATCACAAGGGATAAATATTTCAATGTCAAGACAATTAAGGGCTTTTCTAACACCGTTCGTTCTCATTTAATTCTTGGATTTTTAAAAGAAATTGACTTCATCATTGAGTTTTGATTATTATGTTCTGTAGGTAGTTGCATTTTAATTCATGGTAGTTTAGATTAGTAACGTGAATTGTTAGTGGCTGTACAGTCAAAGGGGGTTAAAATATTGATCAATTATTGTACTCCTGAGAGGGTACGTAAGTCCCAAAACATTTCCTGTAGGTTTAGTCTTCAACTGTTTTTAATGGTAGTATATGTGTATTTTTAATTCTTGGCTAGATGTGACTAAATTGCTAACAGCTGAGTGGATGATGTAAATCCATCTAGGGTCCATGCAGGTAGCAAAGGTACTGTAAGTCCCCATGGCCCCTAGTATGGTCATCTACCTTCAGTTGTTGTCAATCGCTCGCCTGATTTTATGTTGTATTGTCCGAATAGTGATGTTAGTTTTAACTTTCCATGCTAGGTTTAATTGAAATTGTGATATTCTAGTTTTTTTACTATCCTTCGTTGACGGGTTTTTATAATGTATATATGCTCTTTTTCATTGTTGAATGTTCTCGTCACAATATGGCTGAGATATTGCCGATGTGACGTTAAATATTAACTCACTCACTCTTGCCTTCAGGCTATTAGAAATATTTCTTGTAAACATCCGCTTTTAATTGGAATTATTGAATTGTGCAATAATCTTGCTACTGGTCAGTGCGACATCGTCCTTTGTTGGCTACATAGTCACGTTGGCATGTCTGGTAACACAACGGCCGATCTTGCTGCCAAGGCAGCACTCAACAATCTATGACACCACTTCTTTTTCCATACTCAGATTATAAAGCTACAGTAAGATCTTCTATCCGTGATCTGATGCAGAAGAAGTGGGACACCCAGGTAGGTATAAATAAATTACATGCAGTAAAACATTATATCGGTTATACTTACTTGGGTTGTCAGTCCAGATTTGAGGAGGTCAATATGCGACGATATCGCATTGACCATACGAGGTATACTCACGATTATCTATTAAAAGATCCTCCGTTTTGTATCCCTTGTGATGAAAGAACCACAGTCAAGCATGCCATAATGTTAACTCTCATTTAATTATTGCAGTTTTAAAAGAATTAGATTTGCTGAATGAATTGTAAATAGATAAATATTTTATGCTTGGAAGTTTGAATTAGGAACTTAGTATGTTAGTGGCTGTATCCTTGAGGGAGGTTAAAAGACTGTATAATTATTGTCCTCCTCAGAGGGTACGTAAGTCCAAAAACATTTGAAGTCAAATTTGATCTGCCATTTCTTTTATTCGTAGTATTTCTGTCATTTCAATGTGTGGCTAATCTTACATACAATCACCAGCAGCTGAGGGGATGGTGTAAATCCAGCTAAGGACCATGAAAGGTAGTAGAAGTGCTGTAAGCCCCCATCGCCCCTAGTATGGTGATCTACCTTCAGTTGATGGTGATCTATATAGCCTATTTTTATATTATATTGTCTGAATAGGGATATTAGTTTTAACTTTTCACGCTGAGTTTTATTTTGTATTGTGATATTCTAGTTGTTTTACTGTCCTTCGTCGACAGCTTTTTATCATATACATAGATTCTTTTTTAAGAATGCTCTCGTCACGATATGGCTGCAATACTGCCGATGTGACGTTAAATATTAACTCACTCACTCACTACCCCCAATAAGGGCCGCTTCTAAAGTGGAAAAAATGTAGGTGTTTCACATGTATTTCTCTCTGACCGCGAGAAGCAAATCCTTGAGCGATCAGGATACATATTCTACGAACGATACCAAATTTCAAAACAATTGATTTCGTTCACCTCTTCCAAAAAACCAATTTCACGCATTTAATGGAAAACTGCTAGTTATGCTCTCAAACTGCTCGGAGCCTGAGACAACTTAACATGTTAGTGCAACTGATCACCCCGTTGGAAGAAAGCAATGTGTTTTATTAAAAAATATAGACGTAGACTACAAACATCAGGGCCGCCTCCCACTTGAGGTTGCAGAATGCCTAATCATACACGAGTTTCTCCAAAATATTGGAAATTTATATGATCAGGCCTGTGTTGGATGGGCCCTACGATATACAAAACTCGTTAGAAATTTAGCAAAGAACAGCATGTGTAGGAATGATCAATGTATTTACCGGCTACTATCAGGAGAATCAGAACCCGCTCAAGGGTTTAATTTGGAAATTATACCGCGCCAATTACGGAACTACGGTGGGCCAAAGGGGTTGGAAGTAGCAGCACCACCATGCAGTGAACATCGAAAAGCTGCCGACGTCCTGGAAGGAGTCTACGTATGCAAAAAGTTTACTATAGCCAAACACGAAGGGAAGAATAGGCTGTTGCTGCTTCTTGAGTCATGGAGTGGAAACACATTACGGACTGTGACAATACTGACTTTTTGTCTGCGTCAGTTTCAAGAACGGACATAGAAAATACAATCAAAATGTTGAAATCTGATAAATCCATATATATTGATGGAACACCACCCGATTTATACAAACGTGCTCATAGTAAACTTGTTTAAAGCTTTTCTAGATTGCGGCATTTTCCCTGGCAGTTTTACTGTTGGCATTCTACTCTAACAAAGGAAGCTGTCATGAACCAAATAACTATCGAAGAATGAAAGACGCCTAAATTATTGCCATTTACCTTAAACTATATTTACCTGTATAGATTTCAAATTGTTCACCTGTTCATGTGTAATATTTCGGTGACTGAAATCAGTTCTTGGTTATTTGGACATAAACACTGAACAAAGCTCTTCTTATACAGACACACTGTTGGGCACACTGTTTTGAAAGAAGTTTCGGTATTAAATGTGATATGAAGACTGTTGGCAATCATCAACTTTTTTATAGAACGTATTGTTGCCTGTTATCAGAAACATTCTTTTATGCATCACGGCAGAATATATCGTTCTGCGTCACTGGTTGACTCCCACTGTAATAACTATCAGTTGTTTTTTTTACTGGACAAGTTTAAATATACACCTATGATATTCTATCCATTTCGATGTTTTTTTCTAAAAGTTCTTGATGCAGGCAAACATTTTATGCGTTTTTATATAGATTTTATATGCACGATATGACTGATATGGCATTCGTAGTCCCTCACTCACGCTCTGACTGGCAGGCTTGTAATAGTAGCTTTGTTATAGACACGTACCCACATTTACTCGCTACCTCGCTAGCATTTAAGCCATGATTATTCCTCGTGGTTAAATCTACAATTCGCTTTGACAGTACATAATTCACCATGTCTTCATCTCCGTGTGTACAGGCGATATGAAGGACATTTTCACCATCACTATTTACTACTGAAGGATCGGCTCTACTCTCTAGTAGCAATTCAAACACACCGAATGTACTTTGTCTTGCTGCTAAAAGCAGTGGTGTCATCCCTTTCGACCCTCTACAGTTTATATCAACAACGTGTAACTTGAGGATATGCTCCACTATCTCCTCATCTTCCCCCATACAGGCGAAATGAAGGATGCTGTTACCATCACTATCTACTACTGAAAGATTCGCTTCACCTTCTAGTAGCAATTCAAACACACTGAATGTACTTTGTCTTGCTGCTAACAGCAGTGGTGTCATCCCTTTCGACCCTCTACAGTTTATATCAACAACCTGTAACTTGAGGATATGCTTCACTATCTCCTCATCTTCTCCCATACAGGCGAAATGAAGGATGCTGTTACCATCACTATCTACTACTGAAAGATTCGCTCCACTCTCTAGTAGCAATTCAAACACACCGAATGTACTTTGTCTTGCTGCTAAAAGCAGTGGTGTCATCCCTTTCGACCCTCTACAGTTTATATCAACAACCTGTAACTTGAGGATATGCTTCACTATCTCCTCATCTTCTCCCATACAGGCGAAATGAAGGATGCTGTTACCATCATTATCTACTGCTGAAAAATTCGCTCCACCCTCTAGTAGCAATTTAAACACGCCATATGTACTGTACTCTGCTGCTACCAGCAGTGGTGTTTTCCCTTTAAATCCTCTACAGTTTGTGTCCAGAGTGTGTAGCTTGAGGATATGCTTCACTATTTCCTCATTTTCTCCCATAGAGGCGAAATGAAGGATGCTGTTACCATCATTATCTACTGCTGAAAGATTCGCTCCACCCTCTAGTAGCAATTTAAACACGCCATATGTGCTGCACTTTGCTGCTAACAGCAGTGGTGTCCTCCCTTTCGATCCTCTACAGTTTATGTCCAGAGTGTGTAGCTTCAGGACATGCTTCACTATCTCCTCATCCCCTCGCATACAGGCCAAATGAAGGGCGTTGTCACCATCTCTATTTACTAAAGAAGGATCCGCTCCGCTTTCCAGTAGCAACTGAAACACATTGCGTGACTGATATTTTACCGCTAACAGTAGTGGTGTCATATCATTAAATCTACAGTTTATATCCACAATGTGTAACCTGAGGATACGCTTGACTATCTCCACATCTTCTCCCTCACAGGCCAAATGAAGGATGTTCTTACCATCATTTTCAAATCCTGACAGATCAGCTCCTTTCCTCACCAGATTATCAAATACTTCTCTTTTCGCACACCATGCTGCAATCATCACTGGTGTCACTCCATCATTGTTTTTTGCATTTATATCCACAATATTTTGCATCAGGATATAATTGACTATCTTAACATGTCCTCCTCGAGAAGCCAAATGAAGGATATTGTCTCCATCCCCGTCAATTACTGACAGATCAGCTTCTTTTTTCACGAGAATATCAAATGCTTCGTTTTTTGCAAGACATGCCGCAATCATTACTGGTGTCATTTCTTCATCCCCTTTAGAGTTTATATCCACAATGTTTTGCGTCAGGATATAAGTCACTATCTTAACATTTCCTCCTCGACAAGCCGAATGAAGGATGTTGTCACCATCGTCGTTAATTACTGACAGATCAGCTCCTTTTTGGACAAGGATATCAAATGCTTCGGTTTTCCCATGATATGCTGCAAGCATCACTGGTGTCATTTCTTCATCCCCTTTACCATTTATTTCCACAATGTTTTGCATCAGGATGTAAGTCACTATCTTTAGATTTCCTCCTCGACAAGCCCAATGAAGGATGTTGTCGCCATCCTCGTCTATTTCTGACAGACCAGCTCCCTTTTTGACAAGAATATCAAATAGTTCTCTTTTCCCATGATATGCTGCAAGTAGCACTGGAGTCATTTCTTCACAATCTTTACTATTTATGTCCACACTGGTTTGGTTCAGAACATACTTCACTGTGTCCACATGTCCTCCAATGCAGGCAAGATGGAGACTGTTTCTACTTTTCTGGTTCACTGCTAAAGTATTCGCACCTTTTTCTATCAATAACCCAAACACATCTTTTTTCCCATGATATGCGGCTAACAACAATGGAGTCATGTTATTTTCATCGTTGCCGTTAATGTCAACAATGTTTTGTGTCAGGATATATTTCACAATATTCACACTTCCTCCTTGACAGGCCCAGTGAAGAATATTTCTGTTTGTACTATCCTTTGTTAAGGTGTCAGCTCCTCTCTCTATCAGAAAGTGAAACACAACTTTAATCCCATAACCAGCTGCCAACAACAATGGTGCAATGCCCTTGTCATCTGTACTGTTTATATACAGAACGTTATGTTTTAGGACATATTTCACTATATCTACATTTCCTCCCTGACAGGATACATGGAGGATATTTTCACAATGATCGTTCTCTTTTGATATATCAGCTCCTATTTTCATAAGGAAACAAAACACGTCCTTCTTCCCAAACAGTGCTGCTGACATCAAAGCCGTTGTCCCGTTTCCTCCCCTACTTTCAATGTCTATGATCTTCAGTGAGTGGATGTACTTCACTATCCCCAGATTTCCCTCCATACAGGCGACGTGTAAGATATTATTATTCGCATCATCTAATACGGTCAAATTTGCGCCTTTCTCCACAAGTAATTCCAGCAATGCCCTGTGTCCTGCTACTGCCGCTATCATTGCTGGCGTCCTACCAGCTTGTCCTCTCGAGTTGACGTTGGCAGGATCATGAGACAATAAGTATTTAACTTGATGCAAGTCTCCTATTCTGCAGGCATCAATAAGAGTAGTGTTAACGAAGGCCCGGTTATGTGTTTGATGATGTTCATCTGAAAGAAACGATGAAAACGTGACACAGTTTTCAGTTTTAGACCCATGTTAATTTAACCCATTACGCTCCACGCACCCCAAAATGCTGTACATCTATAGAGCTGAAACAGAGGTATACAGGGATTCAATAGTTATTTGAGTGAGTGAGTGAGTAAGTTAATATTCAACGTCATACCGAGAATATTGCAGCCATATCGTGACGAGAACTATTCATTATAAAAATTGCAAATAAATTAATAGCACCTAAAAACTGTCAACGAAGGACAGAAAACTAACTAGAACATCACTGAGTAATGTAGTGTAAAACTAGTGATTAGACCTAAATCAGTGTATGTATAAAGGACAATACAATATAAAAATGAGCTATACTTTGCCAGAACGGAAGGCAGATCACCATACTAAGAACCATTGGGACTTACGGAACATTTACTTCCTGCATGGACCCTAGCTGGATTTACATTATCCCATCAACTGATGTAAAACTTAAATTTACATCAAATGTTTTTGGACTTATGTACCCTCTCAGGAGGACAATTATTTTACGGTACTTCAACCCTCTTTGAGGGTACAGCCACTAACGATTTGACTTACTGATAAAATATTCCAATTTTAAAATATTTATCTATTTACAGTTCAGTTAACAAATCTAATTCCTTTCAAAATACAAAAATTAAAAGAGGACTAATATTGCTAAAAAGATCCTTCATCGTTCGTGAATATTGATATCTTGTGATGGAATATTCAACACAGTCAAGCAGGATATGCTTGACTGTGATTCTTTCATCACAAGGGGTACAAAACGGATAATCCTCTCCTTTAAGCACATATTTATGTGTATATCTTCAGTGGCAAATGCGACATCGTTGCATGATGATCTCTTCAAATCTTGTCTGACAACCCAAGTAGGTGTAGCCAATATAGGGTTTTATAGCATGTAATTTATTGATGTCTAGAATAGATTATACATTGTTTATGTTTAGGGCGTTCGCTTCCTGTGTAAAAAATATTATTGGTATACATGAGTTTCTGTATTCGTGATTGTTTCTGATAGACAGGACAGGATTTTGATGAGGAGAAGTACTCGCCGTGGCAGTTAGCAGACCTAATGGCATCTGTACAGGTAGTGCCTTCGTGATCTTTACTGCAACGGGAGCAAGTTGGGGACTTAGTACACGACCTGGCCCCATGCCCAAACTTTTTAGAATTATAACATCATAGTGGATTTGGTGAATATACATCCACTCCGATGTTGAAATAACTAGCCTTAATTGATGATGGTACTTTGGGAAGTACAAACGCACGATCACGGATGACACCCTTACACGAAGTTAGATATTTGTGAACAGAGACTCCGATTTCAGTAGTTTCAAAATGATCTGCTTTGTGGAGATTAATTGGCTGTTGATGTAGTGAACAGTCGACAAGCAGAGATCCATTTCTGAGACGCGTTACATTCTTGACATCTCCACGAACCCCTTCATCAGCCTTGGACACAACAAAAGGTTTAATCTTCAGAGGTGCTCAACTCCACTAACCATCGGAAACCGAACCACCTCCTTGTGGTGGGTGCTGGGTAATGCTAAGAGCTCGCCAACACCCCCGTAGTGAACTCGGGGGGATATTTGGTTCAACAACCCGTTTGCCGTGGGTTGCGGCCCTGTGTGGGTGGAGGAGGGGATCCTGGTGGTGTTCCGTGTTCCTGTTGCTCAATACACCACTTTGGCCCTGACTTCGCCCAGACGGGTGGTTGAATGGGCCCGGTTCGAGCAATCGGTTGGTCATGCCAAGGGAGTATATATATATATATATGTCATTGCACAAATTTTATAGGTCTGTTTGTTCATTGAGCTTTTTCTGATTTTAGATTGCATTGGTGAAGTTCTGAACTTTTACCTACAGTCTTATGCCCAGAGCGTGGTGGCTCATGGGCCAATCTGTTAGATTAATTATTTATAACTCTTCTGCTGGAGTATATCATCCGGGTATCCTGGGTGCTGCAAGCTGGAGGCCCGCTTCCTTTAGCATTGTCCTTGTGATACTCCGTGGTGGGTGGGGAGCTCGGATGATGAACAATTTACACTAACTATGGCTTATGAAAACCCAACGAAGAAAACCCAAAACGTCCACTTGATACTGATCCTGTTGATACTGACCATACACCGTCTGCATCGATTGAATATTGGCAGCGTTTCATTGTGATTGAGACAAGACACCGTTAAAACTGAACCCCTTTGCTGTATCCAATAGTATTCCAGGTATTGCTGGGGATGTGAAGAACATAAGACGCTTACGTTCGGGTGCCCTGCTAGTGCGGGAAGAAGCAGCAAGCAGCTAATTTGCTGAACATCAAATCTTTCGTTGGCATTCCGGTCATGGTCTCTCCACACAAAACCTTGAAGTCAAGCAAAGGTATCGTTCGAGATCGAGACCGATTGCTTGATGATATGTCGGAGTGAGTGAGTTAATATTTAACGTCATATCGGCAATATCTCAGCCATATCGTGACGGGAACATTTCACATTTAAATGGAATATATGCATATGTTAAAGAATCTGTCGTCAAAGGACAGTAAAATAACTAGAATATAACAGATACACATGCAAAAGTAGTAATTATATATAAAACAGTTTACCCAGAAGGGACAACACAGTATAAAACAGGCTATAGATCGCCAACTGCTGAAGGTAGATCACCACACTAGGGACCATGGGAACTTACAGTGCCTTTGCTACCTGCATGGACCCTAGCTGGATTTACACCACCCCTTCAGCTGCTGACGATTGTAGGAAATCTTAGCCAAAACTAAAATAACAGAAATTTTAGTTTTGGCTAATAAAGAAACAGAATGTACATTTAAAACTCCTGGTAACCTTAAATTCACTTTGAATGTTTCGGACTTACGTACCCTCTTAGGAGGAGAATAATTTTGCAATACTTCAACCCCCTTTGAGGGTACTGCCACTAACAATATCAGTTACTAATCTACACTATCAATAATAAAATATATAATTATTTAGTAATTATTTATTAAGTCACTTAATAAATCTAATTCTTTTAAAAACGCAATAATTAAATGATAACTGACATTATTAAAAAGATCCTTCATAGTTCGGGATTTGAAATGTGTGTCCCTTGTGATGGAATATTCAACAAAGTCAAGCAAGATATGCTTGACCGTGATTCTTTCATCACAAGGGACACAAAAAGGAGGATCCTCACCTTTAAGCAGATATCCATGTGTATATCTTGTGTGGCCAATGCGATATCGTCGCATGATGACCTCCTCAAATCTGGACTGAAAACCCAAGTAGGTGTAACCAATGTACGGTTTTATTTCATGTAATTTATTTATACCTACTTGGGTGTTCCACTTCTTCTGTATCTGATCACGGATATACGTTCTAATGCAGCTTTGTAAACAGTGTATGGAATAAGAAGAGACGTCACAGATTTGTTGAGTGCTGCTTTAGCAGCAAGGTCAGCCAGTGTGTTACCAGAAATGCCTACATAGCTGGGTAACCAACAGAAGACGATGTCGTATTGGCCAGTAGCAAGAACATTATACAATTCAATAATTTCTATTAAAAGTGGATGTTTACAAGAAATATTTTTAATAGTCTGAAGACAAGAAAGAGAGTCTGAATAAATTATATATTGTTTACGTTTAGGGTGTCTTTGAACATATTTAAGAGCTGTTAATATGGCGTTAAAAATAGCTGTAAAAAATCAGCTGTAAAAATAGAACTATTATCGGGTAATCTAGAAGATACTGTTCTGGATCCAATGACAGTGGCACAAGCAACTGCGCCATGGTCCTTGGATCCATCTATAAATAAGGATTTATAATTGCTATATTTATGTTTTGAATTGGTTATATTCATCTTTATACTGTAATTGATTGGTTTCTGATTTTTTAAATGTACTTAATGTTAGGTCAACTTGTGACCTAACCAACTGCCAACGAGGAGAAGAAAGAAGACGGGAAGGAGCTATACTTTCCAGCTCAATGCTAGAAGCAGCAAGAAATTGCTTAATTCTGAGCCAAAGAGGCTCAGGGAAGACTTTTTGTTATACAAATCCTCATAGAGAGGATTAAAAACACAATTAGATGCGGGGTTAGACTCATTAGAAGCTAATTTTGTTATGTATTGTAAAGATAGTGTGATACAACGTAAGTTGAGAGAAGGCTCATCAGCTTCGACGTATAGACTGTCGATAGGAGAGGTTCTAGAAGAACCGAGACAAAGTCTTAGGCCTCGGTGGAGCACAGGATCAAGTAGTTTTAGGTTGCTTTGACAAGTGCCACCAAATACAATGGAACCGTAATGAAGTTTAGATCTGATCAGTGATGTATATAAGTGAAGGAGGGTAGTTTCATCCCCTCCCCATTTTGAATTTGAAACAACCTTTAATAAATCGAGTGCCTTCAGGCATTTGGCTTTAAGGGATTTAATATGCGGCATAAAGGTCAAATGTGAGTCGAAAATAATTCCCAAGAACTTGGCCTCCTTGACCACTTTGATTGGCGTACCACTGAGATATAGTTCTGGGTCTTTATGGGGTTTGTATTTACGACAGAAGTGTATTCAATTGGTTTTTGATTTAAAAAATGTAAAGCCGTTTTCAGGACACCATTTATTTATTTTGTTTAAACACAGCTGCAATTGCCGTTCAATGGTATGCATATTTTTACCACGACAAGAAATATTAAAATCATCCACAAATAACGATCCATCTATTAAATCATTTAAAACTTTAGATAGACTGTTGATCTTGATGCTAAAAAGAGTGACTGACAAAATACTGCCTTGTGGAACACCCTGATCCTGATTGTAATGATCAGACATTGTAGAACCCACTCGGACTTGAAATTGTCTGTTATTTAAAATGTTGGCTATGAATTGAGGCAAACGACCTCGCAAACCGAAATCATGTAAATCTCTCAAAATGCCATATTTCCAAGTAGTGTCATATGCCTTCTCAAGATCAAAAAAGATGGACACAGCATGTTGTTGATTAATCAGCGCATTTTTCACAAATGATTCTAAACGCACTAAGTGATCGACTGTACTTCTGTTTTTTCGGAAACCACATAGTATGTCTGCGATAAGGTTATTTGTTTCCAAGTACCAAACAAGTCGATTATTTATCATGCGTTCCATGGTCTTGCAAACACAGCTTGTTAGTGAAATAGGTCGATAATTGGACGGATCCGTATGATCACGTCCAGATTTAGTTATTGGTACTACTATGGCGTCCCGCCATGAGGGAGGAAAGTTACCCGATGTCCAAATCTCATCAAAAATATTTAGAAGAGTTTCTAGGCAGGATTCTGGTAAGTGCCTCAGGAGTTGATAATGTATGTTATCATCTCCTGTAGCTGTATCATGAGCTTGATCAAGGGCAGTATGGAGCTCATGAATAGAAAAAGTTTCATTATAATCTTCCCCATTAACTGATTTGAAATTAATAGTTTTCTTTTCTTGTTGTTTTTGATACTGCTGGAATTTAGGTAAATAATTAGAAGAGGAAGAATTATAATGAGATTCTTCTATTGTTACAGGACTTTAAACCTTCAGCATTGTGTCTACAGGAGACGTATCTTAAACATACTGATGTTTTTAACGTAAGACAATATAGTGGCTACCATTCACTTTCTCCCCATGGGGGACAAAGCTACAGGAGGATCTAGTATCCTGGTCAGACAGGACATGATTCATAGTGCCGTTCCACTGAATACTAATCTTCAAGCTGTTGCTATCCAGCTGACCTTGCACATTGCTCTTACTTTGTGCTCACTGTTCTTCGTCAAACTGACCTTCAAAGTTTGTATGACCAGCTACCAAAGCCCTGCATCATTATGGGCGACTTAAATGGGCACAACCCTCTATGGGGTAGTACAACTACAAACAATAAAGGGGAAGTTATTGAAGATTTTATTTCCGATAATAATTTATGTGTTTTTAATGCTGATTCCAATACTTACTTGCATCCAGCCACTGGAACGTATTCTGCACTTGATCTAACTCTCATAGAGTCGAACAAAATACTGCCTTGTGGAACACCATGATCCTGATTGTAATGATCAGACATTGTAGAACCCACTCGGACTTGAAATTGTCTGTTATTTAAAAAGTTGGCTATGAATTCAGGCAAACGACCTCGCAAACCGAAATCATGTAAATCTCTCAAAATGCCATATTTCCAAGTAGTGTCATATGCCTTCTCAAGATCAAAAAAGATGGACACAGCATGTTGTTGATTAATCAGCGCATTTTTCACAAATGATTCTAAACGCACTAAGTGATCGACTGTACTTCTGTTTTTTCGGAAACCACATAGTATGTCTGCGATAAGGTTATTTGTTTCCAAGTACCGAACAAGTCGATTATTTATCATGCGTTCCATGGTCTTGCAAACACAGCTTGTTAGTGAAATAGGTCGATAATTGGACGGATCCGTATGATCACGTCCAGATTTAGTTATTGGTACTACTATGGCGTCCCGCCATGAGGGAGGAAAGTTACCCGATGTCCAAATCTCATCAAAAATATTTAGAAGAGTTTCTAGGCAGGATTCTGGTAAGTGCTTCAGGAGTTGATAATGTATGTTATCATCTCCTGTAGCAGTATCATGAGCTTGATCAAGGGCAGTATGGAGCTCATGAATAGAAAAAGTTTCATTATAATCTTCCCCATTAACTGAGTTGAAATTAATAGTTTTCTTTTCTTGTTGTTTTTGATACTGCTGGAATTTAGCTAAATAATTAGAAGAGGAAGAATTATAATGAGATTCTTCTATTGTTACAGGACTTTAAACCTTCAGCATTGTGTCTACAGGAGACGTATCTGAAACATACTGATGTTTTTAACGTAAGACAATATAGTGGCTACCATTCATTTTCTCCCCAGGGGGACAAAGCTACAGGAGGATCTAGTATCCTGGTCAGACAGGACATGATTCATAGTGCCGTTCCGCTGAATACTAATCTTCAAGCTGTTGCTATCCAGCTGACCTTGCACATTGCTCTTACTTTGTGCTCACTGTATGTACCACCTTCATCAGTTCTTCGTCAAACTGACCTTCAAAGTTTGTATGACCAGCTACCAAAGCCCTGCATCATTATGGGCGACTTAAATGGGCACAACCCTCTATGGGGTAGTACAACTACAAACAATAAAGGGGAAGTTATTGAAGATTTTATTTCCGATAATAATTTATGTGTTTTTAATGCTGATTCCAATACTTACTTGCATCCAGCCACTGGAACGTATTCTGCACTTGATCTAACTCTCACAGAGTCGAACATTGTCAATGAATTTGAATGGCCTGTACATGATGACCTTTGCGGAAGCGATCACTTCCCTACGCTCCTGAAATTTATAGCACCAGGTGACAATCCACCTTCATCCCGGTGGAATTTCACTAAGGCAAATTGGCCTGTATACGAGCAATTATGCGTTGAAAAATTAACACCTGATTACTGCAGTAATGTACCAGATCCCATCTTGATGTTCTCAACACAACTGAATGAAATTGCTGATCAAACCATTCCTAAGTCCTCTGCAACTCCTCATATTAGTAAACCATGGTTTACTGACGAATGCAAACAGGCAAGAAAACGTAGGAAGAAAGCAGAAAAATATTTTCGCAGACATCCTACTGTTCATAACTTCAACAACGTTAAAATTACTAGTGCTAAGGCACGACGTACGTATAAGCAAAACAAGCGCCAATCTTGGAGGAACTATGTTTCAAAAATTAATTCATGTACACCCATGTCTAAGGTGTGGAACATGGTTCAGCGAATAAAAGGCAAAGGTTCAAAATCTGCTGTTCAGCATCATAAAGATGGTGACAAATTAGTAACTAACAAAGCAGACATTGCAAATAAAATTGGCGAAACTCTTGCCAAAAACTCGTCATCAGCAAATTATGTTCCTGAGTTTCAGAGGTATCAGAAACACCAGGAAAAGACAAGAGTTAATTTCGATTCCAATAATGGTGAAGACTATAATGAAGTGTTTTCGTTACATGAGCTCCACACGGCTCTTGATCAAGCTCATGATACTGCAGCAGGTGATGACAATGTTCATTACCAGCTATTGAAACACTTGCCTGAACCATGTCTGGTCACACTTTTAGATATATTTGACCAAATATGGACGTCTGGAATTTTTCCTCCCTCGTGGCGTAATGCCATTGTAGTTCCAATACCAAAACCTGGCCGGGATCACACGGACCCATCAAATTACAGACCGATATCTTTAACCAGCTGCGTCTGTAAAACCATGGAACGAATGGTAAATAACAGATTAATTTGGTATTTGGAAACCAATAACCTCATTACAAATATTCAATGTGGTTTTCGGAAGAATCGAAGTACTATTGATCATTTAGTACGTTTACAATCCTTCGTCAAAAATGCTATTATCACCAAACAACACGCAGTATCTATATTTTTTTATCTTGAGAAAGCATACGATACTACGTGGAAGCATGGCATTTTAAAGGATTTACATGATTTTGGTTTACGAGGTCGTTTGCCTCTCTTTAAATCACAGTTTTTAACCGACAGGCAGTTTCAAGTCCGAGTGGGTTCAACCCTGTCTGCTCATTATAATCAGGATCAGGGTGTCCCACAAGGTAGTATTTTGTCGGTCACGCTGTTTAGTATTAACATAAATAGTCTTTCAAAGGTTTTAAGTGATTCCATTGATGGATCATTATTTGTGGATGATTTTAATATTTCTTGCCGTGGTAAAAATATGCGAACTATTGAGAGACAGTTACAAATTTGTCTAAACAAAATTCATAAATGGTGTCTGGAAAACGGGTTTATATTTTCTAAAACTAAAACCAATTGTATAAATTTTTGTAGGAAATACAAACCCCATAAAGACCCCGAATTATCATTAAATGGCACACCCATCAAAGTTGTGAATGAAGCTAAATTTCTTGGTCTCATCTTTGACTCGCATCTAACCTTTCTGCCCCACTTTAAGTACCTCAAAGCCAAATGTCTGAAGGCACTCGATTTGTTAAAAGTTGTTTTTAATTCAAAGTGGGGAGGGGACCAAACTACCCTCCTTCACTTATATAGATCTCTGGTTCGATCGAAACTTGATTACGGTTCCATTGTTTATGGTAGAGCCTGCAAAAGCAACCTAAAGCTATTACATTCTGTACATCACCAAGGTCTGAGGCTATGTCTTGGATCTTTCAAAACATCTCCCATTGACAGTCTCTACGTTGAGGCCGATGAACCATCTCTAAAACTTCGCCGTATCAAATTGTCTTTACAATATATCACAAAGTTATATTCTAATGAATCCAATCCTGCTCACAACTGCGTTTTTAATCCTCTTTATGAGGATTTGTATAATAAAAAAACTTCACTTGTTCCACCTCTTGGGATCAGAATCCAGCAATTCATTTCTGCTGCTGGCATTGAGTTGAAGACTATTTCTCCTTCCCGGTTTTTTCTTCTCCCCCTTGGCAAATGGTTCGGCCACAAGTTGACCTAACACTGACAATGTTTAAAAAATCAGATACTAATGAACTACAATATAAACAAGAATTCATTCAATTAAAACATAAATATAATACATACAAATCTTTCTTTACAGATGGGTCCAAGGATGGTGGCGCAGTAGCTTGTGGCACTGTCATTGGATCCAGAACAATCTCTTCTAGAATACCTAATGATAGCTCTATTTTACAGCAGAAGCAAACGCAATACTAACAGCTCTTAAATATATTCAAAGACATCCTAAATATAAACTGTATATAATCTTTTCAGACTCTCTTTCTTGTCTTCAGGCTATTAAAAACATATCTTGTAACCATCCACTTTTAACAGAAATTATTGAGTTATATAATGTTCTTGCTATTGGCCAATGCGACATCGTCTTTTGTTGGTTACCCAGCCGCGTTGGCATTTCTGGCAACACAATGGCTGATCTTGCCGCTAAGGCAGCACTCAATAAATCTGTGACACCACTTCTGATTCCATACGCAGACTATAAAGCTACAATTAGATCTTATATCCGTGATCTAATGCAGAAGCAGTGGGACACCCAAGTGGGTATTAATAAATTACATGAAATAAAACCCTATATTGGTTCCACCTACTTGGGTTGTCAGTCTAGATTTGAGGAGGTTGTTATGCGACGATGTCGCATTGGCCATACTAGATATACTCACGAATATATGCTTAAAGGTGAGGATCCTCCGTTTTGTATCCCTTGTGATGAGGGAATCACAGTCAAGCATATCTTGCTTGACTGTATTGATTTTGCCATCACAAGGGATACATATTTTAATGTCAAAACAATGAAGGATCTTTTTAATGTTAATTATCATTTAATCATTGAATTTTTAAAGGAAATAGAATTATTACATAAATTTTGAAAAATAGGTATTGTAAATAGAAAGCTGATATTTTAACCATGGTGGTAAGAATTGTCAACTGCGATCGTTAGTGGCTGTGCCCTCAAAGGGGGTTAAAGTAAAGTAAAATTATTGTCCCCCTGAGAGGATACGTAAGTCCCAAAACTTTCAAAGTGAAATCTAAACTGACCAATTTTTAAACGTAGTATTTTTGTCATTTTAAATTTCGGCTACATTTTCCTACAATCACCAACGGCTGAGGGGATGGTGTAAATCCAGCTAGGGACCATGCAGGTAGCAAAAGTAATGTCAGTCCCCATGGTCCCTAGCATGGTGATCTACCTTCAGTTGTTGGCGATCTACAGCCCGTATTTTATGTTGTATTGTCCAAATAGTGGTATTTGTTTTAACTCTCCACACTAGTTTTAATTGTAACTGTGATATTCTAGTTGTTTTACTGTCCTTTGACGACAGGTGATTATAATGTATACATATTTCATTTCAATGTCAAAATGTTCTCGTCACGATATGGCTGAAATATTGCCGATGTGACGTTAAATATTAACTCACTCACTCACTACCTCTAGCATTAGTAGTTGTTCCACCACAGACTGGGTTTTGGCCATTCAAATCTCCCATAATAATACGCGGTTCTGGGAGTTGGTCATATAGAATTCGTAGTTCAGTCTTCTAAAGAGTTGAAGACGGTGAGATATACAATGAACACAATGTGAGTGTACCATGTAAAGCGATTAGGAAGGCAATTACTTGAAGATTAGAATTAAATGTAATTTGGCTATTTATAATACTCGTTTTCACTAAGATCCTCCAGTTTCCCTGTCACACGAAGGTGAGAAATAATGATAAACATTGAAACCACATAGGCGCAAAGGATTTTTCTGTGTTCTGTCTCCTGCCGACATAATGCTGATGGCGTATGATCCTGGACTACTAACTGTAATTTGTTGTAATTATACCTTAGTCCACTCCAATTCCACCAAGCAATGTTATTCTGATAACCCATGTTTAAGGGGGATTTACTGGGGATCTACCCCGCACATTTTTAGTGGGTGAGAAACTGTGTGTCCTAGACCAGACGTTGTCGCACAAGTTCATATTCTCAAGAGATCCATATATGTTGACCAACGAAATTTTATTTTGAAATCCTTGAAGGATTATGTTACTGATCTGTCTCGAGAGGAATCTGGCTTTTAACTTCGGTTGTAGCGATTTGTTGAGAGTTCACTGTTGACTGAGGGGATGGTTCATGATCAGAGGATGTGTCTGACTAGATTTGGGATGTACTAGGAAGTGGTTCTGCTGTTTCAGTAGACATGGCAGGTGAAATAGGTTGAGGAGTATCTGTTGTCATCCATGTTACGTTTGTCTGACAAACTGCACATAATTTAGTAACTGTGGAAGTGGCTGTTGACGTACTGGCAATGGACGCATACCGTTGTGTTTGTTCTTAGCTTTGTACCGGTTTCTTTCTGTCTTTAAAACAAAAGGTTTGTGTAACTTCTATTCTATTGACATCCATTTGATTTTTCGTCCATTTTCCAAACAGGATAATTTGAGAATGACGGGTGTTCATCTTTGCAGTATATGTATTGTTTTACATTACTCTCACAATCAATACTGTCAATCCATGCTGAGTGTGTCTTTTCACTGCAGTGATCACACACAACAGATATGCAAATATTTAAACATCGTGCCCAAACTGTTAGCATGTAAAACATCTAAGGGGTTTAGGACCAGCCGACTGGTTGAACCGGGATCATTCAACGGCCCGTCTAGGTGAAGTAAGGGTCCAAGCGGTGTGTTGCTCCTATACCCTCAACCACTAGGATCGCTTGATCCACAGACACAGGGCCGTCACCCTCGACTAACAGGTTGGTGGACCAAATGTGCCCACGGGTTCACAACAGGGGATTGAGCACTTAGCCTTACCCAGCGCCCGCCACGATGTGGTGATCACTTGTGTTTCAACAGTTTATTGTAGCGCCATAGTGTCATTTACTGGCTTAGAGTATACACTGATGAGTCATTATAATATGTGCAGGTAGTGGTATATAAATCTGTACATTATATATGCTGTCGCGCTATGGTAATAAGACTGTATGCTGTGGGTAGTGGCGAGCCTTCACGACACGTCTGTATATTTTATGTGCTGATGACCCATGATGATGTCTGTGAGCATGTGTATATGATCTGAGCTGATTTAATCCTGTTTCTGTATTAGACGAACAACAGAGTCATAACTTGTAAAACTTGCAATGATGAATATGATATGGTGACTAAGTTTCCGTGACGTGGTCTTGATGTTGAGGGCGATGACGACGATGGCGATTATGATAATGTTGATGAAGTTTAGTGGAAAATATAAGCTGCAAATGGCATACCATATGTGTTGTTTTGTTTGTAGCACTGCGTGAAGTGCAGAACAATGTTGAGCATCACGTAGTTGTAACACAGTGTTTCGTTTTCATCCAAGTAAGGTAAAGTCGGGCCCGACATTGTATACCTGGAACCAATGCCCGCAACCACCAGAATCCCTTCCTACACTGACATAGGGACGCAACCCAGAGCACACAGGTTGCCCAATTCGGGGTTGATTGTACTGTGGCCTATATGCCCCTAGATCCACACGGTGGTCAAGAGCTATCAGCCTTACCCAGCATCCACCGAAATGGTGCCTGCAATTTCTGAATAAATATACAAATATGCTGAAAATAAACTCAACTGAGAGGGTAATTGCAAAACTATTTTTGAAAATAAGCAATATTAAAATGGCCCAACCTTTGCGTTTTAACAATAAATCATGGTAAGTACCTTTCACACAGACAGCCTTCCCACAATTCGTCTCTAGGCATCTCATCCCTCGGCATGCGCCCAATGTACAAGTGGCAGCCTTGACCTGAAGAGAGATGCGAGTTGAAGTAAATGACTTTCTATATCCATTATTATGTCATTTTAGTGATGCATGCTTATCACTAATTGACCTATGATATAAACAGACTATTTAATGCTAACTCAGCCATTTCAGCTTGCCAACAAAGGAAACCTGAAATGGCATAGGGATCTACATACTCTTAAAAAAAGCCACACACTTGACAATTTTAAATTTTCTGCTGGAGCATATCATCGGAAGAATCCTTGGTGCTGCACGCTGGAGATCCACTTGGTATTCTTTGTGTTTCTTAACCATTGTCCTTGTGATACTCCGTGGTGGGTGGGGAGCTCGGATGATAAAATCTAAATAACGTACCATGGCTTACAATTCCCCGACTAAAAAGAGCAAACAACCTCTTGAAGATGATCCTGTTGACGACTCCAGACCGCCCAAACACATTCATTACTGGACACATTTTCTTGTCATTGAGACCAAAACATTTAAACCCTTTTACTGTGTCTATAGGGTATCAAAAGCACTGACAGCGGTGAAAAGAACATCGGAAGATTACGTTCTGGTGCGCTGTTGACTGAATGCGCCAAAAGGCAACAGTCAACCAACCGGTTAAACACGGACACTTTTGTTGACACTCCGTTATCGTCATGGCCGACAAAAGGCTAAACACGAGTAAGGGAATCATTCGAGATCGTGAGCAATCGCTGGTAGACATGCCTGAACTTGATGGCTTTTCTGACAAGAGAGATCAGGGTGAACTAGAGGTTAAACAGTTCTCAACCCGTAAAACAAAGCAAATATTCAAACTAATGCCTATGTTTTCTTTCCAGTCACGTACTGTTCCAAAATCACGGCACTGTAATATCAGTGAGGAAAGTATATTCCCAATCACCTTCGGTCCTTCAAATGATTAAAGATCGTTCATGGTGTAAATACGTGCACATTGTTCATTTTACTCTTAAAGACTGTCCCGTATGGAAACAGCAGATGGCAGTCAATAAGATAAAATTCACACAAAGCATTAGTTTTGTAGAGGCCAAGAAATTAGTATACAGCTCAGATCAGGTCTGCAAAAACAACCTAAAACTATCAGATTCTGTCCATTATCAACGTGTAAGACTTTGTCTTGGGTCCTTTTGAACTTCACTTGTTACTTGTGCCTGATGCACCATCTCTTGATCAGGTCCGTATAACATTACCCTTGCAGTATATAACAAAACTATATTCTAACACGTCACACCCTGCATAAAACTGTGTCGTCAATCCTCACTATGATGATTTATACAATAAGAAATCTTCTCTTGTTCTGCTTCTTGGTTTAAGTGAGTGTCTGAGTGAGTTAATATTTAACGTCACATCGGCAGTATTGCAGCCATATTGTGACAAGAACGGTTAATTATAAAAATACAAATGAATTACACATACATTGTAAAACCCTGTCAACGAAGGACAGTAAAACTGACTGGAACATAACAGAGTAGAATGTAAAACTAGTCATTAGACCTAAAACAATGTATTTATAGAGGAGAGTAATATATAAAATGAGCTATAGGTTGCCAACAACTGAAGGTGGATCACCATACTAAGGACCATGGGGACTTACATTACATTTGCTTCCTGCATGGACCCTAGTTGGATTTACATCATTCCTTCAGCTGTTAGCAATTTATAAATATCTAGTCATATAGTAAAAGAACACCTATCCTACGATTAAAAGCTGGAAAACTGAAATTTACTTCAAACGTTTTTGCACTTAAGTACCCTCTCAGGAGAACAATTATTTTACGGTACTTCAACCCCCTTTGAGGGTACAGCCACTAACTATTTGAGTTACTAATTCAATCTTCCAATTATAAAATATTTATCTATTTACAGTTCAGTTAACAACTCTAGTTCCTTTAAAAATGCAATAATTAAATGAGGGCTAATATTGCTAAAAAGATCCTCCATAGTTTGTGAATGAAAAAACTGATCCGTTGTGATGTTTTAAATGCCAGAAATATGAACACGGTGTAAATACCTCCACATTGTCTGTTGTGTGTGCTCACTGTGGTGAGAAAACACACACAACAGAAGATTGTGACAGTGATTATTAAAAAAAACACCAATTGCTCAGGCGATAATTCCTCATTTTCTAAGCAATGTCCTATCTGGAAAGAGCAAATGGAGATAAAAAAATCAAATTTACTCAAAATATCTCTTTTTCCGAGGCCAAAAAACTGGTAAAGAGATCTGATCTTCCAGACAGTTATGCTAGAGTAGCAAAAACATCATCGGGATCTAACTCCAAAAACAACATTAAACACAGGCTGCCAAACTACCTTGACTTGGATAAATTAAACTTTTGTACCCTGCTATATCATCACAGACTGAGGAATCACTTCCTAGTACCTCGAAGTCTTCTTCTGATCACAAATCATCATCTCAGTCACACTCAAAGTCTCAATCGACAGCTGATAGTCAACAAACGATGAAAAGTAAACCGAAGCCAAAGCCTGATGCTTCAAAACAACAAAGTGGCAGAGCTCCTAAAGGGTCACAGAACAACATTCAATTGTTCAATAAATACGGGTGTCTTGAAGACATGGAGGTTTCTGAAAACGTCCATTCTAGGGAACATAGCTTGTCGCCCTCCAAAAGAGTGCGGGGTAGATCCCCAATAAATCCCCCCAAAAGATAGTTTATTCCAATAATATTGTACATTGGAACTGGAGAGGATTGAGGACTAATTTACATGAATTACAGCTATTAGTCGAAGGTTTGTTCACCTTCAGTGATATGTCTCCAACAGACATTTAAAACAAACAGACACATTTGACCTTCGCCAATTTAATGCATATCATTTTTTCACCTCCGGGTGATACGGCCACGGGAGGATCATCCATTCTAGTCAGACAAAACGTTATTTAAAGCCCTGTTCCACTTAATAGTAATATGCAGGCTGTTGCAGTGAGAATTACTTTACATGTTGCATTTACGCTATGCTCTCTCTAAATATTTCGCCGGCTTTGACGTTTGCCAAAACTGATCTTCAAGCTCTGTATGTCCAACTCCCGAAGCCGTGTATTATAATGGGAGATTTAAATGGGCACAACCAACTCTGGGGTAGTGTAACTACAAACACTAAAGGCAAATTGTTGGAGGACTTTTGTTCTGACAATGATTTATGTATTTATAATGATGGTTCCAACACATATTTACATCATGGTACAGGGACTTATTCTGCTCTTGTCTTGTCATTGACAAATTCAGAAATACTAAATGAATTTGAATGGTCAGTCCACGATGACCTCTGACAAGAAAAGAAAATTATTAATTTCATCTCAGATAATGGGGAAGATTATAATGAAACTTTTCCTATTCATGAACTCCATACTGCTCATGATCAAGCTCATGATACTGCTACAGCAGCTGATAACATACATTATCAACTCCTGAAGCACTTACCAGAATCGTGCCTAGAAACTCTCCGAAGTATTTTTGATGATATTTGGACATCGGGTAACTTTCCTCCATCATGGCGTGATGCCATTGTAGTACCCATACCTAAACCTGGACGTGATCATACCGATCCATCCAATTATCGTCCCATTTCGTTAACTAGCTGTCTTTGCAAGACCATGGAACTCATGATAAATAATCGACTTGTTTGGTACTTGGAAACAAATAACCTTTTAACTGATATACAGTGTGGTTTCCGGAAAAACAGAAGTACTGTTGATCCCTTAGTGCGTTTAGAATCATTTGTTAAAAATGCACTAATTAATAAACAACACGCTGTGTGTATCTTTTTTTTATCTTGAAAAAGCATATGACACAACCTGGAAATATGGTATCTTAAGAGACTTACATGACTTGGGGTTGCGAGCTCGTTTACCTCAATTTATAGGCAACTTCTTAAATAACAGACAGTTTCAAGTTCGAGTGGGTTCTACCCTGTCTGATCATTACAATCAGTATCAGGGTGTTCCACAAGGCAGTATTTTGTCTGTCACACTTTTTAGCATAAAGATAAATAGTTTATCAAAAGGTTTAAATGATTCAATTGATGGATCGTTATTTGTGGATGATTTTAATATTTCTTGCCGTGGGAAATATATGCATTCTATTAAGCATACTATTTGGTTAAAGAAAGTTAATAAATGCTGTCTTGAAAACGGCTTCAAAGTTTCTAAATCCAAAAGTAATTGTATACATTTTTGCAGAAAATATAAGCCACATAAATACCCTGAACTCTCTCTAGTTGTAAAGGAGTCCAAGTTCTTAGGCCTAATCTTTGACTCCCATTTAACATTTCTGCCTCATATTAAGTCCCTTAAAACTAAATGCCTGAAGGGTCGTCACTTGTTGAAAATTGTTTCCAACTCAAAGTGGGGAGGGGATCAAACAACCCTCTTACACCTATATCGATCACTGGTCCGTTGGAAACTTGATTATGGCTCCATCGTATATGGTGGAGCCTGCAAAAGCAACCTTAAACGTCTTGATTCTGTCCACCATCAAGGTCTAAGACTTTGTCTTGGGTCTTTCAGAACTTTTTTTGATAGTCTCTACGTTGATGCCGATGAACCATCTCTTACTCAACGTCGTATAAAACTGTCTTTACAATACATTACTAAATTATATTCTAACGAATCTAACCCTGCCTATAACTGTGTGTTCAAACCCCCTTATGAGGATTTGTATAACAAAAAGTCTTCTCTTGTTCCACCTCTTGGGCAAAGAATTAAACCATTTATTTCTTGATCTGGAAAGTTTATCGCCTTCCCGTCTTGTTTCTTCTCCTCCTTGGCAATAGGTTCGGCCACAAGTTAAACAATACAATATACACAAGAATATAAACAATTAAAACATCAATATAGCAATTACAAACCCTTATTTACTGATGGATCAAAAGACGGTGGTGCAGTGGCTTGTGCCACTGTCATTGGATCCAGAACAATATCTTCTAGATTACCAGAAAATATATTTTTTTTTTACAGCAGAAGCTAACGCCATATTAACAGCTCTTAAATATATCCAAAGACATCCTAAACATATACAGTACATAATCTATTCAGACTCTCTTTCTTGCCTTCAGGCTATTAAAAACCTAGCATGTAAACATCCACCTTTACTTGAAATTATTGAACTGTGTAACGTTCTTGCTACTGGCCAATAACACATCTTCTTCTGTTGGTTACCCAGGCATGTTGGAATCTCTGATAACACATTGGCTGACCTTGCTGCTAAAGCAGCGTTCAACAAATCTGTATCATCACTTCTTATTCCTTACAGTGATTATAAAACCACCATTAGATCTTACATCCGTGATCTGATGCAGAAGACGTGGGACACACAAGTAGATATTAATAAATTACATACAATAAAACCATTTGTTGCTTACACCTACTTGGGATGTCGGTCCAGATTTCAAGAGGTCATTATACGACGATGTCGTATTGGCCACACTAGGTATACGCACGAATATGTTTTGAAAGGTGTGGATCCTCCTTTCTGTATCCCTTGTGGTTTTATAGTAGACATATAATTGATTTTGATATTAGTTGTTTTCGTCACGATATGGCTGATATATTGCCGATGTGACGTAAAATATTAACTCACCCACTCACTCACTGTATCCCTTGTGATACAGTCTTGCTTGACTGTGTTGAATATTCCATCACAAGGGACAATTATTTTAAATCAAGAACTATGAAGGACGCTAGTTTTAATACTAACTGTGATAGTCTAGTGGTTTTACTGTCCTTCGTCCACAGGGTCTTCATAACATGCATATATATTCGTTTTTGTCATTTATGTTCTCGTCACGATATGGCTGCAATATTGCCGATGTGACGTTAAATATTCACTCAGTCACTCACTCACTCATTTTTAGCCGCAGTATTTCTGTCATCTTAATTTGTGGCTAATCTTGCATACAATCACCAGCAGCTGAGTTGATGGTATAAATCCAGCTAGGGACCATGCAGGTACCAGAAGTACTGAGGTCCCCATCGCCCCTAGTATGGTGATCTACCTTCAGTTGGTGGTGATCTATATAGCCTGTTTTCATATTGTATTGTCTGAATAGGGATATATGTTTTAACTTTCACGCTAGTTTTCTTTCTTATTGTGATGTTCTAGTTGTTTTACTGTCCCTCGTCGGCAGGTTTTTTATCATATACAAAGATTACTTTTTTCAAGAATGTTCTCGTCACGATATCGCTGCAATACTGCCGATGTGACGTTAAATGTTAACTCACTCACCTTATTTACAGATGGGTCCAATGAAGGTGGCGCAGAGGTTTGTTCCACTGTCATTGAATCCAGAACAATATCTTCTAGATTGCTAGACAACAATTCTATCTTTACAGCTGAAGCTAACGCCGTATTAACAGCTTTTAAATATATTCAACGACACCCTAAACATAAACAGTATATAATCTATTCCGACTCTCTTTCTTGCCTTCCAGCTATTAAAAATACTTCTCGCAAACATCCACTTTTAACTGAAATTATTGAATTGTATAGTAATCTTGGTACTGGCCAATACGACATCGTGTTCTGTTGATTACCCAGCCACGTAGCCATTTCCGGTAACGCAGTGGTCGATCGTGCTGCTAAGGCAACAAATCTGTGACACCACTTCTTGTTCCATACACTGATTACAAAGAGAGAATTAGACCTTACATCCATGTTCTCATGCAGTTGTTTTACTGTACTTTGTTGACAGGTTTTTATAATACACATGTATTCCATTTCAGAGTTTTTTCCTGTCACGATATGGCTGAAATATTGAGGATATGACGTTAAATATTAACTCACTTACTGACTGCACTGCATGGACACTAGCTGGATTCAAGCCATGTCCCCATCTGCTGGCAACAGTAGGCAACTTTAGCCAAAATTAAAATGACAATGATACGAGTAAAAATGTGAAACAGTATATTGCTTTGAATGTTTTGAGACTTACGGATCCTCTTAGGCGGACGATAATTTTACAGTACTTCAACCTCCCTTGAGGAAGGACTAATAATCTAAATTGATATTGTAACTACCAGCACCTTTCTACAAACGCATGAATCAAAATGTATGAAATAGTTCAATTGCACCTATATTTCTCTAACTAATTGATGGTTAATATTGTTGAACAGATATTTCACCTTTTTTGCAATAAAATACTTATTACTTGCGATGGCTTCTTGGATCCTATTTATCACTGGACAGGACTGGAATATAATAAATGCGAAAGTTGTATCAATCAAACGTAAAGACAGTCATCGGAAATCTTACATTTGAAAGGTGCAAATGTCCAACGAAGTGCCCAGTCTCCTCCATCAGTTGATTAGAGTCCATGTCTGATAGATGACAAGTTAGAGTCTCAATAGTGTATCGAATACGGCGACAGCCGTACTCTGCAGACTTGCATTGACATAGCTTGATGCCAATGTTCGCGAAGCTTAGAGAATGGCAAAGCCGCAGTTGGTCTATTGACACTACGAATATCAGGAAGATTGTTAGGTGATAGGGTGTGAGCCACATCCTTAGAGATATTGCACTGGATGGATCTGAGATTCCAATTTCTGTATATTCCGAGATTCTGGTGGAAAGTTCGCCTAGAACTATCATAAAGAAAGCTATCAAAGAGAATCGTGCATATTGCCACCCAAACCTAACTGATGTGTGTTATCTTTTAGATAAGTGTCCTTTCACTTTTAGCGGGCGTGCTATCACGGCTATTTAATGAATTAATGAAACGGTAGGAGCTGATAATGATTGTAAACATTTACGTCGGCAGGAGCAGAGACTTAAATGCAGACACCCGTGAATGCTTGTCGTACGAGGCAACTAACGCGATCATGAGGTCAGGATTGCTGACTTGGTTGACACATGGCATTGGTTCCCAGTTGCGCAGATCGTTGCTCATGTTGTTGATCACTGGATTATCTGTTCCAGACTCGATTATTTACATACCGCCACCATATGTTTGTAATATTGCTGAGCGCAGCGTAAAATCAAACTCCCAGTTGCACATATCGATGCTCACGTTGTCGATCACCGGATTGTCTCGTCCAGATTCGATTATTTAGAGACCGCCATCATATAGCAGGAATATTGGTGGCGTAATACTGAAATCACTCACTTTAATGGAGATAGAGTATCCATGTCATTGCACAATGTATTAAATGTCAGAGCGTCTCAAGTGAGGGAATATGTTAAACGTCAGAAAGACCATATACAACATTTAACGAGTATAATGTCTATGGCGGTTATGTATTACTAAATTCCATCTGATCCAATACCTTTTGAGTAAGTCTCTTGACTGAAACAAATTATGTTTTCATAGTAAATACACATAATTTATAAAACCCTGTCAACGAAAGGAGAGTAATACTACTACATTATCATTTAATCAGTTAAAACAAGCTAACATTTCTAAACGTAAACACTTATTTTGGACAATACAAGTGAACGGAGATCACCATACAAGGGTCAAAACGGATTTACCTTACTTTTACCTGCATGGAATCTACCTGGATTCACACCATAACTTCACCCATTGGCAATTTTGCTGAGGATTAGCCATATACTAAAATGACGAATATAATACGATTAAAAGGATGGTGCTTTTATTTTTACTTGGAATGTTTTGGGCATTATGTATCCTCTCAGGAGGACCTGAGTACAGTACTCTTAACTCTCTTTGAGGATATATAGCCTTGTTTACATGCACCCTTCTGCACCCGGCGGTAAAATAACCAAGGGGAAAAACCTAGGGGCCCTGTGGGGCAAATATGTTCGTCTAAATGTGTCAACACGGGGGTAAATGTATTCTTCCCCTGGTCAGAATTTCAGTTAAACATGTCATGTAGACAGTCTCACTACAACGGAAACTACTGTTCCTAGATGTGTCCTTGCAGACAGAACCCCCAACAACATCCTCCGTCTACAGAAAACCCACCCACACCGACCAGTATGTTCACTACCTCTCCAACCATCATCCCCCGGATCAAACGTGGAATTGTGTCCACCATAGCCAGACGAGCCAAATCCGTCTGCGACTCTGACCATCTCCAAACTGAAATAGGACCCGTGAAGGTCCCGGAGTAGAGTAGGCCCCAGAAACCCATGCTTGCCATAAAAGGCGACTGTGCTTGTCGTAAGAGGCGACTAACTTGGATGACGCATGTCATCGGTTCCCTATTGCGCAGATCGATGCTCATGTTGCTATCACTGTATTGTCTGGTCCAGACTATATTATTTACATACCACCGCCACATGGCTGCAATAGTGCTGAGTGAGGCGTAAAACAAAACTCACTCACTCACTCCAAACTGAAATAAACCACGTAAGAAACGTCTGTGCACATTTATGTTTTCCGGAGCAGAACTCCAAACCCGTTCAATATTTCTTCATAATGCTTGACACATAGATTGGCTTAGTTAAAGGTGAACAAGGCAATGATGAATTGTCTTGCGAAATCACCTGGAAAGGTCATTTTTTTCAGTCTTCAGCAGTCAGTTTCATCAGCTACAGACATTTCTTATCCCGAAGTTACCGATGGTCATGATACAGACAACATCGCTGATGGTGTCGAACCTGCTGAACCCGGAGATAATGAGTGAGTGAGTGAGTTAATATTTAACGTCACATCGGCAATATCTCAGCCATATCATCACGAGAACGTTAAATACTGAAATGAAATATATGGATACCATAAAGACCTGTCAACGAGGGACAGTAAAACAACCCTAACATCGCAAATGGGATTAAAACTAGTGTGGAAAGTTAAAACTAATGTCCCAAGTAAGAATAACCAATATAGGGTTTTATGTCATGTAATTTATTGATGGCTACATGGGTGTCCCACTTCTTCTGCATCAGATCACGGATATAAGATCTAATGTTAGCTTTATAATCAGAATATGGGATAAGAAGTGGTGTCACGGATTTGTTGAGTGCTGCTTTGGCAGCAAGATCGGCCATTGTGTTACCTGAAATGCCTACATGGCTGGGTAACCAACAGAAGACGATGTCGTATTGGCCAGTTGCAAGATCATTATACAATTCAATAATTTCTGTTAAACGTGGATGCTTGCAAGGAATATTTTTAATAGCTGGAAGGCAAGAAAGAGAATCGGAAGAGATTATATATTGTTTATGTTTAGGGTGTCTTTGAATATATTTGAAAGCTGTTATATATGGCGTTAGCTTCAGCTGTAAAAATAGAACTATTATCTGGTAATCTAGAAGATATTGTTCTGGATGCAATGACAGTGGCACAAGCCACTGCGCCGCCGTCCTTGGATCCATCGGTAAATACGGGTTCGTAATTGCTATATTTATATTTTAATTGATGATATTCTTGTTTATATTGTATTTTCTTTCTGATTTTTTCTATATGATGTTAATGTTAGGTCAACTTGTGGCCTAACCAACTGCCAAGGAGGAGAAGAAAGAAGACGGGAAGGAGCTATATTTTCCAGCTCTATCCCGGCAGACGAAATAAAGGGTTTAATTCTGTGCCCAAGAGGCGGAACAAGAGAAGTCTTTTTGTGAAACAAATCCCCATAATGCGGATTGAACACACAGTTATAGGCAGGGTGTGATTCATTAGAATATAATTTAGTAATGTATTGTAAAGACAATTTTATACGACGTTGAGTAAGAGATGCTTCATCGGCATCAAGGTAGAGACTATCAATAGCTGAAGTTCTGAAAGACCCAAGACAAAGTCTTAAGCCTTGATGGCGGACAGAATCAAGAAGTTTAAGGTTGCTTTTGCAGGCTCCACCAAATACCATGGAGCCATAATCGAGTTTCGAACGGACCAGTGATCGATATAGGTGTAAGAGGGTTGCTTGATCCCCTCACCACTTTGAGTTGGAAACAACTTTCAACTTCAACTTTCAATGTGGCTGATATTTTCTGCAGAAATGTATACAACTAGTTTTTGGTTTAGAAAATTTAAAGCCGTTTTCAAGACACCATTTACCTATTTTGTTTAAACAAGGCTGCAGTTGCCGTTCAATAGTATGCATATTTTTCCTCACGACAACAAATATTAAAATCATCCACAAATAATGATCCATGAACTGAATCGTTTAAAACTTTTGATAAACCGTTTATCCTGATGCTAAAAAGTGTGACAGAAAATATACTGCCCTGCGGAACACCCTGATTCTGATTCTAATGATCAGACAGGGTAGAACCCACTCGAACTTGAAACAGTGTGTCATTTAAAAAGTTGGCTATAAATTGACGTAAACTGCCCCGCAAACCGAAGTCATGTAAGTCTCTTAAAATACCGTATTTCCAGGTTGTGTCATATGCTTTTTCTAGATCAATAAAGATAGACACATAATGTTGTTTATTAATTAGTGCGTTTTTAACAAATGATTCTAAACGGACTAAGTTTTCGACGGTACTTCTGTTTTTGCGGAAACCACATTGTATATCAGTTATAAGGTTATTTGTTTCCAAGTACGAAACTAGTTGATTGTTTATCACGCGTTCCATGGTCTTGCAAACATAGCTAGTTAACGAAATGGGACGATAATTGGATGGATCGGTATGATCACGTCCAGGTTTAGGTATTGGTACTACTATGGCGTCACGCCATGAAGAAGGATAGTTACCCGATGTCCAAATATCATTAAACCTATTTAGGAGAGTTTTCTTGTTGTTTTTGATAGTGCTGGAATTTTGGTACATAATTTAAAGAGGAAGAATGTTTAGCAAGGGTTTCACCTAGTTTATTAGCAATATCTGATTTATCAGTAAGCAATTGATCTCCATGTTTAAGATGATGGACAGTAGAGTTAGTACCTTTAGCTGTAAATTTCTGGACCATGTTCCATATTTTGGACATGGGTGTCCGAGAATTTATTTTGGGTACATAATGTTGCCAAGAATGGCGTTTGTTCTGGTTAAAAGTACGCTGCGCTTTAGCATTTAAAATTTAAAATTCATTTAAATTATGCACCATGGGATGGCGACGGAAATAATGTTCTGGCTTTTTCCTTGCCTTCCTAGCTTGTTTGCACTCATTGTTGAACTATGGTTTTCTTAGGTGTGGAACCGGAGAAGAATGTGGTATACAGCTATGCAGTTCAGTTCATCAGAAAAGCATTTAATAGCATCAGAAACGTCAATAAAACGTTCGAGTTTAAGTTTTTCAGCACACAATGTTTCGTATGAAGCCCAGTTAGCCTTTTAAAAATTACGTCTTGATGATGGAGGAATATGGGATGAAGTTACAGCTTTGAATACAGTAGGAAAATGGTCACTTCCACAGAGGTCATCGTGCACTGACCATTCGAATTTCTTTAAGAAGTTCTGAATTTGTCAATGACAAGCCGAGAGCAGAATAGGTCCCTGTACCAGGGTGTAAATATGTGTTGGAACCATCATTATAAATACATAAATCTTTGTCAGAACAAAACTCCTCCAACAATATACCTTTAGTGTTTCTGCGTACACTACCCCAGAGTGGGTTGTGCACATTTAAATGTCGCATTATAATACAGCGCTTCGGGAGTTGGTCATATAGAGCTTGAAGATCAGTTTTGGCAAATGTCGAAGATGGAGAAATATAGAGACAGCATAGTGTGAACGCTACATGTAAAGTAATTCTCACTGCAAGAGCCTGCATATTAGTACATGTATTCAGTGAAAGAGGGCTTTGAATTACGTGTTGTCTGACTAGAACGGATGACCCGTCAGTGGCTTTACCACCCGGAGGTTAAAAACAATGATATAAATTAAAATGACGAAGGCCAAATGTATCTGTTTGTTTAAATATGTTTCTTGGAGACATAACGCTGAAGGTGTAATAGCTGTATTTGATGTAAATTAGTCCTCAATCCTCTGCAGCTCCACTGTACAACATTATTGGAATAAACTATCTTTTGGGGGGATTTATTGGGGATCTACTCCGCACTCTTTTGGAGGGCGACAAGCTATGTGCCCTGGAATGGACGTTTTCCTGTGGATGATTTTGTTACTTTAAAGCTGGACTCAGATGATGATTTTGCTACTGTAGCATAACTGTCTGGAAGGTCAGATCTCTTCACCAGTTTCTTTGCCTCAGAAAGAGAGATATTTTGGGTGAACTTTATTTTGTTAATCGCCATTTGCTCTTTCCCTATTGGACACTGTTTTGACGAAGATGAATGGTCGCCTGAGCAGTTGGTGCATTTTTTATAATCACTGTCATCATCTTCTGTTGTGTGTGTCTTCTCACCACAGTGAGCACACGCAACAGACAATGTGCAGGTAGATACACCGTGATCATTTCTGGCATTTAAAGCACCTGAGCGGGTTGGGGATGTAGGCTTCAACTTGGATATTGCAGCAACCTGCCTTCACTGATTTGGTAGCATTTGAAAAGAAAACAGATATGTATTCGTTTGGAATGTTTCATTGTTTTTTCGGGTGGAAAAGCGCTTCACATACAGCACACCTTGATCTTTCACTCCGCATGCTATATCAAGTTCGGACATGTCAGCAAACAACCGATCAAGATCTCTGACGATACTTTTACTTGTGTTCAAGGTCTTGTGAGCAGAGACCATGACCGGAATGTCCACAAAAGATTCAATGCTCATCCGATTGGTTGCTTGCTGTTTCTTGCCACACTCAAATGGCAGTGCACCCGAACGAAAGCGTCTAATGTTCTTCACATCCCGAGCAATACCTTGAATACCCTTAGATACTGCGAAAGGGTTCAGCTTTAAAGGTGTCTTGTCCGGAGTCTCAATAGGAAGAAACGTGGCCAATACTCAATCGATAGAGACGGTCTATGGTCAGTATCAACAGGATCAATTTCAAGTGGACGTTTTGTTTTTTTTGTTTTTTGTTAGGTATTTCATAAGCCATGGTTGGTGTCATATGCTTCATCATCCGAGCTCCCCACCCACTACGGAGTATCACAAGGACAATGCTAAAGCCAGCGGGCCTCCAGCTTACAGCACCAAGGATAACCGGATGATATACTCCAGTAGAAGAATTAAAACATTAATAATTCCACCAGATTGGCCTATGAGCCACTGCCCTCTGGGCATATGACTCTAGGCAAAGACATGAACAAGGAAAATTGAAATTGAGAAGATAAAAAAATATCGGCCAAGACCTAATATATAGATATTACAATTCTCAACATTATGTGCAACATTACATACAGTCATGCTCAGGGCTTGGTGTGACCAGCCGATTGGTTGAACCGGGCCCATTCAACCTCTTGTCAAGGTGAAGTCAGGGCCGAAGTGGTGTGTTGAACAACAGGATCACTGGTCCTGCTCCCATTGCCCTCAACCACCGGGATCCCCTCCTCCACCGACGCAGGGCCGCAACCCACGGCAAACGGATTGGTGGACCAAATATCCCCCCAGGGTCCAATACGGGGGTGTCGGCGATCTCTGAGCATTACCTAGCACCCACCACGAGGAGGGAGCTTGACCCGGGTGCCCCGGAGATAATGGATATGTTTAAAATGTTACAAATGACCAAGAAATTGATTACATGAAAATAGACGGAACAAAATAGGAAATTCAGAAGAAACAGAACGGAAAAAGGAAAAAAGAATCAAACAACTTTGGAGCTACGATGAGATTGTCTAGAGAAAGGTTGAAAAAGAACGGAATTGAGATACAAATGAGGAACATCGTTGAGGAGAAAGAAAACAGAGAACTTAGAAAACTTGATAAACAAGAAAGACGGACACTCATCGACCATATGCCAAGCCGTGATCCATCCAATATCCACCAGTACCTCGGTGTCCTGTTGATCCAGCATACGCTCATTGTCATGAATCAGTAACTCGAACCAGTCTTGTCCCCACTTACTGCATTGCACCAATAACCATTTTCCTTGTCATGGTCAGAACCATAGGCAGTGTCACTTAAGAAGAGTGAGTCAGTTAATATTTAACGTCACATCGGCAATATTTCAGCCATATCGTAACGAGAAAGTTAATACTGAAATGCAATGTATACGTGTATCATAAAAACCTGTCGTCAAAGGGCAGTAAAATAGAATATCACACTTTAAAACGAGTGTGGGAAGTTAAAACTAAATATCACTATTTAGACAAGACAATATAAAATACGGGCTATATATTACCAACAACTAAATGTAGATCCCCATACTAGGGACCATGAGGACTTACAGTACATTTGCTTCCTGCATGGACGCTAGCTTGATTTACATCATCCCTTCAGCCGCTGCTGAGTTTAAGAAATGGTAGTCAAAATTAGAATAACAAGAATACTACTTTCAAAAACTCGGTAGACTTTCTTTCGAATTTACCGCAATGTCCCTAGTATGGTGATCTGCCTTCAGTTGTTGTCGAGCTATAATCCGTGTAAAGTCTAATTTAATTACTAGAATGTTTTCCTTTGCCATGCTAATCTATATCTGTGATGCCCTAGTATTTTTAGTGTCCATCGTGAAATCATATGCTCTTCTAAATGCTTTCATTTTCTCATTTCAATTGTTTTGATCACGATATGGCTGAGTAATTGCCGATATGACAATAATTATTAACTCACCCTCCTCACCCAAACAGTGCGTTCTCTGCGTACTAATGAACCCAGACTCAAAATTGAATTGTGGACGTATATCTTCATCGCTGTAATGTGAAGTCAATTTTACCTCTTCCCTATATGGGTAAATTTACCCAGGGGCAAAACACCAATAGGGGTAAAAGGAGTGGATATAAACAGGGCTTAAAGATCACAAGGTGTGTGTGGGGGGGGTGGGGGTGGGGGTTGGTTGGGGGGTATATAGGTATGGAGTTATAGCTATGAAGGCCTATGCAAAATACATCTACATTTCAGGAGACTAAATATATTTCGTTCGTATACAGGTTTGTCCAAACCTGAACTCGCGACAGCTGTTGGGGAAAATGAAAGCCATATGTTCACAATATAATATTATTTAGTTTTGTTTCCTTCTTTCTAGTTTTCGAGTTACAACCCTTGTTTTCATACACGATTCTGTCAATATCATTTGGTGTCGCTAGGTTGTAACCTACACACTATTTGTCATTCACTTGATATTCAGTTAGTGAATTTATAACAGGTATAATTAGTGGTAACACCACATAGATTACCCCTCAAAGGTTCCCATTTTGGCATTTCCTGTGTCTGCATCGATCAAGGGATCCATAACATGCTGATTGATTAATTACTTTTATGCGGATTAAAGTGACTAATGTCTACATACTCGTGAGTCAACGTGTATAAACCAAGTGAATTTAGCAACTGAAGAAATATATCGCGCAGTATTGTCACTTCGACCCCCACCTCGCTTCCGTGGAAGAACAGTTATGTTACAAGTTGTGTCATGCAAATCCTCTTGACCATGACTCAAATGCGTATTGTAACTATTCCTAACTATTCCTAACTATTTTAGAAAGTAGTTTTGATTGTCCAACTTGATGAAAACAAACAACAATCTTATTAATTCTAACGAACTTTGGTCGGTGACATCACAATTTTTGAAAATCTGTGCATGGCGACACCATCACCTGACCCCAAGGAGCAATTGACGGGAACTCAACTATTCGGCATTGTTGACGTCGAGAAATCAGCAAAATGATGAGCTTCCTACACATTTCCCATATAACTAACTGCAAAATCCTCATATAATGTCACTCTGGCTCTGGCTACAGAGTTACGTAACCTGTATGTGGTTTCGTTGGCGGTCGAGAGTGAAGCAGACCGCTTTTTTGGCAACTTTTAATCGCTTGGTATGAATTAGCGAGAATTTTTATTTTAAGTATGAGTTTGGTGTTCCGCATATGGCAAACCACAAGTCTTTCATATGCAATGGTTAAAAGAGTACAAAAATTTGAGTATAATTATTTCTTTAAGTTGGTGCACGTAAACAAGTGTTAAGTTACTAATGTAAAGTTAAAATATTAAAATAGTTATCTAGTTACAAAATCTGTTTCTTTAAAAATGCAATAACTAAATGTAAACTAATATTATTGAAAAATTGTTCCTAGGTCGTGATTTAAATTAGTTATCCCATGTAATGGCACACAGTTTCTTCTCGATTAGAAGATAACAGCTCTACTTTTTACAGCAGAAGCAAACGCCATATTAACAGTTCTCAAATATATCTAAAACAGTCTAAATACAACCAATTTACAACCTTTTCTGACTTTCTTTCTTGCCTTCAGGCGATTAAAAATCTTTCTTATGAACATCTACTTTTAACTGAAATTATTGAATTACATAGTGGTCTCACTACAGGCCAGTGGCACCCGTGGCGAGCCACCTCCTCGTGGTGGGTGCTGGGTAACGCCAAGAGCTCGCCGACACCCCCGTAGTGGACCCGGGGGGATATTTGGTCCACCAACCCGTTTGCCGTGGGTTGCGGCCCTGTGTCGGTGGAGGAGGGGATCCTGGTGGTTGAGGGCAATAGGGACCTGTAACCCTGTTCCTGTTGCTCAATACACCACTTTGGCCCTGACATCGCCTAGACGGGTGGTCGAATGGACCCGGTTCGACCAATCGGCTGGTCATGCCAAGCCCTGTGCGTGGATTATTTATGTAATTGCACAGATTTGATTTTGTACTGTTTCAATTTTGGCCTTGGCTTTTTCATTCATATAAAACTTTTAGATTTGAAAACCGATGTTAAGAACTTTGCCTAGAGTCTTATGCCCAGAAGGCGGTGGCTCATGGGCCAGTCTGGTGGATCGATTAATTTTGAATTGGTCTTCTGCTGGAGTATACCATTCCAGTATCCTTGGTGCTGCCAGTCGGAAAGCCACTGGTATATAGCATTGTCCATGTGATACTCGGTGGAGGGTGGGGAGCTGGGATGGTGAACTTTCTATTATTAATCATGGGTCAACCCAAAAAACATAAACGAGCACTAGATGAGTGTTTGTCCTCGGACGAGGACAGTGCTACAAACAGATTACCGGATACATGGAGTAGATTTTTGGTTGTATCTTCTACTAACGGTGAACCTCTAAAATTCAATCCATTTGCCACACCAAAAGCAATTTATGGACTTCTTGGGGATGTCCAAGCTGTTACAAAAAATAGATCTGGGTTTCTCCTCATTGTGTGTAAAACAGCGAAACAATCAGCTACCCTCATAGGTACAAAACAGCTTGCAAATACTGCAGTATCTGTTTCTCCCCATAAGTCTTTGAACAGCAGCAAAGGCATCTTGAGAGACAGAGACCGGTGGCTTGCCCACATGAGTGAAGCAGAAATCGCCACTGAACTACAAAATCAAGGAGTCACTCATGTCAAACGATTCACTTTTAAGAAAAATGGAGAAACTGTCAATCCAAATACTTATTTGATTTCTTTTTCACAACCGAAACATCCAAAGTATATCAAAGCTGGATATTGTAATATCGAGGTGGAGCAATATATTCCAAATCCACTTCGTTGTTACAACTGTCAAAAGTTTGGTCACGGTGCCCAATCTTGCAGGAATCGTGCAACATGCTACAGATGTGGTGAAGAAGATCATGAAGGTTCTGACTGTTTGTCTTCTCCAAAATGTCTTAATTGCCTGGGAGACCATATGTCTTCATCAAAGTCATGCGAAATCTGGAAACGTGAATATGAAATTATCAAAATCAAAACTCAAAAGAATGTCACCTATCATGAGGCAAAACGTTTAGTAAATGCAGCCTTGCCTCAGTCATCAAGTATAACATACTCTGCTGTCGTTGCTCGCCCTCATGCTAAATCTGTGCTGTCTGTTTCATGTCAGACAGATATCACCTGGGTTAAAGCTGACAAACAAACTTTACGTACATCAGATTCTGCTGGTGCTAAGAATCATGCCACATCAGCTTGTCAGACCGAGTCACAAACAATATCTCCTGCAGTGAAAAATCCTTGTCATAAAGTAGATTATAGACAAAAATCTGATCGAGTACTAAAGGGATCACGTGATCCTGTACAAGTCTATAACAAGTTTCAACTTTTAGAAGACATGGACGTCTCTCCTCATCCCCGTGCGCGAAACAGAAGCAGTTCACCTCGGAAGGGGAAAAGTCGGTCCCCAGTACTACCACCTGCTATCAAATGAACAATAATTCCTTAATCCAATGGAATTGCAGAGGACTTACGACCAATTTTAATGAAGTACAATTACTAGCACAGGATTATGGACCATCAGCATTTAGTTTTCAAGAAACGTACTTGAAACATACTGATAAGTTCGAACTGCGTTAATACCATTCTTATCATTCTTTTTCACCCCCTGGTGACAAAGCCACGGGTGGATCTTCCATACTGGTGAGACATGGTACTATTCATAGCCCTGTTCTTCTTAAAACCAATCTTCAGGCTGTTACTGTTCGTCTTACTTTACATATAACTCTCACTCTTTGTTCCTTGTATATCTCCCCTTCTTCCATTCTCCATCAGAATGATCTTCAAGATTTGTATGACCAATTACCAAAACCCTGTATCATAATGGGTGATCTCAATGGACATAACCCATTATGGGGAAGTCCTGATACCAACAGTAAAGGGAAAGAGTTTATATTTGATAATAATTTATGTATATTTAATGATGGTTCTGACACGTATTTGCATCCTGCAACGGGAACATATTCGTCTTTAGACCTGTCACTCACTGATTCAAACGTTTATAATGAGTTTGAATGGTCAGTCCATAATGATCTTTGTGGTAATGACCATTTTCCTACAGTACTTACAGCAGTTAACCCTTCCGATGATCCGCCTGTGACAAGATGGAATTTTTCAAAGGCCAATTGGCCATTATTTCAGGCCACCTGCCTTATGGAACTTAAACCAAACCTTTTCATGGATGTCCCTGATCCAATTAAAATGTTCTCAGACAAACTAAAACATATAGCTGATGAAACTATTCCTAAGTCCTCTGTAAATCCGCACATCCGTAAACCATGGTTTAATGATGAATGCAAACAGGCTAGGAAAAAGAGGAAGAAAGCAGAGAAATATTTTCGTCTTCATCCCACTGTTCATAACTTAAATAATGTAAACATCAGTGACGCTAAAGCTCGACGAACGTTTAAACACATAAAACGTCATACTTGGAAAAATTACGTTTCCAAAATGAATTCCCGTACTCCTATGTCAAGGGTATGGAATATGATCCAAAAAATTAAAGGCAAGGGTTCCAAATCCAGTAGTATTCAGCATCTCAAAAATGATAATAACATACTAACTGCAAAATCTGATATTGCAAACAAGTTGGGTGAAACTTTGGCTAAACATTCGTCCTCCTCAAATTATCATCCAAAAAAAGCCATAGTTGTTCCTATTCCAAAGCCTGGGAGGGATCATACAGATCCATCAAATTACCGACCTATTTCCTTAACTATTTGCAAAACCATGGAGCGAATGGTAAATAATAGCTTAGTTTGGTTTTTGGAAACCAACAATCTGATTAATGATATACAATGTGGTTTTCGTAAAAACCGAAGCACAATTGACCACTTTGTTCGGTTGGAATCATTTGTAAAAATTTCTTTCATTAGAAAACAACATGCAGTATCAATCTTTTTTGATCTCGAAAAAGCATATGATACTACTTGGAAGCATGGTATTTTGAAAGATTTATATTCTTTTGGGTTGAGAAGTCGCTTGCCTCAGTTTATATCCAATTTTTTAAATGACAGACAGTTTCAAGTACGTGTGGGATCAACCCTCTCAGACTATTTTCCTCACGATCAGGGTGTTCCACAAGGCAGTATTTTGTCTGTGACTTTATTTAGTATTAAAATCAATAGTCTTTCTAAGGTTTTCAGTGATTCAGTAGATGGATCACTATTTGTGGATGATTTTAATGTTTCTTGTAGAGGTAGAAATATGCATACAATAGAGAGGCAATTACAAATTTGTCTGAATAAAATTGAAAAATGGTCACTTGAAAACGGGTTTAAATTTTCTATAACAAAAACAAATTGTTTGCATTTCTGCAGAAAGTATAAACCGCATAAAGATCCAGAACTACTTTTAAATGGCACCCCCATCAAAGTTGTAAAGGAGGCCAAGTTCTTGGGTCTTATTTTCGACTCACATCTAACTTTTCTATCCCACATTAAATCCCTTAAAACTAAATGCCTAAAGGCACTTGATCTGTTAAAAGTTGTTTCCAATTCAAAGTGGAGACCAAATTACCCTACTCCACTTATACAGATCTCTCATCCGTTCGAAACTTGATTACGGCTCCATCGTTTATGGTGGAGCCTGTAAAAGCAACCTCAAACTACTTGATTCTATCCACCATCAAGGTCTAAGACTATGTCTTGGGTCATTTAGAACTTCTCCTATTGACAGTCTTTACGTCGAGGCCGATGAGCCATCTCTTACTCAACGGCGTATAAAACTCTCCTTACAGTATATAACAAAACTATATTCTAATGAAGCCAATCCTGCATTTAACTGTGTTTTTAATCCTCTTTATGAGGATCTGTACAAAAAAAGTCTTCTCTTGTTCCGCCTCTGGGACTTAGAGTGAAACCTTTTCTGTCTGCTTGCGGCATTGAGCTAGCCAATATATCTCCTCCCCGTCTACTTCCATCTGGGAGTTTGTTAGACCCGAAGTTGACCTAACACTGACAAGTTTTAAATTCTAATGAATCTAACCCTGCCTATAACTGTGTGTTCAATCCCCTTTATGAGGATTTGTATAACAAAAAGTCTTCTCTTGTTCCACCCCTTGCGCACAGAATTAAACCATTTATATCTGCTGCCGGTATTGAGCAGGAAAGTATATCGCCTTCCCGTCTCCTTTCTTCTCCTCCTTGGCAGTTGGTTAGGCCACAAGTTGACCTAACATTAACTGCATTTAAAAAATCAGAAACAAATGAATTACAACATAAACAAGAATATAATCAGTTAAAAAGTAAGTATAATACATACAAATCTTTATTTACAGATGGGTCCAAGGATGGTGGCGCAGTGGCTTGTGCCACTGTCATTGGATCCAGAACAATATCTTCCAGATTACCAGATAATAGTTCTATTTTCACAGCAGAAGCAAACGCTATATTAACATCTGTTAAGTATATTGAAAGACATCCCCGACATAAACAGTATACTATCTATTCTGATTCTCTTTCTTGCCTCCAGGCAATTAAAAACATGCCATGTAAACATCCACTTTTAATAGAAATAATTGAATTGTATAATAATCTTGCTACTGGCCAATACGACATCGTATTCTGTTGGTTACCCAGCCATGTAGGCATTTCTGGGAATGTGATGGCCGATCTTGCTGCCAAGGCGGCACTCAACAAGTCTGTAACACCACTTCGTATTCCGTACTCAGATTTTAAACCTACTATTAGATCTTATATACGTGATCTGATGCAAAAGAAGTGGGACACTCAAGTGGGTATAAATAAAGTACATGCAATAAAACCCTACATTGGTTACACCTACTTCGGTTGACAGTCCAGATTTGAAGAGGTCATTATGCGGCGATGTCGTACTGGCCACACCAGATATACACATGAATACCTTTTGAAAGGTGAGGATCCTCTGTTCTGCATCCCTTGTGATGAAAGAATCAGTCAAGCATATCTTGCTTGACTGTGTTGAGTATTTCATCACAAGGGGTCAGTATTTTAATTCACAAACTATGAAGGATATTTTTAACAGTGTTAGTTTTCATTTAATTATTGCATTTTTAAAGGAATTAAATTTGTTAACTGAACTGTAAATAGATAAATATTTTAAAATTGGAAGATTAAATTTGTAACTCAAATTGTTAGTGGCTGTACCCTCAAAGGGGGTTGAAGTACCGTCAAACAATTGTCCTCCTGAGAGGGTACGTAAGTCCAGACACATTCGAAGTAAATTCAGTTTTCCAGCCTTTTAGTCGTAGAATAAGTGTGTTTTTACTTTATGGCTAGATTTGTCTAAATTGCTAATAGCTGAAGGGATGATGTAAATCCAGCTAGGGTCCATGCAGGAAGCAAATGTACTGTAAGTCCCCATGGTCCTTAGTATGGTGATCTACCTTCAGTTGTTGGCAACCTATAGCTCATTTTGATATTGTACTGTCCTCTTTGATACATTGTTTTAGGTCTATCCACTAGTTTTATATTCTATTCTGTGATATTCTAGTCAGTTTTACTGTCCTTCGCTGACAGGGTTTTGCAATGTCCGTGCATTCATTTGTATTTTATTCGTTCTCGTCACGATATGGCTGCAATATTGCCGATGTGACGTTAAATATTAACTCACTCACTACTACAGGCCAGTACGTCATCGTCCTTTGCTGGTTACCTCTCAAATCTAATGATTACATAATGATCTTGCTACTGGCCAGTGTGACGTCGTCTTTCATTGGTTACCCAGCCAAGATGGCATTTCTGAAAACATGATGGCAGCACTCAACAAATGTAGATGTTATATCTGATACAGAAGAAGTGGGACACTGAAGTAGGTGTCAATACATTACATGCAATAAAACCCTGCACTGGTTACACCTACTTGGGTTGTCAGTCCAGATTTGAGAAGCTCATTGTGCGACGATGTCGCTTGGCCATACGCGATATAAACGCGAACACTTGTTAAAAGGTGATGATCCTCCGTTTTTATCCCTTGCAATGAGTTGAGTTGGGCTTAACGGCACATCTTTCAGTCCAGCCATATGGTGACGAGATCAATTTTGCATGAATTACCATTCAAAGTCCATGGTCCAAAAGTGCCCTATTTCAAAAACATACCCTTTCATTTCACTACCATTTAAAAACAGGAAATGACATAGCACTAAATACACAAGCAAGCATATGATACAGGTCAACTGTCCTCAGGTAATCTATGATACGCACTTACAGGGAAAACAGATCTTTCAGATTTCTCACATCTTAATGGGACTTACTTGCAACAGATAGGTTTACACAGTCAAGCAACATATGTGTGATGGTGAACACTTCATGGGAGATACATCCCCATCCGTTTTCAGCAGATAGTCCTTAGTAAATCGGCTGTGGCCAGTACGACATCGCCGCAAAAAACATTTCATCATGTCTTGCCTGACAACCCAAGTAAGTATATCCAATTGTTCACTTCAGTCCATGAAGTGTATTTCTTCCTACCTGGGTGTGTAACCGTTTTTTGCTTAGGGTCCTGAGAATAAGTTATGACAGTGGGTTTGAAGTCAGTGTACGGCATCAGCAGTGCAGAGAAGTACTTATCAAGAACTGCAGCATCGGTCTTCGTTTTAGCTGCAATGCTGACGTGACCTGGCAACCAGTAGAAAACGTCCAAGATGATAGGGTGACAGAGTAACATTCTGAAATGCTTGACGGCAAGATAATGAGTCTGTTAAAACGATATTATTTTTCGAATGGTTCTGGTGTTTCATGTAGGGCAAAGCTGTGAATATAGCCTTGGCCTCGCAGTGAAGATGGAACTGTTGTCTGAGATTCTTCAGGAGACAGTGGATCCAATGACAAATTGGCAACCTGGCCATCATCGTTCGATCCATCTGCCAGAGCGTTGAAGATAAAAACCAGTAAGGTGCTATTGTGTTGAGATCAATTTTACCTGCTGATATGTGGGGTTGTGGTCGCTTCCACAAAGGTCATCATGGACCCACCATTCAGACTCGTTTAGAAGATTAGAATCAGTAAGTGATAGATCGAGAACAGAGTAAGTTCCAGAACCTTTCTCTTGTTGATTGTGTCAGTACTACGCCACTAGGGGCTTATGACCGTTGAAGTCGTCCATGATTATAAAGGGTTTTGTAAAAATATGTATGTTTTGAAGATCTGATAGGCAGTCAGTTGAGGATACAGGAAGATCGAGTGAACATAGTAAACGCTATGTTCAGAGTGATGCACACAGCTAAAGTTTGTAGGTTGGTGGAACAGGGCTGTGGGGGATGCCCTGCCTGAACAGGACAGAAGTGCCGTCTGTAGCTTTAACACCGAAAGGGTAAAAGGAGTGGTAGGAACTGCACCAATGGATGTCGAACTTATTGGTTCTTTTCGTTTTGGCAGATTTCTTGGAAAATCTTGGATGAATAACTGCAGTTTATTAAAATTATTCTGAAGTCCTCTGCAGTTCTGTTCAATCATGCTTTGTGGATTCATGGTTCTTCCAATGGCGATCGAGGATTGGGATTTGGCAGTTGCTCTATCTGCCTTAGTTTCTGCAGTTTCTTTTCTTTCTTTTCCGTTTCATGCTTTGGACGTGCGGGTGTTTGTGCATCAGAGGTTTTTATCGGCTGAGATAGGCTGAGAAAATGTGACCCATGCCAGATCGGTCTGGCAAGAGATACTTGCAGTAGTCATAGGCAGACGAGAAACGGCAGAAGAGTAGAAGATGGTTGGAGGAGTTGCAGTTAAACTGGCGACCGTCTTCTTAGCATATTTGGTCCATCAACACGTTTGTCGTGGGTAGCGGCCCTGCGTCGGTGGACGACGGGATCCTGGTGGTTGAGGGCTCTGGGAGCACCGCTTCCCCTTTGTTCAACACACCACTTAAGCCCTAACTCCACCTAGACGGTTGGTTGAATGGGCCCAGTTCAACCAATCGGCTGGTCATGCCAAGCCCTATGCCCAGAAGACGGTGGCTCATGGGTCAATCTGCTAGATTCTTTATATTTTCTGCCGGAGTATATCACCTGGGTATCCTTGGTGCTTTGTAGCTGACCCGCTTGTGTTAAGCATTCTCCTTATGATACTCCAAGGAGTATGGGGGGCTCGGATGAAGTACCATTCCTCACTAACTATGGCGTCCGGAACTCCTATTACAAAGAATAACTTGACACTGATCCAGATGGAAACGACAAAGGACTGCCCACGTTCTCTGGCCACGTTTTCTCGTGATTCAGAGAAAGGATGACACCACAATAAAGTTGAAACCTTTTGGAATACAGGCACCCATGAAGAGCCACCTCCTCGTGGTGGGTGCTGGGTAACGCTAAGTGCTCTCCTCCCGTGTGGACCCGGGACAGAATGTGTCCACAGCACCCCATTGCTTGTCGTAAGAAAAGTTCTAAGTTAAAATCTTCCATCCATAACACTTCTGCGTTCTGGAAAGAGCTGAGAAGTCTGAATGCTACAAAGAGCCCACGTTGTCCACTAGACAAATCTTTACTGTATAATCATTTTAAAGGGTTGTTCACACCTAGAAATCTAGCTGACGATACCACTGAGAATGATGTTTTCTGTCCTGATGTGAATATTCCTTTAAATGATATTGATAGCTATATTCTTGAGTCCTCTATCACTGATGAGGAAATATGTTCATGTCTTTCCCATCTGAAAAATGGCAAGTCAGCGGGTAGTGATGGTGTAATTACTGAGCTGTTGAAATCATCTAAGCATGTTATTATGCCCTTTTTAAAGGTATTGTTTAATAAGATTTTTGATACAGGCGTTTTTCCCATGGCTTGGACGAAAGCAATAGTTATTCCTTTACATAAAAAGGGCGATCGCAAAAACCCAGATAATTACAGAGGGATTTCAATACTGTGCATGTTAAGTAAATTATATACGTCCATTTTAAATGTCTGCATCAGAACCTGGGCAAATATAAGGAGTAAAATTCCCGAAACACAAGCTGGTTTTAGACAAGGGTACTCTACGATTGATCATATTTTTACTTTACATGGTGTTATAGAAAAATGTCTAATTAAGAAAAGGAAAAAGTTATATGTTGCTTTTATTGATTTTAGAAAAGCCTTTGACTCAATTGACCGTCCTAAGTTATACAAGTGCTTATTCAAATCTGGTCTTCAGGGGAAAATGCTATCTGCTATCATGAGTATATATAGTTCAGTAACAGCCTGTGTTAGAGGTTATAATGGGTATACTGAATATTTTGATTGTCCAATTGGTTTAAAGCAAGGTTGTGTTCTTAGCCCCGTATTGTTTTCCTTTTTCATTAATGGATTATCAGATGACATATCTAGATATGGCAAATATGGAGTGCAGTTATTTCCCGACCTATTAGGAATAATGTTACTTATGTTTGCAGATGATGTTGTTCTTATATCTGATACAATTACAGGCTTACAGAATCAACTTAATATACTGCACAATTACTCTGAATATTCAAGTCTAGAGGTAAATTTAGACAAGACAAATATAGTTGTTTTTAGAAGGGGAGGGCGCTTAGCAAGGAATGAAAAGTGGTTTTTAAATGGCCAGCCAATAACAACATTAAGTACTTATAAATATCTGGGAGTTGTATTTTCGTCAACATTCAAGATGAGAAATTGCATCACTGATTTAGCATTGAGGGGCAAGCGGGCCTTAATGGAAGTAATAAGTAATTTAAATGGAATTGGAATAATAGACCCCAGTGTGTACTTCAAAATTTTTGATGCCCAGATACAGCCGATATTACTGTACGGAGCAGAAATCTGGGGAATGCATAGATTTTATGAAATAGAAAAGGTCCATTTAATAGCCTGCAAACGTTTCTTGAATGTCAGCCCTCAAACACCTACTGCTATTGTATATGGCGAATGTGGAAGATATCCTCTCTATATAAACGCATTGTGTAAAACTTTGAAATATTGGGTAAAGGTTATTCATATGCATGAAGATAGAATCCCCTTGAAAGTGTACAAAATGCAAGTGTATTACGATAACTGTGGCTACAAGACATATGCTTCTTACATAAGAGAAATACTTTTTGCACATGGGTTTGGTTACGTCTGGATGTCCCAGACAGTTGGTGACGCAGCTTTATTTTTAAGTACATTCAAGACTGTTGCAGTCAATATATTTTTTTCAATCATGGAACAGTACATTGAATAACAGTTCACGATACCATATGTACCGTGAGTTTAAAAGTCTGTTAACTCCAGAAAAATATTTATCATGTATATTGGACAAAAAGTTTCGAAATATTTTGACCAAATTCCGATGTGGATTATTAAGGCTAAAGTATAATGAAGGTAGATGGTTGAATGTCGAGGTTGCTGAACGTAGTTGCCCTCTGTGTAATCTAGGTGTAGAAGACGAGTACCATTTCATCTTTATATGTACTGAATATAACGCACTAAGATTAAAATACTTGCCATGTATATATCAGAAACAACCAAACTACTATAAATTTAAGTCTCTGTTATCAACGAACAATGAAACAACTTTAAGAAATTTATGTAAATATATCTATCATGCTTATAAAAGCAGGACAATCAAACTTCAATAATTTTTCTTCAAACCACCGGTTCGTACATTTTAACCATATATTTACATTTGTGTGTATATATGTTTATATCACAATGTTATATTTATAGTGACAAGAATCTGTTAATACAATCCACATGTACCATTGATATGTATACCCTGTAATATTTAACTTATATTTTTAACAATTGCGTGTATATTGTATATGGGCCTGTGGCCTACGTACGGAATAAAAAAAAAATATTTGACTTGACTAAATTGGGCAACCTCTTTGCGGTGGGTTGCGTCCCATTTAGGTGGAGGACAGCATCCTGGTGGTTGAGAGCAGTTGGGCTTTTAACTGCATTCCATTTGCCCGAAACACCACTACGGCCCTAACTTCACCAAACGGGTGGTTGAATGGGCCCGATTCAACCAATCGGCTGGTCATGCCAAGCTCTGTGCATGGACTATGTATGTAAATTTGATTTGGAATTGTTGTGAATTTTGCTCTTGGCACTACTGTTGATGTGTAACTTTTTTGATTGTGAAATATACAAATTATGATGATGTGAACTTTGTCTAGAGTTTTGTGCCAGAAGGCAATGGCTCATGGGCCAATCTGGTAGACTAATTAGTTATAATTCTTCTACTGAAGTATATCATCCGGGCATCCTTGGTGCTGCAAGCTGGAGGCCCGCTTTCTTTAGCATTGTCCTTGTGATACACAGTGGTGGGTGGGCAGCTCGGATGATGAACCAAATTAGACTAACCATGGCTTATGACATAACCCCCAGATAAACAAAACGTCCACTTGAAATTGATCCTGTTGATACTGACCACTGACCGTCTATATCAATTGAGTACTGGCCACGTTTTCTTGAGACTCCGGACAAGACACCATTAAAAATGAACCCTTTCGCAGTATCTAAGGGTATTCAAGGTATTGCTGGGGACGTAAAGAACATCAGACACTTACGTTCGGGTGCGCTGTTAATTGAATTGAAAAAGACAACAATCAACCAACCTTATGAACATCAAATCTTTCGTGGGCATTCCGGTCACGGTCTCTCCGCATAAAACCTTGAACACAAGCAAAGGTATCATGAGAGATGGGGATCGATTGTTTGATGATATGTCGGAACTTGATATAGGATCTGAAATGTAGCAACAAGGTATGCTCTATGTCAAGCGCTTTTCAACTCGGAGAAACAACGAAACCATCACGACAAATACGTATCTGTTTACTTTTTCATGTCCTAATGCTCCCAAATCAGTGAAGGCAGCCTATTGTAATATTCCAGTTGATACCTACATCCCCAACCCGCTCAAATCTTTCAAATGCCAGAAATATGGACACGGTGTAAATACCTGCACATTGTCTGTTGTGTGTGCTCACTGTGGTGAGAAGACACACACAACAGAAGATTGTGACAGTGATTATAAAAAATGCACCAATTGCTCAGGCGATCATTCTTCATTTTCTAAACAGTGTCCAATCTGGAAAGAGCAAATAGAGATCAATAACATAAAATTCACTCAAAATATCTCTTTTCCTGAGGCCAAAAAACTGGTAAAGAGTTCTGATCTTCCAGAAAGTTATACTGCAGTCGCAAAAACATCATCGGGGGCTAGCTCTAAAACAACATCAACCACAGGCTGCCAAACTACCTTGACGTGGGTAAATTGCGATTCTCCACAGTTTTTGCACTCTGCTATATCATCACAGACAGAAGAATCACTTCCTTGTACCTCAAAGTCGTCTTCTGATCACACATCATCATCTCAGTCATACTCAAAGTCACAATTGACAGCTGATAGTGACCAAATGGTGAAAAGTAAACAGAAGCCAAAGCATGATGCTTCAAAACAACAAAGTGGCAGAGCTCCTAATGGGTCACAAACTATAATACAACTGTTTAATAAATACGGGTCTCTTGAAGACATGGACGTTTCTGAAAACGTCCATTCTAGGGCACATAGCTTGTCGCCCTCCAAAAGAGTGCGGGGTATATCCCCAATAAATCCCCCAAGCGGTAGTTTATTCAAATAATATTGTGCAGTGGAACTACAGAGGGTTGAAGACTAATTTACATGAATTACAGCTATTAGTCCAAGACTTTACACCTTCAGCGTTATGTCTCCCAGAAACATATTTAAAACAAACAGATAAATTTGGAATTGTTTACATTTTAGTCTTGGCTCCCTTTGTTCTTAGAATATTATTTGACTTGATTTTTGATTACATGAACTTTGCATAGAGTCTTATGCCCAGAAGGCGGTGGCTCATGGGCCAATCTGGTGGGACTTTTAATATTTTTAATATTTCTGCTGGAGTATATCATCTGAGTATCCTTGGTGCTGTAAGCTGGAGGCCTGCTTGCTTTAGCATTGTCCTTGTGATACACAGTGGCGGGTGGGGAGCTTGGATGACGAACCATTATACCAATAAGCATGGATTACCAAACCCCTAACAAAAAAACAAAACGTCAACTGGAAAACGATGATCAACATCGACCCTCTATACAAATTGATCACTGGCCACGTTTTTTGATTATTGAGACCCTGGTGGTTGAGGGCAATCGGAGCAGGACCAGTGTTCCTATTGTTCAACACACCACTTCGGCCCTGTCGTCACCTAGACGGGTGGTTGAATGGGCCCGGTTCAACCAATCGGCTGGTCATGCCAAGCCCTGTACATCGATTTTATGCCAAGCCTTGTACATGGATTTTATGTCATTGCACAGAATTTGATTTGGAATTGTTTACATTTTAGTCTTGGCTCCCTTTGTTCATGGCACCTGTGGCGAGCCACCTCCTCGTGGTGGGTGCTGGGTAACGCCAAGAGCTCACCAACAGCCCTGCTGTGGACCCGGGGGGATATTTGGTCCACCAACCCGTTTGCCGTGGGTTGCGGCCCTGTGTCGGTGGAGGAGGGGATCCTGGTGGTTGAGGGCAATAGGTTCCTGGAACCGCGTTCCTCTTGCCCAACACACCACTTTGGCCCTGACTTCGCCTAGACGGGTGGTAGAATGGGCCCGGTTCTACCAATCAGCTGGTCATGCCAGGCCCTGTGCATAGTGATTTATTATTGCACAAATTTGATATATTATTTGGTCTTGGCTTTTTGAAATTACAATTATTCCTGATATTATATTGCCTAGAGTCCTGTGCCAGAAGGCGGTGGCTCATGGGCCAATCTGGTTATTCCTCTGGAATAACTGGAGTATACCATTCCTGTAACCCTTTGGTGTCAGTTTGCTGGAAGTCCGTATGACATCGCCCTTGTTGGTGCTCCATGGCGGGCAGGGATTAGGTTTGCTGAACCAATATACATTTCAACATGGGTAAACACAATCCAAAAAAACCAAAACGTCAACTTTCAGAATCCGATTCTGATCTTGATTCTGATGAAGATGAAATCGTTACCATATTATTGTATTCTGAAAGGGATACTTGGCCACGCTTTCTTATGCTGGAAGCAAAGGGTGAGCGTGCCCTTTCTTCCTACTCACCATTACTTTTGGAAAAGGGTCTACAAGGTAAATCTGGTGTCTTGAAAGATGTTACAAAATTACGCTCTGGAGGTCTTTTGGTTGAATGTGCGAGGAAATCACATGTTGTTAATCTTATGACTTCAACCAAATTAGCAGACATTTCAATTACCTGTTCTGCACATAAAACCCTTAATTTCTCTAAGGGTCTTATCCATGATAGAGACCGAAGCCTTGCTGATGAATCTATTGAAGGAATCGTATCAGAGCTTACAAGTCAAGGTGTCATTGATGCCAAACGGTTTACTTATCGTAAAGATGACCGTGTGTACCCGTCAAATACATACCTTTTGACTTTTGACACGCCAGTACTGCCAAGTTCTATTAAGGTTGGATGTTTCTCTATGCCTGTGGATCTTTTTATTCCACGCCCTACACGTTGTTTCAATTGCCAGAAGTTTGGTCATGGGCAAAATTCTTGTAAGAATAAACTGACTTTTTTCAGATGTGGAGAATCTGATCATGATGGGAAGATGTGCACTAACACCATTAAGTGCTTACATTGCAAAGGCGATCACATGGCATCATCAAAAGACTGTCCCATTTGGAAATATGAGGCCAGTGTGCAGAAACTGAAATATGAGAAACGAATCAGTTACTCTGATGCCAGACAACAAACACGACTACTTATACATGAAAATGCTGAACCGAGATCTTATGCTTCAGCAGCCAAAAAAGTGACCACGTCTGTTCCGTGTCAAACTGATTTAACTTCGCCACGGGTAACATCGGACCATCCAACATCCCTTTCCGAAACAGTACTGATTCAAAAAGCAGCCTCAGATTCAAAACAGCCATCGTTAAAACCAACATGAACAACATCATCTACACAAACAGAATCCCATCAAATCAAAATGTCAAAGTGTGCCAAAGTAGATATTAAGAAAAAGCAGAGTCAGTCAGATAGAGTGCCGAAGGCAGTAAAAGACACTGTGCTACTTCACAATAAATACGGATTGCTTGAAGATATGGATACTGAAGTATCCACCCATGTGAGCCCTGGTGGCCATCCAAGTGGTCACTCACCGAAAAAGAAAGAGAGAGCAGTATCTCCTGTTACTGCTCCTTAGATATTTAAACCACAATGGGTTATTCACCTAATCTATTACAATGGAATTGCAGAGGACTTAAAAATAACTTAAATGAAGTACAGTTGTTGGTTCAAGACTTTAAACCGTCAGCACTATGTCTCCAAGAGACGTATCTCAAACATACCGATGCATTTGATTTAAGGCAGTATTGTTCTCATCATTCATTTTCTCCTCCTGGGGATAAAGCGACTGGAGGTTCAACTATATTAGTTAGACAGAATATCATTCATAGCGCTGTTCACCTGAATACAAATCTCCATGCCGTAGCTATTCGCCTCAGCTTGCACATTGCGGTCACTCTTTGTACATTCCACCCTCGTTTGCTCTTCGACAAACTGATCTTCAGAATCTATATGATCAGTTACCAAAGCCCTATATTATCATGGGCGATTTGAATGCGCACAACCCTCTGTGGGGAAGTACAAGTACAAGCAATAAAGGCAAGGTTATTGAGGATTTTATATGTGATAATAGCTTGTGTGTTTTTAATGACGAATCATACACCTATTTACATCCTGGAACTGGAACCTATTCTATACTTGATCTGTCTCTTGCTGATTCGAATATTTACAACGAATTTGACTGGTCTGTTCATGACGACCTTTGTGGAAGTGACCACTTCCCAACTGTCCTAAAAGCTATCAAACCTGACGATGACCCACCTTTATCACGGTGGAATTTTAAGAAGGCCAATTGGTCTTTATATGAAGCATTGTGTATGGAAAAAATTAATACCAGAAAATTGTATCTATATATCAGACCCGATAGAGTAGTTTTCTGCTCAGTTAAATGAAATTGCTGACCAGTCTGTTCCTAAGTCCTCTGCAGTTCCTCACATTCGTAAACCGTGGTTCAATAATGAATGTAAACAGGCAAGAAAGTGTAGAAGGAAAGCTGAAACGTATTTTCGCCGACACCCCACTGTACATAATCTAGATAAAGTAAAAATTTTAAATGCCAAAGCTAGACGGGCATTCAAACAACATTCAGTCGTGGAGAAATTACGTTAGTAAAATAAATTTACGCACGCCAATGACAAAGGTGTGGAACATGATCCAAAGAATAAAGGGCAAAGGTTCGAAATCACCTAAAGGATGGTAATAATTTATTAACTAACAAAACTGACATTGGAAATAGACTTGGTGAAACTCTCGCCAAGCATTCATCCTCTTCCAATTATGTCCCTGAGTTTCAAAAGTTTCAGAAACAACAGGAGAAGAAAGATTAAATTTTAACTCAGACAATGGTGATGATTATAATGAATTATTTTCAATACATGAGCTACATACCGCCCTTGAGCAAGCGCATGATACAGCAACAGGGGCTGATGATATCCACTATCAGCTCCTGAAGCATTTGCCCGAATTATGGACATCAGGGAATTTCCCACCTTCCTGGGGTAATGCCATTGTGGTCCCAATACCAAAGCCTGGCCGGGATCATACAGATCCGTCAAATTACAGACCAATATCTCTCACTAGCTGTGTCTGTAAAACCATGGAACGAATGGTGAAAAATAGATTAGTTTGGCATCTTGAAACCAATAACCTTATCACAAATATTCAATGTGGTTTCCGGAAAAATCGTAGTACCATTGATTGTCTGGTACGCCTAGAATCCTTTGTTAAAAATGTTCTAGTAAATAAACAACACGCAGTATCGATTTTCTTTGATCTCGAGAAAGCTTACGATACCACCTGGAAGCATGGCATTTTGAAGGATTTACATGACTTCGGTTTAAGGGGTCGTTTACCTCTTTTCATATCACAGTTTTTAAAAGACAGGCAAGACGTTGGCCTGAATTTATAGCCAAGTATTTAAATAACAGACAATTCCAAGTCCGAGTGGGCTCAACCCTGTCTGATCATTATAATCAGGATCAGGGTGTCCCACAAGGCAGTATTTTGTCTGTAACACTTTTTAGTATCAAGACAAACAGTTTATCCAAGGTTTTAAATGATTCAATCGATGGATCACTTTTTGTGGATGATTTTAATATTTCTTGTCGAGTTAAAAATATGCATACTATTGAGAGACAATTGCAGTTGTGTTTAAACATAATAAATAAATGGTGTCGTGAAAACGGCTTTAAATTTTCTAAATAAAAAACTAATTGTATACGCTTTTGTAGAAAATATAAGCCGCATAAGGACCCAGAACTATTTTTAAATGGTTCTCCCATCAAAGTTGTAAATGAGGCCAAGTTCTTGGGTCTAATTTTCGATTCCCACTTACCCTTTTTGCCGCATATCAAATCACTAAAAACAAAATGCTTAAAGGCACTCGATTTACTAAAAGTGGTATCCAACTCAAAATGGGGAGGTGATCAAGCAACTCTCCTACATTTATAGCGATCACTTGTCCGTTCAACACTCGATTATGGCTCCATCGTATATGGTGGTGCTTGCAAAAGCTACCTGATACTTCTTGATTCTGCCCATCACCAAGGTCTAAGACTTTGTCTTGGGTCTTTTAGAACATCACCTGTTGACAGTCTCTACGTTGAGGCTGATGAACCATCTCTTGAGCAGCGCCGTATAAAATTAGCTTTGCAGTACATTACTAAATTGAAATTGTACTCTAATGAATCTAACCCTGCATTTGATTGTGTCTTCAATCCCCTTTATGAAGATTTATACAACGAGAAATCTTCTCTGGTTCCACCTCTAGGACATAGAATTAAGCCATTTCTTTCTTCAGCCGGCATTCAGCTGGAAAGCATAGCTCCCTCTCGTCTTCTTTCTTCTCCTTCTTGGCAGATGGTTAGGCCCCAAGTGGACCTAACATTAACATCATTTAAAAAATCAGAAACTAATGAATTACAACATAAACAGGAATATTATCAAATGAAACATAAATATAGCAGTTATAAATCCTTATTTACAGATGGGTCCAAGGACGGTGGCGTAGTAGCTTGTGCCACTGTCATTGGATCCAGAACAATATCTTCTAGATTACCCGATAATAGTTCTATTTTTACAGCTGAAGCTAACGTCATATTAACAGCTCTTAAACATATTCAAAGACGCCATAAACATAAACAATATATAATCTATTCCGACTCTCTTTCTTGTAAACATCCACTTTTAATTGAAATTATTGAATTGTATAATGATCTTGCAACTGGCCAGTACGACATCGTCTTCTGTTGGTTACCCAGCCACGTTGGCATTTCTGGTAACGCAATGGCTGATCTTGCTGCTAAGGCAGCACTCAACAAATCTGTGACACCACTTCTTATTCCTTATTCTGACTACAGAGCTAGCATTAAAGCTTACACTCGTGATCTGATGCAGAAGAAGTGGGACACCCAAGTAGGTATAAATAAACTACATGAAATAAAACCCTACATTGTTTATACATACTTGGGTTGTCAGTCCAGATTTGAAGAAGTCATTTTGCGACGTTGTCGTATTGGCCATACAAGATACACTCATGCATACCTTTTAAAAGGTGAGGATCCTCCGTTTTGTATCCCTTGTGATGAGAGAGTCACGGTCAAGCATATCCTGCTTGACTGTGTTGAATTCTCCATCATAAGGGATAAGTATTTTACTGTAAAACTGTTAAGGATCTTTTTAACACAGTCAGCGCTCATTTAATTATTGGTTTTTTTAAAGGAAATTGATTTCTTAATTGAATTTTGATAAATATGTTCTGTATATAAATGTATTTTAATGATTGGTAGTTTAGGTTAGGAACTAGAATTGTTAGTGGCTGTACCCTCAAAGGGGGTTGAAGTATTGTAAAATTATTGTCCTCCTGAGAGGGTACGTAAGTCCACAAACATTCGATGTAAATTTAAATCTACCAGGTTTTTAATCGTAGTATTCTTGTTGTTTTAATTTTGGTTAGCATTTTGTATACTCGCCAGCGGTTGAAGGGATGGTGTAAATCCAACTAGAATCCATGCAGGTAGCAAAGGTACTGTAAGTCCCCATGGTCCCTAGTTTGGTGATCTACCTTCAGTTGTTGGCGATCTATAGCCTGATTTTATAGTGTATTGTCCTAATGCTGATGTTGTTTTTAACTTTCCATGCTAGTTTTAATTCCATTTGTGATATTCTAGTTGTTTTACTGTCCTTCGTTGACAGGTTTTATAGCAGACATATAATTAATTTTGATATTAGATGTTCTCGTCACGATATGGCTGAGATATTGCCGATGTGACGTAAAATTTTAACTCACTCACTCACTCTGGGAACACATTGGCTGACCTCGCTGCTAAAGCAGCACTCAACAAATCTGTGACACCACTTCTTATTCCTTACAGTGATTACAAAGCCACCATTAGATCTTATATCCGTGATCTGATGCAGAGGAAGTGGGACACTCAAGTGGGTATCAATAGATTACACGAGATAAGACCTTACATTGGTTATACCCACTTGGGTTGTCAGTCCACATTTGAAGAGGTCATACTCCGATGATGTCGTATTGGCCATACAAGATTTACCCATAACTACCTGTTAAAAGGTGAGGATCCTCCATTTTGTATCCCTTGTGATGAGAGAGTCACGGTCAAGCATATTCTGCTTGACTGTGGTGAATTCTCAATCACAAGGGATAGATATTTCAATGTCAGAACCATCAAGGATCTTTTTACCACTGTTGTCTCTCATTTAGTTATTTGTTTTTTAAGGGAAATTGATTTTTTGGTTGAATTTTGAGTACTATGTTCTGTAAATGGATGTATTTTAAATACTGGTAGCTTAGATTGGTAACTTGTATTGTTAGTGGCTGTACCCTCAAAGGGGGTTGAAGTAGTGTAAAATTATGGTCCTCCTGAGAGGATACGTGAGTCCCAAAACATTGATAATAAATTTAATTCTACCATGTTTTTAATTGTAGCATTCTTGTCATTTTAAATTCGGCTGGCATTTCGTACACTCGCCAGCAGCTGAAGGGATGGTGTAAATCCAGCTAGGGTCCATGCAGGTAGCAAAGGTAATGTAAGTCCCCATAGTCCCCAGTATGGTGATCTACCTTCGGTTGTTCACGATCTATAGCTCGTGTTTTATCATGTAATGGACTTCTTTAATTACAATGTTTTAGCTTTTCATGCTGGTTTTATATTTATATCTGTGATGTTCTAGTGTTTTTACTGTCCTTTGTTGACAGGTTTTTTACGCTATACATATATTTCATTTCAGAATTAAATGTTCTCATCACGATATGGCTGAAACATTGCCGATGTGACGTTAAATATTAACTCACTCACTCACTCACTCCCTTTGTTCTTAGAATATTATTTGACTTGATTTTTGATTACATGAACTTTGCCTAGAGTCTTATGCCCAGAAGGCGGTGGCTCGTGGGCCAATCTGGTGGAACTCTTAATATTTTTAATGTTTCTGCTGAAGTATATCATCCCAGTTTCCTTGGTGCTGTAAGCTGGAGGCCTGCCGTATCTTTGTCATTGCCGGTGAGGTAAAAGATATCAAACGCTTGCGATCAGGTTCACTGCTGATTGAATGTAGCAGAAAACAACAAGCTACCAACCTGTTATCAACTGATATGGTTGCCGGAATCGCGGTATTAGTTTCTGCCCACAGAACACTGAATACAAACAAAGGTATAGTTCGAGACCGTGAGCGTCTTCTAGCAGACATGACTGAGCTTGATATAATGTCCGAGATGAAAGATCAAGGAGTATCTTTCGTCAAACGTTTCACAACACGGAAAAGTAAGATGACTGTCCAGACCAACACATATCTGTTTTCATTTTCAGCTCCAACACCTCCAAAGTCAATCAAAGCAGGTTACTGCAATCTGAATGTTGACTTATATATTCCAAATCCTCTGCGCTGCTTTAAGTGTCAAAAGTACGGACATGGTGTTAATACTTGCACATTGTCTGTTACATGTGCTGAGAATACACATGTAACCGAAGATTGTAACACTATTCACAAAAAAATGTGCAAACTGTTCAGGAAATCATTCATCCTTTTCGAAAAAAATGTCCCATTTGGAAAAGGCAAATGGAAATTAACAAAGTCAAAATTTCCAGGAACGTCAGTTTTGCTGAAGCAAGAAAGATTGTACAATCTACTGAGCACACTGAAACTTACGCCTCTGTCACACAAAAAAACCAAACATCTGAAACCTGATCAAAAGGAACAACTATGCCAGTACTAACTTCGTCAAGCTCATGTCAGACTGACCTGACATGGGTAAATTCAGATATTCCTCAGTCTATCTCTCCTGATCTTCCACAGTCTATCTCAGAACAGTCTACTCAGACAGACACAGCTCAGTCCAAACAAAAGACCGCATCTCCTTCATCATAGTCTTCTTCCGATCACAAATCATCATCATCACCGTCTCAGTCACACTGAAAGTCTCAATCGACAGCTGATAGTCAGCCACCTCTTAAAAGTAAACCGAAGCCTAAGCCTGATGCTTCAAAACAACAAAGTGGCAGAGCTCCTAAAGGGTCACAAAATAAAATTCAATTCTTTAATAAATATGTGTCTCTTGAAGACATGGACGTTTCTGAAAAAAAGCAGAACATTATAATTTAAATAAAATTTTAAATGCTAAAGCATGGCGTATTTCTAAACAGAACAAACGCCAATCTTGGAAAAAATATGTATTTAAAATAAATTCTCGGACACGCATGTCCAAAGTATGGAACATGGTAAAAAAATCAAAGGTAAAGGTGCTAAATCAATTGTCCATCATCTTAAACATGGAGATCAATTACTTAGGGATAAATCAGATATCGCAAATAAACTGGGCAAAACCCTCGCTAAACACTCTTCCTCTTCTAATTATATACCTAAATTCCAGCAGTGTCAAAAACAACAAGAGAAGAAAACTATTAATTTCAATTCTGATAATGGGGAAGATTACAATGAAACTTTTTCTATTCATGAACTCCATGCTGCTCTTGATCAAGCTCATGATACTGCTACAGGAGCTGATAACATACATTATCAACTTCTGAAGCACTTGCCACAATCCTGTTTAGAGACGCTCTTATCAATTTTTGATGATATTTGGACTTCCGGGAAATTTCCTTCTTCATGGCGTGATGCCATAGTAGTACCAATACCTAAACCTGGACGTGATCATACGGATCCATCCAATTATCGTTTCATTAACTAGCTGCGTTTGCAAGACCATTGAACGCATGATAAATAATCGACTTGTTTGGTACTTGGAAACAAATAACCACATAACAGATATACAATTTGGTTTCCCTAAAAAACAGAAGTACTGTCGATCACTTAGTGCGTTTGGAATCATTTGTGAAAAATGCGCTGATTTATAAAAAACACGCTGTGTCTATCTTTTTTTATCTCGAGAAAATATATGACACAACCTAGAAATATGGCATTTTGAGAGATTTACATGATTTCGGTTTGCGAGGTCGTTTGCCTGCATTCATAAGCCATTTTTAAATAACAGACAATTTCAAGTCCGCGTGGGTTCTACCCTGTCTGATCATTACAACCAGGATCAGGGTGTTCCACAAGGCAGTATTTTGTCAGTGACACTTTTTAGTGTAAAGATAAATAGTTTATCAAAAGTTTTAAACAATTCAATTGGTGGGTCGTTATTTGTGGATGATTTTAATATTTCTTGTCGTCAGCCGTCTTATTTCTTCTCCTCCTTGGCAGTTGGTCAGGCCCCAAGTGGACCTGACATTGACCACATTTAAAAATCAGAAATTAATGAATTACAATATAAACACGAATATAACCAATCGAAACATATATATAGCAATTATAAATCCTTATTTACAGATGGGTCCAAGAATGGTAGCACAGTGGCTTGTGCTAGTGTCGTTGGATCCAGAACAATAGTTCTATTTTTACATCAGCACCCGTGAACAGCCACCTCCTCGAGGTGGGTGCTGGGTAACGCTAAGAGCTGTTCAAATCCCCGTGTGGACCCGGGTCAGCTAGGTCCATAGCACCCCATTGCTGGTCGCAAGGAGCGACCGAATTGGGCAACCTGTTTGCCGTGGGTTGCGTCCCGTGTCGGTGGAGGACGGTAGTCTGGTGGTTGAGGGCAATGGGAGCCTGCTACCATGTTCCTTTCGCCTAACACACCACTTTGGCCCTTACTTCACCTAGACGGGTGGTAGCATCGGCCCGATTCTATCAATCGGCTTGTCACGCCATGCTCTGCGCATGGACGTTAATTTTGATAACTGAGAAAAGTTTAGAATACTTTCGAATATTTTCACTTTGTATGTTCTAACCATGTCATATACTTACATTGCCTAGAGTCCTATGCCAGAAGGCTGTGGCTCATGGGCCAATCTGGTAGGACATATCTCTTTTAAGATATATTCCTGCTTAAGTATACCCTCCGGGTATCCTTGGTGTCGTCTGTTGGAGGTCCACAGACATAAGGCATCGTCCATGTAGACACTCCGTGGAGGGTTAGGAGCTAGGAGGATGAATTCTATCCAATATAACCATGGCACCCCCACAAAAAAAACGTTCACACGAATCGGATGATTCGTGCACTTCCGATGATGATGTTATAACACTTCCAAAAAATCTTGATCATTGGGCACGGTTTCTCGTTATGTCTTCTCCCGATGGTAGTCCTCTCAAGTTAAATCCCTTTGCCATTGCTAAGGGCATTGAAGGCTTAGCTGGAGACGTAAAGGAGGTCAAAAAGCTTCGATCTGGACTTCTACTGATAGAATGTAAGAAACCGATCCAGTCTCAAATTTTACTCTCTTCCAAATCACTGGCAAATGTTCCTGTTGAGATTTCACCGCATAGCACCTTACACAACAGTAAAGGCATTGTACGCGATGTTGGACGATGCCTATCAGACATGAATGTGTATGACATTGTTTCAGAACTTCACTCACAAGGAGTAACTGATGTAAAGCGATTCACATCCAGAAAAGACAATGAAGTCACGAACACCAATACGTATTTGTTTACCTTTGGTGTCCCAACACACCCGGATTCACTCAAAGCAGGCTATTGCAATTAAAGGGTAGATGCTTTTATACCAAATCCCCTTAGATGCTACTCTTGTCAAAAATATGGACATGGCTCAAAATCTTGCCGAAACCGAGCTGCCTGTCATAGATGTGGTGGGAAATGTGACAATAGCACAGTATGTGACAAATCTCCTTCTTGTGTAAACTGTTCTGGCAATCATCCTTCTTCATCCAAAGACTGTCCAACTTGGAAGGTACAATCTAAAATTTCACGCATCAAGCATGAACGTAACATATCTTTCCTTGATGCAAAGAAACTTGTTCTTGCCCAAGAATCACCAGGGCCATCATACGCTGCTGCTGTTTCCACGTCCACTCTAACTTCTAGCACAGATTCTAGAGCCATTTCGTGCAATTCCGTTGGTTGCCAGACTGACTACACTTGGACTGACTCTTCGGCTCCTACTTTACTGCCTCCACCTATCCAGATTCAACCCGGTTAGAGGACATCTGCTTCACAGACAACTCCTGTTTCCAGAGATAAGAACACTAACGGTAAATGTTAATTAATCGAAGAAAAAAACACAATCTGATCGTGTTCCTAAAGCACAGAAAAACACCACTTTTCTGTGTAACAAGTTTGGGGTGCTAGAGGACATGGACGTGTCCCCTCTTCAAAACACCCGCTCCCAGAGTCATTCTCCAAAGAAAAAAGATCGTGAGCGATCTCCCATAACTCCACCTTAAATGACCACCAATCAAGTAATACAGTGGAATTGTAGAGGTCTTAGGAATAATTTAGATGATTTACAACTCTTAATTCAAGATTTTCAACCATCGGCCATCTGTTTACAAGAGACATACTACAAAAACACTGATAAATTTGACGTAAGAGGCTATACTTCCTATAATGTTTTTTCCCCTCCTGGGCATAAAGCGACTGGAGGTTCAACCATCTTATTTAAAAATGGCATCATCCATAGTCCTGTCCATCTGAATACTCCGCTTCAAGCTGTAGCACTCCGTATAACTTTGCACATTGCATTTACATTGTGTTCACTGTACCTTCCACCATCTGCTTCTATACAACAGTCTGAACTTCAAGATCTCTATAACCAACTCCCCAAGCCCTGCATTATTACGGGTGATTTAAACGGACACAACAGCCTTTGGGCTTGTGCTCAGACGAATACTAAGGGGAAGCTCATAGAGTGAGTTAATATTTTACGTCACATCGGCAATATCTCAGCCATATCGTGACGAGAACAACTTATATCAAAATCAAGTTATATGTCTACTATAAAACCTGTCAACGACGGACAGTAAAACAACTATAATATCACAAATGGAATTAAAACTAGCATGGAAAGTTAGAAATAACATCATCATTTGGACAATACACTATAAAATCAGGCTATAGATCGCCAACAACTGAAGGTAGATCACCATACTAGGACCATGGGGACTTACAGTACCTTTGCTACCTGCATGGACCCTAGTTGGATTTACACCATCCCTTCAACCGCTGGCGAGTGTACAATATGCTAGCCACAATTAAAACAACAGGAATACTACGATTAAAAACAGTGGTAGACTTAAATTTACTATCAATGTTTTTGGACTTACGTACCCTCTCAGGAGGACAATAATTTTACAATACTTCAACCCCCTTTGAGGGTACAGCCACTAACAATTCTAGTTACTAATCCAAACTACCAATTATTAAAATACATCTTTTTACAGAAACATATTGCTCAAAGTTCAGTCAAACAATCAATTTCTTTTAAAAAACCAAGAATTAAATGAAAACTAACGCTGCTAAAAAGATCCTTCATTGTTGTAACTGAAAAATACATATCCCTTGTGATGGAAAATTCAACACAGTCAAGCAGAATATGCTTGACTGTAACTCTCTCATCACAAGGGATACAGAAAGGAGGATCCTCACCTTTTAACAGGTACGCATGAGTATATCGAGTGTGTCCAATACGACATCGTCGTAGAATAACCTCTTCAAATCTGGACTGACAACCCAAGTGGGTATAACCAATGTAAGGTTTTATATCATGTAATTTATTCATACCCACTTGGGTGTCCCACTTCTTCTGCATCAGATCACGGATATAACATCTAATCGTGGCTTTGTAATCACTGTAAGGAATAAGCAGTGATGTCACAGATTTGTTGAGTGCTGCTTTAGCAGCAAGGTCAGCCAATGTGTTACCAGAGATCCCTACATGACTGGGTAACCAACAGAAGACGATGTCGTATTAGCCAGTAGCAAGATCATTATACAATTCAATAATTTCTATTAAAAGTGGACGTTTACAAGAAATATTTTTAATAGCCTGAAGGCAAGAAAGAGAGTCGGAATAAATTATATATTGTTTGCGTTTAGGGTGTCTTTGAATATATTTAAGGGCTGTTAATATGGCGTTAGCCTCTGCGGTAAAAATAGAACTATTATCGGGTAATCTAGAAGATATTGTTCTGGATCCAATGACAGTGGCACAAGCTACTACGCCACCGTCCTTGGATCCATCTGTAAATAAGGATTTATAACTGCTATATTTATGTTTCAATTGATTATATTCTTGTTTATACTGTAATTCATTAGTTTCTGATTTTTTAAACCTCGTCAATGTTAGGTCCACTGCGGGCCTAACCAACTGCCAAGGAGGAGAAGAAAGAAGACGGGAAGGAGCCACACCCTCCAGCTCAACGCCGGCAGCAGCAAGAAATGGTTTAATTCTTAAACCAAGAGGCGGTACAAGCGAAGATTTCATATTGTATAAGTCCTCACACAGAGGACTGAAAACACAGCTACATGCAGGGTCTGACCCACTGGAATATAATTTTGTTACATACTGCAAAGCCAATTTGATACGTCGCTGCTCAAGAGATGGCTCATCGACCTCAACGTACATGATGTCAACAGGTGAAGTTCGAAATGAGCCAAGACAAAGTCTTAGACCTTGATGGTGAACAGAATCTAAAAGTTTCAGGTTGCTTTTACAGGCTCCACCGTATACAATGGAGCCATAATCAAGTTTTGACCGGATCAGTGATCGACAAAGCCGCAGGAGGGTAGCTTGGTCCCCTCCCCATTCAGAATTTGAAACGACTTTCAACAAGTCAAGTGCCTTCAGGCATTTAGTTTTGAGGGATTTGATATGTGGTAGAAACGTCAAATGCGAGTCAAAAATTAATCCCAAGAACTTGGCCTCCTTCACAACTTTGATGGGAGTGCCATCTAGAGATAGTTCAGGGTCCTTATGTGGCTTATATATTCTGCAAAAATGTATACAATTATTTTTAAACTTCGAAAATTTGAAGCCGTTTTCAAGACACCATTTATTTATTTTGTTTAAACACAACTGCAGTTGCCGTTCAATAGCATGCATATTTTTACCTCGGCAAGATATTAAAATCATCCACGAAAAGCGATCCATCAATTGAATCGTTTAAAACTTTTGATAAACTGTTGATCTTGATGCTAAAAAGAGTGACAGACAAAATACTGCCTTGTGGAACACCCTGATCCTGATTGTAATGATCAGACAAGGCAGAACCCACACGGACCTGGAATTGTCTGTCGTTTAAAAAGTTGGCAATAAATTGAGGCAAACGACCTCGCAAACCAAAGTCATGGAAATCCTTCAAAATACCATGTTTCCAGGCTGCGTCACACGCCTCCTCAAGACCAAAAAAGACAGACACAGCACGCTGCCCATTAATTAGTGCGTCCTCAACAAATGACTCCAGTCGCACTAAGTGATCGACAGTACTTCTGTTTTTAGGGAAACCACACTGTATATCTGTGATAAGATCATTTGTCTCCAAGTACCAAACAAGTCGATTATTTATCATGCGTTCCATGGTCTTGCAAACACAGCTAGCTAGTGAAATAGGTCGATAATTGGACGGATCCGTATGATCACGTCCAGGTTTAGGTATTGGTACTACTATGGCGTCACGCCATGACGCAGGAAAGCTACCCGATGTCCAAATATCATCAAAAATATTGAGAAGCGTTTCTAGGCAGGATTCTGGTAAGTGCTTCAGGAGTTGTCAATGTATGTTATCAGCTCCTGTAGCAGCGTCATGAGCTTGATCAAGAGCAGTATGGAGTTCATGAATAGAAAACGTTTCACCACAATCTTCCCCACTATCAGAATTGAAATTAATAGTTTTCTTTTCTTGTTGTTTTTGATATTGCTGGAATTTAGGTACATAATTTGAAGAGGAAGAGTGTCCAGCAAGGGTTTCACCCAGTTTATTAGCAATATCTGATTTATCAGCAAGCAACTGATCTCCATGTTTAAGATGATGGACAGTAGATTTAGTACCTTTACCTTTGATTTTCTGGACCATTTTCCACACCTTGGACATTGGTGTCCGAGAATTTATTTTGGATACATAACTTTGCCAAGACTGGCGTCTGCCCCGTCCAAAAGCACGCCGTGCTTTAGCATTTAAAATTTTAAATTTATTTAAATTATGCTCCATAGGATGGCGACGGAAATAATGTTCTGCTTTTTTCCTTGCCTTCCTAGCTTGCTTGCATTCATCGTTGAACCATGGTTTTCTTATGTGTGGAACTGCAGCGGACTTTGGTATACACTCATCAGCTATGGAAGTCAGTTCATCAGAAAAGCATTTGATAGCATCAGGAACGTCAATAAAACGTTCGGGTTTAAGTTTTTCACCACACAGTGTTTCATATAAAGCCCAGTTAGCCTTTTTAAAATTCCGCCTTGATGAGGAACATCAGATGGAGTTACAGCTTTTAATATAGTAGGAAAATGGTCACTTCCACACAGGTCATTGTGGACTGACCATTCGAATTCATTTAATAGTTCGGAATTTGTCAATGACAAGTCGAGAGCAGAATAAGTCCCTGTACCAGGGTGTAAATATGTGTTGGAACCATCATTATAAATACATAAATCATTGTCGGAACAAAAGTCCTCCAACAATTTACCTTTAGTGTTTGTAGTTACACTACCCCAGAGTGGGTTGTGCCCATTTAAATCTCCCATTATAATACAGGGCTTCGGGAGCTGGTCATATAGAGCTTGGAGATCGGTTTTAGCAAACGTCGAAGACGGCGAAATATAAAGAGAGCATAGCGTAAATGCTACATGTAAAGTAATTCTCACAGCAACAGCCTGCATATTAGTATTTAGTGAAACAGGGCTTTGAATAACGTTTTGTCTGACTAGAATGGATGATCCTCCAGTGGCCCTATCACCCGGGGGTGAAAAAGAATGATATGCATTAAAATGACGAAGGTCAAATGTATCTGTTTGTTTTAAATATGTCTCTTGGAGACATATCGCTGAAGGTGTAAAATCTTGGACTAATAGCTGTAATTCATGTAAATTAGTCCTCAATCCTCTGCAGTTCCACTGTACAATATTATTGGAATAAACTATCTTTTAGGGGGATTTATGGGGGATCTACCCCGCACTCTTTTGGAGGGCGACAAGCTATGTGCCCTAGAATGGACGTTTTCAGAAACGTCCATGTCTTCAAGTGACCCATATTTATTAAACAACTGAATCTTGTTTTGTGACCCTTTCGGGGCTCTGCCACTTAGTTTTTTCAAAGGATCTGGCCTTATAGGTTTAGTTTTAACGGTTTCCGAAGATTTTGGAGTTGACTGAGAAGACGCCTCATGATCAGAGGATGCTACTGATTGGATTTGGGACGAATGTGACTCTGGCGTTTGGGTAGATATTGTAGGTGAAGTAATCAGAGGAGCTTCTGAAGTAATCCACGTCAAGTCAGTTTGACAGCTTGTGGTTGATTTTGTAATCCTTGCTTCTGACGTTGTTTTAGTTATAGAAGCATAGCTTTCTTTAGGTTCAGAACTTTGGACCAGTTTTTTGGCATCTGCAAAACTAATGTTTCGGGTGAATTTTAGTTTGTTGATCTCCATGTGAAACTTCCAGACAGGACATTGTTTAGAAAAGGATGAATGGGCACCAGTGCAGTTTGTACATTTCTTAACGTTACTGTCACAATCTTCTGTTGTATGTGTCTTTTCACCACAGTGAGCACAAACAACAGACAATGTGCAGTTATTAACCCCATGGCCGAACTTTTGGCATTTGAAACATCGAAGAGGGTTTGGAATGTACATTTCAACCTGGATGTTACAGTATCCTGCTTTCAGTGATTTTGGAACATTTGGAGAAGAGAAAGAAAACAAATATGTGTTTGTGTTGACAGTAGCATCATTTCTACGGGTTGTAAAACGTTTGACAAAAAGGACACCTTGCTCCTTCATCTCTGAGGCGATGTCAAGTTCTGACATGTCAGCAAACAAACGTTCACGGTCCCTGACAATTCCTTTGCTCGTGTTAAGTGTTTTGTGAGCCGAGATCGTAACTGGAATGCCGACAAAAGATTTTATGCTCATAAGATTGGTGGCTTGCTGTCTTTTTGCACACTCAACCAGAAGGGCACCGGAACGTAATCGCCTAATGTTTTTAACATCACCAGCGATGCCTTGTATACCTTTAGCTACGGCAAAAGGATTCAACTTTAAAGGGGTCTTGTCAATAGTCTCAACAACAAGAAAACGTGGCCAGTAATCAATTGAGTTGGGCAGTCTGTGGTCAGTTTCAACAGGATCAGTATCAAGTTGACGTTTGCTCTTTTTTTGAGGGGTTTCGTGAGCCATGTTTAGTTAGTTAGATTTCATCATCTGAGCTCCCCACCCACCACGGAGTATCACAAGGACAGTGCTAAACGCAAGTGGGTCTCCGACTTGCAGCACCAAGGATACTCAGATGATATACTCCAGCGGAAGGATTATGAATAACTAATCCACCATATTGGCCCATGAGCCACCGCCTTCTGGGCATAAGACTCTAGGCAAAATTCAAGTACAAATTATCATATTGCAAAATCCAAATAATGTCACTGTAATAATAAGGCCAAGTCCGAAAATCAAACAATTCCAATTAAAATTTGTGCATTAACATATATATAGTCCATACACAGGGCTTGGCATGACCAGCCGATTGGTTGAACCGGGCCCATTCAACCACCCGTCTAGGTGAAGTAAGGGTCGAAGGGGTATGTTGGGCAAAGGGAACACGATTACAGGCCCCCAGTGCCCTCAACCCCCAGACTCCCGTCCTCCACCGACACAGGGCCGCAACCCACGGCAAACGGGTTGGTGGACCAAATATCCCCCCGGGTCGACAACGGGGGTGTCGGCGAGCTCTTGGCGTTACCCAGCACCCACCACGAGGAGGTGGCAGGCCACGGGTGCCGAAACTCATAGAAGATTTCATTTCTAATAATAGCTTATGTATACTTAATGATGGCTCAAACACCTATTTACATCCAGGCACAGGAACTTACTCTGCTATTGATTTAGCAATTACAGATGCAGCATTATTAAACGAATTTGAATGGTCTGTCCACGAGGATCTCTGTGGAAGTGACCACTTCCCCACTATTGTGAAAACTGTGACTCCTTCAGATGTTCCTCCTACTACAAGATGGAACTTTTCCAAGGCCAACTGGTCTTTACTTCAACTGCTTGCTTCTAGTACATTTAAACCTGATCTATTTCTTGACATCGCCGACCCTGTACAATTATTTTCAGATGAACTGAAGAAGATAGCCAATGAATGTATTCCTACGTCCTCCACAAATCAACACATTCGACAACCATGGTTTAATGATACCTGCAAACAAACCAGAAAGGCACGGAGAAAAGCTGAGCATTATTTCCGTCGCCATCCAATGGTCCATAACTTGAACAAATTGAAAATTTTAAATGCAAAAGCACGGCGTACCTTTAGGCAAAATAAACGCCAATCTTGGCGAACCTATGTCTCTAAAATCAATGCACGTACACCAATTTCTAAAGTATGGAATATGATCCAGAGGATCAAGGGTAAGGGCTCTAGATCTAGCATTCACAATCTTAAAGACGAAAACCAGTTGCTGACAAATAAATCCGATATTGCTAATAAACTTGGTGAAACACTGGCGAAACATTCTTCTTCATCAAACTATGTACCTCAATTTCAAAAGTATCAAAATCAGCAGGAAACCTATTAATTTTACTTCCGATAATGGTGAAGATTATAATGAAGTATTGTCGATTAATTAACTCCATACTGCTCTTGACCAGGCTCACGATACTGCTTCAGAAGCTGATAACATACATTGTCAACTCCTGAAGCATTTACCAGAATCATCTTTAGAGACGCTTCTTCATATTTTCGATGGTATTTGGACGTCTGGAAATTTCCTTCATCATGGCGTGATGCTATAATTGTGCCCATTCCTAAGCCTGGACGTGATCACACTGATCCTTCCAATTATAGGCCGATTTCATTAACTAGCTGCGTTTGCAAGACCATGGAACGCATGATAAATAATCGACTTGTTTGGTACTTGGAAACGAATAACTTAATAACAGATATTCAATGTGGTTTCCGTAAAAACAGAAGTACTATTGATCATTTATGCGTTTAGAATCGTTTGTGAAGAATGCCATCATTAATAAGCAACATGTAGTGTCAGTATTTTTCGATTTAGAAAAAGCATACGACACAACCTGGAAACATGGGGTTTTAAGAGACTTACATGACTTTGGATTGCGAGGCCGCTTGCCCCAATTTATATCCAACTTTCTAAATGACAGGCTATTTCAAGTCCGCGTGGGTTCTACCCTGTCTGATCATTACAATCAGGATCAGGGCAGCATTTTGTCTGTCACTTTATTTAGTATTTAAATAAATAGTCTTTCAAAAGTGTTAACAGATTCAATCAACGGTTCCCTTTTCGTGGATGACTTTAATATTTCCTGTCGTGGCACAAACATGCGAACCATTGGGAGACAGTTGCAAATCTGTCTCAACAAAATTCATAAGTGGTGCCTTGAGAACGGGTTTAAATTTTCTCAATCTAAAACCAACTGCATTCACTTCTGCAGAAAATACAAACCTCATAAAGACCCTGACTTATCTTTGAATGGTGCACCCATCAAAGTTGTCAAGGAAGCTAAGTTCCTTGGTCTCATCTTTGACTCACACTTAACCTTTCTGCCACATCTTAAATACCATTGTCTATGGTGGAGCAACCTCAAAATACTTGATTCTATCCATCACGAAGGTCTAAGGCTTTGTCTTGGATCATTCCAAACTTCTCCTGTTGACCATCTATACATTGAAGGAGAAGAACCTTCTCTTGACCACCGTCGTATTAAACTATCTTTACAGTATCTCGCTAAACTGTCTTCAAATAAGTCCAACCCTGCATATAACTGTGTCTTCAATCCCGTGTACGGGGATTTGTACAATAAGAAATCTTCTCTTGCTCCACCTCTTGGGCTAAGAGTGAAACCTTTACTTTCTGCTGCTGGCCTTGAACTAGAAAATGTAGCTCCTTCTCGCTTGTTTTCTTCTCCTCCGTGGCAGCTGGTTAGACCACAAGTTGACCTTACATTAAGTAAATATAAAAAAGCAGAAACGAATGAATTACAATATAAACAAGAATATAATCAATTAAAACATAAATATAGCACTTATAAATCCTTATTTACAGATGAGTCCAAGGATGGTGGTGCAGTAGCTTGTGCCACTGTCATTGGATCCAGAACAATATCTTCTAGATTACCAAATAACGGTTCCATTTTCACAGCAGAAGCACATGCCATATTAACAGCCCTAAACTATATCAAAAAACACCCTAAGTATAAACAATATATCATTTATTCAGACTCTCTTTCATGCCTCCAGGCTAATAAAAATGTATCTTCTCAACATCCACTTTTAGCTGACATCGTTGACTTGTATAATGATCTTGCTACTGGCCAATGCGACATCGTCGTCTGTTGGTTATCCAGTCATGTTGGAATCTCTGGTAACACAATGGCCGATCTTGCTGCCAAGGCCGCTCTCGACAAATCTGTGACACCGCTTCTGTTCCCTTATTCTGATTATAAAGCCGTTATAAGATCATATATCCGAGATCTAATGCAAAAGAAGTGGGACACCCAAGTAGGTATCAATAAATTACATGGTATAAAGCCCTGTATCGGTTATACCTACTTGGGTTGTCAGTCCAGATTTGACGAGGTTATTATGCGACGATGTCGCATTGGCCATACGCGATATACTCACGAATACTTGTTAACTCATTAAGCCCTGGAGCCGCTCCACTGCCCAACACCTGGCACCCATCGCTGACTGCCTGATTGCTGCGACGAGAGGCTAATTAGTGCTAATCATGCCTGATTTCCCTGGCAGGTCTCGCATATGACAGGAGACTGTCTAGTCTCACAAACAAGTACTGATTATTTAATTGTGTCGTAAAGATGTAAATGGGAAAGAGGCCGATGTGAATACATATATTACAGCATTTCATGTAATTTATTACCTGAGTCTCTCATACCCCTTTGCCAGTGTGTGCTGTATTTTTATCAACACCTACGCGGTCTTTGTACGTACGAGATGAACAAATATACAAATTCCTCTTGTTTCTCTCATCATATGGACTGAATGATGATATATTATTTATAATAGAGTTTAAAAGAGGGGGGCTTGCATTATAATCGTCTATATTTTTTGCCAATACATTGCTCGTGCTTACTGACTATTTCAAGGAAAGTATCAATAGGTGTGTAAGTAACATGGAACATATAGAGATTTATAGTTTGTCACTTTGTTCATCTGAACTTAACGCTGCAAACATACATCACCATTCATACACATACATACTGCATGATACATTTATCATTACTCGATGCTAAACAAAGCTTCCCGTCACGTGAAGGGATAAAATATCCCGAATGTAACGCATTATATCTCAGTTACTCATTATATTGGCTGATACTTTGACCAATCGTATCGTGAGAACCTGTCACATAGGAAGGGCAAGGTGATGGGGCGTGGCCTAAATTTCTGAAGAGCACGTTTGGACACTCAAAGTGATAGGGTTGAGATTGGTTATTGGCTTTATCGTTGACCAATGGCTATGTTGTGTTTCAGCTGTATCAACTATCATGCAACAATTTGTGTATTGTAAACATAACATCAGTTACTGTAATGATGTATGAATGTATATATGCACATATATAAGACAAAGGGTCATGGGATGGGCGTCATTAAAGTTCCCGAATAGGACGTTTTGTATCTTAACTGTTCAATGTAGTCCCTGATTTGTTATCTATGACCAATCGTATCATGAGATACCTGTCGCATTGGAAATGACAGGTGATGGGGCGTGGGCTAAATTTCTGAAGAGTACGTTCGGTCACTAGACAGCTTGGATACAGATTGACTATTGGTTAGATCGTTGACCAATCGATATGCTAGATTTCGGCTTCATCACCTCTAGCTATCATGAAAAACTTTGTGTATCGTGAACATACATAATCGTAAGGATGCCTGAAATGTACACGCAGGACTAACAAATACTTTGACGAGTTTATTTTTTTCTAAGCGTTCAAAGCGCTACAGTCCGATTATTTTTACCCCGGATAACCCAATCCAATCATTGAGTAGAGATAGTATTTATTTGCGTATACTTTTTGCGCACACTACTTGTACATCAAACATAATGGCTTGCTGAACATTTCAATATAATCTGTACATTGTTATGAATAAATATCATAATTCAAGTACATGTATTATAGAATTCAAAAAAGTAAAACGATACTGATTTATTGTGATGTATACACTTGCAGTTGAATCTCAGCAAATATTTATGAAGATGGGCATACTTATATTTGTTTTGAAAGCAAACGAGGTTCAGAAGATTGACAATGGGCGTGACTCCACAAAACAGGTTGTCCAATGATGTAAGAGCGCATAAGTTTGTTTTACACTTGTCACAGGACAAAAGTTTAACTGGACATGCATTCGACTAGAGGCTGTTATGTTGAGGTTGAAAGAGGTGTTCATATATTTAGTGTTGTCTGATTGAATGATTATACGCATCAGTTCCGTAACTGATATATTCTCTTCCTTTTATTGACGATGGATCTGATACACGTGACCATTACACAGGATAAGATAATTACAGAGATCAAATACAAACGTTTCTTACACAATGCTTATGTAAATTGCATTGAAAAATCACATTTCAAATAAGCATGAAACAGCTTGAACAAAATACCCCAGTTACCTTTGTATGGTTTATGTGTACTATATATGTATATTATGAGTAGATGCAAGAGTTATCACTTCATATTCGATTATGTATTATTGTCAACTTTAAAAATCAATAGTCGCAAATGAATTAGGTCTAAATTAGTAGCTTGGTTTATTTCAAATCTACACGAACATGAGTGTAATATAATATTGCTATTTATGTCTACGATTCATTATATTAACTATTTCAATGAATGAATGAATTATTTAATTTAGAAGAAGGTTTTGTAACCTTGTCACCGTTAATTCAATCAATGTGCAAACATAGTATCTTAGTATTCACTCCCAATGACGAGTAACAAACACGTACCTCCTGAAACAACATCTGATAATCCCTTTTCTCGCAGACATGTGTTCATTTGCCTGTATAAGCCCCCGACATTGCAAGCAATTGTTATCAAAACACATTAATAGTTCTTCTGATTAACACAGAAGGTAATCTCTCTCGTAAGAAAGGCTAATCTTTGATCATTACTGCTAAATGGATTGAAATTATAGGTAATGTACGAATATAAAATGTAAAATCCCCAATATGCGGCTCTCGCTGAATAAGAGGTGCTTTTTATTACCCCCAATACGCGGCTCTCGCTGTGAGAAGCTAATTAATTTGCCGCATATATGCGGCTCTCGGCCTTAATGAGTTAAAAGGTGAGGATCCTCCGTTTTGTATCCCTTGTGATGAAAGAATCACGGTCAAGCATGTCCTGCTTGACTGTGTTGATTTTGCCATCACAAGGGACAAATATTTCAATGTGAAAACTATAAAGGATTTTTTTTATAATGTTAATCATCATTTAATAATTGAATTTTTAAAGGAAATAGAATTGCTACATAAATTCTGAATATGTATTGTACATAGATAATATGTATTTTAATCATGGTATTGTCAAATAGCATCTGCGATCGTTAGTGGCTGTACCCTCAAAGGGGGTTGAAGTAGTGCAAAATTATTGTCCTCCCGAGAGGAGTCAATTTCAAAAAATTCAAAAATTTCAAAGTCAATTTTGCCCAGCCATACTTTTTAGTCGTAGTATTTTTGTTCTTTTAACTTCTGGCTAAATCTTCATATCATCGCCAGTGGCTGTAGGGATGGTGTAAATCCAACCAGGATCCATGCAGGTAGCGAAGGCACTGTAAGTCCCCATGGACCCTCGCATAGTGATCTACATTCAGCTGCTGGTGACGTATATAGCTCGTGTTTTACCTTGTCTTGTCCCAATAGTTATATCAGTTTTACCGTTGGACACTAGTGTTACCCGCAACTGTGATATTCTAGTCGTTTTACTGTCCTTTGATGACAGATTTTTATCATATAGCCATATCCCATTTCAATTTCAAATCTGTTCTCGTCACGATATGGCTGAAATATTGCCGATGTGACGTTAAATACTAACTCACTCTCTCACTATTTTTACAGCTGAAGCTAACGCCATACTAACAGCTCTTAAATATATTGAAAGACACCCTAAACATAAACAGTATATAATCTTTTCAGACTCTCTTTCTTGCCTTCAGGCTATTAAAAATATTTCTTGTAAACATCCACTTTTAATAGAAATTATTGAATTGTATAATAAACTTGCTACTGGCCAATGCGACATCGTATTCTGTTGGTTACCCAGCCACGTTGGCATTTCTGGTAACGCAATGGCCGATCTTGCTGCGAAGGTAGCACTCAACAAATCGGTGACACCACTTCTCGTTCCATACACTGATTACAAAGCTTGCATTAGAACTTATATCCGCGATCTGATGCAGAAGAAGTGAGACGCCCATGTAGGTACAAATAAATTACATGAAATAAAACCGTATATTGGTTACACCTACTTGGGTTGTCAGTCCAGATTTGAAGAGGTTATTTTAAGACGATGTCTCATTGGCCATACTAGATATACTCATGCATACCTTTTGAAAGGTGAGGATCCTCCATTTTGTATCCCTTGTGATGAGAGAGTTACGGTCAAGCATATCCTGTTTGACTGTGTTGAATTCTCCATCACAAGGGATAAGTATTTTACAGTTAAAACCATTAAGGATCTTTTTACCAGCGTTAGGTCTCATTTAATTATTGATTTTTTAAAAGAAATTTTTGGTTGAATTTTGAAATTATGTTGTGTAAATAGATGTATTTTATTTATTGGAAGTTTGGATTGGTAACTTGAATTGTTGGTGGCTGTACCCTCAAATGGGGTTGAAGTATTGTAAAATTATTGTCCTCCTGAGAGGGTACACGTAAGTCCAAAAACATTCACAGTCAATTTAAACTTTCCACTGTTCTTAGTCGTAGTATATGTGTATTTTTAATTTTTGGCTAGATGTGTCTAAATTGCTAACAGCTGAGGGGATGATGTAAACCCAGCTAGGGTCCATGCAGGTAGCAAAGGCACTGTAAGTCCCCATGCTCCCTAGTATGGTTATCTACCTTCAGTTGCTGGCAATCTATAGCCTGGTTTTATATTGTATTTTCCGAATAGTTATATTATTTTTAACTTTCCACACTAGTTTTAATCTCATTTGTGACATTCTAGTTGTCCTTCGCTGACAGGTTTTTATACTATATATGTATTTCATTTCAGTATTAAATGCTCTCGTCACAATATAGTTGAGACATTGTCGATGTGACGTTAAATATTAACTCACTCACTCACTCAGTTATATCACTAAAACACTCAGGTCCAAGTTTTGATTCACACATAGTTTGATTTAAAGACCAGTTAGCCTTTTAAAAGTTCCATCTCATAAACGATGGAGAATCAGATGGAGTAATTTCTGAGAGGATAGTTGGGAAGTGGTCACTTCCTCAAAGGCCATTATGAACAGGCCAATCAAATTCATTGAGGATGTTAGAATCCGCAAGAGATAAATCTAGAGAAGAAAAAGTGCCAGTTGCAGGGTGCATATAGGTGCTTGAATCATCATTAAATATGCATAGATCATTATTTGAAATGAAATCTTCAAGTATTTTGCATTTAGTATTAGTGTTAGTACTGCCCCATAGTGGGTTGTGACCGTTTAGGTCACCCATAATAACACATGGCTTCGGGAGTTGGTCATAGAGTGATTGAAGATCAGTCTGTTGTAGTTTTGACGAAGGCGGAATATACAGAGAGCATAGTGTAAATGCTACTCCCAGAGTCAGTCGCACAGCAACAGCTTGTAGATTAGTTTTAAGTGTAACAGGCCTGTGAATAACATCCCGTCGTATAAGGATAGTGGAACCTCCAGTGGCCCTATCAGCTGCAGGGGAAAAAAATAATACGGTTCAAACTGACGTGAACTAAAGTTATCTGTCTGTTTCAGATATGTCTCTTGCAGACAGAACACTGATGGTGCTAAATCCTGGATTAACAACTGTAGATTTGTTCGTAGTCCTCTACAGTTCCACTGCACGATATGCTGAGATGGACCTATCTTTTAGGTGGATTAATAGGGGATATACCCCATACCCTTTTCGAGGGCGACAAGCTATGTGCCCTAGAATGGACGTTTTCAGACACGTCCATGTCCTCAAGGGATCCGTATCTGTTAAATAATCTGATTTTATCATCTGACCCCTTTGGGGCCCTGCCCCTTTGCGTTTTGAAAGAATCTGGTTTCGGTTTGGTTTTGCTTTTGAGAACTGATTGAACATTTCTCTTAGACAGAATCATTTGAGATGCCTGAGAAGATGTATCAGAAGCAGAAGATGGTTCTGATTGGGTTTGGGGCGTGTCAGGACGTTGGTTCCACAGTTTGTGTAGATATTACAGGCGGTAACATCGTAGGAGATTCGGTTTTAAGCCAAGTCAAGTTCGTTTGACAGCTATCAGATGACATGGTTACTGTGGGGGGTTTATCCGAGGTTGTTTTTGCAATGGAAGCATATACGTTTCCTTAATCTCAGAACCTAAGACAATCTTTTTTGCATCAGAGAAACTAATGTTTTGAGTACATTTGATCTTGTTGATCTCCATATGCTGTTTCCAAACTAGACAAGCTTTGGAAAAAAGATGAGTGAGCACCCGAGAAGTTGTTACATTTCATAAAGGTACTCTCGCAATCTTCTGTTGTATGTGTCTTCTCACTACAGTGAGCACATACAACTGACAATGTACAAGTACTAACACCATGACCAAATTTCTGGCATTTGAAACACCTCAAAGGATTTGGTATGTATGTGTCAACGGTCATTTTACAATATCCTGCCTTTATTGATCTGGGAGCATTAGGAGAAGGGAAAAAACCGGTAAGCATACGTCTGAACGGTTTCGTGGTTTTTTGGGTGATGTAAAACGCTTGACGTAAATGACTCCTTGGTCTTTCATTTCCGAAACAATATCAAGTTCGGACATGTCAGCGATCAATCGTGTGTTATCTTTAGTCTCCATTTCTGAAAAAAGTGGCCAGTAGTCAATTGATTTTGGATGAGTGTGGTCATCATGATCAGGGTCAGTGTCGAGAGGACGTTTTGTTTTCTTTACGGGAGTTTCGTAATCCATGTTTAGTGTTTTAAGATTCATCATCCGAGCTCCCCACCCTCCAAGGAGTATCATGAAGACAATGCTAAACGCAAGTGGGTCTCCAACTGGCAGCACCAAGGATACTCGGATGATATACTCCAGCAGAAAAACCGAAAGATTAATTCTTCCACCAGATTGGCCCATGAACCACCGCCTTCTGGGCATAAGACTCTAGGCAAGGTTCATGTCATCAAAAATCAAGTCCAATAATATTCTATGAACAAAAGGAGCCAAGACTAAAATGTAAACAATTCCAAATAAAATTCTGTGCAATGACATAAAATCCATGTACAGGGCTTGGCATGACCAGCCAATTGGTTGAACCGGGCCCATTCAACCATTCGTCTAGGTGAAGACAGGGCCGAAGTGGTGTGCTGAGCAATAGGAACACTGGTCCTGCTCCCATTGCCCTCAACCACCAGGATCCCCTCCTCCACCAACACAGGGCAAACGGGTTGGTGGACCAAATATCCCCCAGGGTCCACTACGGGGGTGTCGGCGAGCTCTTAGCATTACACAGCACCCACCACGAGGAGATGGCTCGCCACGGGTCCCAAAATCGGACGATAATTAGATGGATCCGTATGATCACGTCCAGGTTTAGGTATAGGTGTCACGCCATGAAGGAGGAAGGTTACCCTATGTAGAACTATCATCAAAATTATTTAGGAGAGTTTCCAGACAGGATTCTGGTAAATGTTTCAGGAGTTGATAATGTATGTTATCAGCTCCTGTAGCAGTGTCATGAGCTTGATCAAGAGCAGTATGGAGTTCATGAATAGAAAACGTTTCATTATAATCTTCCCCATTATCAGAATTGAAATTAATAGTTGTTTTTGATATTGCTGAAATTTAGGTATATAATTAGAAGAGGAAGAATGTTTAGCGAGAGTTTCACCCAGTGTGTTCACAATATCTGATTTATCAGTAAGTAATTGCTCTCCATATTTAAGATGATGGACAGAAGATTTAGTACCTTTACCTTTAATTTTCTGGACCATATTCCATACCTTGGACATGGGTGTCCGAGAATTTATTTTCGATACATAATGTTACCAAGATTGGCGTTTGTTCTGTTTAAAAGTACGCCGCATTTAAAGCATTTAAAGTGTTAAATTCATTTAAATCATGCACCATATGATGGCGAGGGAAATAATGTTCTGCTTTTTTCCTTGCCTCCCTTGCTTGTTAGCATTCATCGCTGAACCATGGTTTTCTTAGGTGTGGAACTACAGAGGACTTTGGTATACATTCATAAGCTATAAATTTTAGTTCATCAGAAAACCTTTTGATAGCGTCAGCAGCATCAATAAAATATTCAGGTTGAAGCCTGGCAGCACACAACGTTTCATATAAATTCCAGTTAGCCTTTTTAAAATTCCATCTTGATGGTGTTACAGATTTTAGTATAGTAGGAAAATGATCACTTCCAGAGGTCATTGTGGACTGACCATTCAAATTCATTTAGTGAGTTGGAGTCAGTTAATGACAAATCAAGACCTGTATATGTTCCTGTGCCAGGATGTAAATATGTATTTGTACCATCATTATATATACATAAATTATTATTCAAAATGAAATCCTCCAGAAGCTGACCTTTTGTATTCGTGGCTACACCACCTCAGAGTAGGTTGTGCCCATTTAGATCACCCTTGAGTGCACATGGTTTGGGCAATTGATCGTAGGGTGTTTGTAGATCAGCCTGCAAAAGAGTTGATGAATGTGGAATCTACAATGAACATAAGTGAGCGTAATGTTCAAAGTCATTCGCACAGCAACTGCTTGAAGATTAGTTTTGAGTTTAACAGGACTGTGAATAAAATCAAGTCTTACAAGAATTGAAGATCCTCCAGTGGCTCTATCACCAGGTGGGGAAAAGCGGTGATATGCATTATATTGACGTACGTTAAAAGTATTTGTCTGCTTTAGATACGTTGCTTGCAAGCAGAATGTTGATGGTGTGAAGTCTTGGACTAACAGATGAAGCTCGTTAAGATTAGTCGTTAGGCCCCTGCAATTCCACTGAATAATATATGAAGAAACTATTTCTTGGGGGAATTTATTGGGGATCTACCCCTTGATTTCCTTGAGGGCGATAAGCTATGTGCCCTAAATTGGATGTTTTCGGACACATCTATGTCCTCTAAGGATGCAAACTTATTAAAAAGTTTGACGGTGTCATTTGAACCTTTGGAGGTTCTGCTACTTTGACAATTTTGTATGTCATTTTTGATTTTGATTTTATTTTTGGTAATATATTTCCCATTATTTTGTGATTGAGGCTTAGACATAGGCTGTGATGATGAGGACGATTGTTCTTGAGAAGATGACCGTGATTGAAATGGAGCAAGTGTTTTTGGAAGTGATTTAGCGGTCTGGGTCGACTGGTTCGGTGTGTATATTTCAGGTTTCTCTGTATCCACCCATGTCAGATCAGTTTGGCACTCCATTGATGAAGTGGATGCAGTTGCTTTGTGGCTTTGTGGTAGTCTCGTAACTGAGGCATAAGAAGCGGTCTGGTCTGTTGGGGAAAGAACAAGTTTCTTGGCATCAGCAAAACTAATATTTTGCGTGAATTTAATTTTGTTTATTTCCATTTGTTGAATCCAGATGGGACATTGTTTCGAGAAAGATGAATGTGTCCCAGAGCAGTTTGCACATTTTTAATTGCAATCCTCAGTAACATTAGTTTTCTCACTGCAATGAGCGCATGTTACCGAGTTATTACAGGTAGTGCCACCGTGTCCATACTTTTGACAGTTGAAACAGTGAGTGAGTGAGTGAGTGAGTGAGTGAGTTAACATTAACGTCACATCGGCAGTATTGCAGCCATATCGTGACGAGAGCATTCTTAAAAAAGGAATCTATGTATATGATAAAAACCTGTCGACGAAGGACAGTAAAACAACTAGAATATCACAATAAGAAATAAAACTAGCGTGAAAAGTTAAAACTAATATTCCTATTCAGACAATACAATATAAAAACAGGCTATATAGATCACCAACAACTGAAGGTAGATCACCATACTAGGGGCCATGGGGACTTACAGTACTTCTGCTACCTGCATGGTCCCTAGCTGGATTTACATCATCCCCTCAGTTGATGGTGATTGTAAGCAAGATTAGCCACAAATTAAAATGACATATTCTACGGCTAAGACAAAATGGAAGATCAAATCCTCTCAGGAGGACAATAATTTTACAGTGCTTTACTCCCCCCCCCCCCCCTCGAGGATACAGCCACTAACACTCTAAGTTACTAATTCAAACTTCCAAGCATAAAATATTCATCTATTTACAATTCATTTAGCAAATCTAATTCTTTTAAAAATGCAATAATTAAATGAGAGCTAACAGAATTAAAAAGATCCTTCAAAGTTCGTGAATTAAAATATTTATCCCTTGTGATGGAGTATTCAACACAGTCAAGCAGGACATGCTTGACTGTGATTCTTTCATCACAAGGGATACAAAATGGAGGATCCTCACCTTTCAATAGGTATGCATGAGTACATCTAGTATGGCCAATACGACATCGTCGTAAAATAACTTCTTCAAATCTGGACTGACAACCCAAGTAGGTATAACCAATATTAGGTTTTATCTCATGTAATTTACTTATACGCACTTGGGTGTCCCACTTCTTCTATCAGATCACGGATATAAGATCTAATGGTGGCCTTGTAATCACTGTAAGGAATACGCAGTGGTGTCACAGATTTGTTGAGTGCTGCTTTAGCAGCAAAGTCAGCCAATGTGTTAACTGAGATCCCTACATGGCTGGGTAACCAACAGTAGACGATGTCGTATTGGCCAGTTGCAAGATCAGTATACAATTCAATAATTTCTATTAAAAGTGGATGTTTACAGGAAATATTTTTAATAGCCTGAAGGCAAAAAAGAAAATCGGAATAGATTATATCTTATTTGCGTTTGGGATGTCTTTGAATATATTTGAGAGCTGTTAATATGGCGTTAGCTTCTGCTGTGAAAATAGAACTATTATCTGGTAATCTAGAAGATGTTGTGGATCCAATGACAGCTGCACAAGCCACTGCGCCACCGTCCTTGGATCCATCTGTAAATAAGGGTTTGTAATTTTATGTACATTTATGTTTTAATCGATGATATTCTTGTTTATATTGTAATTCATTTGTTTCTGATTTTTTAAATGATGTTAATGTTAGGTCCACTTGTGGCCTAACAAATGGCCAAGGAGGAGAAGAAAGAAGACGGGAAGGCGATATACTTTTCAGCTCAATACCGGCCGAAGAATTAAATGGTTTAAGTCTGTGCCCAAGAGGTGGAACAAGAGAAGACTTTTCGTTAAACAAATCCTCATAAAGGGGATTAAACACACAGTTTTAGTCAGGGTTAGATTCATTAGAATATATTTTAGTAACATATTGTAAAGACAATTTTATAAGACTTTGAGTAAGAGATAGTTCATCGGCCTCAACGTAGAGAGTATCAATAGGTGAAGTCCTGAAAGACCCAAGACAAAGTCTTAAGCCTTGATGGTGGACAGAATCAAGAAGTTTAAGGTTGCTTTTGCAGGCTCCACCATATACGATGGAGCCATAATCGAGTTTCGAGCGGACAAGTGATCGATATAGGTGTAAGAGGGTTGCTTGATCACCTCCCCACTTTGAATTGGAAACAACTTTCAACAAGTCAAGAGCCTTCAGGCATTTAGTTTTAAGGGACTTAATAAGAGGCAGAAATATTAAATGGAGGTCACAGATTAGGCCAAGGCCTCCTTTACAACTTTGATGGGAGTGCCATCTAGAGATAGTTCAGGGTCCTTATGTGGCTTATATTTTCTGCAAAAATGTAAACAATTAGTTTTGGATTTAGAAAATTTAAAGCCGTTTTCAAGACACCATTTATTTATTTTGTTTAAACAAAGCTGCAGCTGCCGTTCAATAGTATGCATATTTGTCCCACGGCAAGAAATATTAAAATCATCCACAAATAACGATCCATCAATTGAATCGTTTCAAACTTTTGATAAACTATTTATCTTTATGATAAAAAGTGTGACAGACAAAATACTGCCTTGTGGAACACCCTGATCCTGATTATAATGATCAGACAGGGTAGAACCCACTCGAACTTCAAACTGTCTTTCATTTATTAAGTTGGCTATAAATTGAGGTCCCGTGTGGACCCGGGACAGAATGTTTCCACAGCACCCCATTGCTTGTCGTAAGAGGCGACTAAATTGGGCAACCTGTTTGCCGTGGGTTGCGTCCCGTGTCGGTGGAAGAAGGAATCCTGGTGGTTGAGGGCAATAGGGGCCTGGAACCGTGTTCCTGTTGCCTAACACATCACTTTGGCCCTGACTTCACCTAGACGGGTGGTAGAACTGGCCCGGTTCTATCAATCGGCTGGTCACGCTATGCCCTGCGCATGGTCATGTTGACAATATATATCCCTTACATTGTATTTTGACTCTGAATATTGAGGGTATTCTATTGTAAATGACATTTGCCTAGAGTCCTATGCCCTAAGACGGTGGCTCATGGGCCAATCTGGTGATATTGACCCCTGAATTCTATGTTTCTTGAGAAATGTGTCATTGGCCAAACCAACCTGGCATATGTTCTTTCAGATATCATGGCTATTCATGTCTTTATTCACTGGAGTATAACACCTCTGTAGCCTCTGTGGTACAGGCTGGTTTCAACTGTAATGTCGTCCTTGTTGACACTCGATGGCGGGTGAGGAGCAGAGTTGTCGAATGTATTTATCCCATCATGTCACTCCACATTCACTCTGGTTCTGCAAAAGCTAACAAACGTCGACATGTTGATTCTGATGATGAAATATCGACTGAAAAATCTGATTCTTGGCCTAGGTTTATCGTTGTTGCTTCTGCTGACGGTACCCCACAGAAACTCAACCCATTTGCTATCTCCAAGGGTATTGAAGGTGCTTGCGGAGAAGTGAAAAATGTCACCTGCCTTCCAAATGGTTCATTTTCAGTTGAATGTGCTCCGAGGCAACAATCTGTCAATCTCCTAGGTGTTAAGCAGTTTGTTAATACACAGGTTGTCGTATCAGTGCACAGAACATTGAACTCAAGTAGAGGAATCGTTCGAGATCGGGCGAAATGTCTTTCGTTTATGAGTGAGGAGGAAATTGTAGCTGAACTGAAAACCCAAGGTGTTACAGCTGTGAAGCGTTTTACCAAAAAGCAAGACAACACTATAATACAGACAAATACCTACCTGTTTACATTTAACTGTCCGACCATTCCAAAGTCTATTAAAGCTGGTTACTTCAACATTGCAGTGGACGCATACATGCCTAATCCATTCAGATGTTACAAATGTCAAAGGTTTGGGCATGGTGCGAAGTCTTGTCAGGCAAAGAGTTCTGTTTGCTACCGTTGCGGTGGCACTCATGAAAGTTCTGAATGCACAAATGAATCATACAGTTGTGTCAACTGTGGCGGGGTGCATGCAGCCTCATCTAAATCTTGCCCTGTCTTTGAACGAGAATCCAAAATACTGAAAATTAAACATACAAACGATGTTTCTTACCACGAAGCTAAACGGTTAGTTTCTGTTTCATCTCAGACTTCGTCTATTACTTACTCAGCTGTAGTTTCCTCTCCTCCTCTACCTGTTGTCAAACCTTCCAGAGTTTCTACTCAATGCCAAACGTCGATCAGTTGGGTGAATGATGATCAGATCATTCTGGAACAAGTTTCTTCTGAAGCAGACACATCAGTAACCGAAACACAAACAAATGTCCAACTGACACAACACTCAGAATCAGACAATGTTACAAGAGAAACTCCCTCGCAATTGTCGAAGACAGAAAAGAAACAAATGAGAAGACAGACTAGGGCCATACAAAACTTGGAAGTGCATTCTTCTCCCTCAGGCCCTGCTTCGGTTCAGTGAGTGAGTGAGTTAACATTTAACGTCACATCGGCAGTATTGCAGCCATATCGTGACGAGAGCATTCTTAAAAAAGGAATCTATGTATATGATAAAAACCTGTCGACGAAGGACAGTAAAACAACTAGAATATCACAATAAGAAATAAAACTAGCGTGAAAAGTTAAAACTAATATTCCTATTCTGACAATACAATATAAAAACAGGCTATATAGATCATCAACAACTGAAGGTAGATCACCATACTAGGGGCCATGGGGACTTACAGTACTTCTGCTACCTGCATGGTCCCTAGCTGGATTTACATCATCCCCTCAGTTGATGGTGATTGTAAGCAAGATTAGCCACAAATTAAAATGACACATATTCTACGGCTAAGACAAAATGGAAGATCAAATTTGACTTCAAATGTTTTGGGACTTACGTATCCTCTCAGGAGGACAATAATTTTACAGTGCTTTAACCCCCCTCGAGGATACAGCCACTAACACTCTAAGTTACTAATTCAAACTTCCAAGCATAAAATATTCATCTATTTACAATTCATTTAGCAAATCTAATTCTTTTAAAAATGCAATAATTAAATGAGAGCTAACAGAATTAAAAAGATCCTTCAAAGTTCGTGAATTAAAATATTTATCCCTTGTGATGGAGTATTCAACACAGTCAAGCAGGACATGCTTGACTGTGATTCTTTCATCACAAGGGATACAAAACGGAGGATCTTCGCCTTTTAATAAATACTCGTGAGTATACCTCGTATGGCCAATGCGACATCGTCGCATAATGACCTCCTCAAATCTGGACTGACAACCCAAGTAAGTATAACCGATATAAGGTTTTATTTCATGTAATTTATTTATACCTACTTGGGTGTCCCACTTCTTCTGCATCAGATCACGGATATAAGATCTTATTGCAGCTTTATAATCTGAGTATGGAATAAGAAGTGGTGTTACAGATTTGCTGAGTGCTGCTTTAGCAGCAAGATCGGCCATTGTGTTACCAGAAATGCCAACGTGACTAGGTAACCAACAAAGAACAATGTCGCACTGGCCAGTAGCAAGATTATTGTACAATTCAATAATTTCTATCAAAAGTGGATGTTTACAAGAAATATTTTTAATACCCTGAAGGCAAGAGAGAGAGTCTGAATAGATTATATACTGTTTATGTTTAGGGTGTCTTTGAATATATTGAAGAGCACTTAATATGGCGTTTGCTTCTGCAGTAAAAATAGAGCTGTTATCGGGAAGTCTAGAAGATATTGTTCTCGATCCAATGACAGTGGCACAAGCTACTGCACCACCGTCCTTGGATCCATCTGTAAATAAGGGTTTGTAATTGCTATATTTATGTTTTAATTGATTATATTCTTGTTTATATTGTAATTCATTAGTTTCTGATTTGTTAAATGAAGTTAATGTTAGGTCAACTTGTGGCCTAACCAACTGCCAAGGAGGAGAAGAAAGGAGACGGGAGGGAGCTATGTTTTCCAACTCAATTCTGGCCGAAGAAAGAAAGGGTTTAATTCTGTGTCCTAGAGGTGGAACAAGAGAAGACCTCTTGTCATACAAATTTTCATAAAGCGGATTGAACACACAGTCATAGGCTGGGTTAGATTTATTAGAATATAGTTTAGTAATGTATTGTAAAGACAATTTTATACGGCGTTGTGAAAGTCTTAGACCTTGGTGATGGACAGAATCTAATAGTTTGAGGTTGCTTTTACAGGCTCCACCATACACAATGGAGCCATAATCAAGTTTGGATCGTACCAATGATCTGTATAAGTGAAGGAGGGTAACTTGATCCCCTCCCCACTTTGAATTTGAAACAACCTTTAACAAATCTAGTGCCTTCAGACATTTAGCTTTAAGGGATTTAATGTGTGGCAAGAAGGGTAAATGAGAATCGAAAATTAAACCCAGGAACTTGGCCTCCTTTACAACCTTGATGGGAGTGCCACTTAAAGATAGTTCAGGGTCCTTATGCGGCTTATATTTTCTACAAAAATGTATGCAATTAGTTTTGGATTTAGAAAATTTGAAGCCATTTTCAAGACACCATTTATTTATTTTGTTCAAACATAACTGCAGTTGTCTTTCAATAGTGTGCATATTTTTTCCACGACAAGAAATATTAAAATCATCCACAAATAATGATCCATCAATTGAATCATTTAAAACCTTGGATAAACTGTTGATCTTAATACTAAACAAAGTGACAGACAAAATACTACCTTGAGGGACACCCTGATCCTGATTATAATGATCAGACAGGGTAGAACCTACTCGGACTTGAAATTGCCTGTCTTTTAAAAACTCTGATATAAAAAGAGGCAAACGACCTCTCAATCCAAATTCATGTAAATCCCTCAAAATACCATGCTTCCAGGTCGTATCATAAGCTTTCTCAAGATCAAAGAAAATTGATACAGCATGTTGTTTATTTACGATTGCATTTTTCACGAAGGATTCTAAGCGTACCAAATGATCAATGGTACTGCGATTTTTCCTGAAACCACACTGAATATTTGTAATGAGATTATTGGTTTCAAGATACCAAACTAATCTATTATTCACCATACGTTCCATGGTTTTACAGACACAGCTAGTGAGAGATATCGGTCTGTAATTCGACGGATCTGTATGATCCCTGCCAGGTTTTGGTATTGGGACTACAATGGCATTACGCCACGAAGGAGGAAATGCTCCAGACGTCCATATTTTGTCAAATATATCTAAAAGTGTGACCAGACATGGTTCAGGCAAATGTTTCAGTAGCTGATAATGAATATTGTCATCACCTGCTGCAGTGTCATGAGCTTGGTCAAGAGCTGTATATAACTCATGTAATGAGAAAACTTCATTATAATCTTCACCATTATTTGATTCGAAATTAAGTTTTTTCTTTTCCTGTTGTTTCTGATATCTCTGAAACTCAGGGACATAATTTGCCGATGAAGAATTTTTGGCAAGTGTTTCGCCAATTTTATTTGCAATATGAGACTTGTCAGTAATTAAATTATCACCATCTTTGAGATGGTGAACTGAAGATTTAGAACCTTTACCTTTAATTCTTTGAACCATGTTCCATACCTTGGACATTGGCGTGCGCGAATTAATCCTGGAAACGTAGTTCCTCCAAGATTGCCGTTTGTTGTGTTTGAAGGTACGACGGGCTTTCGCATTGAGGATTTTAAACTTATTGAAGTTGTGGACAGTTGGATGATAGCGGAAATAATTTTCCGCCTTTTTCCTCGCTTTTCTGGCTTGCCTACAATCGGAATTGAACCATGGTTTCTGTACATGTGGAGCAGTAGAAGACCTAGGTATACACTCATCAGCTATTTCATTTAAAGCGTCAGAAAAAAGCCGAATAGGATCAGTTACTTCACTGAAACACTGCGGCCGTAGTTTAGATGTGCATAACGTTTTAAATAACGACCAGTCTGCCTTGGAAAAATTCCATCTTGTATAAGATGGAGAATCAGATGGATTAGTTGCTGTTAAGATAGTTGGAAAGTGGTCACTTCCACAGAGGTCATTGTGGACTGACCACTCAAATTCATTTAGTAGAGAAGGGTCTGCAAGAGACAGATCCAGAGAAGAGTAGGTGCCAGTTGCAGGGTGCAGATAAGTGCTTGAATCATCATTGTATATACACAAGTCATTATTGGCTATGAAATCTTCCAGTATTTTACCTTTTGAGTTTGTGTTTGTACCACCCCAAATCGGGTTATGTCCATTGAGATCACCCATTAAAATACAAGGTTTAGGAAGTTGGTCATAGAGAGCTTGAAGATCAGACTGCTGGAGTGCTGAAGAAGGTGAAATATATAAAGAGCATAGTGTAAAGGTAACGTGAAGAGTTAGTCTCACTGCAACAGCTTGGAGACTAGTTGTGAGTGTTACAGGGCTATGGATAACACCCTGTTTTACAAGAATTGAAGACCCTCCAGTGGCCCTATCACCTGGAGGTGAAAAACAATTATATGAAGTGAACTGACGTAGATCAAAAGCGTCTGTCTCCTTCAGATAGGTTTCCTGGAGACAGAAAGCGGATGGTGCAAAATCCTGGACAAGTAGCTGTAACTCGTTGAAATTGGTCCTTAGGCCTCTACAGTTCCACTGTACAATATTTTTGCAATGGATTATCGTTTGGGCGGGTTGATTGGGGATCTACCCCGTACTTTTTTTGAGGGCGACAAGCTGTGTGCCCTTGATTGGACGTTTTCGGACACGTCCATGTCCTCAAGTGATCCGTATTTATTATAAAGCTTAATTCTGTTTTCAGACCCTTGTGGGGCTCTGCCACTTTGCTTTTTTGAAGAATCAGGCATAGGTTTAGTTTTTCCTTTAGGAATTTGTTGGACATTTGACAAAGATTGAGACCTTGCAGGTGGCTGTGATGATGAATCCGAAGCTGGCCCTGATTGACTTTGCGACATGCGAGGAAGTGGCTCAGCGGTCTGAGTAGAAATAGCGGGTGAAAAAACCTCTGGGGAATCAGTGTGCACCCAAGTCAAGTTTGTTTGAGCAGCTGAAGAAGACGTAGAAGCCTTAGAGGATGGTTCAGATGATGGTTTTGTTTTAGAAGCATATGTTTCTTGTGGATCGCATCTTTGAACAAGTTGTTTCGCTTCGGCAAAGCTGATATTTTGAGGCACCCACTTTGGCCCTGACTTCGCCTAGACGGGTGGTTGAATGGGCCCGGTTCAACCAATCGGCTGGTCATGTCGAGCCCTGTGCATTACTTGTAATTGCACAAAAAACTTATATTCTGAATGAACTGTATTGTTACTTTTAGGCTTCGACTCTTTTTATTTGTCAAACTTTACTTGAGTAGAAATATGTCACATATAAATTTGCCTAGAGCCTTACATGCCCAGAAGGCGATGGCTCATGGGCCAATCTGGTAGGATTTATCTTTTTGGGATATTTTCCTGCTTGAGTATACCCTCCTAGTATCCTTGGTGCCGTGTGCTGGAGACCCGCATACAGTAGGCACTGTCCTCGTTGACACTCCATGGTGGGTGGGGACCTAGGAGGGTGAATCATATTCAATACCACCATGGCACCCCCACTGAAAAAACGTTCGTATGAATCTGATGATTCAGTATCTTCTGAGGATGAAATTCAAGAAGTTCTCCCAAATCCTGATCATTGGTCACGCTTTTTGGTCATGTCAGCACCAAATGATGGTCCACTAAAATTGAATCCTTTTGCCATTTCCAAAGGTATAGAAGGTTTAGCTGGCGATGTCAAAGAAATCAAGAAGCTACGTTCTGGATCTCTTCTGATCGAGTGTAAAAAGAAAAGCCAGTCACAAATACTTCTTTCAACCAAATCACTGGCTAATGTTCCTGTGGAGGTGTCCCCTCACAGAACACTCAATAGTTGTAAAGGCATTGTCCGTGATGTGGGACGTTGCCTTTCAGATATGGATGAGAGTGACATCATTTCAGAATTACGCTCACAAGGTGTAACTGCTGTTAAGCGGTTCACTTACAAAAGAGAAAATGACATCGTAAAGACCAATACCTATTTATTTACATTTGGTCTTCCAACACGTCCGGAATCATTGAAGGCTGGTTATTGCCACTTAAGGGTTAATACTTACATCCCAAATCCCCTGAGGTGCTACAGATGTCAGAAATATGGCCATGGTTCTAAATCATGCCGTAGTCCGGCTGCTTGTCATCGATGTGGAGGCACCTGTGAAGATGGCAAACTCTGTGATAAACCTCCAGCGTGTGTAAACTGCTCTGGAAATCATCCTTCGTCGTCCAGAACATGCCCTACATGGGAACTCCAGTCAAAAATTTCGAAAATAAAACATGAACGAAATGTCTCTTTCCTAGAAGCAAGGAAACTTGTACTAGCTCTTGAAAAACCAGGCCAATCTTATGCAGCTGCTGCTTCAGTCTCAATTCCAACTTCTAGATCGGTTTCATATCAGTCCGTATGTTGTCAAACTGATTATACATGGATGGAATCCTCTGCTCCGATCCTCATTACATCTCCTCGGCAGTCATCTAGTTCTTCATCTCAAACGGATGATCCATCTACAGTTGTCTCACACTCGCCGATGACTTCAACAGTGAACCTGCAGTCGGTACCGAAACCATCGTCTGATTTGAAAACGACAACCAAAAAATCTGACCATTCTAATCGTTCTGATCGTATTCCAAAGGGTCAGCGTGACCCTGTACGGATACAGAATCGTTTTCAAACCTTAGAGGACATGGATGTATCTCCTCTCCCTCATCGGCGCACCACCAGTAAGTCGCCTAGAAAAGGGAAACACAGATCCCCTGTACAACCACCTTTAACATGAGCGTTTCTAGTTCAATTATTCAGTGGAATTGCAGAGGTCTTAGGACCAATCTCAATGATTTGCATTTATTGATACAAGATTATAAGCCATCAGCAATATGTCTGCAGGAGACTTACCTTAAAGAAACTGATAACTTTGATTTACGTCAGTACAGTACCTACAATTCCTTCTCCCCATCAGGGACTAAAGCTACTGGTGGATCTTCAATTTTAGTTCGACAGGGTGTGATTCATAGCCCTGTTTTACTTCATACCAATCTTCAGGCTGTTGCAGTTAGAATAACGCTGCACATTGTTTTTACTTTGTGCTCTCTTTACATTCCCCCAACATCGTTGCTTCAATTAACTGATCTTCAAGCACTTTACGACCAACTTCCAAAGCCCTGCATCATTATGGGTGATCTCAATGGTCATAACCCACTATGGGGTAGTGTGCATACAAGCAATAAAGGAAGGTTACTTGAAGAGTTCATTTCAAATAATGATTTATGCATCTATAACGATGGCTCTCACACTTATCTACATCCTGGGAATGGTACTTATTCTAGTCTTGATTTATCTGTCACTGACTCAATCCTCCTGAATGAATTTGAATGGTCCGTCCATGACGACCTTTGTGGAAGTGATCACTTTCCTACAGTTCTAACATCTGTAACCCCTTCTGATGTTCCTCCGTCATCCAGATGGAATTTTAAGAAGGCTAACTGGCCTTTATATGAAGCTCTCTGTGCTGACAAACTTAAACCTGAAGTTTTCACTGATGTTGCTGACGCTATAAAGTGTTTTACTGATGAGGTGAACAACATAGCCAATGAGTGTATCCCTAAGTCCTCCGCAACTCCACATATTAGAAAACCGTGGTTCAACGACGATTGCAAACAGGCTCGGAAGGCACGGAAAAAAGCTGAACATTATTTCCGCCGCCATCCTATGGTCCACAATTTGAACAAATATAAAATTCTTAATGCTAAAGCTCGACGTACTTTTAAGCAAAGTAAACGCCATTCTTGGCGAACGTATGTATCAAAGATCAATGCACGTACGCCGATATCAAAAGTATGGAACATGATTCAGAAAATCAAGGGTAAGGGCACTAAATCCAGCATTCAACACCTTCAAGATGGTGATCAGCTACTGACAAACAAATCCGATATCGCAAATAAACTAGGTGAAACCCTCGCCAAACACTCCTCTTCTTCAAATTATGTGCCTGAATTTCAGAAATATAAAAGTCAGCAAGAAAAGAAAGCTATAAATTTCAGTTCAAATAATGGTGAAGATTATAATGAAATATTCTCTATTCATGAGCTTCATACTGCTCTTGAACAAGCTCATGATACTGCTACAGGAGCTGATCATATACATTATCAACTCCTGAAACACTTACCAGAATCTTGTTTAGAAACCCTTTTAAATATATTTGATGACATTTGGACTTCGGGAAAATTTCCGTCTTCGTGGCGAGATGCTATTGTAGTCCCAATCCCTAAACCTGGACGTGATCATACTGATCCTTCAAATTATCGACCAATTTCTCTCACAAGCTGTGTTTGCAAAACCATGGAACGAATGATAAACAATAGACTAGTTTGGTACTTAGAGACCAATAACCTCATAACAGATATTCAGTGTGGTTTTCGTAAAAACAGAAGTACCATTGATCACTTAGTGCGTTTAGAATCATTTGTCAAAAACGCTATAATTAATAAACAACATGCAGTCTCTATATTTTTTGATTTAGAAAAAGCTTATGACACTACATGGAAATACGGCATTTTGAAAGATTTGCATGACTTTGGACTGCGAGGCCGATTGCCTCAATTTATTTCCAACTTTTTAAATGACAGACAATTTCAAGTCCGAGTGGGTTCTACCCTGTCTGATCATTATAATCAGGATCAGGGTGTCCCACAAGGCAGTATTTTATCTGTCACTTTATTTAGCATTAAAATCAACAGTTTATCTAAGGTTTTAAATGATTCGATTGATGGATCACTTTTTGTTGATGATTTTAATATTTCTTGTCGCGGTAAAAATATGCGTACTATTGAAAGACAACTGCAGTTGTGTTTAAACAAAATTAACAAGTGGTGTCTTGAAAACGGTTTTAAATTTTCTAAATCGAAAACTAATTGTATACATTTTTGTAGAAGATATAAACTGCATAAGGACCCTGAACTATTTCTCAATGGCACTCCCATCAAAGTGGTAAAGGAAGCTAAGTTCTTAGGTATAGTTTTTGACTCGCATTTAACCTTTTTACCGCATATTAAGTCCCTTAAAACTAAATGCCTGAAGGCCCTTGACTTGTTGAAAGTCATTTCTAATTCTAAGTGGGGAGGGGATCAAGCTACTCTCCTGCAACTTTATCGATCATTGATACGTTCAAAACTTGATTACGGCTGCATCGTCTATGGCGGAGCCTGCACAAGCAACCTAAAACTTTTAGATTCTGTTCACAATCAAGGTCTAAGACTTTGTCTTGGCTCATTTCGAACTTCACCTGTCGACAGCCTGTACGTTGAGGCTGATGAACCATCTCTTAAACAACGCCGTATAAAATTATCTTTACAGTATATAACCAAATTATATTCCAACGAGTCAAACCCTGCATTTAACTGTGCCTTTAAACCTCTGTATGAGGATTTGTATAACAAGAAGTCTTCCCTTGTTCCGCCTCTTGGACTAAGAGTGAAACCTTTCCTTTCTGCTGCTGGCATAGCGCTAGACAACATAGCTCCTTCCCGTCTGATTTCCTCTCCTCCTTGGCAGTTGGTTAGGCCACAAGTAGACCTTACACTGACTACATTTAAAAAATCAGAAACTAATGAATTACAATACAAACAAGAATATAATCAACTAAAAAATAAATATTGCAATTACAAATCCTTATTTACAGACGGATCCAAGGACGGTGGCGCAGTGGCTTGTGCTACTGTCATTGGATCTAAAACAATATCTTCTAGATTACCCGATAGCAGTTCAATTTTCACGGCTGAAGCAAACGCCATATTGACGGCTCTTAAATATATTCAAAGACACCCTAAACATCAACAATATATAATCTATTCAGACTCTCTTTCTTGCCTTGAGGCGATTAAAAAACGTATCATGTAAACATCCACTTTTAATAGAAATTATTGAATTGCATAATGAACTTGCTACTGGCCAATGCGACATCGTCTTTTGTTGGTTACCCAGCCACGTTGGTATTACTGGGAACACAATGGCCGATCGTGCTGCGAAGGTAGCACTCAACAAATCTGTGACACCACTTCTTATCCCCTACTCTGATTATAAAGCTGTTATCAGATCTTATATCCGGGATATCATGCAGAAGAGGTGGGACACTCAAGTAGGTATCAATAAATTACATGCGGTAAACCCCTATGTTGGTTACACCTACTTGGGTTGTCAGTCCAGATTTGAGGAGGTCATCATCCGACGATGCCGTATTGGCCACACCAGGTATACACATCAATACCTATTGAAAGGTGAAGATCCTCCGTTTTGTATCCCTTGTGATGAAAGAATCACAGTCAAGCATCTCTTGCTTGACTGTGTTGAGTATTCCATCACAAGGGATAAATATTTTACATCACGAACTTTGCAGGATCTTTTTATTAATCATAGTTCTCATTTAATTATTGCTTTTTTAAAAGAGTTAGATTTGTTGTCTGAGCTGTAAATAGATAAATATTTTACGACTGGAAGTTTCAATTAGTAACTGACATTGTTAGTGGCAGTATCCTCAAGGGGGGTTAAAGTACAGTAAAATTATTGTCCTCCCGAGAGGGTACGTAAGCCCCATAACATTCGAAGTAAATTAAAGCTCTCCACTGTTTTACTCGTAGCATACGTGTAGTTTTAATATATGGCTAGATATCACGAAATTGCTAACGGCTGAAGGGATGATGTAAATCCAGCTAGGGTCCATGCAGGTAGCAAAAGTACTGTAAGTCCCCATGGTCCCTAGTATGGTGATCTACCTTCGGTTGTTGGCAATCTATAGCCCGTTTTTATATTGTAGTGTTCTCAGTAATTAAACTGTTTTAGATATCATTACTAGATTTAAATGAATGTCTGTGATATACTAGTGATTTTGCTGTTCTTTGTCAACAGATTTTAGATTGTTTCAAGTATTATTGATATATATCATGTTTTTTTTGTATTGTTCTCGTCACGATATGGCTGAGATACTGCCGATGTGACGATAAATATTCACTCACTCACTCACTCACTGATATTTTGAGTAAATTTTAGTTTGTTTATTTCCATCTGGTACTTCCAAATCGGACACTCTTTTGAGAAAGACGAATGGTCTCCTGAACAATTGGTGCATTTCTTGTAATTACTGTCACAATCTTCTGTTGTGTGGGTCTTCTCACCGCAGTGAGCACACACAACAGACAATGTGCAGGAATTTACACCGTGACCATACTTTTGACACTTGAAACATCTGAGTGGATTAGGAATAAACGTTTCCACTTTGATGTGACAGTAGCCGGCCTTTATTGATTTTGGAGCCGTTGGAGTGGAAAATGAAAATAAATAGGTGTTGGTTTGTTGGATCTGGTTGTTTCTTCGGGTTGTGAAACGTTTCACAAATAACACACCTTGGTCCTTCATCTCTGCAGCGATGTCAATTTCCAGCATATCCGCAAATAGTCTATCACGGTCTCTCACAATACCCTTACTAGTGTTAAGAGTACGGTGAGGAGAGACTGACACTGGAATGCCTACAAATGATTTTGTTGAAAGGAGATTGGTTGCCTGTTGCCTCCTATTACACTCAACAAGCAAAGAACCTGTTCGTAAACGTCTAACGTTTCTAACATTACCTGCAATGCCCTGTATGCCTTTTGATACCGCAAAAGGGTTCAGCTTTAACGGAGTGTTGTCAGTGGTCTCAATTACAATAAACCGTGGCCAGTAGTCAATGGATGTGGACAGTCCTTGGTCTTCAACATCAGGATCAGTAGTATCAAGAGGACGTTTTGTTTTTTTTAGGGGAGTTTCGTAAGCCATGGTAAGTTTATATTGTTTCATCATCCGAGCTCCCCACCCGCCACGGAGTATCACAAGGACAATGCTAAAAGCAGGCGGGTTTCCTGCCTGCAGCACCAAGGATACCCGGATGGTATACTCAAGCAGAATAACACAAAAGTATTTATTCCACTTGATTGGCCCATGAGCCACTGCCTTCTGGACATAGGACTCTAGGCAAGTTACGAAATTTGAATTGTACAATCGAAATACAAATGAATCATCATGAAGCCAAGACAAAAAATTACATATTTTCTCAAATTTGTGAACAACATTTACATGTACAGGGCTTAGCATGACCAGCCGATTGGTTGAACCGGGCCCATTCAACCACCCGTCTAGGTGAAGTCAGGGCCAAAGTGGTGTGTTGAGCAATAGGAGCAATAGTCCTGCTCCCATGCTCTCAACCACCAGGATCCCTTCCTCCACCGGCACAGGGTCGCAACCCACGGCAAACGGGTTGGTGGACCAAATATCCCCCCGGGTCCACTACGGGGGTGTCGGCGAGCTCTTGGCGTTACCCAGCACCCACCACGAGGAGGTGGCTCGCCACGGGTGCCTGCTTCGGTTCAAAACCGATTTGAACCTTTGGACATGGAGGTCAGCCCTCCAGTCTCTACTCATGGGAGTAAGCGATCATCTCGTTCACCAGTTAAACCACCATGAACGGTTATCAACCATTAATCCACTGGAACTGCAAAGGACTTTTATCACAAGATCTGAAACCATCGGCATTTTGTTTACAGGAAACATATTTTAAAAGTGCAGATCAGTTGAAAATCAGACAATATGATTCGTATCATTTCCTTTCACCAACGAAGGCTAAGGCCACCGGGGGTAGTTCAATATTGGTCAAAAAAGGCATAATTCACAGTCCTGTTTCTCTCAAAACACCTCTTCAAGCTGTGGCTGTTCGTATCACTAAGCACATTGTTGTCACATTATGCTCTCTTTACATTCCTCCATCTTATTCTCTTCAGCAAAATGAACTTCAAACACTCTATGACCAGCTCCCAAAGCCTTGTATTATAATGGGCGATCTCAACGCACATAATCCCCTTTGGGGAAGTACGCATACCAACAGTAGGGGAAAGATTTTGGAAGACTTTTTGTCCGCCAATGATTTGTGTATTTTGAATGATACTTCTCAAACATATTTACATCCTGGTACTGGCACATACTCTTCACTTGATTTGTCACTTACAGACCCCACTCTGCTTAATGAATTTGAATGGTCAGTTCATGATGACCTCTGTGGTAGTGATCATTTCCCTACTATTCTACAACCTGTAAACCCTACTGATGTTCCTCCATCATCACGATGGAATTTTACAAAAGCAAACTGGTCTTTATACGAAACGCTATGTAGAGAAAAACTTCTACCTGAACTTGTTAATGGTGTTCCTGATCCTATCAAATGCTTTTCCGACGCACTAACCACTATAGCCGATGAGTGTATTCCGAAGTCCTCTGTGGTTCCCCACATCCGTAAAACATGGTTCAACAACGACTGCAAACAAGCTAGGAAGCAAGGAAAAGGGCGGAGAATTATTTTCGTCGCCATCCTATGGTCCATAATTTCAACAAATTTAAAACCTTAAATGCTAAAGCACGACGTACCTTTAAACAACATAAACGCCAGTCTTGGCAAAATTATGTATCTAGAATCAATTCACGTACGCCAATGAATAAGGTATGGAACATGATCCAGAAAATCAAAGGTAAGGGTTCTAAATCTAGCATTCACCATCTTAAAGACGATGGCAAATTATTCACTGATAAATCAGACATTGCTAACAAACTTGGTGAAACTTTGGCTAAACATTCTTCCTCTTCAAATTATGTACCCCAGTGTCAAAAATATCAAAGACAACAGCAAAAGAAAACTTGTAATTTCAGTTCGGATAATGGAGAAGATTATAACGAATTATTTTCTGTTCATGAGCTCCATGCTGCCCTGGGGCAAGCTCATGATACTGCTACAGGTTCTGATAACATCCATTATCAGCTCCTGAAACACTTACCGCAGCCATGTTTGGAAACTCTTATATTCATATTTGATCAAATCTGGACATCTGGACACTTTCCACCACCATGGCGTGAAGCAATTGTTGTTCCCATATCAAAACCGGGTCGGGATCATACTAACCCTTCGAATTACAGACCTATATCCTTAACAAGCTGCGTTTGCAAAACCAGGGAACGCATGGTCAATAACAGACTAACATGGTACTTGGAATCTAATAATTTAATATCTAACATTCAATGTGGATTTCGGAAAAATCGCAGTACCGTTGACCATTTAGACCGATTAGAGTCATTTGTGAAAAATGCAATTATCAATAATCAACATGCAGTGTCCATCTTTTTTGACCTTGAAAAGGCATACGACACTACATGGAAATATGGCATTTTAAAAGATTTGCATGATTCTGGATTACGAGGCCATTTGCCTATGTTCATATCCGAGTTTTTAACTGACAGGCAATTTCAAGTCCGAGTGGGATCTACCCTGTCTGATCATTATTATCAGGATCAGGGTGTCCTGCAAGGCAGTATTTTATCTGTCACATTGTTCAGCATTAAAATGAATAGTCTCTCTAAGGTGTTAAATGATTCTATTGATGGATCTCTTTTTGTGGATGATTTTAACATTTCATGTCGTGGTAAAATATGAATACTATTGAAAGGCAGTTACAATTATGTCTAAATAGAATTCATAAATGGTCGTTAGAAAATGGATTTAAATTTTCAAAGTTAAAAACAAACTGTATCCACTTCTGTAGGAAATACAAACCTCACAGAGACCCAGACTTAGTTTTAGATGGCACACCTTTACAGGTTGTAAAGGAAGCTAAATTCCTAGGAGTAATTTTTGATCACCACTTGACCTTTTTACCTCACATAAAGTATTTGAAAAATAAATGCCTGAAGGTCCTAGACTTGTTGAAAGTTGTTGCGAATACTAAGTGGGGAGGGGATCAGAAAACTCTCCTTCAATTATACAGGGCACTAATCCGTCCCAAACTTGATTATGACTCCATCGTATATGGTGGAACCTGCAAAAGCAACCTGAAAATACTTGACTCAATTCAACATCAAGGTCTGAGACTGTGTCTTGGATCTTTCCGTACGTCTCCTGTTGCCAGTCTTTATGTAGAGGCTGATGAACCATCATTAAACCAGCGCCGCATAAAATTATCGTTACAATATGTCACAAAACTCTATTCTAGTCAGTCTAACCCTGCATATAACTGCGTTTTGGTCCTCTTTATCAGGATTTGTACAACAAGAAATCTTCTCTTGTCCCGCCTCTGGGGCACAGAATTAAACCATTTATTTCTTCTGCCGGCATCGAGCTGGAAAGTATATCTCTTTCCCGTCCTCTTTCTTTTCCTCCTTGGCAGTTGGTTAGGCCACAAGTTGACCTAACATTAACATCATTAAAAAAATCCGAAACTAATGAATTAAAACATAAACAAGAATATAATCAACTAAAACAGAAATATGACAATTATAAATCCTTATTTACAGATGGGTCCAAGGATGGTGGCGCAGTAGCTCGTGCCACTGTCATTGGATCCAGAACAATATCTTCTAGATTACCGGATAACAGTTCTATTTTCACAGCGGAAGCTAACGCCACATTAACAGCTCTTAAATACATTCAAAGACATCCCAAACGGAAACAATACATAATCTCTTCAGACTCTCTTTCTTGCCTTCAGGCTATTAAAAACTTATCATATAAACATCCACTTTTAATAGAAATTATTGAATTGTATAATGATCTTGCTACTGGCCAATGCGATATCGTCTTTTGTTGGTTACCCGGTCATGCAGGCATTTCTGGTAACACAATGGCTGATCTTGCTGCCAAGGCAGCACTCAACAAATCTGTGACACCACTTTTTATTCCATATTCAGATTATAAAGCTACCATTAGATCTTTTATCCGTGATCTGATGCAAAAAAGTGGGACACCCAAATGGGTATAAATCAACTACATGAAATAAAACCCTACATTGGTTATACTTACTTGGGTTGTCAGTCCAGATTTGAGGAGGTAATCATGCGGCGATGTCGTATTGGCCATACAAGATATACACATGCATACCTGTTGACAGGTGAGGATGCTCCGTTTTGTATCCCTTGTGATGAGAGAGTCACAGTCAAGCACATCTTGCTTGACTGTGTTGAATTCTCCATCACAAGGGGTAAATACTTCCATGTCAAAACCGTTAAGGATCTTTTTAACACTGTTATTGTCCATTTAATTATTGGCTTTTTAAAAGAAATTGATTTCATGATTGAATTTTGATTACTGTGTTGTAGATAGATGTATTTTAATTATCGATAGTATAAATTAGCAACTAGTATTGTTAGTGGCTGTATCCTCAAAGGGGGTTAAAGTATTGTAAAATTATTGTCCTCCTGAGAGGGTACATAAGTCCCAAAACATTTCTCAGTTTATTTTGTGCTAAAAGGATGAAAGGATGGTGTAAATTCAGCTAGGGTCCATGCAGGTAGCAAAGGTACTGTAAGTCCCCATGGACCCTGGTATGGTGATATTCCTTCAGTGTAGTTGTTTTACTGTCCTTCGTTGACAGGTTTTTTACCATTCTCTATTAGGTATATTATTATTGGTTCTCGTCACGATATGGCTGCAATATTGCCGATGTGACGTTAAACATTAACTCACTCACTCACTATAAATTGAGGTAAACGACCTCGCAACAGTGGAAAAAAAAGTTCACCTTTACAAGCTTGTAAATCTCTTGTAAAGATGATGTTTACAATACATTTACAAGCTTGGAAAGATGATGTTTACAAGACATTTACAACTTGTAAAGATCCACAAGGGGAGATAACTGGTGGGTGATGGTAAAACGGTCCGCAAGGCCTCAAATTCACACATAATAAATCCCAAAGGCTAATTACAGTTTGACCACTGGACATAATTAATGAGGTAATTGGGGCGTGAAATGAGGGTGGGACAGACCTCTGTTCAGTGGAGAGTGGTCACTCTGTTAAGGGTAGAATACACAGCTGTTTAGGACCAGGCAACTTAGTTGGTACACACAGCGTGGCTGGCTGAGTCAGGAAGGCGGAGAGAGACAAGGCAGTGCGGTTGGCCTGTACATTCCTGAGCCCAGATCTAGATCGCACATGCTATATAAAACCTGCACGTGTATTACATGTACTCCCTTTAGACAATAACATACAATCGAATTTAGCCAAGGTTGTCACATACATCACTGCTATCTACTATTATTTAGGAAATGTATGTATGTATTGGATTTATTCAGGTAGAAAGTTGACATCCCTTACATTTTCAAAGCATTATAATAAGAAGGATCTGTTCATTTTCAAATCGCTTTAAGAGGTCTTTGTAGAGTTTTCCCTGCAATTCAGTATATATGCACATTGAGTGTGGTATCTAATTCTACCAATACAGTCATGCAGTCATATTCAAGCAGGGTATTTGTCCTCAAAATTATACGGAATATGGACTCACTGTTTGGAAACTGCAAATCCATCCACTGCAGGTATTATGAGAAGTATGTACACACAAATGAAAAGAGTGTCGATATCACAGTTTTTTAAAGTGATCTTCACATATTCTCTATATTTTGAGTACAAATTCCAACGAAAATAACACTTAAACTTGCTCCATATAGAATACACAAAACACAGCTTCAAACTTTCTCGGCAGTACTAGAAGAATCATCAACAAATAGCTTACTCTCTCTACCACACTGTATGAATGAAACCTATGTTTGCGACAGATTCGTGTGAAAACCAACCCTGCTTGAATAAACTGTGTTAATTTCATCTGAAAGATGGTAATTGAGGCTTTACGACAGTGAAACAGTTTCCTGCAGAAAACTCGGATAAGATAATTGTGACACTTCAACTAAACATACTTTTCAGCTTTACAGGATTCCAGACTGGGTTTGTTTACTGTGACCTACCTTGTCAAGATTTCTACAGACACTCATTAATCTTCATTTATGGTTTGCCACAAAGTTAAGGTTTAAGATAACACCAATTATGTTAATACAAACAATGTTAGAGAGGAGAAATGGTGTGAGTTAGGCTTGAGATGGAGAGGGTTGCTAACATGGTCGCCATCTTTAATGATGATGCCAGCCATAGCAACGGTAAGTACACGCATGCGCAAGCCGTGACTCATTACTCTTCTCGCTCTCAGCAGAAGGCAGACTAAAGAGCTTGCCTGGGCCAGATATAAACAGCTGTGAATACTGATGCTCTTACCACAGTGTTCGGAGGAGTGAAGATGCATGGGTGTTTTTTTCACTTTGCGCAAGCTGTTTAGAAAAGAATTCTGACTCAGTATCCCACTTATTTTGTGTTTGGGAACAGTGAATAACAATACCATAAACAATATCACCTTGTCACCTGTGATAATATGCTAAATGATAGAGATTGTGTTGTGATAACACAACACATGACAGTATATGTTGCTATGAATCATGTGGTCGATCCAACCTTTACCAATAGTACCAGTGATACAGATGGGATAGGTCACCTTTTGAAATACTTTACAATCATATTTGATTTCTGTTGTTTCTGTTGATTCTTCCTTTCTGTGGTCAGCCAAGCAACAATTCACCATAATCCCATAAAATCATTGAGGCATGAAGTCCAATAAGCCGAGTGAACTGTACCTAACTGAATAATTTTAGGCTTCGTGGGACTACACCTGTTGTACACGGGCTAGTTGCAGTTAACACATACTGCTATATTTAACATAACTAAACAACAACCTTCAGGAATGGAACTCCATGACAGAAATGTGCCCTGGACAAATAACAGGTAAGAGGTTGGCACGGGAGGTTAAAGTAACTTGTTCGAAAAACCCGAGGTGATAAATTTCATGTTGGACTGGGGACGCAAATTAATAAACTGAACATGGTGCAACATAGTGCTGGCCAGACACTGCTCCCACAGAAAAAGAAACATCAAGACCTCCAGAGAGAACTGCCCACCCTTGAGCATAGGGCATTATTGATATGTTGTATTATTTTGACAGGTTATCTCATGGAACGAAACTTTCTAAAAGGTCACATAAAAAAGGAAAACACAACTTTGCAGATTCTGATACCTTTCATGCAGTTACCGAAACAAAATAGAAAATGCCAATTCAATCTATAAAGAAAAAAAACCGCGATGAAAAAAAAATCCGCGAATTCGGAGTTCAAGCCATTCACTAAATTTCACCCAGCGCTGGGGGAATAAGTTGTTTCAACAGTTGTGCTGCGCTGCGCCCATAACGCATGCGCAGTGAATAGGTTCGCGGAGCTTGAAACAGTATGCATGCCCGGAATATGAGGTCGTGAGGAGTAGTCTTATCTTGGTTGTGTACACAAACAAGTAAATAATCTACTCGTTACATAAAAAAAACATGTTGATTGTAAGAAGCAGCCTCTATCACAGAGAAAGCTTAATGTCTGGTTTATTGACACCTATAAATATGGCTGCCTGTCTGCTAAAGACAACATGCAATACACAGCTTCAATCATTGACCACATGCAATTTAAACTTAACACCTATCAGGCTGTATGCCAAAACCAAAATAAATTGATTGATGACTCATGTACCCGAGTCCTGTCTCAGCCACATTATGCAATAAAGCAGGTGTGATACTTGTACATATTACATGTGTTTTATGTCTCTGGGTTGAAAACAAACTACATCCGTTTTTCATGAATGACTGGATCTTACGGAAACTGGTGCAAACGCTTGTCAGTTTCAAGTCTTGCTTTGTACTTGGACGAATGACAGTTTCCAGTAGTTCACCATCTCTACTGAGATGATTTTTGATTGGATCGAACGCAAATTCAGAGATTTACAAAACCCAACATCTCTACATACATTCTTTATGGATAACAACATAGTGTATATGATTTTGTTTGACAACGGTATATCAATCCGTACTGAACGGATGCATCATATGCAATACAAAAAGTTGATGTCCACAAAGAATCTTACTTTCTTGTGACTCGCCATACTTCTAAAATGCCCATCAAATACATCTTTCTGAACACACTATGGGTTCCACCTTATGAGCGCTCGGCGTATCAGCAAATGAAGCAGACAATCGGTTGCCGTCGTTACACTTGAGTGCACATCCACCAGCTATGACTGAGTTTGGTCTCCCGCGGGCTTCCTTACAAGGGACGAAAGTCCAAGTACAACCAGGGATACTCTACAATACTCTGTATAGGCTCCCTGGTACAACATATTGCACTTCTGAATCGTGATTGTACGCTTGTAATTTTATTTATTTTCTTACAAACAGCAGAACTGATATAATGGAATATATGTTACTAGTACTTATAGTGGTGGAATATTTGACATGTTGATATTTCATATGTTTTGGGGTTTTTTTATCTCATGATCAATACTAGTAAGTTCATATCCACCTTGTGTCTGTAAAATACACAGAATGGCCTTCGTTCGGCTTTGTGCATTGTCATTTTATTCATATGGCATAGGAACCATATTTGAGGTGTGGCGAGTCACACAGCTTCCATTTCCCCCGCAACTCTACTTCATCTTTCTTGGATAAAAAAATTGGATAAAAAAACATTTTGAAATTGTTTCTGAGGAGTTGTAGGCTGGTTTGACATCTTGCAGTGTCATCATCGCGATAATGCGCCGAGGAAAGGGTTGTTTAGGTGGTGAAAGTTGTAATGTGCTGGATTTGTTTCATGACGCGTGAACAAGGAATTTAGCATATCATAACATTGAAATAAATTTGATGTTCGCTTGATAGTGCTCCGTGGTCAATACTGCAGTGTTGATGGAAATGGTATTCTATAATGCGGAATTTGTTTCACTTTTATAATACTCATGTCTTTCATGCGAATTAAATTACCCCAAAACAAATAGACAGTGTCAAGCTTACACTAGATGTTTACTTTTACAGATTACAACAAGAAAGAGGAAGAATAAATTTCATACAAAAACATTCCATTTACAAACTTACGGAAAATATGTTACACATTATTATCAAATATACAATAAAATACAATGGGGTAGCATTATAGTTGTGCATTCTTTAATACTGGTTCATATTTTGCTTTCTGATGGCTGGGGAGGTCTGCCTGTCGCATCCCTTCGACTCGATTTCTGAAGGAGACAGTCAATATGATTATACTTGCATTAAGTGAATGGTAAACCAATGTGAAAATAGAATCAATGGTTATTCTCATAATCCCATAGCAAGTATTATTGATACTTGTGTATTTAGTGCATTAGAACACAGGTGTTGTATGGTACAACCTTTTTTCTCCTTTGAAAGATCACACGGATTAATATAGACTAACAGCTAGTCTCTGAAATGAACATATTTTACTGAAAAAACGTTCATATTATAACAAGAAGTCGTCACCAAACACATGCAACCGATTCAAACGGTTGAACAATATCGCCCATGAACATCACATTTTGTTGCATAATTTTATTGTGCAACAAAAGTAACGTTTGGAGTTCAAGAAATGAGCATTCTTATTTATATGACAGTAGGATGTGCTCATTTTTTGTTGTGCACTGATGCATATAGGACAGAGCATTAAGCAGAACTGCAATGCCTTGAAACTCATCGTGCGGAACAACAGGGAGAGCTGCCTTAGCGTCCTCATATTCTGTCCTGTTTCCAACCTGAAAAAATACAATTCAAAATTTATTGCCAGCACAATGAAGATAAATTCATGTCGAGGTTATTGTAGAAACACCAGAAGTTTTACTTGTTGAATGGTTTAATGCATTGAAACTCTTGCAGTTACTGTATTTAAATCTTATTAAATTGTATTCTTACATCTGTTGTGGATTTAGGGTCATTCCTCTTACAGAGTCAGCATTCCGTAGAGCCTGCCTCACAGTTGTCTGTGAAAGTAGATTCATGGGAAAAATGCAATTAGCATTTTGAAAAACCTAACAAAATGACTAGCAGGTATTACAACAAAGTTGAATTAAATAAAGTCGAATTACTGCTAATACAACATCGTATAAGAATTTCCTGTCTGAAAACGTTCCAAACATTTACAAAGAGATAAACAATCAATTTAGTTTTTAAGATATATGTGTGTTAAATTTGATTTTGAAATGCCTCAGCGATTTTGAAAAGGATATATCTATTAAGGTCACTATTCCATCCATATAATGACGTGTGATATTGGAACCCAAAATATATGCATGAATACTGGGATTAGTCTGTATTGCTCCGTCATTGTTGTTTTTGATGAAACCTATGTCTTAAAACATAAAATAGAACGTTTTACGTCTGTAAGAATACGTCCAAAATCAGTCTTATACTAATTATACATTATAATTGAAATTACATGTAACAGGTAATCCTTCAGCTCAACCACAGCTGGTGTTACCTGGGGAATATATTGCGTCCCCATAGCCTGATTAAGTCCCAGGAAGGATATTTATGACATGTAGTAAACCTTTGATCAGCCAATTAGTCGGGCTGTTGTTCTCATATCGTGATTCAATATACTAAACACTTACTGAATGGCAGGGATACTCTACGACTCTGTGTATTGAGCTCCCTGCTAAATGATATGGTAGTCTTGAGTGTAAGATTTCTAAACAACCATGCTGCTGAAGGAACACATGGCGTCATCAGGATTGCCTTACTGATTTTACAAATAATATACTTGCGTCATCTGCAATATACTCACCTGAGCTGAATGTGCCCTCTGCAGAAATATCGCTGACAGACATTCTGAACGGCTTTGTAGATGTAAAGTCTCAAATTCACGACAGCAAAAATGTCTGTATGTTGGTGTGCAATGATCAACTGCATTTTCCAAACGGGTGTTCATATATGTATTTAGATCTCAAAAGGTCATCAAATTACTTTGAGTTACTCTTCCTCTCTATAACTTCTCCAAACAAGAAATACCATGGACAGTGCACGTGTACACAACGGTTTGTGAAACATGTAAATAAAGGTATGTCACTTTGATATGAATTTTACCAATTGATCATGTTGTTGAAATAGACTATTGTTCATCAAGACTAAGTGTTATCAAAACACAAACTCAAATCAGCCAAATAATCCCACTAGTGATATCCTCTTTGGACTGAAGTTGTTTATTTTATGAGTATGAGGATTATAAGACATGCTGAACTGGGTTTGGTCGTTTAACTAATCCCACACAGCCATCACCAGCAGAGGGAATGATTTACATATCTCATTTTTTGTGCTTAATTATTGTGTTTGTTTTTTATTGAAAAAAATAAAATGGGATTGTGAACAGCTTTACAGTTTATATCGACACCGGTACCATACAACATACAATACAAAATTTAAATGCAGCTTGTGTTGTCACATATGTATATAAATGTGAATTACAAACATGGGTAAAGCTTGAAGACAATCTTATATGGAAATAGTGAATTATCTCATCTTAATAATCTGTCCATCTTAAGATCTGCCTACCTCTTCGTCACTTCTTCTTTTAGATTTGATACTAAATATGATTGAAGAATTAACCTCGTGGTTTGTCATATGATATTCTTGTATTAGAACTTTGGTTTATTTACCTTTGTAAAGTGCATTCCACACATACAAACTAATTGTATTAATATAGAGCATTTATGAGAATGTTATTGGTAAGATAATTATTTTTGGTGTCTTGATAGTAAAATTTTGGATGCTCACCGAAGTAACCATAGACTAAAGACAAAAAACATCTTCAAGCAGAAAAGAAGACCATGACAGAGTATGGAAAAGTTTTTTCCCATCTTGTTGAGTCAGTTGTGTATAACGTGAACTATCACTGTTGACACTGATGATGTATGATTGTGTACCATTTTAAGAATTTCTTATATGTACGAAAGTTACCAAATGAGTGAGTGAGTTAATGTTTAACGTCACATCGGCAATATCTCAGCCATATCGTGACGAGAACATTTAACAATGAAAAAGAGCATATAAACATTGTAAAAACCCGTCAACGAAGGACAGTAAAACAACTAGAATATCACAAATTCAATTAAAACTAGCATGGAAAGTTAAAACTAATAGCACTATTTAGACAATACCATATCAAAACAGACTATAGATCGCCAACAACAGAATGTAGATCACCACACTAGGAACCATGGGGACTTACAGTACCTTTGCTACCTGCATGTTCCCTAGTTGGATTTACACCATCCCTTCAGCTGCTGGCGATTGTATGAAAAGTTAGCCGAAATTAAAAGAACATGAATACTACGATTAAAATCCTGGTAGACTTAAATTTACTTCAAATGTTTGTGGACTTACGTACCCTCTTAGGAGGACAATAATTTTACAATACTTCAACCCCCTTTGAGGGTACAGCCACCAACAATTCAAGTTACTAATTCAAACTACCAATCATTAAAATGCATCTATTTACACAACACAATTTTCCAAATTCCACCACAAAATCAATTTCTTTTAAAAAACCAATGATTAAATGACAACTAACAGTGTTAAAAAGGTCCTTGATAGTTTTGACATTGAAAAATGTATCCCTTGTCATGGAGAATTCAACACATTCAAGCAGAATATGCTTGACCGTGACTCTCTCATCACAAGGGATACAAAACGGAGGATCCTCACCTTTCAAAAGGTACACATGAGTATATCTAGTGTGGCCAATACGACATCGTCGTAAAACAACCTCTTCAAATCTGGACTGACAACCCAAGTGGGTATAACCAATGTAAGGTTTTATCTCATGTAATTTATTGATACCCATTTGGGTGTCCCACTTCGTTTGCATCAGATCACGGATATAAGACCTAATGGTGGCTTTGTAATCACTATAAGGAACAAGAAGTGGTGTCACAGGTTTGTTGAGTGCTGCTTTAGCAGCAAGGTCAGCCAATGTGTTACCAGAAATGCCTACATGGCTGGGTAACCAACAGAAGACGATGTCGTATTGGCCAGTAGCAAGATCATAATACAATTCAATAATTTCTATTAAAAGTGGATGTTTGCAAGAAATATTTTTAATAGCCTGAAGGCAAGAAAGAGAATCGGAATAGATTATATATTGTTTACGTTTAGGGTGTCTTTGAATATATTTGAGAGCTGTTAATATGGCGTTAGCTTCCGCTGTAAAAATAGAATTATTATCTGGTAATCTAGAAGATATTGTTCTGGATCCAATGACAGTGGCACAAGAGAAGCTTTTTTGTTATGCAAATCCTCATAAAGGGGATTGAACACACCGTTAAAGGCAGGGTTAGATTCATTAGAATGTAATTTAGTAATGCATTGTAAAGACAATTTTATACGACGTTGTGTAAGAGATGGTTCATCGGCCTCAACGTAGAGACTATCAATAGGTGAAGTTCTGAAAGACCCAAGACAAAGTCTTAAGCCTTGATGGTGGACAGAATCAAGAAGTTTAAGGTTGCTTTTGCAGGTTCCACCATATACGATGGAGCCATAATCGAGTTTCGAACGTATGAGTGATCGATATAGGTGTAAGAGGGTTGCTTGATCTCCTCCCCACTTGGAGTTGGAAACAACTTTTAACAAGTTAAGCGCTTTCAGGCATTTAGCTTTAAGGGACTTGATATGAGGCAGAAATGTTAAATGTGAGTCAAAGATTAGGCCCAAGAACTTGGCCTCCTTTACAACTTAGATGGGAGTGCCATCTAGAGATAGTTATGGGTCCTTATGTGGTTTATATTTTCTGCAAAAATGTATACAGTTAGTTTTGGATTAAGAAAATTTAAAGCCGTTTTCAAGACACCATATGTTTATTTTGTTTAAACAAAGCTGCAGTTGCCGTTCAATACTATGCATAGTTTTACCATGACAAGAAATATTAAAATCATCCACAAATAACGATCCATCAATTGAATCGTTTAAAACTTTTTATCTTTATGTTAAAATGTGTGACAGACAAAATACTGCCTTGTGGAACACCCTGATCCTGATTGTAATGATCAGATAGGGTAGAACCCACTCGAACTTGAAACAGTCTGTCATTTAAAAAGTTGGCTATAAATTGAGGTAAACGACCTCGCAAGCCGAAGTCATGTAAGTCTTTTAAAATACCATATTTCCAGGTTGTGTCATATGCTTTTTCGAGATCAAAAAAGAGAGACACAGCATGTTCTTTATTAATTAGTGCGTTGTTAACAAATGATTCTAAACGCACTAAGTGATCGACAGTACTTCTGTTTTTACGGAAACCACACTGTATATCAGTTATAAGGTTATTTGTTTCCAAGTACCAAACAAGTCGATTATTTATCATGCGTTCCATGGTCTTGCAAACACAGCTAGTTAACGAAATCGGCCGATAATTGGATGGATCGGTATGATCACGTCAAGGTTTAGGTATTGGTACTACTATGGCGTCACACCATGATGGAGGAAAGGTACCCGATGTCCAAAAATGATCAAAATATTGAGAAGAGTTTCTAGGCAGGATTCTGGTAAGTGCTTCAGGAGTTGATAATGTATGTTATAAGCTCCTGTAGCAGTGTCATGAGCTTGCTCAAGAGCAGTATGGAGTTCATGAATAGAAAGCGTTTCATTATAATCTTCACCATTATCAGAATTGAAATTAATAGTTTTCCTTTCTTCTTGTTTTTGATATTGCTGGAATTTTGGTACATAATTTGAAGATAAAGAATATTTAGCAAGGGTTTCACCTAGTTTATTAGCAATATCTGATTTGTCAGTAAGCAATTGATCTCCATGTTTAAGATGATGGACAGTAGATTTAGTACCTTTACCTTTGATTTTCTGGACCATGTTCCATACCTTGGACATGGGTGTCCGAGAATTTATTTTGGATACATGATTTTGCCAAGAATGGCGTTTGTTCTGTTTAAAAGTACGCCGTGCTTTAGCATTTAAAATTTTAAATTTATTTAAATTATGCACCATAGGATGGCGACGGAAATAAGATTCTGCCTTCTTCCTTGCCTTCCTAGCCTGTTTGCACTCATCGTTGAAGCATGGTGTTCTTATGTGTGGAACTACAGAGGACTTTGGTATACACTCATCAGCTATGGAGTTCAGTTGAACAGAAAAAGCATTTAATAGCATCCGGAACGTCAATAAAACGTTCAGGTTTAAGCTTTTCAGCACACAGTGTTTCATATAAAGCCCAGTTAACCTTTTTAAAATTTCGCCTTGATAATGACAGGAACATCAGATGGAGTTACAGCTTTTAATATAGTAGGAAAATGGTCACTTCCACAGAGGTCATCGTGGACTGACCATTCGAATTCATTTAGTAGTTCTGAACTTGTGAGTGACAAGTCGAGAGCAGAGTAGGTCCCTGTACCAGGGTGTAAATATGTGTTGGAACCATCATTATAAATACATGAATCATTGTCAGAACAAAAGTCCTCCAACAATTTACCTTTAGTGTTTGTAGTTACACTACCCCAGAGTGGGTTGTGTCCATTTAAATCTCCCATTATAATACAGGGCTTCGGGAGTTGGTCATATAGAGCTTGAAGATCAGTTTTGGCAAACGTCGAAGATGGCGAAATATAAAGAGAGCATAGCGTAAACGCTACATGTAAAGAAATTCCCACTGCAACAGCCTGCATATTGGTATTAAGTGAAACAGGGTTTGAATAACGTTTTGTCTGACTAGAATGACTGATCCGCCAGTGGCCTTATCACCCGGAGGGGAAAAACAATGACATGCATTAAAATGACGAAGGTCAAATATATCTGTTTGTTTTAAATATGTCTCTTGGAGACATAACGGTGAAGGTGTAAAATCTTGGACTAATAGCTGTAATTCATGTAAATTTCTCCTCAATCCTCTGCAGTTCCACTGTACAATATTATTAGAATAAACTATCTTTTGGGGGGATTTATTGGGGATCTACCTCTTGTCTTTCTAGAGGGCGACATGCTATGTGCCAAATTTGTAAAACAGCTGGATTGTGTTTGTTGAATTGCTCTACCAACCCGTTTGCCGAGGGTTGCAGCCCTGTGTCGGTGGAGGACGGGAGTCTGGGGGTTGAGAGCACTGGGGGCCTGTAATCGTATTCCCTTTGCCCAACATACCCCTTCGACCCTTACTTCACCTAGATGGGTGGTTGAATGGGCCCGGTTCAACCAATCGGCTGGTCATGCCAAGCCCTGTGTATGGACTATATATATGTCAATGCACAAATGTTATTTGGAATTGTTTGATTTTCGGACTTGGCCTTATTATTACAGTGACATTTTTGGATTTTGAAATATGATAATATGTACTTGAATTTTGCCTAGAGTCCTATGCCCAGAAGGAGGTGGCTCATGGGCCAATCTGGTGGATTACTTATTTATAATTCTTCCGCTAGAGTATATCATCTGAGTATCCTTGGTGGTGCAAGTCGGAGACCCACTTGCGTTTAGCACTGTCCTTGTGATACTCCGTGGTGGGTGGGGAGCTCAGATGATGAAATCTAACTAACTAAACATGGCTCACGAAACCCCTAAAAAACAGAGCAAACGTCAACTTGATATTGATCCTGTTTAAACTGACCACAGACTGCCCAACTCAATTGATCACTGGCCACGTTTTCTTGTTGTTGAGACTATTGACAAGACCCCTTTAAAGTTGAATCCTTTTGCCGTAGCTAAAGGTATACAAGGCATCGCTGGTGATGTTAAAAACATTAGGCGATTATGTTCCGGTACTCTTCTGGTTGAGTGTGCAAAAAGACAGCAAGCCACTAATCTTATGAGCACTAAATCTTTTGGCGGTATTCCAGTTACGATCTCGGCTCACAAAACACTTAACACGAGCAAAGGAATTGTCAGGGACCGTGAACGTTTGTTTGCTGACATGTCAGAACTTGACATCAGATCAGAGATGAAGGAGCAAGGTGTCCTTTTTGTCAAACGTTTTACAACCCGTAGAAATGATGCTACTGTCAACACAAACTTTCTTTCTCTTCTCCAACTGTTTCAAAATCACTGAAAGCAGGATACTGTAACATCAAAGTTGAAATGTACATTCCAAACCCTCTTCCATGTTTCAAATGCCAAAAGTTCGGCCATGGGGTTAATAACTGCACATTGTCTGTTGTTTGTGCTCACTGTGGTGAAAAGACACATACAACAGAAGATTGTGACAGTAACGTTAAGAAATGTACAAACTGCACTGGTGCCCATTCATCCTTTTCTAAAGAATGTCCTGTCTGGAAGTTACACATGGAGATCAACAAACTAAAATTCACCCGAAACATTAGTCTTGCAGATGCCAAAAAACTGGTCCAAAGTTCTGAACCTAAAGAAAGCTATGCTTCTATAACTAAAACACCGTCAGAAGCAAGGATTACAAAATCAACCACAAGCTGTCAAATTGACTTGACGTGGATTACATCCGAAGCTCCTCTGATTACTTCACCTACAATATCTACCCAAACGCCAGAGTCACATTCGTCCCAAATCCAATCAGTAGCATCCTCTGATCATGAGGCGTCTTCTCAGTCAACTCAAAAATCTTCGGAAACCATTAAAACTAAACCTAAAAGGCCAGATCCTTTGAAAAAACTAAGTGGCAGAGCCCCGAAAGGGTCACAAAACAAGATTCAGTTGTTTAGTAAGTATGGGTCACTTGAAGAGATAGACGTTTCTGAAAACGTCAATTCTAGGGCACAGAGCTTGTCGCCCTCCAAAAGAGTGCGGAGTAGATCCCCAATAAATCCCCCTAAAAGATAGTTTATAATAATAATATTGCACAGTGGAACTGAAGATGATTGAGGACAAATTTACATGAATTACGGCTATTAGTCCAAGATTTTACACCTTCAGCGATATGTCTACAAGAGACATATTTAAAACAAACAGATACATTTGACCTTCGTCATTTTAATGCATATCATTGTTTTTCAACTTTGATAGGGCCACTGGAGGATCATCTATTCTAGTCAGACAAAACGTTATTCAAAGCCCTGTTTCACTTAATACTAATATGCAGGATGTTGCTATGAGAATTACTTTACATGTAGCATTTACGCTATGCTCTCTTTATATTTCGCCGTCTTCAACGTTTGCTAAAACTGATCTCCAAGCTCTATATGACCAGCTCCCGAAGCCCTGTATTATAATGGGAGATTTAAATGGACACAACCCACTCTGGGGTAGTGTAACTACAAACACTAAAGGTAAGTTGTTGGAGGACTTTTGTTCCGACAATGACTTCTGTATTTATAATGATGGTTCCAACACATATTTCCACCCTGGGACAGGGACTTATTCTGCTCTCGACGTGTCATTGACAAGTTCAGAACTATTAAATGAATTTGAATGGTCAGTCCACGATGACCTGTGTGGAAGTGACCATTTTCCTACTATATTAAAAGCTGTAACTCCATCTGATGTTCCTCTATCATCAAGACGAAATTTTAAAAAGGCTAACTGGGCTTTATATGAAACACTGTGTGCTGAAAAACTTAAACCCGAACGTTTTATTGACGTTCCTGATGCTATTAAATGTTTTTCTGATGAACTGAATTCCATAGCTGATGAGTGTATACCAAAGTCCTCTGCAGTTCCACACATAAGAAAACCATGCTTCAACGATGAGTGCAAACAAGCTAGGAAGGGAAAGAAAAAGGCAGAACATTATTTCCGTCGCCATCCTATGGTGCATAATTTAAATAAATTTAAAATTTTAAATGCTAAAGCACGGCGTACTTTTAAACAAACAAAACAAACGCCAATCTTGGCAAAATTATGTGTCCAAAATAAATTCTCGGACACCCATATCCAAGGTATGGAACATGGTCCAGAAAATCAAAGGAAAAGGTACTAAATCTACTGTCCATCATCTTAAACATGGAGGGCGGTGGGGTGGCCTAGTGGATAAAGCGTTCGCTCGTCACGCCGAAGTCCCGGGTTCGATTCCCCACATGGGCACAATGTGTGAAGCCCATTTTCTGGTGTCCCCCACCGTGATATCGCTGGAATATTGCTAAAAGCGGCGTAAAACTAAACTCACTCACTCACTTAAACATGCAGATCAACTGCTTACTGATAAATCAGATATTGCTGATAAACTAGGTGAAACCCTTGCTAAACACTCTTCCTCTTCAAATTATGTACCAAAATTCCAGCAATATCAAAAACAAGAAGAAAAGAAAACTATTAATTTCAACTCTGATAATGGGGAAGATTATAATGAAACGTTTTCTATTCATGAACTTCATACTGCTCTCGATCCAGCTCATCACGCTGCTACTGGAGCTGATGACATACATTATCAACTCCTGAAGCACTTACCGGAATCCTGCCTAGAAACTCTTCTCAATATTTTGGATGATATTTGGACATCGGGTAACTTTCCTCCGACATGGCGTGACGCCATAGTAGTACCGATACCTAAACCTGGACGTGATCATACGGATCCGTCGAATTATCGACCTATTTCACTAACTAGCTGTGTTTGCAAGACCATGGAACGCATGATAAATAATCGACTTGTTTGGTACTTAGAAACAGATAATCTTATCACAGATATACAGTGTGGTTTCCGTAAAAACAGAAGTACTGTCGATCACTTAGTGCGACTGGAATCATTTGTTAAAAACGCATTAATTAATAAACAACATGCTGTGTCTATCTTTTTTGATCTTGAAAAAGCATATGACACAACCAGGAAACATGGTATTTTGAGGGATTTACATGACTTTGGTTTGCAAAATCGTTTACCTCAATTTATAGCCAACTTTTTAAATGACAGACAATTTCAAGTTCGAGTGGGTTCTACCCTATCTGATCATTACAATCAGGATCAGGGTGTTCCACAAGGCAGTATTTTATCTGTCACTCTTTTTAGCATCAAGATCAACAGTTTATCAAACGTTTTATACGATTCAATTGATGGATCGTTATTTGTGGATGATTTTAATATTTCTTGTCGTGGGAAAATATGCATACCATTGAACGGCAATTGCAGTTGTGTTTAAACAAAAAACATAAATGGTGTCTTGAAAACGGCTTTAAATTTTCCAAATCGAAAAACAGCTGCATACATTTTTGTCGTAAATACAAATCACATAAAGACCCTGAACTTTCTCTAGATGGGACGCCCATTAAAGTTGTGAAGGAAGCCAAATTCATGGGTCTAATCTTTGATTCACATTTAACGTTTTTACCACATATTAAATCTCTTAAAAGTAAATGCCTGAGAGCACTTGACTTGTTGAAAGTGGTTTCAAATTCAAAATGGGGAGGGGATCAAGCTACCCTTCTCCATCTATATCGATCACTCGTTCATTCTAAACTTGATTATGGCTCCATCGTCTATGGTGGAGCCTGCAAAAGCAATCTTAAACTTCTTGATCCTGTCCATCACCAAGGTCTAAGACTCTGTCTATGACCTTCAGAACATCACCTATTGACAGTCTTTACGTTGACGCCGATGAACGCCGTATTAAATTATTTTTACAATATATCACAAAACTATACTCTAACGAATATAACCCTGCCTATAACTGTGTGTTCAATCCCCTTTATGAGGATTTGTATAACAAAATGTCTTCTCTTGTTCCACCTCTTGGGCACAGAATTAAACCATTTATTTCTTCTGCCGGTATTGAGCTGGAAAGTATATCGCCTTCCCGTCTTCTTTCTTCTCCTCCTTGGCAACTGGTTAGGACACAAGTGGACCTAACATTAACATCATTTAAAAAATCAGAAACAAATGACTTACAATATAAACAAGAATATCATCAATTAAAAACATAAATATAGCAATTACAAACCCTTATTTACAGATGGGTCCAAGGGTGGTGGCGCTGTGGCTTGTGCCACTGTCAGTGGATCTAGAACAATATCTTCTAGATTACCAGATAATAGTTCTATTTTTACAGCAGAATCTAACGCCATATTAACAGCTCTCAAATATATTCAAAGACACCCTAAACGTAAACAATATATAATCTATTCCGATTCTCTTTCTTGCCTTCAGGCTATTAAAAATATATCTTGCAAACATCCACTTTTAATAGAAATTATTGAATTGTATAATGATCTTGCTACTGGCCAATACGACATCGTCTTCTGTTGGTTACCCAGCCATGTAGGCATTTCTGGTAACACATTGGCTGACCTTGCTGCGAAAGCAGCACTCAACAAATCTGTGACACCACTTCTTGTTCCTTATAGTTATTACAAAGCCACCATTAGATCTTATATCCGTGATCTGATGCAAAGGACGTGGGACACCCAAGTGGGTTTCAATAAATTACATGAGATAAAACCTTATATTGGTTATACCCACTTGGGTTGTCAGTCCAGATTTGAAGAGGTTGTTTTAAGACGATGTCGTATTGGCCACACTAGATATACGCATGCGTACCTGTTAAAAGGTGAGGATCCTCCGTTTTGTATCCCTTGTGATGAGAGAGTCACGGTCAAGCATATTCTGCTTGACTGTATTGAATTCTCCATCACAAGGGTTAAGTATTTCACAGTTAAATCAATGAAGGATCTTTTTTACCAGCGGTAATTTTCATTTAATTATAGGTTTTGTAAAAGAACTTGAGTTTTTGGTTGAATTTTGAATAATATGTTTCTGTGAATAGATGTATTTTAATGACTGGAAGTTTGAATTAGTAACTTGAATTGTTGGTGGCTGTACCCTCAAAGGGGGTTGAAGCACCGTAAAATAATTGTCCTCCTGAGAGGGTACATAAGTCCCAAAACATTTGAAGTAAATTTCAGTTTTCCAACTTTTTAATCATGTGTTTTCACTTTATGGCTGAATTTGTCTCAATTGCGAACAGCTGAAGGGACGATGTAAATCCAACTAGGGTCCATGCAGGAAGCAAATGTACTATAAGTCCCCATGGTCCTTAGTATGGTGATCTACCTTCAGTTGTTGGCAACCTATAGCTCATTTTTATATTGTACTCTCCTCTATAGATACATTGTTTTAGGTCTCTTCACTAGTTTTACCTTCTACTCTGTGATATTCTAGTTAGTTTTAGTGTCGTTCGTTGATAGGGTTTTGCAATATATGCGCTATCAATGCATTTGTATTTTCATAATTAGTCATTGTCGTCACGATATGGCGGCAATATTGCCGATGTGACGTTAAATATTAACTCACTCACTCACTCATCACAACGTCTGATGACAGATACTATGTTCCAAACATATACGTTTAAACATTTATGGATTTGTGCTTTTGACATTTGTAAGACATGTAACGCATGATTTGGATGATTATTTCATAGATCGTAACATACGAATCATCGTATTTGCACAATCCCTACAGTCTCTATACACAAAATTAGATGGAGATGATTGAGCGAACAATATAAATGTGAACCATAATTAGTAGATAAGTCAGTTAATGATAATATATAAGCATCTTACTACACTTCAGTGACTGCATGTCACTTCAGAGCAACAGATTGCTTGTTCATAAGGAAATAGGATAAGTGTGAACTGCTGAATTTGTGTTGGGGGTGATTATTCAAGTAAGAAATTGATGACAACTTCCTTTTTAATAATTTGCATTATAGTAATCCTTCTTGGCATATAAGGTTTATCCGTTGATTGATTTTTGTGTCATATACATTTTCAGACACGTGCAAAAAGCATGAAAACCCCAGGTTTCAACTATATTCACCTTGGAATAGACTTCACCATTTGTGAGTGATAAAGAAGATACCAGTTTATTGCTCTCGATCCCATTTACCTGGGAATCCAGTAAAGTGAGGACGTACAGGTCTGCACAGGACTCATCCACAATTTACAAGGCCATCATGAAGGCCAGGATGAGGCACCCAAACCAGAATGACAGAGGGATATCCGCCCAACGATGACCCTGAGTGGGCTTAATTTGTGTTTATTTTCAAATAGACCTATATTTATTTTGAAATACACTTTTATTTATTTTCAAAGTTCTTTATTACATTTTCTCATTGTATTGTATTGCAAGCTGTGTGTTATTATATGGTTAGCAATAGTAGTGACTGACTTTGGTGTGTTTGTCTCTGTCAGTGTGAAGATGACTGTAAAGGGATGCAAGTGAATGTTAGCTATCGCATGTTTTTGGAAACATTTTTGTTATACATGTTGATCTGTTAATTAGTGCTATATCTTTTGTAACTCAAGGGAAACCTGTTGGAAAGAGGGTAACGGATACCGTACGGAAACCCTTAGAAAGTGGGTAATTGGAAGTTTCCGTTATTGCGAAAGCTCAGTGTAAACGAACAGAAACTCACTGGATTCTAAGTGGAAACTTAAGTTTCAGTCCACTTTCCATCAGCCTGTCAACGAAGGACAGTAAAACCAACTAGAATATCACATAAAATGTAAAACTAGTGTTCAGATCTAAAACAGTTCAACTATAGAGGACAATACAATATGAAAATGGGCTATAGATTGCCAACAACTGAAGGTAGATCACCACACTAACGACCACGGGGACTTACATAACTTTTGCTACCTACATGGACCCTAGCGAATGCGATACGAAGTCTCTTTGATGTCATCATCTTTTCAAAGAATGTGTTGATGTTGCCTGTTATCCGAAGGATTCGTTTGTGCATCACGGAAGGAAATGTCACAAACATGTCGTTCTGTGTCATTGGGTCACTCCTACTATAATAACTATCATTTGTTTTGTTTTTTTACTGGATCAATTTAAATCTACATCTGTAATGTTCTGTATATCCTTGTTAACAGGTCTTGGTATAGGTTAATGTATGCATTATTATACAGTCGTCCTATGCACGATATGGCCTATATTCAGTGTTGTAACAGTAACTTTGTTATTGATAAGAAATCACGTTCCCTCGCTATCTCCGTTGCATCAAAGCCCTGATTATTCCTTGTAGTTAAATCTACCATACACCGTGACAGTACATATTTCACAATGTCTTCATCTCCTTGTACACAGGCCAAATGAAGGACATTGTCACCATCACTATTTACTACTGAAGGATCTGCTCCACTGTCTAGTAGCAATTCACACACACTGAATGTACTTTGCCTTGCTGCTAAAAGCAGGGGTGTCATCCCTTTCGATCCTCTACAGTGTATATCGACAACGTGTAGCTTGAGGATATGCTTCACTGTTTCCTCATCTTCTCCCATAGAGGCGAAATGAAGGATGCTGTTACCATCATTATCTACTGCTAAAAGATTCGCTCCACCTTCTAGTAGCAATTTAAACACGCCATATGTACTGTACTCTGCTGATACCAGCAGTGGTGTTTTCCCTTTATCTCCTCTACAGTTTATGTCCAGGGTGTGCAGCTTGAGGACATGCATCACTATCTCCTCACGGTCTCCCTCACAGGCCACATGAAGGATATTGTCACCATTTCTATTAACTGCTGAAGGATCAGCCCCACTCTCCAGTAGCAATTCAAACACATTGTATGAATCGTATTCTGCTGCTAACAGCAGTGGTGTCCTCCCTTTCGATCCTCTACAGTTTATGTTCAGAGAGTGTAGCTTCAGGACATGCTTCACTATCTCCTCATCCCCTCGCATACAGGCCAAATGAAGGGCGTTGTCACCATCTCTATTTACTAAAGAAGGATCTGCTCCGCTTTCCAGTAGCAACTGAAACACATTGCGTGGCTGATATTTTACCGCTAACAGTAGTGGTGTCATCTCATTAAATCTACAGTTTATATCCACAATGTGTAACCTGAGGATACGCTTGACTATCTCCACATCTTTTCCCTCACAGGCCAAATGAAGGATGTTTTTACCATAATTTTCAAATCCTGACAGGTCAGCACTTTTTTTCACCAGACTATCAAATACTTTTCTTTTCACACGCCATGCTGCCAGCATCATTGGTGTCAATCCACCACGGCCTTTTCTATTTATATTCACACTGTTTCGCATCAGGATATAATTCACTATCTTAACATTTCCTCCGCGACAAGCCCAATGAAGGATGTTGTCACCATCCTCGTCAATTACTGACAGATCAGCTCCTTTCCTCACCAGACCATCAAATACTTCTCTTTTCGCACACCATGCTGCAAGCATCACTGGTGTCTCTCCACCACTGTTTTTTGCATTTATATCCACAATGTTTTGCATCAGACTATAATTGACTATCTTAACATGTCCTCCATGACAAGCCGAATGAAGGATGTTGTCACCATTCTCGTCAATTACTGTCAGATCAGCTCCTTTTTTGACAAGAATATCAAATGCTTCGTTTTGTCCATGATATGCTGCAATCAGTACTGGTGTCATTTCTTCATTCCCTTTACAATTTATATCCACAATGTTTTGCATCAGGATATAAGTCACTATCTTAGGATTTCCTCCTCCACAAGCCGAATGAAGGATATTGTCATCATTATTGTCAATTACTGACAGATCAGCTCCTTTCCTCACCAGAATGTCAAATACTTCTCTTTCCCCACTATTTGCTGCAAGCATCACTGGTGTCTCTCCATCACTGTTTTTTGCATTTATATCCACAATGTTTTGCATCAGGATATAATTGACTATCTTAACGTGTCCTCCTCGACAAGCCAAATGAAGGATATTGTCTCCATCCTCGTCAATTACTGACAGATCAGCTCCGTTTTTCACAAGAATATGAAATACTTCGTTTTTACCATGAGATACCGCAATCAGTACTGGAGTCATTTCTCCATAATCTTTACTATCTATGTCCACACTGGTATGCTTTAGGACATACTTGACTGTATCCACATGTCCTGCAGCGGAGGAAAGATGGAGACTGTTTCTACGTTTCTGATTCACTGCTAAAGTATTAGCACCTTTTTCTATCAATAACCCAAACACATCTATTTTCCCATGATATGCGGCTAACAACAATGCCGTCATGTTATTGTCATCGCTGCCGTTAATGTCACCAATGTTTTGTGTGATGATATAGTTCACAATCTTCACACTTCCTCCTCGACAGGCCCAATGAAGAACATTTCTGTTTGTACTATCCTTTGTTAAGGTGTCAGCTCCTCTCTCTATCAGAAAGTGAAACACAAGTTTGTTCCCATAACCAGCTGCCAACAACAATGGTGCAATGCCCTTGTCATCTGTACTGTTTATATACAGAACATTATGCTTTAGGACATATTTCACTATATCTACATTTCCTCCCTGACAGGATACACCCAGATTGTATCACCTATTGCAGCACGGCTCCCTTGGGAGCTGCATTCGCCGCCTTACACGCGCATCCTGCACGTCATTGGATAGCGGGACCCTTGCGCGTCACGTAGAATTTTTCCGTTTCTTTTTTGGCAAATTTATAGCCCAGCAATTAAGGTTTCCGTGATTTTAGGCCTTCTGAATTTCTTCCACAGGAGTCTCGGTGGAAGACTTTTCTTCCACCCAGCCTCCGGTGGAAGTCGCTCGCGCCATTGTATTTTGGAAGCCTTTTACTTTGTGATATCTATGCATGTTATACATGGTTGGAAACCCGATCCAACGCTCTCTCCAAAAATGCAAACGTGATTCTAATGGTGCCCCTGGTAACCAGTCCAGATTGAATCTCCGACATGATGGTTTGTGTAATTTTGTTGAACTTCAATTCTTCTATATCACAGTAGTCATCATGCCACCATAGTCCGGTCATGATCTAATGGCAACCACTCTTACGATTCACCTTAGAAAATGCATTTCTATACTGCGTTTGAAAGCCAGTTAAAGCGTGTGTCAGACAGTGTATAAAACGCACACGTTGCGCATTTAGTGGTGGAGCTACATGGGTTTTCATGTGCGAAATGCAACAAATACCGCAGGTGATATAGATTGGCGGAATTTACATAAATCTGTTCACCGGCTATACCGGCGTCGTTAATATTTACAACTACAAAGCATTTGCAAGGGGATTCATGTGGGATTCTGGAAATGTGCAACATGCTGGTGTGCAACATTAGACATTCGCTCTACACAGGAATCAATATACGTGACAGAGCTAAAGTTGCAACGAACTGGAATAAAGCCATAGAAGCAACGCCTGTGGTCTTAATATATAAACTTTTACGGTGGTGGAAAGCCCTTGAAAGTGCGGTTCTGCCAAGGTGTAATGTGCATTCGAGTCGCGTCTGAGAGTCAAGCAATGCGCGCCATTATGTAAATGCATTTGCGCCAATGGTGGGTAAAGTAGTCGGGGATCCGGCGCTCGTCTCCCGTCAGTGTTGCGGCAGCTATAATTTCACGATCCACCATCCAAAATTTAATGTTTAACATGCATCTGAAAGCCCTTGAAAGTGCGGCTCTGCCAAATTATAACGGGCGTTCGAGCAACATGAGATAATCAGGCAATGCGCGTCATTACGTAACTGTTCTTGTGCGACTGGTAGGTAAAAACGGAGATCTAGCGCGTACCTTCCGCCAGCTATTATTTCATTATCCTTCATCCAAAATGAAAGATTTAAAATGCATCGGAAAGCCCTTGAAAGTGCGGTTGTGCCAAGGTGTGACGTATATTCGTGTCACCTCAGACAGTCAAGCCATGCGCGTCATTATGCAACTGCTGATGGCGGTTAAAGTCGGGGGTCTGGCGCACGTCTCCCGTCAGTGTTACGGCACCTATAATTTCACGATCAATCATCCAACATTTAATGTTTCAAACGCACCTGAAAGCCCTTGAAAGTGCGTCTATGCCAGGTTATAATATGCATTCAAGGAACGTCTTTTAATCAAGGAATGCGCGGCATTATGTAACTGTACTTGTGCGTGTGGCTGGTAGAATTGGGGATCTGGCGCGCATCTTTCCTCAGCTGTTACTTCAGCATCAGAAACCAATGGTGTAAAAGGGGTCGGTAATACCTTGACAATGTGGATGTGCCAAGGTATACTGTGCATTCGAATAAACGTTCCCTTATGTAACGACGCGCATCAAACAGACAAGATGGCGCCATGCTCTGACAACTGTAACTTATCACAAAGGCCGCCTCTGTCTGGCCACTTAGTTACTGAGTTGCGTTCGCAACTCCTTATCATCATTATTTTCATAACTTCTTTCAGATCTGTCCGCATGGACTGATTGTATATACTACGAGTACACGTTCTTCTCTACCTTCCTGTAAACTTAATTACTACGTGATTAGCTGCATATCACTCGTCTGTGTTCACATCTTCGTACCCTGGAGATGCTATTTATCAGCAATTGTAATTTCGTCACCTGCCTTGCTCTCTTATGGTTATAATCACTCAGCTTGGGTCACTTCCTTTTGACATGCCGCTACTTTGTGATTTTAAACCTCGTCGCCCCACTGACTTCAACTTTGCGTATAAAATTCCTTTGGCATGTGCAATTCACACCTTTTGGCATGCTCTTGCCCCTCCAAATGGACATCACGCATGGAATGGAGATGGACAATTTCCAGTTTCCTCCTCCCCCGTAGAAACATCCGGCTTGGCCACGTGAACTTCATCTAAACCATCCCATTGGTTGTCTGACCGCGACATGGTAATATAAGGGAATGCATGTCACTGCAATTTCATCATCACAGACCAAGTGTCTTAGTGGATCACTACCAGTCAGCGCTGGCAATCACCATTGGCAAATGAACTTTACTTTTATTTCTTCTCGTTTGTTCTTAATTTCTGCATTTTTCAGTCATTTACGTTGCTCACTTTATCAAACTGATACTCAACATTACTAGGTTTATTCCCTAAATAGACATATCGTATAAGCAGTTTATTTCTTAATTTGTTCAAGACTGTGACATCCAGACCAATCATTCCCAGAAAGTAAGTGTCCCAGCACTATCATCAAGTATGCCTTCCACAAACATTTCGGTCGTTTGTCAAAAGTGTAAAACATATTACAAAGGCATCGCGCATTTAAAGCAATGTTATCCTGGTAGCTCTACTCCTGGTCTACACGCCATACACGCCCAAAATCGCCGCCGTAGCGAGTCCTATACTGCTACACAGCTGGTGTCAATGTCGGCTCTACTGGCATTTTGTGGCACATACAGTGTCAACAAAAATCAAATCCCTGATTACATCAGGGTACTTAAACACTTTGGCCACACAATTCAAGGAGAGGACGCATCTGCAGCCTCTCCTTCAACTAGTAATCCAATGCCGAGTACCAGTGCTGGTTTAACTGGGTCTACCAGAAGTGGTACTCGGTATAATTACAAACAAAACACAGTCAGGGCTAATCTTACAAACACTGGCTTATACGATAGGTTCCCTGAAAGTGAGCCGACACTTTCAGGGTTTTATCAATATTTAACCAATATTCTTAAAAAAGCAGGGCGTAATGCTGGTGACACGTGTCGCCGCGTTTCTAAGTTTTTCTATTATATCCAAAAACATGTTTTCCCAAATAGTAATATGGCTTGTATCAACTTTGATATATTTGAGCATGTAGATGAAATTCATTATTTTAACACGGTCCTTTCACAAAATGGGGTATCTGCAGGTGGCATTAAAAATTACATGTCAGCTGTCAAATCCTTTCTCAGCTACTGCCAAACGTACGTTCAAATGTCCCCAAGGGTTTTCGATAATTTGCGTAGGTTTACAAGTGCTACGCATTGTTCATATACAGGTGTCTCTAGCCAGTATAAACGCGAAGAGGTCCGTAAATCTGTTACAGAATTCAGAGATGAAACCAAACAACCGCCGCCCATTTCCGTTGTTCAAAAGGGGTACACCGATCCTGCAACCAGACAAGAGGTGAGGGACATCCTGGACCGGGCCAAGGCAGATCAACTTCCATCTGAGGACGATCAGCGCCTGGTGATGCGGTACTTGTCTTGTGGGATAATTCAACTTGGACATGCCCAAAGACCTTCAGTGCCGTCGTGTATGAAGTTGGCAGATTTCAATAAGGCACGGTGTGTTGCCGGGAGGTACCAACTTTCTTTCATGGACCACAAGACGTCCATGAGCTTCCTGGTCACCCTAAGCTTGTCCAAAGAGGATTACGACATGTTCAGGGATTACCGTCAATATGTACGTGGTGACATGCCTGAAGATGCTCTACCGGACAAATCGCCTTTCTTCAGGAGAGTGGACGGCACTGAAGTGGGGAATATGTGTCTCGAGTTGGCCCGCTATCAGAGGACAAGAGGTTTCCTTAAACCCAACTTCGAAAACGAACGGAGGACATTTACGGCCACGGATGTTCGGAAAGCTTTGGAGACTGAAGTGGCAAGGCAGCATCCCGATGATGCTGCTAAACGTAAGACGGCCAGTGACTATCTTGCACATGGCCAAAAGACTGTCAGTAGGTACTACGCTAAGAAGACTCCCTTACAGGCTGCTAGTGAGTGTGCTTTTGTGCAAGATGTTATCCAACAAGCAGCGGGTACATCAAACGCTGAGGAATCTGCATCGGCTTCAGTTCCAACAGATTCCTCCAGCCAGCTCCAGCCCCAGACCCAACCCCTTGAAGGTAGGGGGAAGGGAAAAGGGAAAAGCAAAGGAAAAGGCAAGCTCATAAAGCCCAAAAGGTGAGAAACAAGTAGATGAAAGTGAAAGTAGACCGGAAAGTTGATACAGCCAAACCCGTAGGATAGAAGTAGTAGGTTATAGCCTGTAATTCCATAACCTTATGTCAGTTTCGACCCATTAGGTTTATACAGCAGTAGTAAAGGGGTTCGCTGTTCGAACTTGCTGTTGTGGGAATGGTGCAGGAAAAGCTACATGACACTAGACCAGAGAGTAGATCAAACCAAAACCGTAGGATAGAAGTAGTAGGTTATAGCCTGTAATTCCATAACCTAATGTCAGTTTCGACCCATTAGGTTTATACAGCAGTAGTAAAGGGGTTCGCTGTTCGAACTTGCTGTTGTGGGAATGGTGCAGGAGAAGAAAAATGGCACTCTTAAATGAGCAACCTCCACGTGGTGAGTGCTGGTTAACACAAATAGCTCATAATGTATTTGGTTCAGTTATACAATTATTTATGTATCTAATGTGTTATGTCTTTTTCAGATATATTTTTCTATATCCATTCTGCGCTACATAAGTCAAATTTCAAATGCAATGCAATGTTTCGTTCATGTGGTTTCGCAAAAGTCTATTTCATGATATATTTGGTTCAAACATACAATTCTTTATATATCTAACATACTATATCTTTTTCAGCTATATTTTCTTTCTACCAAAGATGCTAGGCATGTCCGTAGGTGATGCCGCTTGTCCGTTCCGTCGCAACGGCGCCGGTAGCGGAAGTAGACTTTCGTTCTAATTTCGTTATCCCTCATTGGATTTCTAATATCTATGATTCATTTGAAAGGTCTCTTCATGGGGTTTCTGGCGATGCATAACATGCACGTCTGCAATGCTGTGCACAGCTGCAACCGTCTGCATATAGTGCCGCTTTTCTATCCGGCTTGACTTCCGCCGCCGACTCATGTCGACCCCACCAATAACCCCTTATAATATCTCTCTCCTTTCGAAGATCGCTATCATCTACAGTGCATGTGAAAGCCCATGCAAATGGGCTTCAAGACGATGTAAGACAAGCCCATGTGCACTGGCATGGCAAGCTACATACGTCTGCGTGTCATGCCGCGTGTCCCGTGCGTCGCCAACACCATCAGTGCGTTATTTCTTGGTTAATCATGTGTACATGTCTGATGCGACTTTCAGTATCTTATATTCATTAGAAAGAGCATTTCAATTCGCTTCTGGTGGTGTATGGCATGTGCATGTGCGACGTTGAGCAAAGATGCTAGGCATGTCCGTAGGTAATGCCGCTTGTCCGTTCCGTCGCAACGGCGCCGGTAGCGGAAGTAGACTTTCGTTCTAATTTCGTTATCCCTCATTGGATTTCTAATATCTATGATTCATTTGAAAGGTCTCTTCATGGGGTTTCTGGCGATGTATGACATGCACGTCTGCAATGTTGTGTATAGCTGTCCAGATTTGATGCCGCATGTTAGTTCCGTCGCAAAGGCGCCGGTAGCGGAAGTAGACTTTCGTTCTAATTTCGTTATCCCTCATTGGATTTCTTATATCTATGATTCATTTGAAAGGTCTTTCCATGGGGTTTCTAGCGATGTATAACATGTACGTCTGCAATGTTGTGTATAGCTGTCCGTATGTAATGCCGCATGTTAGTTCCGTCCCAACGGCGCCGTTAGCGGAAGTAGGCTTTCGTCCTAATTTCGTTATCCCTCATTGGATTTCTTATATCTATGATTCATTTGAAAGGCCTTTCCATGGGGTTTCTAGCGATGTATAACATGCACGTCTGCAATGTTGTGTATAGCTGTCCAGATTTGATGCCGCATGTTAGTTCCGTCGCAAAGGCGCCGGTAGCGGAAGTAGACTTTCGTTCTAATTTCGTTATCCCTCATTGGATTTCTTATATCTATGATTCATTTGAAAGGTCTTTCCATGGGGTTTCTAGCGATGTATAACATGTACGTCTGCAATGTTGTGTATAGCTGTCCGTATGTAATGCCGCATGTTAGTTCCGTCCCAACGGCGCCGTTAGCGGAAGTAGACTTTCGTTCTAATTTCGTTATCCCTCATTGGATTTCTTATGTCTATGATTCATTTGAAAGGTCTTTCCATGGGGTTTCTAGCGATGTATAACATGCACGTCTGCAATGTTGTGTATAGCTGTCCGCATGTACTGCCGCATGCTATTTCCGTGTCAACGGATCGGTAATCGGAAGTTAATTTCGTTGATAATTTTTATATCGTTTTCTCGTTCCTAAATGTCCATAATGCGTATGAATGCCCTTTCAAATCTGCTTCTAACGACGTATCACATGTACATATACAATGGTTTTTGGAGAGGCTACACACGTCCGTATATACCGCCGCTTTTCGCGTCTACGGCCTTTCAATGGCGCATTTGCTCTCGTGTTGCCTTATTGCGTCTTTTTTGCTTCTAACTGCAGCACTCTAGTCTGTAGCATACATTTTGTGGTATCATTAGAAAGCTCTTCTGGTGACGGCAACAATGGTGTAAGCAGATTTCATCTATTCTGAAAATTGTAAAGTATATTGCACAATTTGTTCGAAAAAATAGTCGTTTTTTACTGTACTTTTTAAAAAAATACTATGTAACTTCTTTTCTAAAAGTCAGATGTCAAATTGGATGGTATTGCCAGAAAGCCCATTTAATGGCGGAGGTACATGCAAAATTTCGTTGCTCTATCTTTTCAAATAAAGTAAATCTAAACTTTTTAAAATGTGTACTATCGTCAGGTGAAAGTTTAACTATCCAACGTATTTACGTACTTTTCTACACAAGGGGAACCCGAGCCAGCTTGGCCACTGCTCGGAAAATGCCTACGTTCCCCGGGCACGAACGTAGACGGGACGGGAACGGAACGGCGATGCGGAAATTGCGACGCTGCCCTCTACGTCTGCCCACGGAGGTTGGAAAGTATCAAGGTTGTGCATAGGGGGATAATTCCGACCTCCACCATGATCAAGCACTTGGTTGACGTGGTGGTTAGCGTGAGCAACGGCGCGCGACGTTGTTCATACTATTCATCATTCGTTCTGCCGAAGACGCTCGATCCATAAGCGGCCATGGTGTAGCAAAACGGAAAACTATCGAGTCTTGACAGGGGGCTCAATGGCGAGTTTGCGAGAAGCAGAACGATATGCTGGTGTTGCATAGCAGGCGAGGGGACGATCCCGAGAGGAGAGTCGATGATGGTGAAACGGTAGCTGGCGCAGGCAAACCCGTTCGAGTCTTGATTTGCCCGTGAGCAAGTGTAGACTCTGCTGACTTTTGCCTAGAGATGGGTGATAGTGTCGGAAGCAGATCGACATACTGGTGTTGCATAGGAGGCGAGGGGACGATCCCGAGAGGAGAGTCGATGATGGTGAAACGGTAGCTGGCGCAGGCAAACCCGTTCGAGTCTTGATTTGCCCGTGAGCAAGTGTAGACTCTGCTGACTTTTGCCTTGAGATGGGTGATAGTGTCGGAAGCAGAGCGACATACTGGTGTTGCATAGGAGGCGAGGGAATGATCCCGAGAGGATAAGCGATGATGGTGACAGGGTAGCTGGCGCAGCGAACCGGTTCGAGTCTTGATTCGCCCGCAAACAAGTGCATACGCCGGTGATTTTACCTAGAAGCAGGCGATGTCTCAGCCACGAAGCAGGCAAAACACTGGTGTTGCACAGAGGTTGAGGGGGCGACCTCGAGACGAGAGGCGATGATGGTAAAACGGTAGCTGGTGCAGGCAAACCCGTTCGAGTCTTGATTTGCCCGTGAGCAAGTGTAGACTCTGCTGACTTTTGCCTAGAGATGGGTGATAGTGTCGGAAGCAGATCGACAGGCTGGTGTTGCATAGCAGGCGAGGGGACGATCCCGAGAGGAGAGTCGATGATGGTGAAACGGTAGCTGGCGCAGGCAAACCCGTTCGAGTCTTGATTTGCCCGTGAGCAAGTGTAGACTCTGCTGACTTTTGCCTACAGATGGGTGATAGTGTCGGAAGCAGATCGAAAGGCTGGTGTTGCATAGCAGGCGAGGGGACGATCCCGAGAGGAGAGTCGATGATGGTGAAACGGTAGCTGGCGCAGGCAAACCCGTTCGAGTCTTGATTTGCCCGTGAGCAAGTGTAGACTCTGCTGACTTTTGCCTAGAGATGGGTGATAGTGTCGGAAGCAGATCGACATACTGGTGTTGCATAGGAGGCGAGGGGACGATCCCGAGAGGAGAGTCGATGATGGTGAAACGGTAGCTGGCGCAGGCAAACCCGTTCGAGTCTTGATTTGCCCGTGAGCAAGTGTAGACTCTGCTGACTTTTGCCTAGAGATGGGTGATAGTGTCGGAAGCAGAGCGACATACTGGTGTTGCATAGGAGGCGAGGGAATGATCCCGAGAGGATAAGCGATGATGGTGACAGGGTAGCTGGCGCAGCGAACCGGTTCGAGTCTTGATTCGCCCGCAAACAAGTGCATACGCCGGTGATTTTACCTAGAAGCAGGCGATGTCTCAGCCACGAAGCAGGCAAAACACTGGTGTTGCACAGAGGTTGAGGGGGCGACCTCGAGACGAGAGGCGATGATGGTAAAACGGTAGCTGGCGCAGGCAAACCCGTTCGAGTCTTGATTTGCCCGTGAGCAAGTGTAGACTCTGCTGACTTTTGCCTACAGATGGGTGATAGTGTCGGAAGCAGATCGAAAGGCTGGTGTTGCATAGCAGGCGAGGGGACGATCCCGAGAGGAGAGTCGATGATGGTGAAACGGTAGCTGGCGCAGGCAAACCCGTTCGAGTCTTGATTTGCCCGTGAGCAAGTGTAGACTCTGCTGACTTTTGCCTAGAGATGGGTGATAGTGTCGGAAGCAGATCGACATGCTGGTGTTGCATAGCAGGCGAGGGGACGATCCCGAGAGGAGAGTCGATGATGGTGAAACGGTAGCTGGCGCAGGCAAACCCGTTCGAGTCTTGATTTGCCCGTGAGCAAGTGTAGACTCTGCTGACTTTTGCCTACAGATGGGTGATAGTGTCGGAAGCAGATCGAAAGGCTGGTGTTGCATAGCAGGCGAGGGGACGATCCCGAGAGGAGAGTCGATGATGGTAAAACGGTAGCTGGCGCAGGCAAACCCGTTCGAGTCTTGATTTGCCCGTGAGCAAGTGTAGACTCTGCTGACTTTTGCCTACAGATGGGTGATAGTGTCGGAAGCAGATCGAAAGGCTGGTGTTGCATAGCAGGCGAGGGGACGATCCCGAGAGGAGAGTCGATGATGGTGAAACGGTAGCTGGCGCAGGCAAACCCGTTCGAGTCTTGATTTGCCCGTGAGCAAGTGTAGACTCTGCTGACTTTTGCCTAGAGATGGGTGATAGTGTCGGAAGCAGAGCGACAGGTTGGTGTTGCATAGCAGGCGAGGGGACGATCCCGAGAGGATAGGCGATGATGGTGACAGGGTAGCTGGCGCAGCTAACCGGTTCGAGTCTTGATTCGCCCGTGAGCAAGTGCATACGCCGGTGATTTTACCTAGAAGCAGGCGATGTCTCAGCCACGAAGCAGGCAAAACACTGGTGTTGCACAGAGGTTGAGGGGGCGACCTCGAGACGAGAGGCGATGATGGTAAAACGGTAGCTGGCGCAGGCAAACCCGTTCGAGTCTTGATTTGCCCGTGAGCAAGTGTAGACTCTGCTGACTTTTGCCTACAGATGGGTGATAGTGTCGGAAGCAGAGCGACATACTGGTGTTGCATAGGAGGCGAGGGAATGATCCCGAGAGGATAAGCGATGATGGTGACAGGGTAGCTGGCGCAGCGAACCGGTTCGAGTCTTGATTCGCCCGCAAGCAAGTGCATACGCCGGTGATTTTACCTAGAAGCAGGCGATGTCTCAGCCACGAAGCAGGCAAAACACTGGTGTTGCACAGAGGTTGAGGGGGCGACCTCGAGACGAGAGGCGATGATGGTAAAACGGTAGCTGGCGCAGGCAAACCCGTTCGAGTCTTGATTTGCCCGTGAGCAAGTGTAGACTCTGCTGACTTTTACCTAGAGATGGGTGATAGTGTCGGAAGCAGATCGAAAGGCTGGTGTTGCATAGCAGGCGAGGGGACGATCCCGAGAGGAGAGTCGATGATGGTGAAACGGTAGCTGGCGCAGGCAAACCCGTTCGAGTCTTGATTTGCCCGTGAGCAAGTGTAGACTCTGCTGACTTTTGCCTACAGATGGGTGATAGTGTCGGAAGCAGATCGAAAGGCTGGTGTTGCATAGCAGGCGAGGGGACGATCCCGAGAGGAGAGTCGATGATGGTGAAACGGTAGCTGGCGCAGGCAAACCCGTTCGAGTCTTGATTTGCCCGTGAGCAAGTGTAGACTCTGCTGACTTTTGCCTACAGATGGGTGATAGTGTCGGAAGCAGATCGAAAGGCTGGTGTTGCATAGCAGGCGAGGGGACGATCCCGAGAGGAGAGTCGATGATGGTAAAACGGTAGCTGGCGCAGGCAAACCCGTTCGAGTCTTGATTTGCCCGTGAGCAAGTGTAGACTCTGCTGACTTTTGCCTACAGATGGGTGATAGTGTCGGAAGCAGATCGAAAGGCTGGTGTTGCCTAGCAGGCGAGGGGACGATCCCGAGAGGAGAGTCGATGATGGTGAAACGGTAGCTGGCGCAGGCAAACCCGTTCGAGTCTTGATTTGCCCGTGAGCAAGTGTAGACTCTGCTGACTTTTGCCTAGAGATGGGTGATAGTGTCGGAAGCAGAGCGACAGGTTGGTGTTGCATAGCAGGCGAGGGGACGATCCCGAGAGGATAGGCGATGATGGTGACAGGGTAGCTGGCGCAGCTAACCGGTTCGAGTCTTGATTCGCCCGTGAGCAAGTGCATACGCCGGTGATTTTACCTAGAAGCAGGCGATGTCTCAGCCACGAAGCAGGCAAAACACTGGTGTTGCACAGAGGTTGAGGGGGCGACCTCGAGACGAGAGGCGATGATGGTAAAACGGTAGCTGGCGCAGGCAAACCCGTTCGAGTCTTGATTTGCCCGTGAGCAAGTGTAGACTCTGCTGACTTTTGCCTAGAGATGGGTGATAGTGTCGGAAGCAGAGCGACATACTGGTGTTGCATAGGAGGCGAGGGAATGATCCCGAGAGGATAAGCGATGATGGTGACAGGGTAGCTGGCGCAGCGAACCGGTTCGAGTCTTGATTCGCCCGCAAGCAAGTGCATACGCCGGTGATTTTACCTAGAAGCAGGCGATGTCTCAGCCACGAAGCAGGCAAAACACTGGTGTTGCACAGAGGTTGAGGGGGCGACCTCGAGACGAGAGGCGATGATGGTAAAACGGTAGCTGGCGCAGGCAAACCCGTTCGAGTCTTGATTTGCCCGTGAGCAAGTGTAGACTCTGCTGACTTTTGCCTACAGATGGGTGATAGTGTCGGAAGCAGATCGAAAGGCTGGTGTTGCATAGCAGGCGAGGGGACGATCCCGAGAGGAGAGTCGATGATGGTGAAACGGTAGCTGGCGCAGGCAAACCCGTTCGAGTCTTGATTTGCCCGTGAGCAAGTGTAGACTCTGCTGACTTTTGCCTACAGATGGGTGATAGTGTCGGAAGCAGATCGAAAGGCTGGTGTTGCATAGCAGGCGAGGGGACGATCCCGAGAGGAGAGTCGATGATGGTGAAACGGTAGCTGGCGCAGGCAAACCCGTTCGAGTCTTGATTTGCCCGTGAGCAAGTGTAGACTCTGCTGACTTTTGCCTAGAGATGGGTGATAGTGTCGGAAGCAGAGCGACATACTGGTGTTGCATAGGAGGCGAGGGAATGATCCCGAGAGGATAAGCGATGATGGTGACAGGGTAGCTGGCGCAGCGAACCGGTTCGAGTCTTGATTCGCCCGCAAGCAAGTGCATACGCCGGTGATTTTACCTAGAAGCAGGCGATGTCTCAGCCACGAAGCAGGCAAAACACTGGTGTTGCACAGAGGTTGAGGGGGCGACCTCGAGACGAGAGGCGATGATGGTAAAACGGTAGCTGGCGCAGGCAAACCCGTTCGAGTCTTGATTTGCCCGTGAGCAAGTGTAGACTCTGCTGACTTTTGCCTAGAGATGGGTGATAGTGTCGGAAGCAGAGCGACATACTGGTGTTGCATAGGAGGCGAGGGAATGATCCCGAGAGGATAAGCGATGATGGTGACAGGGTAGCTGGCGCAGCGAACCGGTTCGAGTCTTGATTCGCCCGCAAGCAAGTGCATACGCCGGTGATTTTACCTAGAAGCAGGCGATGTCTCAGCCACGAAGCAGGCAAAACACTGGTGTTGCACAGAGGTTGAGGGGGCGACCTCGAGACGAGAGGCGATGATGGTAAAACGGTAGCTGGCGCAGGCAAACCCGTTCGAGTCTTGATTTGCCCGTGAGCAAGTGTAGACTCTGCTGACTTTTGCCTACAGATGGGTGATAGTGTCGGAAGCAGATCGAAAGGCTGGTGTTGCATAGCAGGCGAGGGGACGATCCCGAGAGGAGAGTCGATGATGGTGAAACGGTAGCTGGCGCAGGCAAACCCGTTCGAGTCTTGATTTGCCCGTGAGCAAGTGTAGACTCTGCTGACTTTTGCCTACAGATGGGTGATAGTGTCGGAAGCAGATCGAAAGGCTGGTGTTGCATAGCAGGCGAGGGGACGATCCCGAGAGGAGAGTCGATGATGGTGAAACGGTAGCTGGCGCAGGCAAACCCGTTCGAGTCTTGATTTGCCCGTGAGCAAGTGTAGACTCTGCTGACTTTTGCCTAGAGATGGGTGATAGTGTCGGAAGCAGAGCGACATACTGGTGTTGCATAGGAGGCGAGGGAATGATCCCGAGAGGATAAGCGATGATGGTGACAGGGTAGCTGGCGCAGCGAACCGGTTCGAGTCTTGATTCGCCCGCAAGCAAGTGCATACGCCGGTGATTTTACCTAGAAGCAGGCGATGTCTCAGCCACGAAGCAGGCAAAACACTGGTGTTGCACAGAGGTTGAGGCGGCGACCTCGAGACGAGAGGCGATGATGGTGAAACGGTAGCTGGCGCAGGCAAACCCGTTCGAGTCTTGATTTGCCCGTGAGCAAGTGTAGACTCTGCTGACTTTTGCCTAGAGATGGGTGATAGTGTCGGAAGCAGATCGACATGCTGGTGTTGCATAGCAGGCGAGGGTCGATCCCGAGAGGAGTGCCGATGATGGTAAAACGGTAGCTGGCGCAGGCAGACCAGTTCGAGTCTTGACAGGAGACTCTAGGTCGATTTGGTGGTAATTGTTCATGATTTGCCGTGTCAAATCTTTGCGATTCCCTAAGGTGTGGCATATGGGAAATGAGCGGTTTATTGCTGTAGTGTCTACAGCTACGTGAGACATCTACTTGATGGGTAGATGCGACGGCATGACATGCCAGACGGACATTAACGTTTTGTTATGCATGTTGATGTAAAGCGTAGTGTGTGTTGTTCACGTGTAGCAGCTCAACTGCCAACAGTACTTGAAGAACCACGACCTCCTTCCTACGTCGACTCAAGTGTGCCTTCACAGCAATCAGACTTTGGAATGAAAGTTGTATCCTTCCAGGTTTCATGATTTGTATGATACATTTGTGTTAACATATTTGAGGTATCTGTCCATTATGTACGGCAATTGTATGGGTATTCAATAATTCGTGAGCTATGGTTATCATGGTGCATGCTAAATTAAAAGAACAACCTAACGCTGTTCCCTTCTAATCCAAACCATTAACCTCCAATCAAAGTAACATAAAATTAAAACGGAAAGTCCACGTCCTTCTCTCTACACCAAATCACTAACCCATTCCGAATTAACCTAAATGACATAACCTTAAAGCTAAAATCATCAATACCGACAATGTTAAAACTAATCCGCTAACCCAAACCTAAATGACATAAATTTAAAGCTAAAACCATGAATACCGCGGTGCGCATAACTGAATAATAAACACTGACAATGACAGAACGTAAAACTGGAGATAAACGCCAAACTAAAAGGACAAAAGTAACACCGCCTAAACCACTTAACCCCAAACCAAAAACATTAAATTAACGTGAAAAAATTACCAAGAGAGAGAGAAGGTGACTACGAAACTCAAACATTACCAACTCAAACCAAAAACACCTAACACCACTAATAAAAAACTAAAAGCGCGAAATAAACAAAGTAGGTGGAAAAGGGTAGATGATGTAACCCTTGACCCAAGTGAAATGGTATACTTGCATCAAGGTCTACAAAGTCAGTCGTTCGGCCGAGGCATTGATAATATGTTACCGGGTGAAGGTGCCATATTTTCAATGCCTACAAACTGGCCCGGAAAAATTGTCTTTAATTCCAGCTGGTGTGATGCTTAGTACCGGGTTTCCATGTTTGCCGATAGTTTGATGTTGCATGGAAATGTAGCCTTGGTATTGTCTTTAGTTCCAGCTGGTGTGATCCGTACTCCCGATAGTTTGATGCTGCATGGAAGTTGTTTGATGTTGTATGGAAATGTAGCCTTGGCATTGTCTTTAATTCCAGCTGGTGTGATGCTTAATGCCGGGTTTCCATGTTTGCCGATAGTTTGATGTTGCATGGAAATGTAGCCTTGGTATTGTCTTTAGTTCCAGCTGGTGTGATCCGTACTCCCGATAGTTTGATGCTGCATGGAAGTTGTTTGATGTTGTATGGAAATGTAGCCTTGGCATTGTCTTTAATTCCAGCTGGTGTGATGCTTAATGCCGGGTTTCCATGTTTGCCGATAGTTTGATGTTGCATGGAAATGTAGCCTTGGTATTGTCTTTAGTTCCAGCTGGTGTGATCCGTACTCCCGATAGTTTGATGCTGCATGGAAGTTGTTTGATGTTGTATGGAAATGTAGCCTTGGCATTGTCTTTAATTCCAGCTGGTGTGATGCTTAATGCCGGGTTTCCATGTTTGCCGATAGTTTGATGTTGCATGGAAATGTAGCCTTGGTATTGTCTTTAGTTCCAGCTGGTGTGATCCGTACTCCCGATAGTTTGATGCTGCATGGAAGTTGTTTGATGTTGTATGGAAATGTAGCCTTGGCATTGTCTTTAATTCCAGCTGGTGTGATGCTTAATGCCGGGTTTCCATGTTTGCCGATAGTTTGATGTTGCATGGAAATGTAGCCTTGGTATTGTCTTTAGTTCCAGCTGGTGTGATCCGTACTCCCGATAGTTTGATGTTGCATGGAAGTTGTTTGATGTTGTATGGAAATGTAGCCTTGGCATTGTCTTTAATTCCAGCTGGTGTGATGCTTAGTACCGGGTTTCCATGTTTGCCGATAGTTTGATGTTGCATGGAAATGTAGCCTTGGTATTGTCTTTAGTTCCAGCTGGTGTGATCCGTACTCCCGATAGTTTGATGTTGTATGGAAGTTGTTTGATGCTGTATGGAAATGTAGCCTTGGTATTGTCTTTAATTCCAGCTGGAGAGAAAGCGAAGACACTGCCTTTGTGATTCTTAGCGTTACTACAGGTCACCCTCACACAAGACAAACACAATCACATCACATCACTACATTGTCTGGAATTGTGCCGTGACTGGTGTCATGTTTGCAGAAGCACTTGTCGGGGTGGGACACACAAGCTTGGCTCTGATGCTTTGATGGTAATGCCTAATCCGTGAGTTTCTGAGTGAGAAGCCAACCAAAGTGGCGGCAATTACGACTGAAAACACCAATCATTGACTCGTTGTTTTATCCCATAACTGAACGAGATGAGTGAGTCGTGTCAGGCTTAAGCTAACAACAGGTCTTAATCCATGAACGATTGATCCCGTGAGTTCAATGCAGAGCTCAGTACAAACACGTATCAATGACCCAGGCTATATATACTTAGCAGTCAGATACGAGCATCACGGCACTTGTCCTGATATTATTTGACACAACTCATTGTCAGAAATCGTTTTTGAAGACTAACTTCATTCAAGTCATGGCCTGCGCACTTTTTGAAGCTCCTGTTTCAAAGCCACTGCACTTTGCCATCCTGGGGCATAGTTTCGTGCGGCGACTTGTTCAAGTCTGTCCCCCTCCACATGGCATCCTCACTACCGTGCGTGGGATCGGAGGGGCGACCGTCGCTCGGATGAAAGCTGAGGTGGATGCCCTTGATGCAGCTTTTCAGGGCATTGTGTTCTTTCAAGTGGGAGAGAACGACGTGTCGGCCTCTACTGATCCTCGGGACCTGGTCGAAGACCTGCTGGATCTTCTGGACTACCTTCGGTGGAAACGGCCAGGCCCCAGGGCGGTGATAGGGAGTCTGTTTCCGAGGGTAAAACCAAGGAACATGACGGTCTCTGCCTACAAGCGGAAGGTGGAGGAGGCGAACCGGCGCTTGAAGAAGATGTTGCGACGCCGTCTGGATGCCACCCTTTGGGAACACAGCCAGCACATGAGGATGGGACCTGCGCTGCTAGCCAAGGACGGCGTACACCTGACACCAAAAGCTAATGGGCAGTTCTGGCTTTCAATTCGTAAGTGTATGTGTAGGTATGTTTAATCACTCACTCACTCACTCACTCACTCACTCACTCACTCACTCACTCACTCACTCACTCACTCACTCACTCACTCACTCACTCACTCACTCACTCACTCACTCACTCACTCACTCACTCACTCGCGTGATGTCAAATAAGCTGTTTTGCATCCCGCCGCACGCACAGGCTTTGACTTTGGGTGGCTTTAAGGGTGGGAAAACATAACGGCAGCCACACGTGTCGCACATGACGCGAAAGTCAAGACACAGGGCTTCCGACCCATGTCGAAGACAAAACCCTGGGGTCGATGTACGAAACATGACAAGTACCTACAGCGTGAAAAAATTGCCATAAATCGGGCTTAAAAGCGCCCCGGCGTCGAACCCGGTAAAGATTTGTCACTTCTGATGTTACCACCAGATAGCCCTGGGGACCAGCTTCACGTCGATGTGAAACCTGTCAATAGGATGTGAATATTCAACGTTCGAGTGACGTTTAAAAGATGCTCTCCGAGTAAGGCTTTTGTCTTGGTAAAATTACAGGTCTATAACAGATGGGAAAATGGGCGTGGACGCCCAACCAGGCACCCCATGTCGACCCCGTGATAACCCCAGGTGCTTCATGCACGTGGCCGAATTTTCATGTATGATATGTGTGCAGTATGTCTCTTTCTCCCGGGATGGGACAATTAGTGAACGCAGGATGCATAGATCAAACCCTGGTGATATCAAATCTGAGCTGTTTTGGCCTCCGTTACGCGCACGGGGCTTAGCTTTGGGTGGCTTTAAGGGTGGGAAAACATGACTGCACCCGCATGTGTCGCACATGACGTGAAAGCCAAGACACAGGGCTTCCGATCCAGAGTCAAATCAAAACCCTGGGGTCGATGTACGAAACATGACAAGTACCCGCAGCGTGAAAAGCTGCCAAAAATCGAGTTACATCGGACTTTAAAGCGTCCCGACGTCGAACCTGTCGACGGCAGGTCATTTCTGATGACACCGCCAGATAGCCCTGGAAACCAGCTTTACGTCGATGTGCAACATAGGAATGGGCCGTGCATGGTCAGCGCCCAGGCGGCCGTTAAGTGACGGCACCCTACGTCTCTTGCTCCCTGATATAGGCCATGAAGGATATTTTCACCATCATCATCCTCTTTTGATATATCAGCTCCTATTTTCATAAGGAAAGAAAACACGTCCTTCTTGCCAAACATCGCTGCTGACATCAAAGGTGTTGTCCCGTTTCTTCCCCTACTTTCAATGTCTATGATTTTCTGCGAGTGGATGTACTTCACTATCCCCAGATTTCCCTCCATACAGGCGACGTGTAAGATATTGTTATCCTCATCGTCTAATAGGGTCAAATTTGCCCCTTTCTCCACAAGTAATTCCAGCAATGCCCTGTGTCCTGCTACTGCCGCTATCATCGCTGGCGTCCTGCCAGCTTGTCCTCTCGAGTTGACGTTGGCAGGATCATGAGACAATAAGTATTTAACTTGATGCAAGTCTCCTATTCTGCAGGCATCAATAAGTGTAGTGTTAACGAAGGCCCGGTTATGTGTTTGATGATGTTCATCTGAAAGAAACGATGAAAACATGACACAGTTTTCATTTTTAGACCCATGTTAATTTAACCCATTACCCTCCACACACCCCAAAGTGCTGTACATCTATAGAGTTTGCTGAGCTGAAACAGAGTTATACAGGGATTCAATAGTTATTTGAGTGAGTGAGTGAGTAAGTTAATATTCAACGTCATATCGGGAATATTGCAGCCATATCGTGACGAGAACGATTCATTATAAAAATACAAATGAATTAATAGCACCTATATTGTAAAAACTGTCAACGAAGGACAGAAAACTAACTAGAACATCACTGAGTAATGTAATGTAAAACTAGTGATTAGACCTAAATCAGTGGATGTATAAAGGACAATACAATATAAAAATGAGCTATACGTTGCCAGAACGGAAGGTAGATCACCATACTAAGAACCATTGGGACTTACAGAACATTTACTTCCTGCATGGACCCTAACTGGATTTACCTCATCCCCTCAACTAATGTAAAACTTATATTTACATCAAATGTTTTGGGACTTATGTACCCTGTCAGGAGAACAATTATTTTACGGTATTTCCGCCTTCTTTGAGGGTACAGCCACTAACGAATTGAGTTACTAATGAAATATTCCGATTTTAAAATATTTATCTATTTACAGTTGAGTTAACAAATGTAATTCCTTAAAAAATACAAGAATTAAAAGAGGACTAATATTGCTAAAAAGATCCTTCATCGTTCGTGAATATTGATCCCTTGTGATGGAATATTCAACACAGTCAAACAGGGTATGCTTGACTGTGATTCTTTCATCTCAAGGGATACAAAACGGAGAATCCTCTCCTTTAAGCAAATATTTATGTGTATATTTTGAGTGGCAAATGCGACATCGTCGCATGATGATCTCTTCAAATCTTGTCTGACAACCCAAGTAGGTGTAGCCAATATAGGGTTTTATGGCATGTAATTTATTGATGTCTAGAATAGATTATACATTGTTTATGTTTAGGGCGTTCTCTTCCTGTGTAAAAAAATATTATTGGTATACATGAGTTTCTGTATTCGTGATTGTTTCTGATAGACAGGACAGGATTTTGATGAGGAGAAGTACTCGCCGTGGCAGTTAGCAGACCTAATGGCATCTGTACAGGTAGTGCCTTCATGATCTTTACTGCAACGGGAGCAAGTTGGGGACTTAGTACACGACCTGGCTCCATGCCCAAACTTTTGACAGTATATACATCCACTCCGATGTTGAAATAACTAGCCTTAATTGATGATGGTACTTTGGGAAGTATAAACGCACGATCACGGATGACACCCTTACACGAAGTTAGATATTTGTGAACAGAGACAGTATTTCAGTAATGCAAAATGATCTGCTTTGTGGAGATTAATTGACTGTTCATGTAGTGAACATTCTACAAGTAGAGATCCATTTCTGAGACGCGTTACATTCTTGACATCTCCACGAGCCCCTTCATCGGCCTTGGACACAACAAAAAGGTTTAATCTTCAGAGGTGCTCCATCAACTCCATTAACCACCGGAAACCGAGCCACCTCCTCGTGGTGGGTGCTGGGTAATGCTAAGAGCTCGTCATCACCCCCGTAGTGAACTCGGGGGGATATTTGGTCCACCAACCCGTTTGCCATGGGTTACGGCCCTGTGTGGGTGGAGGAAGGGACCCTGGTGGTTGAGGTCAATAAGGGCCTGCAATCGTGTTCCTGTTGCTCAATACACCACTTTGGCCCTAACTTCGCCTAGACGGGTTGTCGAATGGGCCCGGTTCGACCAATCGGCTGGTCATGCCAAGCCCTGTGCATGGAGTATATATATATATATATATATATATGTCATTGCACAAATTGTATAGGTCTTTCAAAATCAAATCTTAGTTGGTATTCCGGTCATGGTCTCTGCACACAAAACCTTGAACTCACGCAAAGGTATCATTCGAGATCGAGACGGATTGCTTGATGATATGTCGGAACTTGACATCGGATCTGAAAAGAAGGATCAAGGTGTACTCTGCGTCAAGCACTTTTCAACTCGGAGAAACAGTGAAACCATCAAAACGAACTCGTATCTGTTTACTTTTTCATGTCCTAATGCTCCCAAATCAGTGAAGGCAGGTTCTGTAACATTCCAGTTGATACCTACATCCCCAACCCTCTAAGGTGTTTTAAATGCCAGAAATATGGACACGGTGTAAATACCTGCACATTGTCTCTTGTGTGTGCTCACTGTGGTGAGAAGACACATACAAAAACAGATTGTGACAGTGATTATAAAAAATGCACCAATTGCTCATTCTTCATTTTCGAAACAGTCTCCAATTTGGAAAGAGCAAATGGAGATAAATAAAATAAAATTTACTCAAAATGTTTCTTTTTCCGAGACCAAAAAACTGGTTAAGAGATCTGAACTTTCAGAAAGTTATGCTACAGTGGCAAAAACATCATCGGGGTCTAACTCTTAAACAACATCAACCACAGGCTGCCAAACTACTTTGGTAAATTGCGATTCTCCACAGCTTTTGTGTCCTGCTATATCATCACAGAGTGAGGAATCACCTCCTAGTCTTCTTCTGATCACAAATCATCATCTAAGCCACAGTCAAAGTCTCAATCGACAGCTGATAGTCAACAAACGGTGAAAAGTGGCAGAGCTCCTAAAGGGTCACAGAACAAAATGCAATTGTTCAATAAATACGGGTCTCTTGAAGACATGGACATTTCTGAAAACGTCCATTCTAGGGCACATAGCTTGTCGCCCTCCAAAAGGGTGCGGGGTAGATTCCCAATAAATTCCCCCAAAACATAGTTTATTCCAATAATATTGTACAGTGGAACTACAGAGGACTGAGGACTAATTTACATGAATTACAACCATTAGTCCAAGATTTTACACCTTCGGAGATATGTCTCCAAGAGACATATTTAAAACAAACAGATGCATTTGACACTTCATCAGTTTAACTCATTAAGGCCGAGATCCGCGTATATGCGGCAAATTAATTAGCTTCTCACAGCGAGAGCCGCGTATTGGGGGTAATAAAAAGCATCTCTTATTCAGTGAGAGCCGCATATTGGGGGTTATGAAAAGCACCTCTCATTCAGCGAGAGCCGCGTATTGGGGGTTTTACATTTTAAATTCGTACTGTACCTATCATTTCAATCAATTTGGCAGTAATGATCAAAAATTAGCCGTTCTAACGAGAGAGGTTACTTTCTGTGTTAATCAGAAGAACTATTAATGTGTTTTGATAACAATTGCTTGCAATGTCGGGGGCTTATACAGGCAAATGAACACATGTCTGCGAGAAAAGGGATTATGAGATGTTGTTACAGGAGGTACGTGTTTGTTACTCGTCACTGGGAGTGAATACAAAGATAGTATGTTTGCACATTGATTGAATTAACGGTGACAAGGTTACAAAACCTGCTTCTAAATTAAATCATTCATTCATTGTAATAATTCATATAATGAACGTAGACATAAATAGCAATACTGTATTACACTCATGTTCGTGTAGATTTGAAATAAACCAAGCTACTAATTTAGACCTAATTCATTTGCGACTGTTGATTTTTAAAGTTGACAATAATACATAATCGAATATGAAGTGATAACTCTTGCATCTACTTATAATATACATATATAGTACACATAAACCATACAAAGGTAACTGGGGTATTTTGTTCAAGCTGTTTCATGCTTATTTGAAATGTGATTTTTCAATGCAGTTTACATAAGCATTGTGTAAGAAACGTTTGTATTTGATCTCTGTAATTATCTTATCCAGTGTAATGATCACGTGTATCAGATCCATCGTCAGCAAAAGGAGGATAATATATCAGTTACGGAATTGATGCGTATAACCATTTAATCAGACAACACTAAATGAGATATGTGAACACCTCTTTCAACCTCAGAATAACAGCCTCTGGTCGAATGCATGTCCAGTTAAACTTTTGTCCCGTGACAAGTGTAAAAAACAAACTAATGCGCTGTTACATCATTGGACAACCTGTTTTGTGGAGTCACGCCCATTGTCGATCTTCTGAACCTCGTTTGCTTTCAAAACAATTATAAGTATGCCCATCTTCATAAATATTTGGGGAGATTCAACTTCAAGTGTATACATCACAATAAATCAGTATCGTGTTACTTTTTTTAATTCTATAATACATGTATTTGAGTTATGATAGTCATTCGTAACAATGTGCAGATTATATTGAAATGTTCAGCAAGCCATTATGTTTGATGTACAAGTAGTGTGCGCAAAAAGTATATGCAAATAAATAGTATCTCTACTCAATGTTTGGATTGGGTTACCCGGGGTAAAAATAATCGGATTGTAGCGCTTTGAGCGCTTCAAAGAAAAATAAACTCGTCAAAGTGCTTGTTAGTTCTACGTGTACATTTCAGGCATCCTTACGAGTATATATGTTCACGATACACAAACTTTTCATGATAGCTAGAGTTGATAAAGCCAAAATCTAACATATCGATTGGTCAACGATCTAACCAATAGTCAATCTGTTTCCAAGCTGTCTAGTGACCGAACGTACTCTTGAGAAATTTAGCCCACGCCCCATCACCTGTCATTTTCAATGTGACAGGTATCTCATGATACGATTGGTCATAGATAACAAATCAGGGAGTATCTTGAACAGTTAAGATACAAAACGACCTATTCGGGAATTTTGATGACGCCCATCTCATGACCCTTTGTCTTATGTATGTGCAAGGAATAGCATTATACAATATGTATGCATGTATGTTCGTGCGATAACGTACATTTTCTGCGTTAAATCTAGATGAACCAAAGCGACAAACTGTGAATCTGTTATATGTAAGTCACAGACTAGCATATCAGTACTTTCCTTAAAATATTCAGTATACACTAGCAATGTATCAGCGAAAACGCTTCTTCCATAGATTATTAGGCATGTGCGTAAATTCGTCTTTACTGCCATTGTCATAGATGTTTTGAACAATTTAATCTCACACAATGATATGAGAGGGACATCATTTGGTTTAAGTATGTCTTGCATCCCAAGAATCCAAACATGTGTGAAGAAAGGCACACTTACATAATCCCTTACTTTATGTGCTATTGAAAGTTTCCTGACACCTCTCTGTAATTATCACGTGTAACAACTAATTCCGTTGATCCAGCATCAGTAAAAACAGGATAGCATATTAATCATGGTATTGATACCCTTGCGTATCATCATTCAGACTACAGTAACAAGATTATTTAGCGCTACTTTTGGTCTTGAAACAACAGTCTCCGGTAGAATTTATACGTAGCGACGCCCCTACTCCCTTATTGAACGGACTGTCCCGGGACAAGCGTAAATAAAACATGTGTTGTTATTTTGTCGGACAACCCACTTGCTGGTGCTACGTACGCTTCATTCTCTGTACTGTATATGCACAAATGGGTGCAATCTGGTGAACCTTGATAGCGATACGATATCAGACAATACACAAATTGTTACATGATAGTTAGAATATACAACCAAAACACAACATATCCACTGGTCAACAATACAATAAAAAATCAATGTATCCAATCTGAGTGACCAAACGTGCCCTTCAGAAATTTAGGTCACGCCCCATCACCTTGCCCTTCCTTTTTGACAGGTTCTCACGATACGATTGGTCAAAGTATCAGCCAGTATAATGAGTAACTGAGATATAAAGCGTTACATTCGGGATATTTTATCCCATCACATGACGGGAAGCTTTGTTTAGCATCGAGTAATGATAAATGTATCATGCAGTATGTATGTGTATGAATGGTGATGTATGTTTGCAGCGTTAAGTTAAGATGAACAAAGTGACAAACTATAAATTTCTATATGATCCATGTTACTTACACACCTACTGATACTTTCCTTGAAATAGTCAGTAAGCACGAGCAATGTATTGGCAAAAAATGTAGACGATTATAATGCAGCCCCCCACCCCCACCCCCCCCCCCCCCCACCCCCTCTTCTTAAACTCTATTATAAATAATATGTTATAATTCAGACAATACGATGAGAGAGGCAGGAGGAATTTGTATATTTGTTCATCTCGCACGTACAAAGACCGCGTAGGTGTAATATACAGCACACACTGGCAAAGGGGTATAAGAGAAACATGTAATAAATTACATGAAATGCTGTAATATATGTATTCACATCGGCCTCTTTCCCATTTACATCTTTACGACACAATTAAATAATCAGTACTTGTTTGTGAGACTAGACAGTTTCCTGTCATATCCGAGACCTGCCAGGGAAATCAGGCATGATTAGCACTAATTAGGCTAGTCGCAGCAATCAGGCAGTCAGCGATGGGTGCCAGGTGTTGGGCAGTGGAGCGGCTCCAGGGCTTAATGAGTTAATGCATATCATTGGCTTGCACCCCTGGGTGATATTGCCACTGGCGGATCATCCATTCTAGTCAGACAAAACGTTCTTCAAAGCCCTGTTTCACTTAATACTAATATGCAGGCTCTTGCAGTGAGAATTACTTTACATGTAGTGTTTACGCTACGCTCTCTTTATATTTCGCCATCTTCGACGTTTGCCAAAACTGATCGTCAAGCCCTATATGACCAACGCCCGAAGCCCTGTATTATAATGGGAGATTTAAATGGGCACAACCCACTCTGGGGTAGTGTAACTACAAACACTAAAGGTAAATTGTTGGAGGACTTTTGTTCCGACAATGACTTATGTATTTATAATGATGGTTCCAACACATATTTACACCCTGGTACAGGGACTTATTCTGCTTTCGACTTGCCACTGACAAATTCTGAACTACTTAGTGAATTCGAATGGTCAGTCCACGATGACCTCTATGGAAGTGAGCGTTTTCCTACTATATTAAAACCTGTAACTCCATCTGATGTTCCTCTATCATCAAGGTGGAATTTTAAAAAGGCTAACTGGGCTTTATATGAAACACTGTGTGCTGAAAAGCTTAAAGCTGAACGTTCTATTGACGTTCCTGATGCTATTAAATGTTTTTCTGATGAACTGAATTCCATAGCTGATGAGTGTATACTAAAGTCCTCTGCAGTTCCACATATTCGAAAACCATGGTTCAGTGATGAACGCAAACAAGCTAGGAAGGCAAGACAAAAAGCAGGACCTTATTTCCGTTGACATCCTATGGTGCACAATTTAAATAAATTTAAAATTTTAAATGAAAAACGTGGCGTTCTTTTAAGCAGAACAGACGCCAATCTTGGCAAAATTATGTATCCAAAATAAATTCTTGGACTTGGACACCATGTTCAAGGTATGGAACATGGTCCAGAAAATTAAAGGTAAAGGTACTAAATCTACTGTCCATCATCTTAAGCATAGAGATCAATTACTTACTGATAAATCAGATATTGCGAAGAAACTTCGCGAAACTCACGCTAAACATTCTCCCTCTTCTAATTATATACCTAAATTTCAGTAATATCAAAAACAAGAAGAACAGAAAACTATTAAATTCAATTCTGATAACGGGGAAAAGTATAGCGTAACGTTTTCTATTTATGAACTGTATACTGCTCTTGATCAAGCTCATGACACTGCTACAGGAGCTGAATCCTGTTTAGAGACGCTCTTATCAATTGTTGATGATATTTGGACTTCCGCGATTTTTCCTTCTTCATGGCGTGATACTATAGTCGTACCAATACCTAAACCTGGACGTGATCATACGGATCCATCCAATTATTGTCCGATTTCATTAACTAGCTGTGTTTGCAAGACCATGGAACGCATGATAAATAATATACTTGTTTGGTACTTGGAAACAAATAACCTTATCACAGATATACAATGTAGTTTCTGTAAAAACAGAAGTACTGTCGATCACTTAGTGCGTTTAGAATCATGTTTGAAAAACGTGCTGATTAATAAGCAACATGGTGTGTCTATCTTTTTTTAAATTATGAGCATGAAATAGTTATAGCTCAGGGCTTGGCGTTACCAGCCGACTGATAGAACTTGACCAGTTCGACCAACCGTCTAGGTGAAGTAAGGGCCAAAGTGGTGAGTTGAGCAATAAGAGCAAAATGGTTCATTCTCCTACTGCCCTCAACCACCAGACTACCCTCCTCCACCGACACGGGACGCAAACTACGGCAAACAGGTTGCCCAATTTGGTCGCCTCTTACGACCAGCAATGGGGTGCTGTGGACACATTCTGTCCCGGGTCCACACGGGAAGATTTGTCTAAATTGCTAACAGCTGAATGGATGATGTAAATCCAAATAGGGTCCATGCAGGAAGCAAATGTACTGTAACTCCCCATGGTACCCAGTTTGGTGATTTACCCTCAGTTATTGGTAACCTATAGCTCATTTTTATATTCTACTGTCCTCTATAGATACATTGTTTTAGGTCTAATCTTTATTTTTATTCTACTCTGTGATATTCTAGTTATTTTTACTGTCCTTCGTTGACAGGTTTCTACAATGTGTGTGTGCTATTAATTCATTTGTATTTTATAGTTAATCGTTCTCGTCACGATATGGCTGTAATATTGCCGGTGTGACGTTAAATATTGACTTAAATATAACTCACTTGGAAAATGGTCACTTCCACATCAGTCATCATGCACTGACAATTTGAAATCACTCAATAGGTCTGAGTGTGTAAGTGATATAGGTAGAGGTAAATAGATTCCTATGCCAGGATGTAAATATGTCTTGTAACCGTCAGTCTATATGTCTAAATCATAAACTGAACAGAACTCTTCCAGTAGTTTACCTCTATCATCAGAAGTTGGTCCACCACAGACTTGGTTTTGGCCATTCAAATCTCCCATAATAATACGCGGTTCTCGGAGTTGGTCATATAGATTTCGTAGTTCAGTCTTCTAAAGAGTTGAAGACGGTGAGATATACAATGAACACAATGTGAGTGTACCATGTAAAGCGATTAGGAAGGCAACTTCTTGAAGATTAGTATTAAGTGTAATTTGGCTATGTATAATACTCTTTTTGAATGAGACTGAAGATCCTCCTGTCGCATGAAGGTGAGAAATAACGATAAACATTGAAACCGCATAGGTCGGAAGGATTTTCTTTTTCAAATAAGTCTCCTGTCGACATAATGCTGATGGCGTGTGATCCTGGACTACTAAATGTAATTCGTTGTAATTATACCTTAGTCCAGTGCAATTCCACCGAGCAATATTATTCTGATAACCCATCTTTAAGGGGGATTTTCTGGGGATCTACCCCGCACATTTTTGGCGGGTGAGAAACTGTGTGTCCTTGACCAGACGTTGTAGGACACGTTCATATTCTCAAGAGATCCATATTTGTTGAACAGCGAAATTTTATTTTCAAATCCTTGAATGATTATGTTACTGATCTGTCTCGAGAGGAATCTGGCTTTTAACTTCGGTTGTAGCGATTTGTTGAGAGTTCACTGTTGACTGAGGGAATGGTTCATGATCAGAGGATGTGTCTAGATTTGGGATGTACTAGGAAGTGGTTCTGCTGTTTCAGTAGACATGGCAGGTGAAATAGGTTGAGGAGTATCTGTTGTCATCCATGTTACGTTTGTCTGACAAACTGCACATAATTTAGTAACTGTGGAAGTGGCTGCTGACGTACTGGCAATGGAAGCATACCTTTGTGTTTGTTCTCAGCTTTGTACCTCTTTCTGTCTGTAAAACAAATGCTTTGTTTAAATTCTATTCTATTGACATCCATTTGATTTTTCATCCATTTTCCAAACAGGGTAATCTTTTTTTCAGAATGATGGTTTTTCCCCTTTGCAGTAAGTGTATTGTTTTACATTACTGTCACAATCAATACTGTCAATCCATGCTGAGTGTGTCTTTTCACTGCAGTGATCACACACAACAGACAATGTGCAAATATTTAAACATCGTGCCAAAACTTTTGGCATTTAAAACATCTAAGGGGTTTAGGACCAGCCGATTGGTTGAACCGGGACCATTCAACGGCCCGTCTTGGTGAAGTAAGGGTCCAAGTGGTGTGTTGCTCCTATACCCTCAACCACCAGGATCCCTTGATCCACAGACACAGGGCCGTCACCCTCGGCTAACACGTTGGTGGACCAAATATGCCCACGGGTTCACAACAGGGGATTGAGCACTTGGTGTTACCCAGCGCCCTCCACGATGTGGTGATCACTTGTGTTTCATCAGTTTACTGTAGCGCCACAATGTCACTTGCTTAGAATATACACTGACGAGCCATTATAATATGTGAAGGTAGTGGTATATAAATCTGTACATTATATATGCTGTCGAGCTATGGTAATAAGACTGTATGCTGTGCGTAGTGGCTTGCCTTCACGTCACGTCTGTATATTTCATGTGCCGATGAGCCATGATGATACGTGTGAGCATGTGTATATGGACTGAACTGATTTAATCCTGATTCTGTATTAAAGGAACAACAGAGTCATAACTTGTGAAACTTGCAATGATGAATATGATATGGTGACTTAGTTTCCGTGGCGTGGTCTTGATGGTGAGGGCGATGACGACGATGGTGATTATGATAATGTTGATGACGTTTAGTGGAACATATAAGCTGCACATGGCATACCATATGTGTTGTTTTGTTTGTAGTACTGAGTGGAGTGCAGAACAATGTTGAGCATCGTTTACATCCAAATGAGGTGAAGTCGGGCCCGACATTGTATACCTGGAACCAATGCCCGCAGCCACCAGAATCCCTTCCTACACTGACATAGGAACGCAACCCACAGCACACAGGTTGCCCCATTCGCTGTTGATTGTACTGTGGAATATATGCCCCTAGATCCACACGGTGGTCATCAGCCTTACCCAGCATCCACCGAAATGGTGCCTGCAATTTCTGAATAAATATACAAATATGCTGAAAGTAAACTCAACTGAGAGGGTAATTGCAAAACTATTTTTAAAAATAAGCAATATTAAAATGGCCCAATTTTGATTTTTAACAATAAATCATGGTAAGTACCTTTCACACAGACAGCCTTCCCACAATTCGTCTTTAGGCATCTCAACCCTCGGCATGCGCCCAATGTACAAGTGCCAGCCTTGACCTGAAGAGAGATGCCAGTTGAAATAAATGACGTTCTATATCCATTATTAAGTCATTTTAGTGATGCATGCTTATCACCAATTGACCTATAATATAAACAGACTATTTAATGCTAACTCAGCCATTTCGGCTTGCCAAGAAAGGAAACCTGAAATGGCATAGAGATCTATATACTCTTAAAAAACCCACACACTTGACACTTTTAAATTTTCCGCTGGAGCATATCATTGGAGGAATCCTTGGTGCTGCACGCTGGAGATCCACTTGGTATTCTTTTTGTTTAACCATTGTCCTTGTGATACTCCGTGGTGGGTGGGGAGCTCGGATGATAAAATCAGATGATGAAACCTAAATAACTTGCCATGGCTTACAATTTCTCAACTAAAAAGAGCAAACAACTTCTTGAAGATGATCCTGTTGACAACTTCAGACCGTCCAAGCACATTGATTACTACTAGACACATTTTCTTGTCATTGAGACCAAAACATTTAAACCCTTTTACTCTGTCTAAGGGTATCAAAGGCACTGAGAGCGATGCAAAGAACATCGGAACATTACGTTCTGGTGCGCTGTTGATTGAATGCGCCAAAAGGCAACAGTCAACCAACCGGTTAAACACGGACACTTTTGTTGACACTCCGTTATGTCATGGCCGACAAAACGATAAATACGAGTAAGGGAATCATTCGAGATCGTGATCAATCGCTGGTAGACATGCCTGAACTTGATGTCGTTTCTGACAAGAGAGATCAGGCTGAACTAGAGGTTAAACAGTTCACAACCCGCAAAACAAGGCAAATATTCAAACTAATGGCTATGTTTTCTTTCCAGTCACGTACTGTTCCAAAATCACGGCACTGTAACATCAGTGTGGAAAGTATATTCCAGTCACCTTCGGTTCTTCAAATGATTAAAGATCTTTCATGGTGTAAATACGTGCACATTGTCTGTTCATTTTACTTTTAAAGACTGTCCCGTATGGAAACAGCAGATGGCAGTCAATAAGATAAAATTCACACAAAGCATTAGTTTTGTAGAGGCCAAGAAATTAGTACACAGCTCAGATCAGGTCTGCAAAAACAACCTAAAACCATCAGATTCTGTCCAGTATCAACGTGTAAGACTTTGTCTTGGGTCCTTTTGAAGTTCACTTGTTACTTGTGCCTGATGCACCATCTCTTGATCAGGTCCGTATAAAATTACCCTTGCAGTATATAACAAAACTATATTCTAACAAGTCAAACCCTGCATATAACTGTGTCTTCCATCCTCACTATGATGATTTATACAATAAAAAATCTTCTCTTATTCTGCCTCTTGGTTTAAGTGAGTGTCTGAGTGAGTTAGTGTTTAACGTCACATCGGCAGTATTGCAGCCATATCGTGACAAGAACGGTTAATTTTAAAAGAACAAATGAATTACACATACATTGTAAAACCCTGTCAACGAAGGACAGTAAAATTGACTGGAACATAACAGAGTAGAATGTAAAACTAGTCATTAGACAATGTATTTAAAGAGGACAGTACAATATAAAAATGAGCTATAGATTGCCAACAACTGAAGGTAAATCACCATACTAACGACCATGGGGACTTACAGTACATTTGCTTCCTGCATGGACCCTAGTTGGATTTACATCATCCCTTCAGCTGTTAGCAATTTAGAAAAATCTAGCCATATAGTAAATGAACACCTATTCTACGATTAAAAGCTGGAAAACTGAAATTTACTTCAAATGTTTTGGGACTTAAGTACCCTCTCAGGTCAGGAGGACAATTATTTTACGGTATTTCAGCCCCCTTTGAGGGTACAGTCACTAACGATTTGATCTTCCAATTTTAAAATATTTATCTATTTACAGTTCAGCTAACAAATCTAGTTCCTTTAAAAATGCAATAAACAAATGAGGGTTAATATTGCTAAAAAAATCCATCATAGTTTGTGAATTAAAATACTGATCCCTTGTGATGGAATACTAAAAATAGTAAAGCAAGATATGCTTGACTGTGATTCTTTCATCACAACGTATGCAGAACGGAGGATCCTCGCCTTTCAAAAGGTATTTATGAGTATATCTCGTATGGCCAATACGACCTAGACAAATCTGGACTGACATCCCAAGTGGGTATAACCAATATAAGGTTTTATTGCATGTAATGTATTGATACCCACTTGGGTGTCCAACCTCTTTTGCATTAGATTACGGATATACGATCTAATTGTAGCTTCATAATCAGAGTATGGAATAAGAAGTGGAGTCACAGATTTGTTGAGTGTTGCTTGGCAGAAATGCCTATATCGCTTGGTAACCAACAAAAGATGATGTCGTATTGGCCAGTAGCAAGGTTATTATATAATTCAATTATATCTATTAAAAGTGGATGTTTACATGAGAGGATTTTAATTGCCTGGAGACAAGAAAGAGAATCGGAATAGACAATATACTGTTTATGTCTAGAATGTCTTTCAATATATTTAAGAGCGTTTGCTTCTGCTGTGAAAATAGAACTATTATCCGGTAATCTGAAAGATATTGTTCTGGATCCAATGACAGTGGTACAAGCCACTGCGCCACCATCCTTGGACCCATCTGTAAATAAAGATTTGTATGTATTATAGTTACTTTTTAATTGATTATATTCTTGTTTGTATTGTAATTCATTTGTTTCTGGTTTTTTAAACCGCGTCAGTGTTAGGTCAACTTCGGGTCTAACCAACTGCCAAGGTGGAGACAAAAGTAGACGGGAAGGAGATATATTGGCTAGCTCAATGCCACAAGCAGACATAAAAGGTTTCACTCTAAGTCCCAGAGGCGGAGCAAGAGAGGGCTTTTTATTGTGTGGATCCTCATAAAGAGGATTAAAAACTCAGTTAAATGCAGGATTGGCCTCGTTAGAATATAGTTTTGTTATATACTGTAAGGAGAGTTTTATACGTCGTTGAGTAAGAGATGGCTCATCACTGTCAGTAGGAGAAGTTCTAAATGACCCAAGAAATAGTCTTAGACCTTGATGGTGGACAGCATCAAATATTTTGAGGTTGCTTTTACAGGCTCCACCATAAACGATGGAACCGTAATTAAGTTTTGAACGAATGAGAGATCTGTATAAGTGGAGTAGGGTAGTTTGGTCTCCTCCCCACTTTGAATTGGAAACAACTTTTAACAAATCAAGTGCCTTCAGGCATTTAGTTTTAAGGGATTTAATGTGGGTAGAAAAGTTAGATGTGAGTCGAAAATAGGACCCAAGAACTTAGCCTCCTTTACTACTTTGATGGCTGTGCCATTTAAATATAATTCTGGATCTTTATGCGGTTTATACTTTCTGCAGAAATGCAAACAATTTGTTCTTGTTCCAGAAAATTTAAACTCGTTTTCAAGTGACCATTTTTCAGTTTTATTGAGAAAAATTTGTAAGTGCCAAATTTGGTCAAAAATGCTAAGTAACGCTTCGAGACATGATTCGGGCAAGTATTTTAAGAGTTGGAAGTGGATATCATCAGGTCCTGTTACAGTATCGTGAGCCTGTGACAGCGCAGTATGAAGTTCATGTAATGAAAATACCTCATTATAATCTTCACCATTATCAGACTTAAAATTCACTGGTTTCTTCTCTTGGTGTGTTTGATAAGTCTGGAATTTTGGATGATAATTTGAGGAGGACGAATGTTTTGCCAAAGTTTCACCCAACTTGTTTGCAATATCAGATTTTTCAGTTAGTATGTTATTATCATTTTTGAGATGCTGAATACTACTGGATTTGGAACCTTTGTCTTTATTTTGTTTGATCATATCCCATACCCTTGACATAGGTGAGTGAGTGAGTTAACATTTAACGTCACATCGGCAGTATTGCAGCCATATCGTGACGAGAGCATTCTTAAAAAAGTAATCTATGTATATGATAAAAACCTGTCGACGACGGACAGTAAAACAACTAGAATATCACAATAAGAAATAAAAGTAGCGTGAAAAGTTATAACTAATATTCCTATTCAGACAACACAATATAAAAACAGGCTATATAGATCACCAACAACTGAAGGTAGATCACCATACTAGGGACCATGGGGACTTACAAGATTAGCCACAAATGAAAATGACACCTATTCTACGGCTAAGACAAAATGGAAGATCAAATTTGACTTCAAATGTTTTGGGACTTCCTCTCAGGAGGACAATAATTTTACAGTGCTTTAACCCCCTCGAGGATACAGCCACTAACACTCTAAGTTACTAATTCAACCTTCCAAGCATAAAATATTTATCTGTTTACAATTCATTTAGCAAATCTAATTCTTTTAAATCACAAGGGATAAATATTTTAATTCACGAACTTTGAAGGATCTTTTTAATTCTGTTAGCTCTCATTTAATTATTGCATTTTTAAAAGAATTAGATTTGCTAAATGAATTATGAATTGATTATATTCTTGTTTATACTGTAATTCATTCGTTTCTGATTTTTTATATGTAGTTAATGTTAGGTCAACTTGTGGCCTAACCAACTGCCAAGGAGGAGAAGAAAGAGTGAGTGAGTGAGTGAGTTAATATTTAACGTCACATCGGCAGTATTGCAGCCATATTGTGACGAGAGCATTCTTAAAAATGGAATCTATACATATGATAAAAACCTGTCGACGAAGGACAGTAAAACAACTAGAATATCACAATAAGAAATAAAACTAGCGTGAAAAGTTAAAACTAATATCCCTATTCAGACAACACAATATAAAAACAGGCTATATAGATCACCAACAACTGAAAGTAGATCACCACACTAGGGGCCATGGGGACTTACAGTACTTCTGCTACCTGCATGGTCCCTAGTTGGATTTACACCATCCTCTCAGCTGCTGGTGACTGTATGCAAGATTAGCCACAAATTAAAATGACAGAAATACTACGACTAAAAAACAGGAAGATCAAATTTGACTTCAAATCTTTTGGGACTTACGTACCCTCTCAGGAGGACAATAATTTTACAGTGCTTTAACCCCCCTCAAAGACACAGCCACTAACACTCTAAGTTCCTAATTCGAAATTCCAAGCATAAAATATTTATATATTTACAATTCATTTAGCAAATCTAATTCTTTTAAAAATGCAATAATTAAATGAGAACTAACATTATTAAAAAGATCCTTCAAAGTTTTTGAATTAAAATATTTATCCCTTGTGATGGAATATTCAACACAGTCAAGCAGGACATGCTTGACTGTGATTCTTTCATCACAAGGGATACAAAACGGAGAATCTTCACCTTTTAATAGATAGTCGTGAGTATACCTCGTATGGCCAATGCGACATCGTCGCATAATGACCTCTTCAAATCTGGACTGACAACCCAAGTAAGTATAACCGATATAAAGTTTTATTTCATGTAATTTATTTATACCTACCTGGGTGTCCCACTTCTTCTGCATCAGATCACGGATATAAGATCTTATTGTAGCTTCAGAATCAGAGTATGGAATAAGAAATGGTGTCACAGATTTGTTGAGTGCCGCCTTAGCAGCAAGATCGGCCATTGTGTTACCAGAAATGCCTACGTGACTAGGTAACCAACAAAGGACGACGTCGCACTGGCCAGTAGCAAGATTATTGTACAATTCAATAGTTTCTATTAAAAGTGGATGTTTACAAGAAATGTTTTTAATAGCCTGAAGGCAAGAAAGAGAGTCGGAATATATTATATACTGTTTACGTTTCGGGTGTCTTTGAATATATTACCCGTGAAGGTCCCGGGGTAGAATAGGCCTTCAGCAACCCATGCTTGCCATAAAAGGCGACTCAGCTTGTCGTAAGAGGCGACTAACGGGATCGGGTGGTCAGGCTCGCTGACTTGGTTGACACATGTCATTGGTTCCCAATTGCGCAGATCGATGCTCATGTTGTTGATCACTGGATTGTCTGGTCCAGACCCGATTATTTACAGACCGCCGCCATATAGCTGTAATATTGCTGAGTGCGGCGTAAAATTAAACTCACTCACTCACTCACTTTGAATATATTTAAGAGCTGTTAATATGGCGTTAGCTTCTGCTGTAAAAATAGAACTATTGTCTGGTAATCTAGAAGATATTGTTCTGGATCCAATGACAGTAGCACAAGCAACTGCGCCACCGTCGTTGGACCCATCTGTAAACAAGGATTTGTAATTGCTATATTTATGTTTCAATTGATGATATTCTTGGTTATATTGTAAGTCATTAGTTTCTGATTTTTTAAATGTAGTTAATGTTAAGTCAACTTGTGGTCTAACCAACTGCCAAGGAGGAGAAGAAAGAAGACGGGAAGGAGCTATATTATCTAGCTCAATGCCGGCAGCAGTAATGAAAGGCGTAATTCTCAGCCCAAGAGGTGGAACAAGAGATGATTTCTTGTTATATAAATCTTCATAAGTTGAATTAAAGACACAGTGAAATGCAGGATTAGACTCATTAGAATATAACTTTGTAACATATTGTAAGGATAATTTTATACGGCGTTGGGTAAGAGATGGTTCGTCTGCTTCGACGTAGAGACTGTCGATAGGTGAAGTTCTGAAGGACCCAAGACAAAGTCTTAGACCTTGGTGATGGACAGAATCTAATAGTTTCAGGTTACTTTTGCAGGCTCCACCATACACGATGGAACCATAGTCAAGTTTTGAGCGGACAAGTGATCGATATAAGTGTAGGAGGGTAGCTTGATCACCTCCCCACTTTGAATTAGAAACTACTTTTAATAAATCCAGTGCCTTCAGGCATTTATTTTTTAAAGATTTGATATGGGGGAGAAACGTTCAATGGGAGTCGAAAATCAAACCCAAGAACTTTGCCTCCTTAACGACTTTGATGGGAGTGTTATTTAAAAACAATTCTGGATCTTTATGTGGTTTGTATTTTCTACAGAAATGTATACACTTGGTTTTCGATTTAGAAAATTTAAAGCCGTTTTCAAGACACCATTTGTTAATTTTGTTTAAGCACAACTGCAGTTGCCGTTCAATAGTATGCATATTTTTTCCACGACAAGAAATATTAAAATCATCCACGAAAAGTGATCCATCTATTGAATCATTTAAAACCTTGGATAAACTGTTAATCTTGATACTAAAAAGTGTTACAGACAAAATACTGCCTTGTGGAACACCCTGATCCTGATTATAATGGCCAGACAGGGATGATCCCACTCGGACCTGAAATTGCCTCTCTTTTAAAAATTGTGAGATAAAATGAGGCAAACGACCTCTCAAACCGAAATCATATAAATCCTTTGAAATGCCATACTTCCAAGTGGTATCATATGCTTTCTCCAGATCGAAGAAAATTGATACAACGTGTTGTTTATTTACAATAGCATTCTTAACATAGGATTCTAATCGTACTAAATGATCAATAGTACTTCGGTTTTTCCGGAAACCACATTGAATATCTGTGATAAGATTATTCGTTTCCAAATACCAGACTAATCTATTGTTTACCATTCGTTCCATGGTTTTACAAACGCAACTGGTTAACGATATAGGGCGGTAATTTGAGGGATCTGTATGGTCCCGGCCAGGCTTTGGTATGGGGATTACAATGGCATTGTGCCACGACTGAGGAAAATTTCCTGAAATCCAAATACGGTCAAATATTGCCAAAAGTGTCAAAAGACATGTCTCAGGTAAATGTTTCAGTAACTGGTAATGAATGTTGTCATCACCAGCTGCAGTATCATGAGCTTGCTCGAGAGCAGTATGTAGCTCATGTAATGAAAATACTTCATTATAATCTTCACCGTTATTGGAGTCAAAGTTAATTCTTTGTTTTTCTTGTCGATTTTTATATTTCTGAAATTCAGGTATATAATTTGATGATGATTAATTTCTGGAAAGAGTTTCACCAATTTTATTTGCAATGTCACCCTTACCAGTTATCAATTTATCACCTCCTTTGAGATGTTTAACAGAGGATTTGGAACCTTTGCCTTTTATTCTTTGGACCATATTCCACACCTTAGACATGGGTGTGCGCGAATTAATGTTGGAAACATATTTCCTCCAAGACTGGCGCTTGTTTTGTTTATAAGTTCGTCGTGCTTTGGCACTCGTAATTTTAACAGTATTTAAGTTGTGAACGGTAGAATGTCTGCGAAAGTATTTTTCTGCTTTCTTCCTACACTTTCTTGCTTGTTTACATTCATTGTTGAACCATTGTTTACGAAGGTGTGGAATTTCAGAGGACATAGGAATTGATTGGTCAGCGATTTCATTTAACTCAGCTGAAAACAACTCTATCGGATCTGATACATTCATAAAGTTTTCCGGTATTAATTTTTCCATACACAGCATTTCATATAAAGGCCAAATAGCTTTATTATTCCACCGTGATAAAGGGGGATCATCATCGGGTTTGATAGCTTTGAGGACAGTTGGGAAGTGGTCACTTCCGCAAAGGTCATCATGAACAGACCAGTCAAATTCGTTGTAAACATTCGAATCAACGAGGGACAGATCAAGTGCAGAATAGGTTCCTGTTCCTGGATGTAAATAGGTGTTTGATTCGTCATTATAAAAACACAAGCTATTATCAAATATAAAATCCTCAATAATCTGACCTTTATGGTTTGTGCTTGTACTTCCCCATAGAGGGTTGTGCCCATTCAAAGCGCCCATGATGATACAGGGCTTTGGTAATTGATCAAAGAGATTTTGGAGATCAGTTTGTCGGAGAACAGATGAAGGTGGAATGTACAAAGAGCACAGAGTAAACGCAATGTGCAGGCTGAGGCGAATAGCTACGGCTTGGAGATTGGTATTCAAATGAACATCGTTGTGAATGATGTTACGTCTAACTAATATCGTTGAACCTCCAGTCGCTTTATGCCCTGGAGGAGAAAAAGATTGATAACAAGTGTACTGCCTTAAATCAAATGTATCAGTATGTTTGAGATACGTCTCTTGGAGACATAGTGCTGACGGTTTAAGGTCTTGCACTAACAACTGTAGTTCATTAAAGTTATGTTTAAGTCCTCTGCAATTCCATTGTACTAGATTAGCTGAATGGCTCATGGAGGGATAAGTATCTAAGGAGCAGTAACAGGAGATACTGCTCTACCTTTCTTTTTGGGTGAGTGACCATTTGAATGGCCACCACCGCTCACACGGGTGGATACTTCAGTATCCATATCTTCGAGCAATCCATATTTATTATGAAATTGCACTGTATCTTTTAGTGCTTTTGGCAATCTGTCAGACTGAATATGTTTTTTCTTTGTATCCACTTTGGTAGATTTGGACGGTTTGATTTGATTTGAGTCTGTCTGTGTAGAAGATGTTCCTTTCTGTTTTGGTGATGGATCTGTGACCGGTTTGGAACTTACGGTATTTTGTAATTGATCTGAAAGGGATTTGGGATGGTCGGAATGTACCCAGGAAAGATCTGTCTGAAAGGGTATAGACACCGTGACCTTTTTAGCTACTGAAGCATATGATGGACTTTCTGAAATAGGTGCAAGAAGTCTGGCTTGTGTTCTGGCATCAGAGTAACTCAGTCGTTTTTCACTTTTTAATCTCTGCACAGTGGCCTCATATTTCCAAAGAGGACTGTCTTTAGAAGATGCCATATGGTCTCCTTTGCAATTTAAACACTTGATGGTGTTGGTACATGTTTTCCCATCATGGTCAGGTTCTCCGCATCTAAAGCAAGCTAGCTTATTCCTACAAGAATTTTGCCCATGGCCGAACTTCTGACAGTTAAAACAACGAGTAGGGCGTGGGATAAAGAGATCTATACTCATGGAGAAACATCCAACCTTAACAGAAGGAGGCAGAACTGGGGTGTCAAAAGTCAAAAGATATGTATTGGACAGGAATACACGGTCATCTTTACGGTATGTGAATCTTTTTGCCTCAATGACACCTTGACTTCTGAGTTGAGAGACAATGTCTTCAACAGAAATGTCAACGAGACTTCGGTCTCTGTCACGGATTAGTCCTTTGGAAAAGTTAAGTGTCTTTTGTGCTGAACATGTAATTGGAATGTCAGCTAGTTTGGTTGACGTCATGAGATTAATGGCCTGTGACTTCCTGACACATTCAACCAGAAGACCCCCAGACCGTAATTTGGAAACATTCTTCAACTCACCAGCTTTACCTTGTAGGCCCTTTTCTAACAGAAATGGGGAATAGGAAGCAAGGGTTCATTCACCCTTTGCTTCCAAAACAAAAAAGCGTGGCCAAGTATCCCTCTCAGAATATAACAATTTCGTCACAACGTCATCTTCATCAGAGTCAAGCCCAGAATCAGATTCTGAAAGTTGCCGTTTTGTTTTTTTTGGATTTTGCTTACCCATAACGAATGGTAGAATGGTTCATCAAATCTGTTCCCTGCCCACCATGGAGCGCCTACAAGGGCGATGTCATGCGTAAGCGGAGTTCCAGCAAACTGACACCAAAGGGTTACAGAAATGATATACTCCAGTTAATCCAAAGGATCAACCAGATTGGCCCATGAGCCACCGTCTTCTGGGAGTAAGCTCTAGGCAAGAACATAAAACAAATTCATGAACGTTCTGAGTATTCAGAATGAAGGTACCGAGTCAAGATATAACAAAATTACATACCACAGGGCTCGGCGTGACCAGCCGATTGATAGAATCGGGCCCATTCTACCTCCCGTCTAGGTGAAGTTAGGGCCAAAGTGGCGTGTTGGGCACAGTAACGCTATTCATTGCTCCCATGCCCTCAGCCACCAGGATCCCGTCCTCCACCGACACAGGGGCGCAACCCACGGCAAACAGGTTGCCCAATTTAGTCGCCTCTTACGACCAGGAATGGGGTGCTGTGGACACATTCTGCCCCGGGTCCACACGCCAGAAGAGCACTTAGTGTTACCCAGCACCCACCACGAGGCGGTGGCTCTTCATGGGTGCCAACAAGAAAAGAAAACTATTAATTTCTATTCTGATAATGGGGAAGACTATAATGAATCGTTTTGTATTCATGAACTCCATACTGCTCTTGATCAAGCTCATGATACTGCTACAGGAGCTGATAATATACATTATCAACTCCTGAAGTACTTACCAGAATCAATTTTTGATGATATTTGAACTTCCGGGAAATTTCCTTCTTCATGGCGGGAGGCTGTAGTAGTACCCATACCTAAACCTGGACGTGATCATACGGATCCATCCAATTATCGTCCGATTTCATTAACTAGCTGTGTTTGCAAGACCATGGAAAGCATGATACATAATCGACTTGTTTTGTACTTGGAAACAAATGACCTCATAACAGATATACAATGTGGTTTCCGTAAAAACAGAAATACTGTCGATCACCTAGTGCGTTTAGAATCAGTTATGGAAAATGCGCTGATTAATAAACAACACGCTGTGTCTATCTTTTTTGATCTGGAGAAGGCATGTGACACAACCTGGAAATATGGCATTCTGAGAGATTTACATGATTTCGGTCTGCGAGGTTGTTTGCCTGAATTCATCGCCAACTTTTTGAATAACAGATAATTTCAAGTCCGCGTGGGTCACTGGAAAAAAAGTTCACCTCTATAAGCTTGTAAATCTTTTGTAAAGATGATGTTTTCAAGACATTTACAATTTTAGAAAGATGATGTTTACAAGACATTTACAATTAGGAAAGATACACAAGGGGAAATAACTGGTGGGTGATAGTAAAACGGTCTGCAAGGCCTCAAATTCACACCTAATAAATCCCAAAGGCTAATTACAGTTTGACCCCTCGACATAATTAATGAGGTAACTGGGGCGTGAAATAAGAGTGGGACAGACCACTGTTCAGTGGACAGGGATCACTCTGTTAGGGGTAGGATGCTGATGCTCTTACTACGGTGTTCGGTGAAGTGAAGATGCATGGGTGTTTCTTTCACTATGCGCAAGCTGTTTAGAAAAGAATTCCGACTCAGTGTCCCACTTATTTTGTGTTTGGGAACAGTGAATAACAATAACCATAAACAATATCACCTTGTCACCTCTGATAATATGCTAAATGGTACAGATTGTGTTGTCATAACATAACACATGACAGTATATGTTGCTATGAATCATGTGGTCGATACAGCTTTTACCAATAGTACCAGTGATACAGATGGGATAGGTCACCTTTTGAATATTTCACAATCATATTTGATTTTTGTTGTTTCTGTTGATTTCTGTGGTCACCCAAGCAACAATCCACCATAATCAGGGATCAATATTTCAATGTCAAAACCGTTAAGTATCTTTTTATAAACGTCAGTTCTCATTTAATTATTGCTTTTTTTTAAAATGAAATTGATTTTTTGGTTGAGGTTTGAATGATGTCTTCTGTGGATAGATGTATTTTAATTATTGGAAGTTGAATTTCGTAACTGCTTGTTAGTGGCTGTATCCTCGAAGGGGATTTAAGTAAAGTGAGTGAGAGAGTGAGTTAATATTTAACGTCACATCGGCAATATTGCAGCCATATCGTGACGAGAGCATTTAATGAGTAATTAGGATAATACAAATGAATTAATAGCACTTACATTGTAAAACCCTGTCGACGAAGGACAGTAAAACTAACTAGAATATCACAGAGTAGAATGTAAAACTAGTGAATAGACCTAAAACAATGCATCTATAGAGGACAGTACAACACAAAAATGAACTATAGGTTGCCAACAACTGAAGGTAGATCACCATACTAGGGACCATGGGGACTTACAGTACATTTGCTTCCTGCATGGACCCTAGTTGGATTTACATCATCCCCTCAGCTGTTAGCAATTGTAGACAAATCTAGCCATAAACTAAAAACACACTTATTCTACGATTAAAAAGATGGAAAACTGAAATTTACTTCAAATGTTTTTGGACTTATGTACCCTCTCAGGAGGACAATAATTTTACGGTACTTCAACCCCCTTTGAGGGTACAGCCACTAACAATATCAGTTACTAATCTAAACTACCATGAATTAAAATACAGCTATCCACAGAACATAATAATCAAAATTCAAAGATGAAATCAATTTCTTTTACAAATCCAAGAATTAAATGAGAACTTACGGTGTTAAATAGATCCTTAATTGTTTTTACATTGAAATATTTATCCCTTCTGATGGAGAATTCAACACAGTCAAGCAAGATATGCTTGACCGTGGTTCTCTCATCACAAGGGATGCAAAACGGAGGATCCTCACCTTTCAATAGGTATGAATGAGTATATCTAGTATGGCCAATACGACATCGCCGCATGATTACCTCTTGAAATCTGGACTGACAACCCAAGTAGGAATAACCAACATACGGTTTTATTTCATGTAATTTATTTATACCTACTTGGGTGTCCCACTTCTTCTGCATTAGATCACGGATGTAAGTTCTAATGCTAGATATATAATCAGTGTATGGAATAAGAAGTGGTGTCACAGATTTGTTGAGTGCTGCCTTGGCAGCAAGATCGGCCATTGCGTTACCGGAAATGCCTACATGGCTAGGTAACCAACAGAAGACGATGTCGTATTGGCCAGTAGCAAGATTATTATACAGTTCAATAATTTCAATTAAAAGTGGATGTTTACAAGAAATATTTTTAATAGCCTGAAGGCAAGAAAGAGAGTCGGAATATATTATATACTGTTTACGTTTCGGGTGTCTTTCAATATATTTAAGAGCTGTTAATATGGCGTTAGCTTCTGCTGTAAAAATAGAACTATTATCTGGTAATCTAAAAGATATTGTTCTGGATCCGATAACAGTGGCACAAGCTACTGCGCCAACATCCTTGGACCCATCTGTAAATAAGGATTTGTAATTGTTATATTTATGTTTCAATTGATTATATTCTTGTTTATACTGTAATTCATGAGTTTCGGATTTTTTAAAAGTCGTTAATGTTAGGTCGACCTGTGGCCTAACCAACTGCCAAGGGGGAGAGGAAAGAAGACGGAAAGGAGCTACGTTGTCCAGCTTAATACCAGCAGCAGCAATAAACGGCTTTATTCTGAGCCCAAGAGGTGGAACAAGAGAAAACATTTTGCTATACAAATCCTCATAAAGAGGATTGAAGACACAGTTATATGCAGGGTTAGATTCGTTAGAGTATAGTTTTGTGACATATTGTAAAGATAATTTGATACGGCGTTGTGCAAGAGATGGTTCATCGGCCTCAACGTAAAGACTGTCAATAGGTGAAGTTCTGAAGGACCCAAGACAAAGTCTTAGACCTTGGTGATGGACAGAATCTAATAGTTTCAGGTTGCTTTTGCAGGCTCCACCATATACAATGGAACCATAATCAAGTTTGGATCGTACCAAAGATCTGTATAAATAAAGGAGGGTAATTTGATCCCCTCCCCACTTAGAATTGGAAACAACCTTTAGCAAATCTAGTGCCTTCAGGCATTTAACTTTAAGAGATTTAATGTGTGGTAAGAAGGTTAAATGAGAATCGAAAATTATACCCAAGAATTTAGCCTACTTTACAACTTTGATTGGAGTACCATTTAAAGACAGTTCTGGGTCCTTATGCGGTTTATATTTTCTACAAAAGTGTATACAATTAGTTTTTGTTTGAGAAAATTTAAAGCCGTTTTCAAGGCACCATTTATTTATTTTATTTAAACACAACTGTAATTGCCGTTCAATGGTGCGCATATTTTTACCACGACAAGAAATATTAAAATCATCCACAAAAAGTGATCCATCGATTGAATCAGTTAAAACCTTTGAGAGACTGTTGATCTTAATACTAAAGAGAGTGACAGACAAAATACTGCCTTGTGGGACACCCTGATCCTGTGTATAATGGTCAGACAGGGTAGAACCCACTCGGACTTGAAATTGCCTGTCATTTAAAAAGTTGGATATAAATTGAGGCAGGCGGCCTCGTAATCCAAAGTCATGTAAATCTTTTAAAATCCCATGTTTCCATGTCGTGTCGTATGCTTTTTCTAGATCGAAAAAGATTGAGACAGCATGTTGTTTATTAATTATGGCATTCTTAACAAAAGATTCTAAACGCACTAAATGATCGATGGTACTTCTGTTTTTACGGAAACCACATTGTGTATCTGTTATAAGGTTATTAGTCTCCAAGTACCAAACAAGTCGATTATTTATCATGCGTTCCATGGTTTTGCAAACGCAGCTCGTTAGTGAAATTGGTCTATAATTGGATGGATCCGTATGATCACGTCCAGGTTTAGGGATGGGTACAATTATGGCATCTCTCCACGAGGGAGGAAATTTTGCAGTTGTCCAAATGTCATCAAATATATGTAAAAGTGTCTCTAAACAGGATTCTGGCAAGTGCTTCAGAAGTTGATAATGTATACCATCAGCACCGGAAGCAGTATCGTGAGCTTGGTCAAGAGCAGTATGAAGTTCATGTATCGAAAAGGTTTCATTGTAATCTTCCCCATTATCTGAAGTAAAATTAATATATTTCTTTTCCTGCTGTTTTTGATATTTTTGGAATTCAGGTACATAATTTGATGAGGAAGAATGTTTCGCCAAAGTCTCACCAAGTTTATTAGCAATATCTGATTTATTAGTCAATAACTGATTCCCATCTTTAAGATGGTGAATACTAGATTTAGAGCCCTTACCTTTTATTTTCTGGATCATGTTCCATACCTTTGAAATTGGCGTACGTGAATTTAGTTTTGAAACGTAATTTTGCCATGACTGGCGTTTATTTTGTTTAAAAGTACGCCATGCTTTAGCATTTTAAATTTTAAATTTGTTTAAATTATGCACCATAAGATGGCGACGGAAATAATGTTCTGCTTTTTTCCTTGCCTTCCTAGCTTGTTTGCACTCATCGTTGAAGCATGGTTTTCTTATGTGTGGAACTGCAGAGGACTTTGGTATACACTCATCAGCTATGGAATTCAGTTCATCAGAAAAACATTGAATAGCATCAGGAATGTCAATAAAAAGTTCAGGTTTAAGTTTTTCAGCACACAGTGTTTCATATAAAGCCCAGTTAGCTTTTTTAAAATTCCGCCTTGATGAAGAAGGAACAGCAGATGGAGTTACAGATTTTAATATAGTAGGAAAATGGTCACTTCCACAGAGGTCATCGTAGACTGACCATTCAAATTCATTAAGTAGATTAGAGTCTGCAAGAGACAGATCCAGAGAAGAGTAGGTGCCGGTTGCAGGATGCAGATATGTGCTCGAATCATCATTACATATACACAAATCAGTATTGAAAATAAAATCTTCCAGTGTTTTACCTTTAGTGTTTATATTTGTACCACCCCACAGTGGATTATGGCCATTGAGATCACCCATTATTATACAGGGTTTTGGAAGTTGGTCATAGAGAGCTTGCAAATCAGACAGTTGAAGTGTTGAAGAAGGCGGAATATACAACGAGCATACTGTGAAGGCAACATGAAGAGTAAGTCTCACTGCAACGGCTTGAAGATTAGTTGTAAGTGAGACAGGGCTGTGTATAACATTCTGATTTACAAGGATTGAAGATCATCCAGTGGCCCTATCACCTGGAGGAGAAAGAGAATGATATCCAATGAACTGACGTAAGTTAAAATTGTCTGCCTGCTTCAGGTAAGTTTCCTGTAAGCAAAAAGCTGATGGTTGTAAATCCTGAATCAACAGCTGTAATTCATTAAAGTTGGTTTTTAGTCCTCTACAATTCCACTGGACAATACACGGAGAAACTGTTTCTATGGGGGATTGATTGGGGATCTACCCCTGATCTTTTTTGTTGGTGACAAGCTACGAGCTCTACAGAGGATGTTGTCAGAAACATCCATATCTTCAAGAGATCCAAACTTATTATATATTTGGATTGTATTTTCTGCCGCTTTTGAGGTTCTGCCCTTATGGTATTTTTTTCAGACTCATTTATTGGTTTGAGTTTTTGTTTTGGTAGTTGCTTCCCATTATTCCCAGAGGAAGGTTTGGAAATGGACTGTGATGATGATTGTTCCTGGGAAGATGGCCGAGACTGAACTTCTTCTCTAACAGTTGTTGATGTACATACAAGAGTTTGCGTTGACTGGTCAGGACAGTAGATTTCGGGTGCAACAGTGTCAACCCATGTCAAATCAGTTTGGCACTGCGCTGATGAAGTGGACACTGTTGAAGTTACAGTTTGATTTGTTGATGTTCTCGCAACTGAAGCATAGGATTCGTTTGGTTCTGATGTGTGAACAACAATTTTCTTTGCATCAGCAAAACTAAGATTCCTTGTGAATTTGATTTTATTAATTTCCATTTGTTGTTTCCAGATCGGACATTCTTTTGAAAAAGATGAATGTGTTCCAGAGCAGTTGGTGCATTTTTTAAAGTTGCTGTCACAGTCTTCAGTAACATGAGTTTTTTCGCTGCAGTGAGCGCATGTAATAGCATTTGTGCAGTTCGTAACACCATGACCATACCTTTGGCATTTGAAACATCTCAACGGGTTAGGAAGATAAGTATCAACATTGAGACGACAATGTCCTGCTTTAATTGTTTTTGGTGCAGTTGGAGAAGAAAAATGGAATAGGTAGGTGTTTGTTGGTTTAGTTTCTGAGTTTTTTCGGGTTGTGAATCGTTTCACAAAAATCACTCCTTGTTCTTTCATTTCTGTGGCTATGTCTAATTCACTCATGTCGGCAAACAGTTGATCCCGGTCTCTGACAATTCCTAGTGTTCAAAGTTCTATGTGGAGATACCGAAACTGGTATTCCAACCAAAAGCTGTGTTGACATCAAATTTGTTGTTTGTTGTTTCCTGCTGCATTGAGCAATGAGCAAAGAACCTGATCGCAGTCGTTTGATGTTTGGGACTTCACCTGCAATACCTTGGATACCTTTTGACACTGCAAACGGATTTAATTTTAATGGTGACTTGTCAAGTGTCTCAAGAACTAAAAATCGTGGCCAGTATTCAGTTGAGTTAGAAGGTCGTTGGTCATCATCATCACTGTCCAGTTGACGTTTGTTTCGTTTTTGGGGGGTTTTGTATTCCATAGTTAGTGTAGAAGGTTCATCATCCAAGCTCCCCACCCACCACGGAGTATCACAAGGACAATGCTATTAACAAGTGGGTCTCCAACTTGCAGCACGGATGCAACAAGGATACCTGGATGATATACTCCAGCAGAAGAATTAGAAATAATTAGTCTGCCAGATTGGCCCATGAGCCATCGCCTTCTGGCATAAGACTCTAGGCAAAGTTCAAAGCAACATAATTCAACATCAAACATGTTTTAGACATTAAAGCCAGGACCAAAATCAATCAAAATCAGTTCCAAATCATACTTGTGCAATGATAAATAAATTTATAGTCTATGCACAGGGCTTGGCATGACCAGCCGATTGGTTGAACCGGGCCCATTCAACCTCCCGTCTAGGTGAAGTAAGGGTCGAAGGGGTGTGTTGAGCAAAGGGAACACGTTTACAGGCCCCCAGTGCCCTCAACCCCCAGACTCCCGTCCTCCACCGACACAGGGCCGCAACCCACGGCAAACGGGTTGGTGGACCAAATGTCCCCCCGGGTCCACTACGGGGGTGTCGGCGAGCTCTTAGCATTACCCAGCACCCACCACGAGGAGGTGGCTCGCCACGGGTGCCTCTGCCTTGTGGAACACCCTGATCTTGATGAAAGTAGTCTGAGAGGGTTGCTCCCACACGTACTTGAAACTGTCTGTCATTTAAGAAGTTGGATATAAACTGAGGCAAGCGACCTCTCAACCCAAAAGAATGTAAATCTTTCAAAATACCATGCTTCCAAGTAGTATCATATGCTTTTTCGAGATCAAAAAAGATTGATACTGCATGTTGTTTTTTAATGAAAGATTTTTTTACAAATGATTCCAAACGAACCAAGTGGTCAATTGTGCTTCGGTTTTTACGAAAACCACATTGTATATCAGTAATCAGACTGTTGGTTTCCAAAAACCAAACTAAGCGATTATTTACCATTCGCTCCATGGTTTTGCAAACACAGCTAGTTAAGGAAATAGGTCGGTAATTTGATGGATCTGTATGATCCCTCCCAGGCTTTGGAATAGGAACAACTATGGCTTTTCGCCATGAAGGGGGGAAATGTTGTGTAATCCAAATATGGTCAAAAATGCCAAGTAACGTTTCGAGACATGATTCAGGCAAGTGTTTTAAGAGTTGGTAATGGATATCATCAGGCCCTGTTGCAGCATCGTGAGCCTGTGATAGCGCAGTATGAAGTTCATGTAATGAAAATACCTCATTATAATCTTCACCATTATTAGATTTAAAATTTACTGGTTTCTTCTCTTGGTGTATTTGATAAGTCTGGAATTTTGGATGATAATTTGAGGAGGATGAATGTTTAGCTAAAGTTTCTACCAACTTGTTTGCAATATCAGATTTTTCAGTTAGAATGTTATTATCATTTTTGAGACGCTGAATACTACTGGATTTGAAACCCTTGCCTTTAATTTTTTGGATCATATTCCATACCCTTGACATAGGAGTACGGGAATTTATTTTGGAAACGTAATTTTTCCAAGTATGACGTTTAATGCGTTTAAACGTTCGTCGAGCTTTAGCGTAACTGATTTTTACATTATTTAAGCTATGAACAGTGGGATGAAGACGAAAATATTTCTCTGCTTTCTTCCTCTTCTTCCTAGCCTGTTTGCATTCATCATTAAACCATGGTTTACGGATGTGCGGATTTACAGAGGACTTAGGAATAGTTTCATCAGCTATATGTTTTAGTTTGTCAGAGAACATTTTAATTGGATCAGGGACATCCATGAAAAGGTCTGGTTTACGTTACATAAGGCAGGTGGCCTGAAATAATGGCCAATTAGCCTTTGAAAAATTCCATCTTGTTACAGGCGGATCATCGGAAGGGTTAATTGCTGTAAGTACTGTAGGAAAATGGTCACTACCACAAAGATCATTATGGACTGACCATTCAAACTCATTATAAACGTTTGAATCAGTGAGTGACAGGTCTAAAGACGAATATGTTCCCGTTGCAGGATGCAAATATGTGTCAGAGCCATCATTGAATATACATAAATTATTATCAGATATAAATTCTTCAAGAACTTTCCCTTTACTGTTGGTATCAGGACTTCCCCATAATGGGTTATGACCATTGAGATCACCCATTATGATACAGGGTTTTGGTAATTGGTCATACAAATCTTGAAGATCATTCTGATGGAGAATGGAAGAAGGGGAGATATACAAGGAACAAAGGGTAAGGGTTATATGTAAAGTAAGACGAACAGCAACAGCCTGAAGATTGGTTTTCAGTGGAACAGGGCTATGAATAGTACCACGTCTCACCAATATGGAAGATCCACCAGTGGCTTTGTCACCAGGGGGTGAAAAAGAATGATAAGAATGGTATTTACGCAATTCGAATTTATCAGTTTGTTTCAAGTATGTTTCTTGAAAACTAAATGCTGATGGTTTATAATCCTGTCCTAGTAGTTGTACTTCATTAAAATTGGTCCTAAGTCCTCTGCAATTCCATTGGATTAAGGAATTACTGTTCATTTAATAGCAGGTGGTAGTACTGGGGACCGACTTTTCCCCTTCCGAGGCGAACTGCTTCTATTTCGCGCACGGGGATGAGGAGAGACGTCCATGTCTTCTAAAAGTTGAAACTTGTTATAGACTTGTACAGGATCACGTGATCCCTTTTGTACTCGATCAGATTTTTGTCTATAATCTACTTTATGACAAGGATTTTTCACTGCAGGAGATATTGTTTGTGATTCAGTCTGGCAAGCTGATGTTGCATGATTCTTATCACCATCAGAATCTGTTGTGCTTAAAGTTTGTTTGTCAGCTTTGACCCAGGTGATATCTGTCTGACATGAAACAGACAGCACAGATTTAACATGAGGGCGAGCAACGACAGCAGAGTATGTTATATTTGATGACTGAGGCAAGGCTGCATTTACTAAACGTTTTGCCTCATGATAGGTGACATTCTTTTGAGTTTTCATTTGATAATTTCATATTCACGGTTCCAGATTTCACATGACTTTGATGAAGACATATGGTCTTCCAGACAATTAACACATTTTGGAGAAGACAAACAGTCAGAACCTTCATGATCTTCTTTACCACATCTGTAGCATGTTGCACGATTCCTGCAAGATTGGGCACCGTTACCAAACTTTTGACACTTGTAACAACGAAGTGGATTTGGAATATATTGCTCCACTTCGATATTACAATATCCAGCTTTGATACACTTTGGATGTTTCGGTTGTGAAAAAGAAATCAAACAAGTATTTGTGTTGAAAGTTTCTCCATTTTTCTTAAAAGTGAATCGTTTGACATGAGTGACTCCTTGATTTTGTAGTTCAGTGGCGATTTCTGTTTCACTCATGTGGGCAAGCCACTGGTCCCTGTCTCTCAAGATGCCTTTGCTGCTGTTCAAAGACTTATGGGGTGAAACAGATACTGCAGTATTAGCAAGCTGTTTTGTACCTATGAGGGTAGCTGATTGTTTCGCTGTTTTACACTCTATGAGGAGAAACCCAGATCTAATTTTTGTAACAGCTTGGACATCCCCAACAAGTCCATCAATTGCTTTTGATGTGGCAAATGGATTGAGTTTTAGAGGTTCACCGTTAGCAGAAGATACAACCAAAAATCTGCTCCATGTATCCGGTAATCTGTTTGTAGCACTGTCCTCGTCCGAGGACAAACACTCATCTAGTGCTCGTTTGTGTTTTTTGGGTTGAGCCATGGTTAATAATAGAAAGTTCACCATCCCAGCTCCCCACCCTCCACCGAGTATCACATGGACAATGCTATATACCAGTTGCTCTCCGACTGGCAGCACCAAGGATACTGGAATGGTATACTCCAGCAGAAGACTAATTCAAAATTAATCGATCCACCAGATTGGCCCATGAGCCACCGCCTTCTGGGCATAAGACTCTAGGCAAAGTTCATAACGTCAGTTTTCAAATCTAAAAGTTATATATGAATGAAAAAGCCAAGGCCAAAATTGAAACAGTACATCAAATCTGTGCAATTACATAAATAATCCACGCACAGGGCTTGGCATGACCAGCCGATTGGTCGAACCGGGCCCATTCGACCACCCGTCTAGGCGAAGTCAGGGCCAAAGTGGTGTATTGAGCAACAGGAACACGGTTACAGGTCCCTATTGCCCTCAACCACCAGGATCCCCTCCTCCGCCGACACAGGGCCGCAACCCACGGCAAACGGGTTGGTGGACCAAATATTCCCCCGGGTCCACTACGGGGGTGTTGGCGAGCTCTTAGCGTTACCCAGCACCCACCACGAGGAGGTGGCTCGCCACGGGTGCCGTTTAAGTAAAGTAAAATTATTGTCCTCCTGAGAGGGTACATAAGTCCATAAACATTACAGTAAATTTAGACTTTCCACTGTTTTTAGTCGTAGCATATGTGTATTTTTAATTTGTGGCTAGATGTGTCTAAATTGCTAACAGCTGAGAGGACGATGTAAATCCAGCTAATGACCATGCACGTAGCAAAGGTACTGCAAGTCCCCATGGTCCCTAGTATGGTAATCTACCTTCAGTTGTTGGCAATCTATAGCCTGATTTTATATTGTTTTGTCCGAATAGTGATATAACTTTTTACTTTCCACACTAGTTTTAATCCCATTTGTGATCTTCTAGTTGTTTTACTGTCCGTCGTTGACTGGTTTTTACTATACATATATTTCATTTCAGTAATAAATGTTCTCGTCACGATATGGCTGAGATATTGCCGATGTGACGTTAAATATTAACTCACTCACTCACTCACTCCACCATAATCCCATAAAATCATTGAGGCATGAAGTTCCATAAGCCGAATGAACTGTACCTAACTGAATAATTTTAGGCTTCGTGGGACTACACCTTTTGTACACGGGCTAGTTGCAGTTAACACATACTGCTATATTTAACATAACTAAACAATAACCTTTAGTAATGGAACCCCATGACAAAAATGTGAGTGAGTGAGTGAGTTAAAATTTAACGTCACATCGGCAATATCTCAGCCATATCGTGACGAGAACATCTAATATCAAAATTAATTATATGTCTACTATAAAACCTGTCAACGAAGGACAGTAAAGCAACTAGAATATCACAAATGGAATTAAAACTAGCATGGAAAGTTAAAAACAACATCACCATTAGGACAATACACTATAAAATCAGGCTATAGATCGCCAACAACTGAAGGTAGATCACCAAACTAGGGACCATGGGGACTTACAGTACCTTTGCTACCTGCATGGACCCTAGTTGGATTTACATCATCCCTTCAGCTGCTGGCGAGTGTACAATATGCTAGCCAAAATTAAAACAACAAGAATACTACGATTAAAAAACCTGGTAGATTTAAATTTACTATCAATGTTTTTGGACTTACGTACCCTCTCAGGAGGACAATAATTTTACAATACTTCAACCCCCTTCGAGGGTACAGCCACTAACAATTCTAGTTCCTAACCTAAACTACCAATCATTAAAATACATTTATATACAGAACATATTACTCAAAAGTCAACGAAGAAACCAATTTCCTTTAAAAAACCAATATTTAAATGAGCACTGACTGTGTTAAAAAGATCCTTAACAGTTTTTACAGAAAAATACTTATCCATTATGATGGAGAATTCAACACAGTCAAGCAGGATATGCTTGACCGTGACTCTCTCATCACAAGGGATACAAAACGGAGGATCCTCACCTTTCAAAAGGTATGCATGAGTGTATCTTGTATGGCCAATACGACATCGTCGCAAAATGACTTCTTCAAATCTGGACTGACAACCCAAGTATGTATAACCAATGTAGGGTTTTATTTCATGTAATTTATTTATACCTACTTGGGTGTCCCACTTCTTCTGCATCAGATCACGAGTGTAAGCTCTAATACTAGCTTTGTAGTCAGAAAAAGGAATACGAAGTGGTGTCACAGATTTGTTGAGTGCTGCCTTAGCAGCAAGATCGGTCATTGCGTTACCGGAAATGCCAACGTGGCTGGGTAACCAACAAAAGACGATGTCGTACTGGCCAGTAGCAAGATCATTATATAATTCAATAATTTCAATTAAAAGTGGATGTTTACAAGAAAGATTTTTAATCGCCTGAAGGCAAGAAAGAGAGTCGGAATAGATTATATATTGTTTATGTTTATGGCGTCTTTGAATATATTTAAGAGCTGTTAATATGGCGTTAGCCTCAGCGGTAAAAATAGAACTGTTGTCTGGCAATCTAGAAGATGTTGTTCTGGATCCAATGACAGTGGCACAAGCTACTGCGCCACCGTCCTTGGACGCATCTGTAAATAAGGATTTATAACTGCTATATTTATGTTTCAATTCATTATATTCTTGTTTATACTGTAATTCATTAGTTTCTGATTTTTTAAATGTGGTCAATGTTAGGTCCACTTGGGGTCTAACCAACTGCCAAGGAGAAGAAGAAAGAAGACAGGAAGGAGCTATATTTTCCAGCTCAATGCCGGCAGCAGCAAGAAATGGTTTCATTCTTAAACCAAGAGGCGGTACAAGCGAAGATTTCATATTGTATAAGTCCTCAGACAGAGGACTGAAAACACAGTTATATGCCGGGTTTGACTCACTGGAATATAATTTTGTTACATACTGTAAAGCTAATTTGATACGTCGCTGCTCAAGAGATGACTCATCGGCCTCAACGTACAGGCTGTCAACAGGTGAAGTTCGAAAGGAGCCAAGACAAAGTCTTAGACCTTGATGGTGAACAGAATCTAAAAGTTTCAGGTTGCTTTTACAGGCTCCACCATATACAATGGAGCCATAATCAAGTTTTCAGTGAGTGAGTGAGTGAGTTAATATTTAACGTCACATCGGCAATATCTCAGCCATATCGTGACGAGAACGTTAAATACTGAAATGAAATATATGGATACTATAAAAACCTGTCAACGACGGACAGTAAAACAACTAGAATATCACAACTGGGATTAAAACTAGTGTGGAATGTTAAAACTAATATCACTATTCGGACAATACAACATAAAATCAGGCTATAGATTGCCAACAACTGAAGGTAGATCACCATACTAGGGGCCATGGGGACTTACAGTACCTTTGCTGCCTGCATGGACCCTAGTTGGATTTACATCATCCCCTCAGCTGTCAGCAATTTAGTCACATCTAGCCAAAAATTAAAAATACACATATACTACGATTAAGAACAGTGGAAAGTTTAATTTTACTGTGAATGCTTTTGGACTTACGGCGAGTATACAAAATGCTAACCAAAATTAAAACAACAAGAATACTACGATTAAAAACCTGGTAGATTTAAATTTACATCGAATGTTTGTGGACTTACGTACCCTCTCAGGAGGACAATAATTTTACAATACTTCAACCCCCTTCGAGGGTACAGCCACCAACAATTCAAGTTACTAATCCAAACTTCCAGTAATTAAAATACATCTATTTACACAACATAACATTCAAAATTCAACCAAAAAATCAATCTCTTTTAAAAAACCAATAATTAAATATGAATTAACGCTAGTAAAAAGATCCTTCATTGTTTTAATTGTAAAATACTTATCCCTTGTGATGGAGAATTCAACACAGTCAAGCAGGATATGCTTGACCGTGGTTCTCTCATCACAAGGGATGCAAAACGGAGGATCCTCACCTTTCAACAGGTATGAATGGGTATATCTAGTGTTAGTCCATGAGGTACACAACTTTTGATGCCCACATGGGGTGACTAATGTTTGAGGTGTTTAAAATAAAGATACATCACTAATATCAACTTTAAAGCATGATAGCAATCATATATTAGCAGCTGTTGACTTTTATGGCAGTTTTAAAAAGTTCCTGACGCTGTTTCCCTAAAAATAGATATGTAATTAGTTGTAAGGTAATATTATGCGTAATCCAATATGGCCGCACTTCCTGTTTATACTGTTGCTACAGAGGATGATGTCACTGATGACATCAGAAACCACTACAAGCTGTGAAAGTGGTAAGTATTCATTAAAAACTGTTTAACAGTATTTCTGAAATAATATATGATATGAAAAGCAACCCAAATCACATCATTTCATTCATTATATTGCTCCAAATGACATAATAAATTTCCCAATGTGAAGACATGCTTAGCACTCAAGCTTCATGCACAGTCTAATTCTTTGGAAAACTATCCTTTGAAATGTTCATACATTAATATTTAAATTCTAGCACTTGTAAGATACTGATTCTAGTTGATAATTATAAGCAAAATGAATTGTTTTTCTAACATATTTGCTTATAAAGAGAGCACCAAAACTGTCAATCAAATGTCTTAGATACTATTCACCTACAACTTTTCATATATATTTTTTCAAAGCAACATGTCTGGTGGTTCCTAAAAATTTTAGAGCCTGATTTTGTCAATTCAACTTCATCAAGTCTGAAAATGATTATGATTATATTGTACCATTTTATTGTTTATTTGATTCGATGTATTTTCTATGTTGTAAATATTTACTTTTTTTCCATCAAACATCAAAAATTCAAATATTCATCATTTTTTCCCCTTCTTCAGGATTTCTTTTTCTGACACTATCTTCTACTTATTCGTATTAAACTGTAATGCATATGCTGTAAAGAAATCAGAAATATTTACAATTATTTGGGCAGAATGATGGACAATGGAAAGTTTGAAATCTTCTCCAAAACTCCTAAATGAAATTTGGTAAATACAATCATTTCAACTTAAATTTTATCAAATTTTTCTGTTTTTTTTATTTTTGTGTTTATTTTATTTCATTTTGAGGGGAGGTGGGAGGCCTCTGTGTGTTTTTGGAAGGTGTGTGTAGGGTGAATAGAGGCAGAAATTGTATGGTTGTAACTGCTCTTTAGTTTTCAATGATAATGTCTGATAGGATTTCAGCCTATTGATGATCATGTATGTTGTTAACTGACATGTTGACAAGGTTATATTATATTGGGTATTATGTCTCGGGAATAACCCTACAATCATAATGTTTTCCAGATGTTACTTCATCATGATAGCCCCAGTGTGCATGATTCATACTGGCACAGAGGATACCTCATCCAATCTGGTATCACCAAGAGATCTCGAATCATGGACTACGCTTTACAGGGCAGCCCAGTTAAAAGGACATAAACCAATCCTTGAGTTATGTGAACATTTGCCTGAAGGTAGTATACCTAATGTTCACTATCACAGAAAATGTAGGCAGATATTTACCATGAAGAGGGATTTAGCTAAACATGAAAAAGAAAATGAGTCAATGGCAAAATCCCCTGGGAAATCTGCTCGTGAGAGAGATAAGAGATCAACCAGCATTCTTGACAAGGTTTGTATATTCTGCCCTCCTGGAGTGAGTGAGTGAGTTTAGTTTTACGTCGCACTTAGCAATATTCCAGCTATATGGCGACGGTCTGTAAATAATCGAGTCTGGACCAGACAATCCAGTGATCAACAACATGAGCATCGATCTGCGCAATGGGGAACCGATGACATGTGTCAACCAAGTCAGCTAGTCTGACCACCCGATCCCGTTAGTCGCCTCTTACGACAAGCATAGTCACCTTTTATGGCAGCCCTCCTGGAAGATGCAACAAGTACCTGAAGTCATCAAACACAATGGAACCTCTTACACAGTGTGTGGAACTTCAAGCGGACAACACAATTAGAAAAGCTGTACTTGAGAAAGAAGACAAGAGGCTCTTACCCCTTGTAACAATGAAAGACCTTGTTGCTGCAGAGGCCTGGTATCACCAGTCCTGCTACAAGAAATACACTAAAGGTACAGGAAAAACAATGCATGAGGGTGTACCACCAGACAAACCTGACGACCAGGAAGATAACAATTACAAAAAAGCTGAAGAAACTGCCCTGAATTATTTATTCCATTTTGTCAGAACAGATTTGTTTGAATCTCCTAGAGTCATGCCTCTTACAGATATGACAAATTTTGTCTCAAGCAAGATGACAGAATTGTATAGTGGATGGCATGGCAGTAGTCCAAACGATAAAGGGTGATGGGAAGACTTTTGGTGAGTTGGCATCTGCAATCCTCTCTGTGGCAGTATGTGAGGCACGGACAGCAGAAAGAATAGACATTGTCTTCGATGTTTACAACCAGACCTCGATAAAAAATGCAGAGAGACAGCTGCGGGGAATGTCAAATGAAGACACTGTACAATACAAGGGGATTTCATCAAAGCAGACTATCACTCAGTGGAGAAAACTTTGAAAACAAACAATAAAACAGAACTAATCAAATTTCTGGTGGACGATTGGCAGCGATCTGAACTCAGAGAAATGTTGGGCAACAGGGTACTTTATGTCACCAGAGAAAAGGAGTGCTTCAAGATCAGTAAAGATGGCTCTGTCAGAGATGAAGATCTCCAGTCAAGTCAGGAGGAAGCAGACACAAGGCTACTTCTTCACAGTGCCCATGCTGCAGACCAAGGCTTTCAGAACATTTTGATGATTTCAGATGACACAGATGTATTTGTCATGTGCTTGATGTATACCTGGAAAATTAAAGCAAAGATCTTCTTGAAGGCTGGGTCAAAACTGAGAGTACAGTACATCGACATTCACGCCATTTCAGCAGCGCTTGGTAAGTCACTGTGTGATGCTTTACCTGGGCTACATGCCTTCAGAGGATGTGACACAGTTAGCGCATTTGCTGGCCAGGGAAAACTATCAGCTCTGAAACTCTTAAGAAGTGATCTGCTATGGCAAGGCACATTCAAAGAACTCGGGAATGATATGCAGGAATCAAATTCTCTTCAGAGTCAGCTGCAGGAGTTCACTTGCCTCTTGTATTCAGCCAAGACTAACACAAAGAAGGTGAACAAACTCAGGTATGAAATGTTCGCTAGTAGGAAAGGAAAGATTGAGCCCCATCAACTGCCACCATGTGCTGATGCCCTTCAGAAACACATTCAAAGAGCCAACTACCAAAGCACCATATGGAAGAACAGTCTTGTGCAGATGCCAGTTATACCATTACCAACTGGTCATGGATGGAAACTTGAAAATGGAAATCTTAGTTTTGATTGGATGGATGGAAGTCCCGCATCTGAAGGTGTCCTAGAACTGATTTCATGTCCATGTCGTAGGAACTGTTCTCTGCCTCAATGCATTTGCCTTGCGAACAACCTGAAGTGGTCCGAATTATGTAGACTGGCAGACTGCTCAAATCAACCAGATGATGAAGAAGATGATGAAGACGGCCATTCTTTTTCCGGAGAAGACCGCGACAGTGATGAGGAGTTTGCACAGTAACAGAAGTGACTGTATAATTAAGAGTGGATGTACAAGTGATACTGAAGCCCCACCATGATAATAGGGGAGCTGCTATCATGTTGATATTTGTTATCATTCTCTCTGAAAATGGATTTGTTTTAATCAAAAGTATCAAATGGTTACAGGTTATTCTCAGTAATTTGAACTTGTGTCCACTGAAAAAATGGCAGCAATCTCAGTATTCAATATTCATATAATGTCATTGATTTGGTTTATTACCAGCCCTATGTTGCTTTTATGTATCATATTTTCTCCAATAAGGATTTGTGTTAAAGTAGCATTTAGGAAATAATCGTGCGGTCATTATTAAACATCAGATGAAATTTTTTATTTATAAACGTATTCCCCGTTGATCCCAAAATATATCTATTAAGGAATGTTTTGCTTTTGAGGTAACGCTCACTAACAATTAATTAATTTCTCCCACCGGGCGCTTATTAGAGGAAATACAGGATATTTTAAAAGTCTAAATATCATTACTAACTATGATTACTTAATATCTGTTATATCTTTTTTAGATTATTAGAGATGATTTTAATAACTACTGCATGGGATTTCTATTGATTGTAGTACAGTGAAAATCATGCTGCGGATGAGGTTTTCCGTGTAGGGGGTACCCATATTCAAGTAGCCAGGGAAAGTGTAAGCTGTGTCACCCATCTTGCTATCATGTTTCTTATTAAACTAGATATATTGAGCTTCCATAAAAATACAACAAACCTTGGTCACCTGAAATGGTACCGATGACTCAATTTTCAAGCCGTACCTCATGGACTATGTGGCCAATACGACATCGTCGTAAAATAACCTCTTCAAATCTGGACTGACAACCCAGGTGGGTATAACCAATGGAAGGTTTTATCTCATTTAATTTATTTATACCCACTTGGGTGTCCCACTTCTTCTGCATCAGATCACGGATATAAGATCTAATGTTAGCTTTATAATCAGTGTATGGAATAAGAAGTGGTGTCACAGATTTGTTGAGTGCCGCCTTGGCAGCAAGATCGGCCATTGCGTTACCAGAAATGCCAACGTGGCTGGGTAACCAACAGAAGACGATGTCGTATTGGCCAGTAGCAAGAGTATTATACAATTCAATAATTTCAATTAAAAGTGGATGTTTACAAGAATTATTTTTAATAGCCTGAAGGCAAGAAAGAGAATCGGAATAGATTATATATTGTTTACGTTTAGGGTGTCTTTGAATATATTTAAGAGCTGTTAATATGGCGTTAGCATCAAGTTTTGACCGGATCAGTGATCGATAAAGTTGCAGGAGGGTAGCTTGGTCCCCTCCCCATCTAGAATTTGAAACGACTTTCAACAAGTCAAGTGCCTTCAGGCATTTAGTTTTGAGGGATTGGATATGTGGTAGAAACGTTAAATGTGAGTCAAAAATTAATCCCAAGAACTTGGCCTCCTTTACAACTTTGATGGGAGTGCCATCTAGAGATAGTTCTGGGTCCTTATGTGGCTTATATGTTCTGAAAAAATGTATACAATTAGTTTTGGACTTCAAAAATTTGAAGCCGTTTTCAAGACACCATTTATTTATTTTGTTTAAACACAACTGCAGTTGCCGTTCAATAGTATGCATATATTTACCTCGGCAAGAAATATTAAAATCATCCACGAAAAGCGATCCATCAATTGAATCGTTTAAAACTTTTGATAAACTGTTGATCTTGATGCTAAAAAGAGTGACAGATAAAATACTGCCTTGTGGAACACCCTGATCCTGATTGTAATGATCAGACAGGAAGAACCCCCACGGACCTGGAATTGTCTGTCATTTATAAAGTTGGCAATAAATTGAGGCAAACGACCTCGCAAACCAAAGTCATGTAAATCCCTCAAAATACCATGTTTCCAGGTTGTGTCATATGCTTTTTCAAGATCAAAAAAGATAGACACAGCATGTTCTTTATTAATTAGTGCGTTTTTAACAAATGATTCTAGACGCACTAAGTGATCGACAGTACTTCTGTCTTTACGGAAACCACACTGTATATCTGTGATAAGATTATTTGTTTCCAAGTACCAAACAAGTCGATTATTTATCATGCGTTCCATGGTCTTGCAAACACAGCTAGTAAAAATAGGTCGATAATTGGACGGATCCGTATGATCACGTCCAGGTTTAGGTATTGGTACTACTATGGCGTCACACCATGACGGAGGAAAGTTACCCAATGTCCAAATATCATCAAAAATATTGAGAAGAGTTTCTAGGCAGGATTCCGGTAAGTGCTTCAGGAGTTGATAATGTATGTTATCAGCTCCAGTAGCAGTGTCATGAGCTTGATCAAGAGCAGTATGGAGTTCATGAATAGAAAACGTTTCATTATAGTCTTCCCCATTATCAGAATTGAAATTAATAATTTTCTTTTCTTCTTGTTTTTGATATTGCTGGAATTTTGGTACATAATTTGAAGAGGAAGAGTGTTTAGCAAGAGTTTCACCTAGTTTATTAGCAATATCTGATTTATCAGTAAGCAATTGATCTCCATGTTTAAGATGATGGACAGTAGATTTAGTACCTTTACCTTTGATTTTCTGGACCATGTTCCATACCTTGGACATGGGTGTCCGCGAATTTATTTTGGACACATAATTTTGCCAAGATTGGCGTTTGTTTTGTTTAAAAGTACGCCGTGCTTTAGCATTTAAAATTTTAAATTTATTTAAATTATGAACCATAGGATGGCGACGGAAATAATGTTCTGCTTTTTTCCTTGCCTTCCTAGCTTGTTTGCACTCATCGTTGAACCATGGTTTTCTTATGTGTGGAACTGCAGAGGACTTTGGTATACACTCATCAGCTATGGAATTCAGTTCATCAGATAAAGATTTAATAGCATCAGGAACGTCAATGAAACGTTCAGGTTTAAGTTTCTCAGCACACAGTGTTTCAATTAAAACCCAGTTAGCCTTTTTAAAATTCCGCCTTGATGATGGAGGAACATCAGATGGAGTTACAGCTTTTAATATAGTAGGAAAATGGTCACTTCCACACAGGTCATCGTGGACTGACCATTCGAATTCATTTAATAGTTCGGAATTTGTCAATGACAAGTCGAGAGCAGAATAAGTCCCTGTACCAGGGTGTAAATATGTGTTGGAACCATCATTATAAATACATAAGTCATTGTCGGAACAAAAGTCCTCCAACAACTTGCCTTTAGTGTTTGTATTTACACCACCCCAGAGTGGGTTGTGCCCATTTAAATCTCCCATTATAATACAGGGCTTCGGGAGTTGGTCATATAGAGCTTGGAGATCGGTTTTAGCAAACGTCGAAGACGGCGAAATATAAAGAGAGCATAGCGTAAATGCTACATGTAAAGTAATTCTCACAGCAACATCCTGCATATTAGTATTAAGTGAAACAGGGCTTTGAATAACGTTTTGTCTCACTAGAATGGATGATCCTCCAGTGGCCCTATCACCCGGAGGTGAAAAAGAATGATATGCATTAAAATGACGAAGGTCAAATGTATCTGTTTGTTTTAAATATGTCTCTTGGAGACATATCGCTGAAGGTGTAAAATCTTGGACTAATAGCTGTAATTCATGTAAATTAGTCCTCAATCCTCTACAGTTCCACTGTATAATATTATTGGAATAAACTATCTTTTAGGGGGATTTATTGGGGATCTACCCCGCACTCTTTTGGAGGGCGACAAGCTATGTGCCCTAGAATGGACGTTTTCAGAAACGTCCATGTCTTCAAGTGACCCATATTTATTAAACAACTGAATCTTGTTTTGTGACCCTTTCGGGGCTCTGCCACTTAGTTTTTTTCAAAGGATCTGGCCTTTTAGGTTTAGTTTTAACGGTTTCCGAAGATTTTGGAGTTGACTGAGAAGATGCCTCATGATCGGAGGATGCTACTGATTGGATTTGGGACGAATGTGACTCTGGCGTTTGGGTAGATATTGTAGGTGAAGTAATCAGAGGAGCTTCTGATGTAATCCACGTCAAGTCAGTTTGACAGCTTGTGGTTGATTTTGTAATCCTTGCTTCTGACGGTGTTTTAGTTATAGAAGCATAGCTTTCTTTAGGTTCAGAACTGTGGACCAGTTTTTTGGCATCTGCAAAACTAATGTTTCGGGTGATTTTTAGTTTGTTGATCTCCATGTGAAACTTCCAGACAGGACATTGTTTAGAAAAGGATGAATGGGCACCAGTGCAGTTTGTACATTTCTTAACGTTACTGTCACAATCTTCTGTTGTATGTGTCTTTTCACCACAGTGAGCACAAACAACAGACAATGTGCAGTTATTAACCCCATGGCCGAACTTTTGGCATTTGAAACATCGAAGAGGGTTTGGAATGTACATTTCAACTTTGATGTTACAGTATCCTGCTTTCAGTGATTTTGGAACATTTGGAGAAGAGAAAGAAAACAAATATGTGTTTGTGTTGACAGTAGCATCATTTCTACGGGTTGTAAAACGTTTGACAAAAAGGACACCTTGCTCCTTCATCTCTGAGGCGATGTCAAGTTCTGACATGTCAGCAAACAAACGTTCACGGTCCCTGACAATTCCTTTGCTCGTGTTAAGTGTTTTGTGAGCCGAGATCGTAACTGGAATGCCGACAAAAGATTTAGTACTCATAAGATTAGTGGCTTGCTGTCTTTTTGCACACTCAACCAGTAGGGCACCGGAACGTAATCGCCTAATGTTTTTAACATCACCAGCGATGCCTTGTATACCTTTAGCTACGGCAAAAGGATTCAACTTTAAAGGGGTCTTGTCAATAGTCTCAACAACAAGGAAACGTGGCCAGTAATCAATTGAGTTGGGCAGTCTGTGGTCAGTTTCAACGGGATCAGTATCAAGTTGACGTTTGCTCTTTTTTTGAGGGGTTTCGTAAGCCATGTTTAGTTAGTTAGATTTCATCATCTGAGCTCCCCACCCACCACGGAGTATCACAAGGACAGTGCTAAACGCAAGTGGGTCTCCGACTTGCAGCACCAAGGATACTCAGATGATATACTCTAGCGGAAGAATTATGAATAACTAGTCCACCAGATTGGCCCATGAGCCACCGCCTTCTGGGCATAAGACTCTAGGCAAAATTCAAGTACAAATTATCATATTGCAAAATCCAAATAATGTCACTGTAATAATAAGGCCAAGTCCGAAAATCAAACAATTCCAAATAAAATTTGTGCATTGACATATATATATAGTCCATACACAGGGCTTGGCATGACCAGCCGATTGGTTGAACCGGACCCATTCAACCACCCGTCTAGGTGAAGTAAGGGTCGAAGGGGTATGTTGGGCAAAGGGAACACGATTACAGGCCCCCAGTGCCCTCAACCCCCAGACTCCCGTCCTCCACCGACACAGGGCCGCAACCCACGGCAAACGGGTTGGTGGACCAAATATCCCCCCGGGTCCACAACGGGGGTGTCGGCGAGCTCTTCGCGTTACCCAGCACCCACCACGAGGAGGTGGCTCGCCACGGGTACCTGACAAAAATGTGCCCTGGACAAATAACAGGTTGGAGGTTGGCATGGGAGGTTAAAGTAACTTGTTGGAAAAGCCCATCCCAACGTTTTCGAGATGATAAATGTCATGTTGGACTGGAGATGCAAATTAATAAAAAAAAGAAAAGAAAAAAAAAGAAACATCAAGACCTCCAGAGAGAACTGCCCACCCTGGAACATATGGCATTATTGATATGTTGTAGTATTTTGATAGGTTATCTCATGGAACGATTCCCGTGTGGACCCGGGACAGAATGTGGCCACAGCACCCCCATTGCTTGTCGTAAGAGGCGACTAAATTGGGCAACCTGTTTGCCGTGGGTTGCGTCCCGTGTCGGTGGAGGACGGGATCCTGGTGGTTGAGGGCAGATGGGCTTTAAACTGCGTTCCGTTTGCCCAACACACCACTTTGGCCCTTACTTCACCTAGACGGGTGGCAGAATTGGCCCAATCGGCTGGTCACGCCAAGCCCTGTGTATGAACTTAAATTTTTGTCAATACACTAATCTGTATGGAAAATGTGTTACTTGTGGTCTTGGCAGAATTGTTCTCTAAACATGTTTATGATTTTGATGTTTGATGTTTTGCACTTTGCCTAGAGTCTTGTGCCAGAAGGCGGTGGTTCATGGGCCAATCTGGTAGATGTGTTATTAATAACTCTTCTGCTGGAGTATATCATCCGAGTATTCCTGGTGCTGCAAGTTGGAGACCCACTTGTTTTTAGCATTGTCCTTGTGATACTCCGTGGTGGGTGGGGAGCTCGGATGACGAACTATTGGAAAGTAACCATGGCTTATGAAAACCCTCCTAAAAAAACCAAACGACGACTAGACACTGATCCAATTGATACTGATCAAAGACTGTCCACGTCAATTGAATACTGGCCACGATTTCTTGTAATTGAAACTGTTGACAAGACTCCATTAAAGTTGAACCCTTTTGCCATATCCAAGGGTATACATGGCCTTGCAGGTGATGTCAAGAATATTAGACGTTTACGTTCCGGTGCTTTGTTGGTTGAATGTGGGAAAAGGCAACAAGCCACAAACCTTATGAGCACAGAATTGTTTGTCGGCGTTCCAGTCGCGGTTACGGCTCATAAAACACTCAATACGTGCAAGGGAATCATCAGAGATCGTGAAAGATTGTTTGCGGATATGACAGAGCTTTACATTATCACTGAGATGAAAGATCAGGGTGTACTCAATGTAAAACGTTTCACAATCCACAAGAATGATGTTGTAACTAACACCAATACTTACCTGTTCTCCTTTTCCTCACCAACGGCTCCAAAATCTCTTAAAGCAGGTTATTGTAACATCAATGTGGACATGTACATTCCAAACCCTTTGCAGTGTTTTAAATGTCAAAAGTTCGGTCATGGCGTCAATACTTGCACATTGTCTGTTGTATGTGCTCACTGTGCCGAAAAGACACATACAACAAAAGATTGTGACAGTAATGTTAAAAAATGTACAAACTGTGCGGGTGACCACTCCTCCTACTCTAAAAGTTGTCCTGTTTGGAAACATCAAATGGATATAAATAGGATAAAATTCACTCAAAACGTTAGTTTTGCGGAAGCCAAAAAGCTAGTTAAAAGCTCAGAACATAAGGAGAGCTATGCTTCTATCACCAGAACATCGTCAGAAGCAGTAACCGCTAAAACAACAACGTCATCTGTATGCTGTCAGACAAACCTGACCTGGGCTAAAACGGAATCTCCTCTGATATTCTCACCTGCAATATCTACCCAAACAACAGAATCAGTTCCTAGTACATCTCAAAGCCAATGTGAAACATCCTCTGATCTTAACGCATCATCTCAGCCTACAAAGTTTAAACAACTCTCTAAAGGCAAAGCCAGATTCTTTGAAAAAACTTAGTGGTAGAGCCCCCAAAGGGTCAGACAATAAAATCAATTTATTCAACAAATATGGATCCCTTGAGGACATGGACGCGACTGAAAACCTCCGCTCCAGGGCACACAGCTTGTCGCCCGCCAAAAAGGTACGGGGAAGATCCCCAATAAATCCTCCCAAACGATAGATTATCATAATCCTATTATACAATGGAACTGTAGGGGACTAAGGAAAAATTTCCATGAATTACAACTTTTAATCCAAGATTTATCACCCTCAGCGTTTTCTCTGCAGGAGACATATTTGAAAGAGACAGATGTTCTTAACCTACGTTCGTTCAGTGCATACCATTGTTTTTCGCCTAAGGGTGACAGGGCCACTGGAGGGTCTTCCATTCTAGTTAAACGGATGGTTATCCATAGCACAGATATACTTACTACTAATCTTCAGGCTGTTGCTGACGCTATAGTGGTACCAATACCTCAACCTGGACGTGATCATACGGATCCGTCCAATTATCGACCTATTTCACTAACTAGCTGTGTTTGCAAGACCATGGAACGCATGATAAATAATCGACTTGTTTGGTACTTGGAAACTAATAACCTTATCACTGATATATAATGTGGTTTCCGTAAAAATAGAAGGACTGTCGATCACCTAGTGCGTTTAGAATCATTTGTTAAAAACGCACTAATTAAAAAACAACACGCTATGTCTATCTTTTTTGATTTAGAAAAAGCATATGACACAACCTGGAAATATGGTATTTTAAGAAACTTACATGACTTCGGTTTGCGAGGTCGTTTGCCGCAATCCATAGCCAACTTTTTAAATGACAGACAATTTCAAGTTCGCTTAGGTTCTACCCTGTCTGATCATTACAATCAGGATCAGGGTGTTCCACAAGGCAGTATATTGTCTGTCACACTTTTTAGTATAACGATAAATAGTTTATCGAAAGTTTTAAATGATTCTATTGATAGTTCGTTATTTGTGGATTATTTTAACATTTGTTTTCGTGGTGAAAATATGAATACCATAGAGCGGCAGTTGCAGTTGTGTTTAAACAAAATAAATAAATGGTGTCTTGAAAACGGCTTTAAATTTTCTAAATCCAAAACTAATTGCATACATTTTTCTCGTAAATATCAACCACATAAAGACCCTGAACTATCTCTAGATGGCACTCCCATTAAAGTTGTCAAGGAGGCCAAGTTTTTGGGATTAATTTTTGATTCACACCTAACGTTTCTGCCTCATATTAAATCTCTGAAAACTAAATCCCTGAAAGCAGTTGATTTGTTGAAAGTGGTATCAAATTCTAAATGGGGAGGTGATCAAGCTACCCTCCTCCATCTATATCGATCACTTCTCCGTTCTAAACTTGATTATGGCTCCATCGTATATGGTGGAGCCTGCAACAGCAACTTAAAATTATTAGATTCTGTTCATCATCAAGGTCTAAGACTTTGTCTTGGGTCCTTTAGAACCTCTCTTGTTCACAGTCTGCATGTTGAAGCCGATGAACCATCTCTTACACAACGCTGTATAAAATTATCTTTACAATATATAACAAAGCTATACTCTAACGAATCTAACCCTGCATATAACTGTGTTTTCAATCCTCTCTACGAGGACTTGTACAACAAAAGTCTTCTCTTGTTCCCCCTCTCGGGCACAGAATTAAATCCTTTCTTTCTTCGGCTGGCATTGAGCTGGAAAACATAGCCCCTGCCCGTCTTCTTTCTTCTCCTCCTTGGCAGCTGGTTAGGCCACAAGTCGACCTAACATTAACTACATTTAAAAAATCAGAAACTAATGAATTACAATACAAACAAGAATATAATCAGTTGAAACATAAATATAGCAATTATAAATCCAATATTTACAGATGGGTCTAAGGATGGTGGCGCAGTGGCTTGTGCCACTGTCATTGGATCCAGAACAATATCTTCTAGACTACTAGATAATAGTTCTATTTTTACAGCAGAAGCTAACGCCATATTAACAGCTCTTAAATATACCCAAAGACATCCTAAACATAAACAATACATAATCTATTCAGACTCTCTTTCTTGCCTTCAATCTATTAAAAACATAACATGTAAACATCCACTTTTAATAGAAATTATTGAACTTTATAACTATCTTGCGACTGGCCAATACGACATCGTCTTTTGTTGGTTACCCAGTCACGTAGGTATTTGTGGTGAGTGAGTGAGTGAGTTAGCATTTAACGTCACATCGGCAGTATCTCAGCCATATCGTGACAAGAACATTTAATTCTGAAACGAAATATATGCGTAGTATAAAACCTGTCAACGAAGGACAGTAAAACAACTAGAATATCAGAGTAAAATATAAAACTAGTACCTATACCTAAAACAATTGATCTATAGAGGACAATACAAGATAAAAATGGGCTATAGATTGCTAACAACTGAAGGTAGATCACCATACTAGGGACCGTGGGGACTTACAGTACCTTGGCTACCTGCATGGACCCTAGCTGGATTTACATCATCCCCTCAGGCGTCAGCAATTCGTGAAATCTAGCCATTCAATAAAAAGACACTTATTCTACGATTAAAAACATGGGCATTTTGAATCTACTTTGAATGTTTGTGGACTTACGTACCCTCTCAGGAGGACAATAGTTTTACAGTACTTCAACCCCCTTTGAGGATACAGCCACTAACAAGCACAGTTACCAATTTAAACTTCCGCTAATAAAAACTTATCTATTTACAATTCATTTAATAAATATAATTCTTTTAAAAATGCAATAATTAAATGAGAACTGATATTAGTAAAGAGGTCCTTGATACTACGTGATTTAAAGTAGGTATCCCTTGTGATGGAATATTCCACGCAGTCAAGCAAGACATGCTTCACCGTGATTCTTTCATCACAAGGGATACAAAATGGAGGATCCTCACCTTTCAAAAGGTATTTATGCGTATATCTGGTGTGACCAATACGACATCGTCGCATAATGACGCATTGTGTTCCCTGAAATGCCTACATGGCTGGGTAACCAACAGAAGACGATGTCGTATTGGCCAGTAGCAAGATTATTATACAATTCAATAATGTCAATTAAAAGTGGATGTGTACATGATAAATTTTTAATCACCTGAAGACAAGAAAGATAGTCTGAATAGATTATATATTGTTTACGTTTGGGTGCCTTTGAATATATTTGAGAGCTGTTAATATGGCGTTAGCTTCTGCTGTAAAAATAGAACTGTTATCTGGTAATCTAGAAGATATTGTTCTGGATCCAATGGCAGTAGCACAAGCAACTGCGCCACCGTCCTTGGACCCATCTGTAAATAAGGATTTATAGTTGTTATATTTATGTTTCAATTGATTATGGCACCCGTGGCGAGCCACCTCCTCGTGGTGGGTGCTGGGTCAAGCTAAGAGCTCGCCGACACCCCCGTAGTGGACCCGGGGGGATATTTGGTCCACCAACCCGTTTGCCGTGGGTTGCGGCCTGTGTCGGCGGAGGAGGGGATCCTGGTGGTTGAGGGCAATAGGGGCCTGCAATCGTGTTCCTGTTGCTCAATACACCACTTTGGCCCTGACTTCGCCTAGACGGGTGGTCGAATAGGCCCGGTTCGACCAATCGGCTGGTCATGCCAAGCCCTGTGCTACATTTGTTTACTGTTGTGAGAAAATTACGAAATTATAACGTGTCTAAAGACTTGGCGAATGTTTTGATCTTAATGTTGTTTGTTTTTGCCTAGAGTCGTATGCCAGAAGGCGGTGGCTCATGGGCCAATCTGGTGGAACTATTAATCTTTTAATTTTTCTGCTGGAGTATATCATCCGGGTATCCTTGGTGCTGCAAGCTGGAGATCCGCTTGTTTTTAGCATTGTCCTTGTGATACTCCGTGGTGGGTGGGGAGCTCGGATGATGAAATCTCAACCCTACATATGGCTTATGAAATCCCCACAAAAAAAACCAAACGTCCTCTTGAGAATGATGTTGATGATAATGACCTTCGACCGTCCAGATCAATTGAGTTTTGGCCACGCTTTCTTGTGATCGAATCTGCTGATAAAACGCCTCTAAAATTGAACCCGTTCGCAGTTGCCAAAGGTATTCAAGGTATTGCCGGGGAAGTTAAGAACATTAAACGGCTACGTTCAGGTGCACTGCAGGTTGAGTGTGGGAAACGGCAGCAGTCAGTCAATTTGATGAGCATAGAATCGTTTGTTGGAATTCCGGTTACTGTATCTGCTCATAAGACGTTAAACACGAGCAAAGGAATCATCAGAGACCGTGATCGGTTGTTTTCTGACATGACAGAACTTGACATCATGACTGAAATGAAAGATCAAGGTGTGCTCGATGTCAAACGCTTTTCAGTCCGCAAAAACAATGAAAGTGTTCCAACCAATACTTATCTGTTCTCCTTTTCATCTCCGACAGCTCCAAAATCACTGAAGGCTGGTTACTGCAACATCAAGGTTGACGTGTATATTCCGAACCCGCTCAGGTGTTTTAAATGTCAGAAGTACGGCCATGGTGTAAATACTTGTACATTGTCCGTTGTGTGTGCCCACTGTGGTGAGAAGACACACACAACAGAAGATTGTACCAGTGATTTTAAAAAATGCACCAACTGCTCAGGCGACCATTCCTCATTTTCTAAACAATGTCCTGTTTGGAAAGAACAAATGGAAATAAATAGAATCAAATTCACTCAAAATATCTCTTTTTCCGAGGCCAAAAATATAGTAAAAAGATCCGATCTTCCAGAAAGCTATGCTGCAGTAGCAAAAACAACATTGGAGTCACGCTCTAAAATAAAAAAATCATCCACAGGCTGCCAAACTACCTTGACTTGGGTAAATTGCGATTCTCCACAGCTTTTGTACCCTGCTATATCATCACAGACTGAGGAACCACTCCCTAGTAGCTCAAAGTCGTCTTCTGATCACAAATCATCATCATCTCAGTCACATTCAAGGTCTCAATCAACATCTGATAGTCAGCAAACGGTGAAAAGTAAACCAAAGCCAAAGCCTGATGCTTTAAAACAACACAGTAGCAGAGCTCCTAAGGGGACACAAAATAAAATTCAATTGTACAATAAGTATGGGTCTCTTGAAGATATGGACGTTTTTGAAAACGTCCATTCTAGGGCACATAGCTTGTCGCCCTCCAAAAGAGTGCGGGGTAGATCCCCAATAAATCCCCCCAAAAGATAGTTTATTCCAATAATATTGTACAGTGGAACTGCAGAGGATTGAGGACTAATTTACATGAATTACAGCTATTAGTCCAAGATTTTACACCTTCAGCGATATGTCTCCAAGAGACATATTTAAAACAAACAGATACATTTAATTTTCGTCAGTTTAATGCATATCATTGTTTTGCACCTCCGGGTGATAGAGCCACTGGCGGATCATCCATTCTAGTCAAACAAAACGTTTTTCAAAGCCCTGTTTCACTTATTACTAATATGCAGGCTGTTGCAGTGAGAACTACGTTACATGTAGCGTTTACGCTATGCTCTCTTTATATTTCTCCGTCTTCGACGTTTCCCAGGACTGATATTCAAGCTCTATATGATCAACTCCCGAAGCCCTGTATTATAATGGGAGATTTAAATGGGCACAACCCACTCTGGGGTAGTGTAACTACAAACACTAAAGGTAAATTGTTGGAGGACTTTTGTTCTGACAATGATTTATGTATTTATAATGATGGTTCCAACACATATTTATTTACACCCTGGTACAGGGACCTATTCTGCTCTTGACTTGTCACTCACAAATTCAGAACTACTAAATGAATTCGAATGGTCAGTCCACGATGACCTCTGTGGAAGTGACCATTTTCCTACTATGTTAAAAGCTGTAACTCCATCCGATGTTCCTCCATCATCAAGACGAAATTTTAAAAAGGCTAACTGGGCTTTATATGAAACACTGTGTGCTGAAAAACTTAAACCCGAACGTTTATCTTTTTTGATCTTGAAAAAGCATATGACACAACCTGGAAACATGGTATTTTGAGGGATTTACATGACTTTGGTTTGCGAGGTCGTTTGCCTCAATTTATTGCCAACTTTTTAAAAGACAGACAGTTCCAGGTCCGTGTGGGTTCTACCCTGTCTGATCATTACAATCAGGATCAGGGTGTTCCACAAGGCAGTATTTTATCTGTTACTCTTTTAAGCATCAAGATCAACAGTTTATCAAAAGTTTTAAACGATTCAATAGATGGATCGCTTTTCGTGGATGATGTTAATATTTCTTGCCGAGGTAAAAATATGCATACTATTGAACGGCAACTGCAGTTGTGTTTAAACAAAATAAATAAATGGTGTCTTGAAAACGGCTTCAAATTTTCGAAGTCCAAAACTAATTGTATACATTTTTGCAGAACATATAAGCCACATAAGGACCCTGAACTATCTCTAGATGGCACTCCCATCAAAGTTGTAAAGGAGGCCAAGTTCTTGGGATTAATTTTTGACTCACATTTAACGTTTCTACCACATATCCAATCCCTCAAAACTAAATGCCTGAAGGCACTTGACTTGTTGAAAGTCGTTTCAAATTCTAAATGGGGAGGGGACCAAGCTACCCTCCTGCAACTTTATCGATCACTGATCCGGTCAAAACTTGATTTTGGCTCCATTGTATATGGTGGAGCCTGTAAAAGCAACCTGAAACTTTTAGATTCTGTTCACCATCAAGGTCTAAGACTTTGTCTTGGCTCCTTTCGGACTTCACCTGTTGACAGCCTGTACGTTGAGGCCGATGAGCCATCTCTTGAGCAGCGACGTATAAAATTAGCTTTACGGTATGTAACAAAATTATATTCCAGTGAGTCAAACCCTGCATTTAACTGTGTTTTCAGTCCTCTGTGTGAGGACTTATATAATATGAAATCTTCGCTTGTACCGCCTCTTGGTTTAAGAATGAAACCATTTCTTGCTGCTGCCGGCATTGAGCTGGAAAATATAGCTCCTTCCCGTCTTCTTTCTTCTCCTCCTTGGCAGTTGGTTAGGCCCCAAGTGGACCTAACACTGACCACATTTAAAAAATCAGAAACTAATGAATTACAGTATAAACAAGAATATAATGAATTGAAACATAAATATAGCAGTTATAAATCCTTATTTACAGATGGGTCCAAGGACGGTGGCGCAGTAGCTTGTGCCACTGTCATTGGATCCAGAACAATATCTTCTAGATTACCAGACAACAGTTCTATTTTTACCGCTGAGGCTAACGCCATATTAACAGCTCTTAAATATATTCAAAGACGCCATAAACATAAACAACATATAATCTATTCCGACTCTCTTTCTTGCCTTCGGGCTATTAAAAATCTTTCTTGTAAACATCAACTTTTAATTGAAATTATTGAATTATATAATACTCTTGCTACTGGCCAATACGACATCGTCTTCTGTTGGTTACCCAGCCACGTTGGCATTTCCGGTAACGCAATGGCCGATCTTGCTGCTAAGGCAGCACTCAACAAATCTGTGACACCACTTCTTATTCCATACTCAGATTATAAAGCTACAATAAGATCTTATATCCGTGATCTGATGCAGAAGAAGTGGGACACCCAAGTAGGTATAAATAAATTACATGAAATAAAACCTTATATCGGTTATACTTACCTGGGTTGTCAGTCCAGATTTGAGGAGGTCATTATGCGACGATGTCGCATTGGCCATACGAGGTATACTCACGAGTATCTAGTAAAAGGTGAAGATCCTCCGTTTTGTATCCCTTGTGATGAAAGAATCACAGTCAAGCATGTCCTGCTTGACTGTGTTGAATATTCCATCACAAGGGATAAATATTTTAATTCACAAACTTTGAAGGATCTTTTTAATTCTGCTAGCTTTCATTTAATTATTGCATTTTTAAAAGAATTAGATTTGCTAAATGAATTGTAAATAGATAAATATTTTATGCTTGGGAGTTTGAATTAGTAACTTAGAGTGTTAGTGGCTGTATCCTCGAGGGGGGTTAAAGCACTGTAAAATTATTGTCCTCCTGAGAGGGTACGTAAGACCCAAAATATTTGAAGTCAAATTTGATCTTCCATTTTGTCTTAGCCGTAGAATATGTGTCATTTTAATTTGTGGCTAATCTTGGATACAATCACCAGCAGCTGAGGGGATGATGTAAATCCAGCTAGGGACCATGCAGGTAGCAGAAGTACTGTAAGTCCCCATGGCCCCTAGTATGGTGATCTACCTTCAGTTGTTGGTGATCTATATAGCCTGTTTTTATATTGTATTGTCTGAATAGGAATATTAGTTTTAACTTTTCGAGCTAGTTTTATTTCTTATTGTGATATTCTAGTTGTTTTACTGTCCTTCGTCGACAGGTTTTATCATATACATAGATTCCTTTTTTAAGAATGCTCTCGTCACGATATGGCTGCAATACTGCCGATGTGACGTTAAATGTTAACTCACTCACTCACTCACTCACTCAATTGATTATATTCTTGTTTATACTGTAATTCCTTCGTTTCTGATTTTCTAAATGTAGTCAATGTTAGGTCAACCTGTGGTCGAACCAATTGAAGAAGTGGGAGAAGAAAGAAGACGGGAAGGAGCTATATATTCCAGCTCAATGCCGGCTGAAGAAAGAAATGGTTTAATTCTTAAACCAAGAGGCGGAACAAGAGAAGATTTCTTTTTGTATACATCCTCATACAGAGAACTGAAAACACAGTTAAATGCAGGGTTTGACTCATTTGAATATAGTTTTGTTACATACTGTAAAGCTAGTTTTACACGTCGCTGCTCAAGAGATGGCTCATCAGCCTCAACGTACAGGCTGTCAACAGGTGAAGTTCGAAATGAGCCAAGACAAAGTCTTAGACCTTGGTGGTGAACAGAATCTAAAAGTTTTAGGTTGCTTTTACAGGCTCCACCATATACAATGGAGCCATAATCAAGTTTTGACCGGATCAGTGATCGATAGAGCTGCAGGAGGGTAACTTGATCCCCTCCCCACTTAGAATTTGAAACGACTTTCAACAAGTCAAGTGCCTTCAGGCATTTAGTTTTGAGGGATTTGATATGTGGTTGAAACGTTAAATGCGAGTCAAAAAGTATTCCCAAGAACTTGACCTCCTTTGCAACTTTAATGGGAGATCCATTTAAAAAACAGTTCAGGATCTTTATGCGGTTGATATTTTCTACAAAAGTGTATACAATTAGTTTTGGATTTAGAAAATTTAAAGCCGTTTTCAAGACACCACTTATTTATTTTATTTAAGCACAGCTGCAGTTGTCTTTCAATAGTATGCATATTTTTACCACGACAAGTAATATTAAAATCATCCACAAAAAGTGATCCATCAAATGAATCGTATAAAAATTTTGACAAACTATTTATCTTGATACTAAAAAGTGTGACTGACAAACTACTGCCTTGTGGAACACCCTGATCCTGATTGTAATGATCAGACAGGGTAGAACCCACGCGGACTTGAAATTGTCTGTCATTTAAAATGTTGGCTATGAATTCAGGGAAACGACCTCTCAAACCGAAATCATGTAAATCTCTCAAAATGCCATATTTCCAGGTTGTGTCATAAGCCTTTTCAAGATCAAAAAAGATAGACACAGCATGTTGTTTATTAATTAGTGCGTTTTCAACAAATGATTCTAAATGCACTAAGTGATCGACAGTCCTTCTAGTTTTACGGAAACCACATTGTATATCTGTTATGAGGTTATTAGTTTCCAAGTACCAAACAAGTCGATTATTTATCATGCGTTCCATGGTCTTGCAAACACAGCTAGTTAGTGAAATCGGGCGATAATTGGACGGATCCGTGTGATCATGTCCAGTTTGAGGTATTGGTACTACTATGGCATCACGCCATGAAGAAGGAAATTTCCCGGAAGTCCAAATATCATCCAAATTTGACAAGAGCGTCTCTAAACAGGATTCTGGTAAATGCTTCAGGAGTTGATAATGTATGTTATCAGCTCCAGTAGCAGTGTCATGAGCTTGATCAAGAGCAGTATGGAGTTCATGAATGGAAAACGTTTCATTATAATCTTCCCCATTATCAGAATTGAAATTAATAGTTTTGTTTTCTTGTTGCTTTTGATACTGCTGAAATTTAGGTATATAATTAGAAGAGGAAGAATGTTTAGCGAGAGTTTCGCCCAGTGTATTAGCAATATCTGATTTATTAGTAAATAGTTGATCTCCATGTTTAAGATGATGGAGAGTAGATTTAGTACCTTTACCTTTAATTTTCTGGACCATGTTCCATACCTTGGACATGGGTGTCCGAGAATTTATTTTAGATAGATAATTTTGCCAAGATTGGCGTTTGTTCTGATTAAAAGTACGCCGTGCTTTAGCGTTTAAAATTTTAAATTTATTTAAATTATGCACCATAGGATGGCGACGGAAATAATGTTCTGCCTTTTTCCTTGCCTTCCTAGCTTGTTTGCACTCATCATTGAACCATGGTTTTCGAATATGGGGAACTGCAGAGGAATTTGGTATACACTCATCAGCTATAGAGTTCAGTTCATTGGAAAAGCATTTAATAGCATCAGGAACGTCAATAAAACGTTCGGGTTTAAGTTTTTCAGCACACAGTGTTTCATATAAAGCCCAGTTAGCCTTTTTAAAATTTCGTCTTGATGATGGAGGAACATCGGATGGAGTTATAGCTTTTAACATAGTAGGAAAATGGTCACTTCCACAGAGGTCATCGTGGACTGACCATTCGAATTCATTTAGTAGTTCAGAATTTGTCAATGACAAGTCAAGAGCAGAATAAGTCCCTGTACCAGGGTGTAAATATGTGCTGGAACCATCATTATAAATACATAAATCATTGTCAGAACAAAAGTCCTCCAACAATTTCCCTTTAGTGTTTATATTTACACTACCCCAGAGTGGGTTGTGCCCGTTTAAATCTCCCATTATAATACAGGGTTTTGGGAGTTGGTCATAGAGAGCTTGCAGATCAGTTTTGGCAAACGTCGAAGACGGCGAAATATAGAGCGAGCATAGTGTAAACGCTACATGTAAAGTAATTCTCACAGCAGCAGCCTGCATATTAGTATTTAGTGAAACAGGGCTTTGAATAACGTTTTGTCTGACTAGAACGGATGACCCACCAGTGGCTCTCTCACCCGGAGGTGAAAAAGAACGATATGCATTAAAATGACGAAGGTCAAATGTATCTGTTTGTTTTAAATATGTCTCTTGGAGACATATCGCTGAAGGTGTAAAATCCTGGACTAATAGCTGTAATTCATGTAAATTAGTCCTCAGTCCTCTACAGTTCCACTGTACAATATTATTGGAATAAACTATCTTTTGGGGGGATTTATTGGGGATCTACCCCGCACTCTTTTGGAGGGCGACAAGCTATGTGCCCTGGGATGGATGTGATCCGATACATCCATTTCTTCAAGTGATCCAAACTTGTTAAACAATTTGATTTTATTATCTGACCCCTTTGGTGCTCGATTTGATTTCGAAGTTTCAGGCCTTGTCTTGAATTTCGATTTTACAGTTTGTTTATCATGTCTATCAGACTGTGAAGGAGTTGTAGTCGAAGGAGCTATAGTCTTTTGCGTAGACTGAGCTGTATCTGTCTGAGTAGACTGTTCTGAGATAGACTGTGGAAGATCAGGTGAGATAGACTCAGGAATATCTAAATGTACCCATGTGAGGGCAGTCTGACATGAGCTTGACGAAGTTAGTACTGGCGTAGTTGTTCCTTTTGAAAAGGTTTCAGATGTTTTTGTGATAGAGGCGTACGTTTCAGTGTGCTCAGTAGATTGTACAATCTTTCTTGCTTCAGCAAAACTGACGTTCCTGGAGAATTTGACTTTATTAATTTCCATTTGCTTTTTCCAGATGGGACATTCTTTCGAAAAGGATGAATGATTTCCTGAACAGTTTGCACATTTTTTCTGAATACTGTCACAATCTTCGGTTACATGTGTATTCTCAGCACAGTGAGCACATGTAACAGACAATGTGCAAGTATTAACACCATGTCCGTACTTTTGACACTTAAAGCAGCGCAGGGGATTTGGAATATATAAATCAACATTGAGATTGCAGTAACCTGCTTTGATTGACTTTGGAGGTGTTGAAGCTGAAAATGAAAACAAATATGTATTGGTTTGGACAGTCTCATTATTTCTCCGTGTTGTGAAACGTTTGACGAAAGATACTCCTTGATCTTTCATCTCGGACATTATATCGAGCTCAGTCATGTCTGCTAGAAGACGCTCACGGTCTCGAACTATACCTTTGCTTGTATTCAGTGTTCTGTGGGCAGAAACTAATACAGGGACTCCGACAAACATATCAGTTGATAACAGGTTGGTAGCTTGTTGTTTTCTGCTACATTCAATCAGCAGTGAACCTGATCGCAAACGTTTGATATCTTTCACCTCACCTGCAATGCCAGAGATGCCTTTTGAAATTGCAAAGGGATTTAATTTCAAAGGACTCTTGTCAAGTGTTTCAATAATCAAAAAACGCGGCCAGTGATCAATTTGTACAGAAGGTCGATGCTGATCGTCATTTTCCAATTGACGTTTGGTTTTTTTGTTAGGGGTTTGGTAATCCATGATTACTGGTATATTGGTTCGTCATCCGAGCTCCCCACCCACCACGGAGTATCACAAGGACAATGCTAAAGCAAGCGGGCCTCCAGCCTGCAGCACCAAGGATACTCGAATGATATACTCCAGCAGAAGAATCAAAAGATTAATAATTCCACCAGATTGGCCCATGAGCCACCGCCTTCTGGCATAGGACTCTAGGCAAAGTTCAGAACAACATATTTCAAATTACAAATATTTTACACAATAAAGCCAAGACCAAAGTACACCAATTCCAAATGATATTTGTGCAATGATAAATACAAGTATAATCCATGCACAGGGCTTGGCATGACCAGCCGATTGGTCGAACCGGGCCCATTCGACCACCCGTCTAGGCGAAGTCAGGGCCAAAGTGGTGTATTGAGCAACAGGAACAGGGTTGCAAGCTCCTATTGCCCTCAACCACCAGGATCCCTTCCTCCGCCGACACAGGGCCGCAACCCACGGCAAACGGGTTGGTGGACCAAATATCCCCCCGGGTCCACTACAGGGGTGTCGGCGAGCTCTTGGCATTACCCAGCACCCACCACGAGGAGGTGGCTCGCCACGGGGGCCTTCTGTCCTTATGGTACTCATTTATTGGTTTGATTTTTTGTTTTGGTAGTTGCTTCCCATTATTCCCAGTTGAAGGCTTGGAAATGGACTGTGATGATGATTGTTCCTGGGAAGATGGCCGAGACTGAACTTCTTCTCTAACAGTTGTTGATGTAGATACAACAGTTTGCGTTGACTGGTCAGGACTGTAGATTTCGGGTGCAACAGTGTCAACCCATGTCAAATCAGTTTGGCATTTCGTTGATGAAGTGGACACTGTTAAAGTTACAGTTTGATTTGTTGATGTTCTCGCAACTGAAGCATAGGACTCGTTTGGTTCTGATGTGTGAACAACAAGTTTCTTTGCATCAGCAAAACTAAGATTCCTTGTGAATTTGATTTTATTAATTTCCATTTGTTGTTTCCAGATCGGACATTCTTTTGAAAAAGATGAATGTGTTCCAGAGCAGTTGGTGCATTTTTTAAAGTTGCTGTCACAGTCTTCAGTAACATGAGTTTTTTCGCTGCAGTGAGCGCATGTTTTTTCGCTGCAGTGAGCGCATGTAATAGCATTTGTGCAGTTCGTAACACCATGACCATACCTTTGGCATTTGAAACTTCTCAACGGGTTAGGAAGATAAGTATCAACATTGAGATGACAATATCCAGCTTTAATTGCTTTTGGAGCAGTTGGGGAAGAAAAATGGAATAGGTAGGTGTTTGTTTGTTTAGTTTCTGAGTTTTTTCGGGTTGTGAATCGTTTCTCAAAAATCACTCCTTGCTCTTTCATTTCTGTGGCTATATCTAATTCACTCATATCGGCAAATAGTTGATCCCGGTCTCTGACAATTCGTTTGCTAGTGTTCAAAGTTCTATGTGGAGATACCGAAATCGGTATTCCAACCAAAAGCTGTGTTGACATCAAATGTGTTGTTTGTTGTTTCCTGCTGCATTCGATGAGCAAAGAGCCTGATCTCAGTCGTTTGATGTTTGGGACTTCACCTGCAATACCTTGTATACCTTTTGACACTGCAAACGGGTTTAATTTTAAAGATGACTTGTCAAGTGTCTCAAGAACTAAAATCGTGACCAGTATTCAGTTGAGTTAGAAGGTCGTTGGTCATCATCATCACTGTCCAGTTGACGTTTGTTTCGTTTTTGGGGGGTTTTGTATTCCATAGTTAGTGTAGAAGGTTCATCATCCGAGCTCCCCACCCACCACGGAGTATCACAAGGACAATGATATAAAAAAGTGGGTCTCCAACTTGCAGCACCAAGGATACCCGGATGATATACTCCAGTAGAAGAATTAGAAATAACTAGTCTACCAGATTGGCCCATGAGCAATCGCCTTCTGGCATAAGACTCTAGGCAAAGTTCAAAGCAACATAATTCAACATCAAACATGTTTTAGATATTAAAGCCAAGACCAAAATCAATCAAAATCAGTTCCAAATCATACTTGTGCAGTGATAAATAAATTTATAGTCTATGCACAGGGCTTGGCATGACCAGCCGGTTGGTTAAACCGGGCCCATTCAACCTCCCGTCTAGGTGAAGTAAGGGTCGAAGGGGTGTGTTGAGCAAAGGGAACACGATTACAGGCCCCCAGTGCCCTCAACCCCAAGACTCCCGTCCTCCACCGACACAGGGCCGCAACCCACGGCAAACGGGTTGGTGGACCAAATATCCCCCCGGGTCCACAACGGGGGTGTTGGCGAGCTCTTAGCATTACCCAGCACTCACCACGAGGAGGTGGCTCACCACGGGTGCCCAGGTATTTCTGGGAATGTGATGGCCGATCTTGCTGCAAAAGCAGCACTCAACAAATCTGTGACAACACTTCTTATTCCATATTCAGATTACAAAGCTTGCATTAGAACATATATAAAAAATAGAACAAATCATCAAAAAATGCCAATTCAACCCATAAAGAAAAAAAACGTGATGGAAAAAGTTCAAGTGATTCACTAAAGGCCTAATCTCAGTTAAGATTCATCAATTAACATGCCTCCTTCCTTGTTGGTGGTAAACCAAGTTACGTAATGCATCCTCTTAAAACAGATTCATCAAATTCTTGATTCCCGAAAGCTAGTTAAATTGGTTTTCATGTTTACTTACTGCAGTTTTTCTGGAACATTTTCTCATGTTTTGGTTGTTTTTCTTTCTTGAGACGGTTCCCTTTTTTGTCTGCAAACATCTTGTCATAGCCACTGCAACAAACAAAATACAATTGATACTTGTGTATTTAGTGCATTAGAACACAGGTGTTGTCTTAGTTTCATCTAATTCTTGATTCCCGAAAGCTAGTTAAATTGGTTTTCATGCTTCCTTACTGTAGTTTTTCTGGACTATTTTCTCATGACATCATTGTGTTTGTTTTGGTTGTTTGTTCTTTCTTGAGACGGTTTCCTTTTTTGTCTGCAAAAATCTTGTCGTAGCCACTGCAACAAACAAAATACAGTACCCTGACAGAAACTTTATGTTTCAACAAAACTGACGTATATTATAGGGTGATTACAAAATTATAACAAGAAGTCGTCACCAAACACATGCACACGATTCAAACGGTTGAACAAAATCGCCTATGAACATCACATTTAGGTGCATAATTTTACTGTGCAATAAAAGTCACGTTTGGAGCTCAAGAAATGAGCATTCTTAATTATATGACAGTGGGTTGTGCTCATTTTTTGTTGTACACTGATGTGTATAGGACAGAGCATTAAGCAGAACTGCAATACCTTGAAACTCAGCGTGCGGAATAACAGGGAGAGCTGCCTTAGCGTCCTCATATTCTGTCCTGTTTCCAACCAGAAAAAATACAATTCTAAACTATTGTCAGCACAATGAAGATAAATTCATGTCGAGGTTATTGTAGAAACACCTGAAGTTTTACTTGTCGAATGGTTTAATGCATTGAAACTCTTGCAGTTACTGTATCTAAATCATATTAAAGTATATTCTTACGTCTGTTGTGGATTTAGGGTCATTCCTCTTACAGACTCATCATTCCGTAGAGTCTGCCTCACAGTTGTATGTGAAAGTAAATTCATGGGAAAGATGCAATTAGCATTTTGAAAAACCTAACCTAAAAAAATGACTAGCAGGTATTACAACTAAAGTCTTAAATAAAGTCGAATACTTCTAATACAGCATCGTATAAGAATATCTTGCCTGAAAACGTTACAAACATTTACAAAGAAATAAACAATCAATTTAGTTTTTAAAATATATTTGTGTTAAATTTCATTTTGAAATGCCTTAGCGATGAAGGAGTAAGCATTAACTCCGAAACGTTGTGTTCTCATATAAAGAAGTTGACATCCATAAAATCTTCATTCTTATGCATTTCACTTCTAAATGCCCTTCAAAGACTTGAGTTGTGTTTAGATAAAATAGATAAATGGTGTCTTGAAAACGGCTTCAAATTTTCTAAATCAAAAACCATTTGTATACACTTCTGTTGTAAATACAAAGCCCATAAAGACCCAGAACTATTTCTACGTGATACTCCAATCAAAGTGGTCAAGAAGGCCAAGTTCTTGGGACTTATTTTCGATTCACGTTTGACCTCTTTGCCCCATATTAAATCCCTAAAATCAAATGCTTGAACACACTCGATTTATTAAAGGATGTTTCTAATTCAAAGCGGTGAGGTTATCAGACTACCCTCCTTCACTTATATAGATCACTGGTCCCCTCTCAACTTGATTATGGCTCCATCGTATATGCAAAAGGAGCCTGAAACTATTAGATTCTGTCCATCACCAAGGTCTAAGACTTTGTCTTGGTTCCTTCAGAACTTCACCTGTTGACAGTCTCTATGTTGAACTATCTCTTACACAACGTCGTATTAAATTATCCTTACACTACATTACTAAATTATACTCTACTGTATCTAACCCTGCATATAACTGTGTGTTCAATCCACTGTATGAGGATTTGTACGACAAGAAGTCTTCTCTTGTACCACCTCTAGGGCGCAGAATGAAACCCTTTTTTTCTTCGCCCGGCATTGAGTTGCAAAACATAGCTCCCTCCCGTGTTCTTTTTTCTCCTCCTTGGTAGTTGGTTAGGCCCCAAGTAGACCTTACATTAACTACATTAACTACATTTTAAAAATCAGAAACGGATGAATTACAGTGTAACAAGAATATCATTAATTGAAACATAGCATTAATTGAAATATAGCAATCATAAATCCTTATTTACAGATGGGTCCAAGGATGGGGCGCAGTGGCTTGTGCCACTGTCATTGGATCCAGAACAATATCTTCTAGATTACCAGATTATAGTTCTACTTTTACAGCAGAAGCTAACGCCATATTAACAGCTCTCAAATATATTCAAAGGCACCCAAACGTAAACAATATATAATCTATTCAGACTATCTTTCTTGTCTTCAGGTGATTAAAAATTTATCATGTACACATCCACTTTTAATTGACATTATTGAATTGTATAATAATCTTGCTACTGGCCAATACGACATCGTCTTCTGTTGGTTACCCAGCCATGTAGGCATTTCAGGGAACACAATGCGTCATTATGCGACGATGTCGTATTGGTCACACCAGATATACGCATAAATACCTTTTGAAAGGTGAGGATCCTCCATTTTGTATCTCTTGTGATGAAAGAATCACGGTGAAGCATGTCTTGCTTGACTGCGTGGAATATTCCATCACAAGGGATACCTACTTTAAATCACGTAGTATGAAGGACCTCTTTACTAATATCAGTTCTCATTTAATTATTGGATTTTTAAAAGAATTATATTTATTAAATGAATTGTAAATAGATAAGTTTTTATTAGCGGAAGTTTAAATTGGTAACTGTGCTTGTTAGTGGCTGTATCCTCAAAGGGGGTTGAAGTACTGTAAAACTATTGTCCTCCCGAGAGGGTACGTAAGTCCACAAACATTCAAAGTAGATTCAAAATGTCCATGTTTTTAATCGTAGAATAAGTGTCTTTTTATTGAATGGCTAGATTTCACGAATTGCTGACGCCTGAGGGGATGATGTAAATCCAGCTAGGATCCATGCAGGTAGCCAAGGTACTGTAAGTCCCCACGGTCCCTAGTATGGTGATCTACCTTCAGTTGTTAGCAATCTATAGCCCATTTTTATCTTGTATTGTCCTCTATAGATAAATTGTTTTAGGTATAGGTACTAGTTTTATATTTTACTCTGTGATATTCTGATAATCCGAATCTCTTTCTTCCCTTCAGGTTATTAAACATATTTCTTGAAAACATCCGCTTTTAATTGAAATTATTGAATTGTACAATAATCTTGCTACTGGCCAGTGCGACATCGTCCTTTGTTGGTTATCAAGCCACGTGGGCATTTCCGGTAACGCAATGGCCGATCTTGCTGCCAAAGCAGCACTCAACAAATCTGTAACACCACTTCTTATTCCATACACTCATTATAAAGCTAACATTAGATCTCATATCCGTGATCTGATGCCGAAGAAGTGGGACACCAAGGTAGGCATCAATAAATTACATGAAATAAAACCGTATATATTGGTTATTCCTACTTGGGTTGTCAGTCCAGATTTGAAGAGGTGATCATACGGCGATGTCGTATTGGCCTTACTAGATATACTCAGTCATACCTATTGAAAGGTGTGGATCCTCCGTTTTGTATCCCTTGTGATGAGAGAACCACGGACAATTATATTCTGCTTGACTGTTGAATTATCCATCACAAGGGATAAATATTTCAATGTCAAGACAATTAAGGGCCTTTCTAACACCGTTCGTTCTCATTTAATTCTTGGATTTTTAAAAGAAATTGACTTCATCATTGCGTTTTGATTATTATGTTCTGTAGATAGTTGCATTTTAATTCATGGTAGTTTAGATTAGTAACGTGAATTGTTAGTGGCTGTACAGTCAAAGGGGGTTAAAGTATTGTACAATTATTGTCCTCCTGAGAGGGTACGTAAGTCCCAAAACATTTCCTGTAGGTTTAGTCTTCCACTGTTTTTAATGGTAGTATATGTGTATTTTTAATTCTTGGCTAGATGTGACTAAATTGCTAACAGCTGAGTGGATGATGTAAATCCATCTAGGGTCCATGCAGGTAGCAAAGGTACTGTAAGTCCCCATGGCCCCTAGTATGGTCATCTACCTTCAGTTGTTGTCAATCTCTGATTTTATGTTGTATTGTCCGAATAGTGATGTTAGTTTTAACTTTCCATGCTAGTTTTAATTCTAATTGTGATATTTTATTTTTTTTACTATCCTTCGTTGATGGGTTTTTATAATGTATATATGCTCTTTTTTTTAATGTTCTCGTCACAATATGGCTGAGATATTGCCGATGTGACGTTAAATATTAACTCACTCACTCACTCTTGCCTTCAGACTGTTAGAAATATTTCTTGTAAACATCCGCTTTTAATTGAAATTATTGAATTGTACAATAATCTTGCTACTGGCCAGTGCGACATCGTCCTTTGTTGGTTACCTAGTCACGTTGGCATGTCTGGTAACACAACGGCCGATCTTGCTGCCAAGGCAGCACTCAACAAATCTATGACACCACTTCTTTTTCCATACTCAGATTATAAAGCTACAGTAAGATCTTCTATCCGTGATCTGATGCAGAAGAAGTGGGAGTAAGACATAACAAAATGGCCGATCTTGCTGCTAAGGCATCACTCAACAAATCTGTGACACCACTTCTTATTTCATCCTCAGAGTATAAAGCTACGATAAGATCTTATATTCGTGATCTAATGCAGCAGAAGTGGGACACCCAGGTAGGCATAAATAAATTACATGAAATAAAACCTTATATCGGTTATACTTACTTGGGCTGTCAGTCCAGATTTCAGGAGGTCATTATGCGACGATGTCGCATTGGCCATACGAAGTATACTATTAAAAGGTGAAGATCCTCCGTTTTGTATCCCTTGTGATGAAAGAACGACAGTCAAGCATGTCATAATGTTAACTCTCATTTAATTATTGCAGTTTTAAAAGAATTAGATTTGCTGAATGAATTGTAAAGAGATAATTTTTTTATGCTTGGAAGTTTGAATTAGGAACTTAGTATGTTAGTGGCTGTATCCTTGAGGGAGGTTAAAAAACTTTATAATTATTGTCCTCCTGAGAGGGTACGTAAGTCCAAAAACATTTGAAGTCAAATTTGATCTGCCATTTCTTTTAGCCGTAGTATTTCTGTCATTTTAATTTGTGGCTAATCTTACATACAATCACCAGCAGCTGAGGGGATGGTGTAAATCCAGGTAAGGACCATGAAAGGTAGTAGAAGTGCTGTAAGTCCCCATGGCCCCTAGTATGGTGATCTACCTTCAGTTGATGGTGATCTATATAGCCTGTTTTTATATAATATTGTCTGACTACGGATATTAGTTTTAACTTTTCACGCTGAGTTTTACTTCGTATTGTGATATTCTAGTTGTTTTACTGTCCTTCGTCGACAGGTTTTTATCATATACATAGATTCCTTTTTTAAGAATGCTCTCGTCACGATATGGCTGCAATACTGCCGATGTGACGTTAAATATTAACTCACTCACTCACTCACTACCCCCAATAAGGGCCGCTTCTAAAGTAGAAAAAAATGTAGGTGTTTCACATGTATTTCTCTCTGACCGCGAGAAACAAATCCATGAGCGATCAGGATACATCTTTTACGAACGATACCAAATTTCAAAACAATTTCTAGAACTCTATTTGTGCATCTTCCGGGAGTATGTTGAAAATGGAGAAGTAATTGATTTCGTTCACCTCTTCCAACCAAACCAATTTCACGCATTTAATGGAAAACTGCTAATTATGCTCTCAAACTGGTCGGAGCCTGAGAGAACTTAACATGTAAGAACAGCATGTGTAGGAATGATCAATGTATTTAGCGGCTACTATCAGGAGAATCAGAACCCGCTCAAGGGTTTAATTTGGAAATTATACGGCGCCAATTACGGAACCAAAGGGGTTGGAAGTAGCAGCACCACCATGCAGTGAACATCGAAAAGCTGCCGACGTCCTGGAAGGAGTCTACATATGCAAAAAGTTTACTATAGCCAAACACGAAGGGAAGAATAGGCTGTTGCTGCTTCTTGAGTCATGGAGTGGAAACACATTACGGACTGTGACAATACTGACTTTTTGTCTGCGTCAGTTTCAAGAACGGACATAGAAAATACAATCAAAATGTTGAAATCTGATAAATCCATATATATTGATGGAACACCACCCGATTTATACAAACGTGCTCATAGTAAACTTGTTTAAAGCTATTCTAGATTGCGGCATTTTCCCTGGCAGTTTTACTGTTGGCATTCTACTCTAACAAAGGAAGCTGTCATGAACCAAATAACTATCGAAGAATGAAAGACGCCTAAATTATTGCCATTTACCTTAAACTATATTTACCTGTATAGATTTCAAATTGTTCACCTGTTCATGTGTAATATTTCGGTGACTGAAATCAGTTCTTGGTTATTTGGACATAAACACTGAACAAAGCTCTTCTTATACAGACACACTGTTGGGCACACTGTTTTGAAAGAAGTTTCGGTAATAAATGTGATATGAAGACTGTTGGCAATCATCAACTGTTTTATAGAACGTATTGTTGCCTGTTATCGGAAACATTCTTTTATGCATCACGGCAGAATATGTCATTCTGCGTCACTGGTTGACTCCCACTGTAATAACTATCAGTTGTTGTTTTTTACTGGACAAGTTTAAATATACACCTATGATATTCTATCCATTTCGATGTCTTTTTCGAACAGTTCTTGATGCAGGCAAACATTTTATGCGTTTTTATATAGCTTTCATATGCACGATATGACTGATATGGCATTCGTAGTCCCTCACTCACGCTCTGACTGGCAGGCTTGTAATACTAGCTTTGTTATGGACTCATACCCACATTTACTCGCTACCTCGCTAGCATTTAAGCCATGATTATTCCTGGTGGTTAAATCTACAATTCGCTTTGACAGTACATAGTTCACCATGTCTTCATCTCCGTGTGTACAGGCGATATGAAGGACATTTTCACCATCACTATTTACTACTGAAGGATCGGCTCTACTCTCTAGTAGTAATTCAAACACACCGAATGTACTTTGTCTTGCTGCTAAAAGCAGTGGTGTCATCCCTTTCGACCCTCTACAGTTTATATCAACAACGTGTAGCTTGAGGATGTGTTTCACTATTTCCTCATTTTCTCCCATAGAGGCGAAATGAAGGATGCTGTTACCATCATTATCTACTGCTGAAAGATTCGCCCCACCCTCTAGTAGCAATTTAAACACGCCATATGTACTGTATTCTGCTGCTACTAGCAGTGCTGTTTTCCCTTTAAATCCTCTACAGTTTGTGTCCAGAATGTGTAGCTTGAGGACATGCTTCACTATCTCCTCACCGTCTCCCTCACAGGCCATATGAAGGATATTGTCACCATTACTATTTACTGCTGAAGGATCAGCTCCACTCTCCAGTAGCAATTCAAACACATTGTATGAATTGTATTCTGCTGCTAACAGCAGTGGTGTCCTCCCTTTCGATCCTCTACAGTTTATATTCAGTGTGTGTAGCTTCAGGACATGCTTCACTATCTCCTCATCCCCTCGCATACAGGCCAAATGAAGGGCGTTGTCACCATCTCTATTTACTAAAGAAGGATCTGCTCCGCTTTTCAGTAGCAACTGAAACACATTGCGTGACTGATATTTTACTGCTAACAGTAGTGGTGTCATCTCATTAAGTCTACAGTTTATATCCACAATGTGTAACCTGAGGATACGCTTGACTATCTCCACATCTTTTCCCTCACAGGCCAAATGAAGGATGTTCTTACCATCATTTTCAAATCCTGACAGATCAGCTCCTTTCCTCACCAGATTATCAAATACTTCTCTTTTCGCACACCTTGCTGCAATCATCACTGGTGTCACTCCATCATTGTTTTTTGCATTTATATCCACAATGTTTTGCATCAGGATATAATTGACTATCTTAACATGTCCTCCTCGAGTAGCCAAATGAAGGATATTGTCTCCATCCCCGTCAATTACTGACAGATCAGCTTCTTTTTTCACGAGAATATCAAATGCTTCGTTTTTTGCAAGACATGCCGCAATCATTACTGGTGTCATTTCTTCATCCCCTTTAGAGTTTATATCCACAATGTTTTGCATCAGGATATAAGTCACTATCTTAAGATTTCCTCCTCGACAAGCCGAATGAAGGATGTTGTCACCATCCTCGTCAATTACTGACAGATCAGCTCCTTTTTTGACAAGGATATCAAATGCTTCGGTTTTCCCATGATATGCTGCAAGCATCACTGGTGTCCTTTCTTCATTCCCTTTACCATTTATTTCCACAATGTTTTGCATCAGGATATAAGTCACTATCTTTAGATTTCCTCCTCGACAAGCCCAATGAAGGATGTTGTCACCATCCTCGTCAATTACTGACAGATCAGCTCCTTCTTGGACAAGAATATCAAATAGTTCTCTTTTCCCATGATATGCTGCAAGTAGCACTGGAGTCATTTCTTCACAATCTTTACTATTTATGTCCACACTGGTTTGGTTCAGAACATACTTCACTGTGTCCACATGTCCTCCAATGCAGGAAAGATGGAGACTGTTTCTACTTTTCTGGTTCACTGCTAAAGTATTCGCACCTTTTTCTATCAATAACCCAAACACATCTATTTTCCCATGATATGCGGCTAACAACAATGGAGTCATGTTATTTTCATCGTTGCCGTTAATGTCAACAATGTTTTGTGTCAGGATATATTTCACAATATTCACACTTCCTCCTTGACAGGCCCAGTGAAGAATATTTCTGTTTGTACTATCCTTTGTTAAGGTGTCAGCTCCTCTCTCTATCAGAAAGTGAAACACAACTTTGTTCCCATAACCAGCTGCCAACAACAATGGTGCAATGCCCTTGTCATCTGTACTGTTTATATACAGAACGTTATGTTTTAGGACATATTTCACTATATCTACATTTCCTCCCTGACAGGATACATAGAGGATATTTTCACAATGATCGTTCTCTTTTGATATATCAGCTCCTATTTTCATAAGGAAACAAAACACGTCCTTCTTCCCAAACAGTGCTGCTGACATCAAAGCCGTTGTCCCGTTTCCTCCCCTACTTTCAATGTCTATGATCTTCAGTGAGTGGATGTACTTCACTATTCCCAGATTTCCCTCCATACAGGCGACGTGTAAGATATTATTATCCTCATCATCTAATAGGGTCAAATTTGCCCCTTTCTCCACAAGTAATTCCAGCAATGCCCTGTGTCCTGCTACTGCCGCTATCATTGCTGGCGTCCTACCAGCTTGTCCTCTCGAGTTGACGTTGGCAGGATCATGAGACAACAAGTATTTAACTTGATGCAAGTCTCCTATTCTGCAGGCATCAATAAGAGTAATGTTAACGAAGGCCCGGTTATGTGTTTGATGATGTTCATCTGAAAGAAACGATGAAAACATGACACAGTTTTCAGTTTTAGACCCATGTTAATTTAACCCATTACGCTCCACGCACCCCAAAATGCTGTACATCTATAGAGCTGAAACAGAGGTATACAGGGATTCAATAGTTATTTGGGTGAGTGAGTGAGTAAGTTAATATTCAACGTCATACCTAGAATATTGCAGCCATATCGTGACGAGAACTATTCATTATAAAAATTGCAAATAAATTAATAGCACCTAAAAACTGTCAACGAAGGACAGAAAACTAACTAGAACATCACTGAGTAATGTAATGTAAAACTAGTGATTAGACCTAAATCAGTGTATGTATAAAGGACAATACAATATAAAAATGAGCTATACGTTGCCAGAACGGAAGGTAGATCACCATACTAAGAACCATTGGGACTTACAGAACATTTACTTTCTACATGGACCCTAGCAGGATTTACATCATCCACTCAACTGATGTCAAACAGGAAGGCAAGGAAAAAAGCAGAACAATATTTCCTTCACCATCCTATGGTGCATAAGTTAAATAAATTTAAAATTTTAAATGCTAAAGCACGACGTACTTAAAATTTAAACAGAACAAACGCCAATCTTGGCAAAATTATGTATCCAAAATAAGTTCTCGGACACCTATGTCCAAAGGTATGGAACATGGTCCAGAAAATCAAAGGTAAAGGTACTAAATCTACTGTCCATCATCTTAAACATGGAGACCAATTGCTTACTGATAAATCAGATATTGCTAATAAGCTGCGTAAAACCCTTGCTAAACATTCTTCCTCTTCTAATTATGTACCAAAATTCCAACAATATCAAAAAAGAAGAAAAGAAAGCTATTAATTTCTATTCTGATAATGGGGAAGATTATAATGAAACGTTTTCTATTCATGAACTCCATACTGCTCTTGATCAAGCTCATGATACTGCTACAGGAGCTGATAACATACATTATCGACTCCTGAAACATTTAACAGAATCCTGTCTGGAAACTCTTCTAAATATTTTGAAGGTGTTTGGACATCGGATAACTTTCCTCCTTCATGGCGTGACGCCGTAGTAGTACCAATACCTAAACCTGAACGTGATCATACGGATCCATCCAATTATCGTCCGATTTCATCAACAAGCTGTGTTTGCAAGACCATGGAACGCATGATAAATAATCGACTAGTTTGGTACTTGGAAACCTTATAACTGATATACAATGTGGTTTCCGGAAAAACAGAAGTATTGTCGATCACTTAATGCAACTGGAATCATTTGTTAAAAATGCACTAATTAATAAACAACATGCTGTGTCTATCTTTTTTCATCTTGAAAAAGCATATGACACAACCTGGAAATATGGTATTTAAGAGATTTACATGACTTTGGCTTGCGAGGTCGTTTGCCTCAATTTATAGCCAACTTTTTAAATCATAGACAGTTTCAAGTTCGAATGGTTTCTACCCTGTCTGATTATTACTATCAGGATCAGGGTGTTCCACAAGGCAGTATTTTGTCTGATACACCTTTTAGCATAAAGATAAATAGTTTATCAAAAGTTTTAAACGATTCAATTGATGGATCCTTTGTGGATTATTTTAATATTTCTTGTCGTGGGAAAAAGATGCATACTATTGAACGGCAACTGCAGTTGTGTTTAAACAAAATAAATAAATGGTGTCTTGCAAACGGCTTTAAATTTTTGCTGAAAATATAAGCCACATAAGGACCCTGAACTATCTCTAGATGGCACTCCCATCAAAGTTGTCAAGCAGGCCAAGTTCTTGGGTCTAATCTTTGACTTCCACTTAACATTTCTGTCTCATACACTACAAAAATGACTTGGTTTCCAGAAACCTGGAAACCATCCGTAATGTGGGTAATTGCGGAATCCAGTTGGTTTCCATTCCCTGAAACTCACTAACTGAGTTTCCAACTAGATTCCATTTTGGAAATGTGATTTTGGTATTTCTGTAAATGGAAACCAAAATGAAACTAAGTTCGGGGGTTTCTTGTTAGTTTCCATACCTGGAATTTGCAACTCTCAGATCTCACTAAATGAAAACCAAGATAAAAGTAGAACATGTTGAAACCCGCAATAAAACTCATACATGGAAACCAGGTTGAAACCTACAATAAACTCATACATGGAAACCAGGTTGAAACCTACAATAAACTCATACATGGAAACCAGGTTGAAACCTACAATAAACTCGTACATGGAAACCAACTGTATCCCGCTTGGAGGAGTGCGTAATGAAACGAACTGGAAACCATCTGAAATGGTGCAGTTTCAGCTGCATGGAAACCACAATGAAACTATAGGAAACTCCCTGGAAACCAACCGGAAATGTTGGTTTCCATGACGTTTCTTCTCGGTTTCAGTGTTCCGGAAACCAGCTTATTTTTGATGTGATATTAAGTCCCTTAACACCAAATGCCTGAAGGCTCTTGAATTGTAGAAAGTTGTTTCCAACTCAAAGTGGGTAGGGGATCAAGCAACCCTTTTACATCTATATCGATCACTCGTGCGTTCGAAACTCGATTATGGCTCCATCGTATATGGGTAAGCCTGCAAAAGCAACCTTAAACTTCTTGACTCTGTCCACCATGAAGGCTTACGACTTTGTCTTGGGTCTTTCAGAACTTCACCTATTGATAGTGCTTAGGCCACAAGTTCACCTAACATTAACATCATTTAAAAAATCAGAAACAAATGATTTACGATATAAACAAGAATATCATAAAATAAAACATAAAAATAGCAATTACAAACCCTTATTTACAGATGGATCGAAGGACGGTGGTGCAGTAGCTTGTGCCACTGTCATTGGAACCAGAACAATATCTTCTAGAATTCCAGATAACACCTCTATTTTTACTGCAGAAGCAAACCCATATTAACAGCTCTTAAATATATTCAAAGACACCCTAAACGTAAACAATATATAATCTATTCAGACTCTCGTTCTTGTCTTCAGGCGATTAAAAATATTTCTTGTAAACATCCACTTTTAATTGAAATTATTGAATTGTATAATACTCCTGCTACTGGCCAATACGACATTGTCTTTTGTTGGTTGCCCAGCCACGTAGGCATTTCCGGTAACTCAATGGCAAATCTTTGCTGCTAAGGCGGCACTCAACAAATCTGTGACACTACTTCTTGTTCCATGCACTGATTACAAAGCAAGCATTGGAAGTTACATCCGTGATCTGATGCATAAGAAGTGGGACACCCAAGTAGGAATAAATAAATTACACCAAATAAAACCGTATATTGGTTACACCTACTTGGGCTGTCAGTCCAGATTTGAAGAGGTTATTTTAAGACGATGTCGTATTGGCCATACGAGATATACTCATTCATATCTTTTAAAAGGTATCTTTTAAAAGGTGAGGATCTTCCATTTTGTATCCCTTGTGATGAGAGAGTCACGGTCAAGCATATTCTGCTTGATTGTGTCGAATTCTCCATCAGAACGGATAAATATTTCAATGTCAAAACTCTACCGGATCTTTTTACAAACATTAATTCCCATTTAATTATAGGTTTTTTAAAAGAAATTGATTTTTTGCTTGAATTTTGAATTTCTGTAAATAGATGTATTTTAATTATTGGTTGTTTAGATTTGTAACTAGAATTGTTAGTGGCCGTACCCTCAAAGGGGGTTGAAGTATTGTAAAATTACTGTCCTCCTGAGAGGGTACGTAAGTCTAAATTCTAAATTTCCAGGTTTGTAATCGTAGAATAAGTGTCTTTTTATTGTATGGCTAGATTTCACAAATTGCTGATGGCAGAGGGAATGATGTAAATCCAGCTAGGGTCCATGCAGGTAGCAAAAGTACTGTAAGTCCCTATGGTCCCTAGTATGGTGATCTACCTTCCGTTGTTAGCAATCTATAGCCCGTTTTTACACTTTATTGTCCTGTATAGATAAATTGTTTTAGGTATATTTACTGGTTTTACATTCTACTCTGTGATATCCTAGTTGCTTTACTGTCCTTCGCAGACAGATTTTATAATAGACATATATTTCATTTTAGTATTAAATGTTCTGGTCACGGCACCCGTGGCGAGCCACCTCCTCGTGGTGGGTGCTGGGTAACGCCAAGAGGTTGCCGACACCCCCGTAGTGGACCCGGCGGGATATTTGGTCCACCAACCCGTTTGCCGTGGGTTGCGGCCCTGTGTCGGCGGAGAAAGGGATCCTGGTGGTTGAGAGAAATAGGGACCTGTAACCGTGTTCCTGTTGCTCAATACACCACTTTGGCCCTGACTTCGCCTAGACGGGTTGTTGAATGGGCCCGGTTCAACCAATCGGCTGGTCATGCCAAGCCCTGAGTATCTATATTCTCCTTCATAAATTTTCGAAACTTTTTATCAGATGTCTTGGCCTAATCATTATATATTTGAATTTCGAATGAGTGACTTCAATTTTCTAATTTGCCTAGAGTCTTATGCCCAGAAGGCGGTGGCTCATGGGCCAATCTGGTTTATCCTCCGGATTAACTGGAGTATATCATTTCTGTAACCCTTAGGTGTCAGTTTGCTGGAACACCGCTTACATATAACATCGCCCTTGTTGGCGCTCCGTGGTGGGCAGGGAACAAATTTGATGAACCAATCTACAATTCACTATGGGTAAGCAAAATCCAAAAAAACCAAAACGGCAACTTTCAGAATCTGATTCTGAGCTTGACTCTGATGAAGATGAGATTGTTACTAAATTGTTATATTCTGAACGGGATGCTTGGCCTCGCTTTCTTGTTCTGGAAGCAAAGGGTGAACGAGCCCTTTCTTCTTACTCACCATTTTTGTTAGAAAAGGGATTGCAGGGCAAAGCTGGTGAGTTGAAAAATGTTACCAAGTTACGGTCTGGTTGAATGTTTCAGGAAGTCCCAAGGCATTAACCTTATGACGTCAACCAAATTAACTGATATCCCAGTTACATGTTCAGCACACAAGACCCTTAACTTTTCCAAAGGACTAAGAAGTCTCCGCAGATGAATCTGTTGAAGACATTGTATCCCAGCTTCGAAGTCAAGGTGTCATTGAGGCCAACGATTTACATATCGTAAAGATGACCGTGTGTTCCCATCAAACACATATCTGTTGACTTTTGACACCCCGGTTTTACCTCATTCTATTAAGGTTGGATGTTTCTCCATGACAGTTGATCTGTTTATCCCACGCCCGACTCGTTGTTTTAATTGTCAGAAGTTTGGCCACGGGCAAAATTCCTGTAGGAACAAGTTAGCTTGCTTCCGATGTGGAGAACCTGATCATGATAGGAAAATATGTACAAACACCATCAAGTGTTTACATTGCAAAGGTGACCACATGGCATCTTCTATAAACTGTCCTGTGTGGAAATTTGAGGCCACGGTACAGAAACTAAAAAGTGAGAAACGTCTCAGTTACTCCGATGCCAGGAAACAAGCCAGACTTCTTACACCTGATTCAGCACGTTCATCATATGCATCAACGGTCAAAAAGGTAACTACATCTATTCTTTGTCAGACAGACCTTACTTGGGTAAAATCTGAACATCCCAAATCCCTCTCAGAAACTGCACTAAATACAGAAAGTTCCAAATCGGCCACAGATCCAGATCAGTTACCAGTAAAACAAAGAGGAACATCTACACAAACAGAGTCACATCAAATCAATTTGTCAAAGGCTACCAAAGTGGATATAAAGAAGAAACAAATTCAGCCTGACAGATTGCCAAAAGCATTGAAAAATACAGTGCAGATCCATAATAAATATGGACTGCTTAAAGACATGGATACAGAAGTATCCCCCCCCCCCCCCCCCCGTGTGAGCACTGGTGGCCATACAAGTGGTCACTCTCCAAAAAAGAAAGGTAGAGCAGTCTCTCCTGTTACCGCTCCTTAGATAATTAAAACACTATGAGTCATTCGCCTAATCTAGTACAATGGAACTGCAGAGGCCTCAAGAATAACTTTAATGAACTACAGTTGTTAGTTCAAGACTTTAAACCGTCAGCACTATGTCTCCAAGAGTCTTTTCTCAAGTATACTGATGCATTCGATTTACGGCAGTACACTTGTTATCACTCTTTTTCTCCTCCAGGGGATAAAGCGACTGGAGGTTCAACTATATTAGTTAGACGTAACATCATTCACAGCGATATTCATTTAAATACCAATCTCCAAGCCGTATACGTAGCTATTCGCCTCAGCCTGCACATTGCGTTTACTCTGTGCTCTTTGTACATTCCACCTTCATCTGTTCTCCAACAAACTGATCTCCAAAATCTCTATGATCAGTTACCAAAGCCCTGTATCATCATGGGCGATTTGAACGGGCACAACCTTCTATGGGGAAGTACACGTACAAACCATAAAGGCCGGATTATTGAGGATTTTATATCTGATAATAGCTTGTGTGTTTTTAATGACGAATCATACACCTATTTACATCCTGGGACTGGAACCTATTCTATACTTGATCTGTCTCTTGCTGATTCGAATATTTACAACGAATTTGACTGGTCTGTTCATGACGACCTTTGTGGAAGTGACCACTTCCCAACTGTCCTAAAAGCTATCAAACCTGATGATGATATCGATCCACCTTTGTCACGGTGGAATTTTAATAAGGCCAATTGGTCTTTATATGAAATGTTGTGTATGGAAAAAATACTACCGGAAAACTTTATGAATGTATCAGATCCGATAGAGTTGTTTTCAGCTGTGTTGAATGAAATCGCTGACGAATCAATTCCTAAGCCCTTTGCAATTCCTCACCTTCGTAAACCATGGTTCAACAATGAATGTAAACAAGCAAGAACGTGTAGGAAGAAAGCAGAAAAATACTTTCGCAGACATCCTACAGTTCATAACTTAAATAGTGTCAAAATTACGTGTGCCAAGGCACGACGAACTTGTAAACAAAACGAGCGCCAGTCTTGGAGGCAATACGTTTCCAACATCAATTCGCGCACACCCATGTCTAAGGTGTGGAATATGGTCCAAAGAATAAAAGGCAAAGGTTCCAAATCCTCTGTTAAACATCTTAAAGAAGGTGATACACTGATAACTGGTAAGGGTGATATTGCTAATAAAATTGGTGAAACTCTTTCCAGAAATTCATCATCATCAAATTATATACCTGAATTTCAGAAATATAAAAATCGACAAGAAAAACAAAGAATTAATTTTGACTCTAATAACAGTGAAGATTATAATGAAGTATTTTTATTTCATGAGCTACATACCGCTCTCGAGCAAGCTCATGACACTGCCGCTGGTGATGACAACATTCATTACCAATTACTGAAACATTTACCTGAGACATGTCTTTTGACACTTTTGGAAATATTTGACCATATTTGGATTTCAGGAAACTTTCCCCAGTCGTGGCACAATGCCATTGTAATCCCCATACCAAAGCCTGGACGGGATCATACAGATCCATCAAATTACCGCCCTATATCGTTAACCAGTTGCGTTTGTAAAACCATGGAACGAATGATAAACAATAGATTAGTCTGGTATTTGGAAACGAATAATCCTATCACAGATATTCAATGTGGTTTCCGGAAAAACCGAAGTACTATTGATCATTTAGTACGATTAGAATCCTATGTTAAGAATGCTATTGTAAATAAACAACACGTTGTATCAATTTTCTTCGATCTGGAGAAAGCATATGATTCTACTTGGAAGTATGGCATTTTGAAGGATTTACATGATTTTGGTTTGAGAGGTCGTTTACCTCATTTTATCTCACAATTTTTAAAAGACAGGCAATTTCAAGTCCGAGCGGGTTCAACTCTGTCTGAACATTACGATCAGGATCAGGGTGTCCCACAAGGGAGTATTTTGTCTGTTACTTTATTTAGTATTAAAATAAATAGTCTTTCTAAAGTTTTAAATGATGCAGTTAATGGATCACTTTTTGTGGATGATTTTAATGTTTCTTGTCGTGGTAAAAATATGCATGCCATAGAGAGGCAGTTACAATTATGCCTAAATAAAATCCATAAATGGTGTCTTGAAAACGGTTTTAAATTAACGTCTAAAACAAACTGTATACATTTCTGTAGAAAATATAAACCGCATAGAGACCCAGAATTATGTTTTAATGGCACACCCATTAAAGTTGTAAAGGAAGCCAAGTTCTTGGTACTTATTTTTGATTCTCATTTGACTTTCCTACCACACATTAAGTACCTACCACACATTATATAAATGCCTGAAGGCACTTGACTTACTGAAAGTAGTTTCGAATTCTAAGTGGGGAGGAGACCAAACTACCCTCTTGCACTTATACAGATCTCTCGTCCGCTCGAAACTTGATTATGGCTCCATTGTATATGGTGGAGCATGTAAGAGCAATCGCAAACTATTAGATGTTGTCCACCACCAAGGTCTATGACTTTGTCTTGGAACTTTCAGAACTTCCCCAGTTGACAGTCTGTACGTCGAGGCCGATGAGCCATCTCTTAACCAACGACGTATCAAATTATCTTTACAGTATCTCACTAAACTATATTCCAAAAAGTCCAACCCTGCATCTATCTGTGTTTTCAATCCTTTTTATGCGGCTCTATACAATAAAGGTCTTCCCTTGTTCCTTTCCTCTCTGCTGCTGGAATTGAGCTAGAAAATATATCTCCCACCCGTCTGATTTCGTCAGTGAGACCAGATGTTGACCTAACACTGTAAGCATTTAAAAAATCAGAAACAAATGATTTACAATATAAACAAGAATATAATCAGTTAAAAAGTAAATACTCCAGTTACAAATCCTTATTTACAGATGGGTCCAAGGATGGTGGCGCCGTGGCTTGTGCCACCGTCATTGGATCCAGAATACTATCTTCCCGATTACCCGACAATAGCTCTATTTTTACTGCAGAAGCAAACGCAATACTAACGGCTCTAAAATATATTCAAAAATACCCTAAGCATCAACAATATATAATCTATTCAGACTCTCTTTCTTGCCTTCAGGCGATTAAAAACGTATCATGTAAACATCCACTTTTAATAGAAATTATTGAGTTATATAATGATCTTGCTACTGGCCAATGCGACATCGTCTTTTGTTGGTTACCCAGCCACGTTGGTATTACTGGGAACATAATGGCCGATCGTGCTGCGAAGGCAGCGCTGAACAAATCTGTGACACCACTTCTTATTCCCTATTCCGATTATAAAGCTGTTATCAGATCTTACATCCGGGATATAATGCAGAGGAGGTGGGACAGTCAAGTAGGTATCAATAAATTACATGAAATAACACCCAATATTGGTTACACCTACTTGGACAGTCAGTCCAGATTTGAGGAGGTCATCTTAAGACGATGCCGTATTGGCCACACCAGGTATACACATCAATATCTATTGAAAGGTGAAGATCCTCCGTTTTGTATCCCTTGTGATGAACGAATCACAGTCAAGCATGTCTTGCTTGACTGTGTGGAATATTCCATCACAAAGGATAAATATTTTAATTCACGAACTTTGAAGGATCGTATTTTAAATAATAGTTCTCATTTAATTATTGCTTTTTTAAAAGATTTAGATTTGTTGTCTGAGTTGTAAATAGATAATTATTTTACGAATGGAAGTTTCAATTAGTAACTGAGATTGTTAGTGGCAGTATCCTCAAGGGGGGTTAAAGTACAGTAAAATTATTGTCCTCCCGAGAGGGTACGTAAGTCACATAACATTCTAAGTAAATTAAAGCTTTCCACTGTTTTAATCGTAGCATACGTGTAGTTTTAATGTATGGTTAGATGTGACGTAATTGCTAACGGCTGAAGGGATGATGTAAATCCAGCTAGGGTCCATGCAGGTAGCAAACGTACTGTAAGTCCCCATGGTCCCCACTGTGATCTACCTTCAGTTGTTGGCAATCTATAACCTGTTTTTATATTGTATTGTCCTCAGTAATGAAACTGTTTTAGATATCATTACTAGTTTTAAATGAATGTCTGTGATATCCTTTTGATTTTGCTGTTCTTTGTCAACTGTTTTTAGATTGTTTCAAGTATTATTGATATATCATGGATTATTTGTATTGTTCTCGTCACGATATGACTGCGATATTGCCAATGTGACGATAAATATTAACTCACTCACTCACTCACTGTTCTGGTCACAATATGGCTGAGATATTGCCGATGTGAAGTTAAATATTAACTGACTCACTCACTCACTCATTCAATTCCAAAAGTATCAAAAACAGGAAGAAAATAAAGCTATTAATTTTACTTCAGATAAAGGGGAAGATTACAACGAGGTATTTTCGATTCATGAGCTCCATGCCGCTCTTGACTGAGCCCATGATACTGCTACAGAAGCTGATAACATCCATTATCAACTTCTGAAACATTTACCGGAATCATGTTTAGAGACCCTTTTACATATATTTCATGATATCTGGACACCTGGGACGTTTCCTTCTTCATGGCATGATGCTATAGTTATCCCTATCCCTAAACCTGGACGTGATCATACGGATCCTTCGATGACACAACCATATGACACAACCTGGAAATATGGTATTTTGAGAGATTTACATGACTTCGGCTTGCGAGGACATTTGCCTGAAATTATATCCAACTTTTTAAATAACAGACAAGTCCAGGTCCGCATCGGTTCTACCCTGTCCGATTATTACAATCAGGATCAGGGTGTTCCACAAGGCAGTATTTTGTCTGTCACTCATTTTAGCATCAAGATCAACAGTTTATCTAAACTTTTAAACAATTCAATTGATGGATCCTTATTTGTGAATGATTTTAATATTTCTTGTCGTAGGAAAAATATGCATACTATTGAACGGCAACTACAACTGTGTTTAAAGAAAATAGATAAATGGTGTCTTGAAAATGGCTATAAATTTTCTAAATAAAACACCAATTGTATACACTTCTGTCGTAAATACAAACCCCATAAAGACCCAGAACTATTTCTAAGTGGCACTCCAATCAAAGTTGTCAAGGAGGCCAAGTTCTTGTGACTTATTATCGATTCACATTTGACCCTTTACCTCATATTAAATTCCTTAAATCTAAATGCCTGAAAGCACTCGATTTGTTAAAGGTTGTCTCAAGTTCTAAATGGGGAGGTGATCAAGCTACACTCATCCATCTGTAGAGAAGACTGAACCGTTCCAAATTTGATTATGGCTCCATCGTCCATAGTGGAGCTTGTAACAGCAATTTAAAGCTGTTAGATACTGTTCATCATCAAGGCGTACGACTTTGTCTTGGTTCTTTTAGAATTTCTCCTATCGACAGTCTATACGTCGAAGCTGATGAGCCTTCTCTCAACCAATGCCGTATAAAACTATCTTTACAATACATCACAAAATTAGCTTCTAATGATTCAAATCCTGCATTTAATTGTGTCTTTAGTCCTCTTTATGAGGATTTGTATAACAAAATGTCTTCCATTGTTTTGCCTCTTGGACTCAGAATTAACCCATTTCTTGCTGCTTCTAGTATGGAGCTGGAAAATATAATTCCTTCCCGTCTTCTTTCTTCTCCTCCATGGCAATTGGTAAGGTTCCAAGTTGACCTAACATTAACTACATTTAAAAAATCAGAAACTAATGAATTACAATATGAACAAGAATATAATCAATTAAAACATAAATATAACAATTATAAATCCTTATTTCCAGATGGGTGTAAGTGTGGTGGCCTGTTAGATTACCAGACTATGGTTCTATTTTTACAGCAGAAGGTAACGCCATAGTAACTGCTCTTAAATGCATACAAAGACACCCTAGATATAAACAGTACATAATCTATTTCGACTCTCTTTCTTGCCTTCAGGCTATTAAAAATATTTCTTGTAAACATCCACTTTTAATTGAAATTATTGAATTGAATAATAACCTTGCTACTGACCAGTACGACATCGTCTTTTGTTGGCTACCTAGTCACTTTGGCATTTCTGGTAACACAATGGCCGATCTTGCTGCTAAGGCAGCACTCAACAAATCTGTGACACCACTTCTTAGTCCATGCTCAGATTATAAAGCTACAATCAGATCTTATATCCGTGATCTGATGCTAAAGAAGTGGGATACCCAGGAAGGTATAAATAAATTACAAGAGATAAAACCGTATATCGTTTATACTTACTTGGGTTGTCAGTACAGATTTGATGAGATCATTATGCGACGATGTCGCATTGGCCATACGAGGTATACTCACGATTATCTATTAAAAGGTGAAGATCCTCCGTTTTGTATCCCTTGTGATGAAAGAATCACAGTCTAGCATATCTTGCTTGACTGTGTTGAGTATTCCTGAGTATTCCATCACAATGGATCAGTATTGTAATTCACAAATTATGAATGATCTTTTTAGCAATATTAGCCCTCATTTGATTAATGCATTTTTAAAGGAATTAGATTTGTTGATTGAACTCTAAATAGATAAATATTTTAAAAATGGAAGATTAAATTAATAACTCAAATCGTTAGTGGCTGTACCCTCAAAGGTGGTTTAAGTACTGTAAAATAATTGTCCTCCTGAGTCCAAAAACATTTGAAGTAAATCTACGTTTTCCAGCTTTTTAATCGTAGAATAAGTGTGTTTTTTACTTTATGGCTAGATTTGTCTCAAGTGCTAACAGCTGATGGGATGATGTAAATCCAACTAGGGTCCATGCAGGAAGCAAATGTACTGTAAGTCCCCATGGTCCTCAGTATGGTGATCTACCTTCAGTTGTTGGTAACCTATAACTCATTTTTATATTGTACTGTCCTCTATAGATACATTGTTTTAGATTTAATCTTTATTTTTATTCTACTCTGTGATATTCTAGTTAGTTTTACTGTCCTTCGTTGACGGGTTTCTAAAATGTGTGTGTGTGTTATTACTTCATTTGTATTTTTATAGTTAATCGTTCTCGTCACGATATGGCTGCAATATTGCCGATGTGACGTTAAATTGACCCGATCACTTGGAAAATGGTCACATCCACATCGGTCATCATGCACTGACAATTTGAAATCACTCAATAGGTGTGAGTGTGATAAAGGTAGAGGTAAATATATTCCCGTGCCAGGATGTAAATATGTCTTGTAACCCTCAGTATATAAATCATTAACTGAACTGAACTCTTCCAGTAATTTACCTCTAGCATTAGGCACCCGTGGTGAGCCACCTCCTCGTGGTGGGTGCTGGGTAACGCTAAGAGCTCGCCGACACCCCCGCTGTGGACCCGGGGGGATGTTTGGTCCACCAACCCGTTTGCCGTGGGTTGCGGCCCTGTGTCGGCGGAGAAAGGGATCCTGGTGGTTGAGGGCAATAGGGCCTTGCAACCATGTTCCTGTTGCTCAATACACCACTTTGGCCCTGACTTCGCCTAGACGGGTGGTTGAATGGGCCCGGTTCAACCAACCGGCTGGTCATGCCAAGCCCTGTGCATGGAGTTTATGTTGAAATTTGCACAAACTGTGATTTGGAATTGTTTAAATTTTGGTCTTGGCGCCCTTTGTTTAAGTAATATATAATTTTGTTTACATGAACTTTGCCTACAGTCTAATGCCCAGAGGGCGGTGGCTCATGGGCCAATCTTGTGGTGCATATCTCTAATGCTACTGCTTGAGTATATCTTCTTGGTATCCTTGGTGCCGCCTGTTGGAGGCCCACAGGCATTATGCATCGTCCTTATGACACTCCGTGGTGGGTGGGGAGCCAGGAGGATGAAACACAAATCTATTACCATGGCAAACCAAAACCCCAAAAAGCAAAAACGTTATCACATTGATGATACTGATGATGAGGATGATATTATTACCAGACTCTGTTACTCTGAACGTAACACATGGCCTCGATTCATTGTCGCTGAATCAAGTGAGAAAAAGTTAACATCTTGTTCTCCCTTTCTGCTAGAGAAAGCAATTCAAGGAATTGCTGGGACTGTCAAGAGTGTTACAAAAACTCGATCTGGTTCAATTCTCATAGAATGTCTAAAGAGAGAGCAAGCGGCCAATCTTCTGGAAGCAAAATCATTCGCAAATATCTCTGTAAAATGCTATGCTCACAAATCTTTAAATTTTAGCAAAGGAATCATCCGAGACAGAGATAAGAGTCTTGCTGATCTGTCAACCGATGACATTGTTAGTCAGCTGCGTATGCAAGGAGTGGTCGATGCTAAGCTATTCAGCTTTAAAAAGGACGGAATATATCTACCCACAAATACTTACTTGCTTACGTTTGATGTACCCAGTTTACCTCAATCAATTAAAGTGGGATGCTTCTCTATGAAAATTGACATGTATGTTCCAAATCCACTGAGATGTTTTCACTGTCAAAAGTTTGGCCATGGGCAGAACACTTGTAAGAATCATGCTTCTTGTTCACGCTGTGCTGGTAAAGATCACGACAGCAGCACGTGTTCGTCTGAAATCAAATGTGTAAATTGTTCTGGATCTCACATGTCGTCTTCTAAAGAATGTCCGGTATGGCAGTTTGAAATGAGTGTCCAACGTATCAAAACTGAGAAGAATATAAGTTTTTCAGAAGCAAGGAAGTTGGCCACTTCAGCTACACCATCTGGTAGCACTGCAGTGAGCGGTAAGTCAGCATATGCAGAGGTAATGAGACCTTCCACTAAGTCTATTGACTGCCAAACAGACCTGACTTGGCTGACAGCTCAGACACCTATGAGTATTCAGGATCTTCCTTCTGTTTCTCCCTCACGAAAAACTTCACAATCCTCTGAAACTCAAACAGCACCTACACCGGTCCTCAAAAAGAAGAATGTAAATGTAGATTACTCTAAGAAGCAAAATACAATTAACGCTCCTCCTAAAGGACAAAGAGGCTCTGTGTCACTTGTAAACAGATTTGATCTTTTAGATGACATGGAGGTGTCACCTCCTCTGACAACCCGCTCTCGGAGCCATTCTCCTAAGAAAAAGGGTCGTGAACTGTCACCGATAACACATCCTAAATGACGGATACACTAATACAATGGAATTGCAGAGGACTTAGGAAGAATTATAATGAGATTCTTCTATTGTTACAGGACTTTAAACCTTCAGCATTGTGTCTACAGGAGAAGTATCTGAAACATAATGATGTTTTTAACGTAAGACAATATAGTTGCTACCATTCATTTTCTCCCCATGGGGACAAAGCTACAGGAGGATCTAGTATCCTGGTCAGACAGGACATGATTCATAGTGCCGTTCCGCTGAATACTAATCTTCAAGCTGTTGCTATCCAGCTGACCTTGCACATTGCTCTTACTTTGTGCTCACTGTATGTACCACCTTCACCAGTTCTTCGTCAAACTGACCTTCAAAGTTTGTATGACCAGCTCCCAAAGCCCTGCATCATTATGGGCGACTTAAATGGGCACAACCCTCTATGGTGTAGTACAACTACAAACAATAAAGGGAAGGTAATTGAAGATTTTATTTCCGATAATAATTTATGTGTTTTTAATGCTGATTCCAATACTTACTTGCATCCAGCCACTGGAACGTATTCTGCACTTGATCTAACTCTCACAGAGTCGAACATTGTCAATGAATTTGAATGGTCTGTACAGCGATCACTTCCCTACGCTCCTGAAATCTATAGCACCAGGTGACAATCCACCTTCATCCCGGTGGAATTTCACTAAGGCAAATTGGCCTGTATATGAGCAATTATGCGTTGAAAAGTTAACACCTGATCACTGCAGTAATGTACCAGATCTTATCTTGATGTTCTCAACACAACTGAATGAAATTGCTGATCAAACCATTCCTAAGTCCTTTGCAACTCCTCATATTCGTAAACCATGGTTTACTGACGAATGCAAACAGGCAAGAAAACGTAGGAAGAAAGCAGAAAAATATTTTCGCACACATCCTACTGTTCATAACTTCAACAACGTTAAAATTACTTGTGCTAAGGCACGACGTACGTATAAGCAAAACAAGCGCCAATCTTGGAGGAACTATGTTTCAAAAATTAATTCACGTACACCCATGTCTAAGGTGTGGAACATGGTTCAGCGAATAAAAGGCAAAGGTTCAAAATCTGCTGTTCACCATCTTAAAGATGGTGACAAATTAGTAACTAACAAAGCAGACATTGCAAATAAAATTGGCGAAACTCTTGTCAAAAACTCATCATCAGCAAATTATGTTCCTGAGTTTCAGAGGTATCAGAAACACCAGGAAAAGACAAAAGTTCATTTCGATTCCAATAATGGTGAAGACTATAATGAAGTGTTTTCGTTACATGAGCTCCACACGGCTCTTGATCAAGCTCATGATACCGCAGCAGGTGATAACAATGTTCATTACCAGCTATTGAAACACTTGCCTGAACCATGTCTGGTCACACTTTTAGATATATTTGACAAAATATGGACGTCTGGAATTTTTCCTCCTTGTGGCGTAATGCCATTGTAGTGCCAATACCAAAACCTGGCCGGGATCACACGGACCCATCAAATTACAGACCGATATCTTTAACCAGCTGCGTCTGTAAAACCATGGAACGAATGGTAAATAACAGATTAATTTGGTATTTGGAAACCAATAACCTCATTACAAATATTCAATGTGGTTTTCGGAAGAATCGAAGTACTATTTATCATTTAGTACGTTTAGAATCCTTCGTCAAAAATGCCATTATCACCAAACAACACGCAGTATCTATATTTTTTTATCTTGAGAAAGCATACGATACTACGTGGAAGCATGGCATTTTAAAGGATTTACATGATTTTGGTTTGCGAGGTCGTTTGCCTCTCTTTATATCACAGTTTTTAATCGACAGGCAGTTTCAAGTCCGAGTGGGTTCAACCCTGTCTGCTCATTATAATCAGGATCAGGGTGTCCCACAAGGTAGTATTTAGTCGGTCACGCTGTTTAGTATTAAAATACATAGTCTTTCAAAGGTTTTAAGTGATTCAATTGATGGATCATTATTTGTGGATGATTTTAATATTTCTTGCCGTGGTAAAAATATGCGAACTATTGAGAGACAGTTACAAATTTGTCTAAACAAAATTCATAAATGGTGTCTGGAAAACGGGTTTAAATTTTCTAAAACTAAAACCAATTGTATACATTTTTGTAGGAAATACAAACCCCATAAAGACCCCGAATTATCATTAAATGGCACACCCATCAAAGTTGTGAATGAGGCTAAATTTCTTGGTCACATCTTTGACTCGCATCTAACCTTTCTGCCCCACATTAAGTACCTCAAAGCCAAATGTCTGAAGGCACTCGATTTGTTAAAAGTTATTTTTAATTCAAAGTGGGGAGGGGACCAAACTACCCTCCTTCACTTATATAGATCTCTGGTTCGATCGAAACTTGATTACGGTTCCATTGTGTATGGTGGAGCCTGTAAAAGCAACCTAAAGCTATTAGATTCTGTACATCACCAAGGTCTGAGGCTATGTCTTGGATCTTTCAGAACATCTCCCATTGACAGTCTCTACGTTGAGGCCGATGAACCATCTCTAAAACTTCGCCGTATCAAATTGTCTTTACAATATATCACAAAGTTATATTCTAATGAATCCAATCCTGCTCACAACTGCGTTTTTAATCCTCTTTATGAGGATTTGTATAATAAAAAAACTTCACTTGTTCCACCTCTTGGTATCAGAATCCAGCAATTCATTTCTGCTGCTGGCATTGAGTTGAAGAATATTTCTCCTTCCCGGTTTTTTCTTCTCCCCCCTGGCAAATGGTGAGGCCACAAGTTGACCTAACACTGACAATGTTTAAAAAATCAGATACTAATGAACTACAATATAAACAAGAATTCATTCAATTAAAACATAAATATAATACATACAAATCCTTCTTTACAGATGGGTCCAATGATGGTGGCGCAGTAGCTTGTGCCACTGTCATTGGATTCAGAACAATCTCTTCTAGAATACCTAATGATAGCTCTATTTTACAGCAGAAGCAAACGCAATACTAACAGCTCTTAAATATATTCAAAGACATCCTAAATATAAACAGTATATAATCTTTTCAGACTCTCTTTCTTGTCTTCAGGCTATTAAAACATATCTTGTAACCATCCACTTTTAACAGAAATTATTGAGTTATATAATGTTCTTGCTACTGGCCAATGCGACATCGTCTTTTGTTGGTTACCCAGCCACGTTGGCATTTCTGGCAACACAATGGCCGATCTTGCCGCTAAGGCAGCACTCAATAAATCTGTGACACCACTTCTGATTCCATACTCAGACTATAAAGCTACAATTAGATCTTATATCCGTGATCTAATGCAGAAGCAGTGGGACAGTCAAGTGGGTATTAATAAATAACATGAAATAAAACCCTATATTGGTTCCACCTACTTGGGTTGTCAGTCCAGATATGAGGAGGTTGTTATGCGACGATGTCGCATTGGCCATACTAGATATACTCACGAATATATACTTAAAGGTGAGGATCCTCCGTTTTGTATCCCTTGTGATGAGGGAATCACTGTATTGATTTTGCCATCACAAGGGATAAATATTTTAATGTCAAAACAATGAAGGATCTTTTTAATGTTAATTATCATTTAATCATTGAATTTTTAAAGGAAATAGAATTATTACATAAATTTTGAAAAATAGGTTTTGTAAATAGAAAGCTGATATTTTAACCATGGTGGTAAGAATTGTCAACTGCGATCGTTAGTGGCTGTGACCTCAAAGGGGGTTAAAGTAGCGTAAAATTATTGTCCCCCTGAGAGGATACGTAAGTCCCAAAACTTTCAAAGTGAAATCTAAACTGCCCAATTTTTAAACGTAGTATTTTTGTCATTTTAAATTTCGGCTACATTTTCCTACAATCACCAACGGCTGAGGGGATGGTGTAAATGCAGCTAGGGACCATGCAGGTAGCAAAAGTAATGTAAGTCCCCATGGTCCCTAGCATGGTGATCTACCTTCAGCTGTTGGCGATCTACAGCCCGTATTTTATATTGTATTGTCCAAATAGTGGTATTTGTTTTAACTCTCCACACTAGTTTTAATTGTAACTGTGATATTCTAGTTGTTTTACTGTCCTTTGACGACAGGTGATTATAATGTATACATATTTCATTTCAATGTCAAAATGTTCTCGTCACGATATGGCTGAAATATTGCCGATGTGACGTTAAATATTAACTCACTCACTCACTACCTCTAGCATTAGTAGTTGTTCCACCACAGACTGGGTTTTGGCCATTCAAATCTCCCATAATAATACGCGGTTCTGGGAGTTGGTCATATAGAATTCGTAGTTCAGTCTTCTAAAGAGTTGAAGACGGTGAGATATACAATGAACACAATGTGAATGTACCATGTAAAGCGATTAGGAAGGCAACTACTTGAAGATTAGAATTAAATGTAATGTGGCTATTTATAATACTCTTTTTTACTAAGACTGAAGATCCTCCAATTGCCCGAAGGTGAGAAATAATGATAAACATTGAAACCACATAGGTGCAAAGGATTTTTCTGTTTTAAATAAGTCTCCTGCCGACATAATGCTGATGGCGTATGATCCTGGACTACTAACTGTAATTCGTTGTAATTATACCTTAGTCCACTCCAATTCCACCGAGCAATATTATTCTGATAACCCATGTTTAAGGGGGATTTACTGAGGATCTACCCTGCACATTTTTAGTGGGTGAGAAACTGTGTGTCCTAGACCAAACGTTGTAGCACAAGTTCATATTCTCAAGAGATCCATATATGTTGACCAATGAAAATTTATTTTGAAATCCTTGAAGGATTATGCTATTGAGCTGTCTCGAGAGGAATCTGGCTTTTAACTTCGGTTGTAGCGATTTGTTGAGAGTTCACTCTTGACTGAGGGAATGGTTCATGATCAGAGGATGTGTCTGACTGGATTTGGGATGTACTAGGAAGTGGTTCTGCTGTTTCAGTAGACATGGCAGGTGAAATAGGTTGAGGAGTAGCTGTTGTCATCCATGTTACGTTTGTCTGACAAACTGCACGTAATTTAGTAACTGTGGAAGTGGCTGCTGACGTACTGGCAATGGAAGCATACCTTGAGTGTGTCTTTTCACTGCAGTGATCACACACAACAGACAATGTGCAAATATTTAAACATCGTGCCAAAACTTTTGGCATGTAAAACATCTAAGGGGTTTAGGACCAGCCGACTGGTTGAACCGGGACCATTCAACGGCCCCTCTAGGTGAAGTAAGGGTCCAAGCGGTGTGTTGCTCCTATACCCTCAACCACTAGGATCGCTTGATCCACAGACACAGGGCCGTCACCCTCGGCTAACAGGTTGGTGGACCAAATGTGCCCCCGGGTTTACAACAAGGGGTTGAGCACTTAGCGTTACGCAGCGCCCACCACGATGTGGTGATCACTTGTGTTTCAACAGTTTATTTTAGCGCCATAATGTCATTTACTGGCTTAGAGTATAGACTGATGAGTCATTATAATATGTGCAGGCAGTGGTATATAAATCTGTACATTATATATGCTGTCGAGCTATGGTAATAAGACTGTATGCTGTGGGTAGTGGCGAGCCTTCACGACACGTCTGTATATTTTATGTGCTGATGAGCCATGATGATGCGTGTGAGCATGTGTATATGGTCTGAGCTGATTTAATCCTGTTTCTGTATTAGACGAACAACAGAGTCATAACTTGTAAAACTTGCAATGATGAATATGATATGGTGACTAAGTTTCCGTGACGTGGTCTTGATGTTGAGTGCGATGACGACGATAGCGATTATGATAATGTTGATGAAGTTTAGTGGAAAATATAAGCTGCAAATGGCATACCATATGTGTTGTTTTGTTTGTAGCACTGCGTGAAGTGCAGAACAATGTTGAGCATCACGTAGTTGTAACACAGTGTTTCGTTTTCATCCAAGTAAGGTGAAGTCGGGCCCGACATTGTATACCTGGAACCAATGCCCTCAACCACCAGAATCCCTTCCTACACTGACATAGGGACGCAACCCAGAGCACACAGGTTACCAAATTCGGGGTTGATTGTACTGTGGCCTATATGCCCTAGATCCACGCGGTGGTCAAGAGCTATCAGCCTTACCCAGCATCCACCGAAATGGTGCCTGCAATTTCTGAATAAATATACAAATATGCTGAAAATAAACTCAACTGAGAGGGTAATTGCAAAACTATTTTTGAAAATAAGCAATATTAAAATGGCCCAACTTTTGCGTTTTAACAATAAATCATCGTAAGTACCTTTCACACAGACAGCCTTCCCACAATTCGTCTCTAGGCATCTCATCCCTCGGCATGCGCCCAATGTACAAGTGCCAGCCTTGACCTGAAGAGAGATGCCAGTTGAAGTAAATGACGTTCTATATCCATTATTATGTCATTTTAGTGACGCATGCTTATCACTAATTGACCTATGATATAAACAGACTATTTAATGCTAACTCAGCCATTTCAGCTTGCCAACAAAGGAAACCTGAAATGGCATAGGGATCTACATACTCTTAAAAAAACCCACACACTTGACAATTTTAAATTTTCTGCTGGAGCATATCATCGGAAGAATCCTTGGTGCTGCACGCTGGAGATCCACTTGGTATTCTTTGTGTTTCTTAACCATTGTCCTTGTGATACTCCGTGGTGGGTGGGGAGCTCGGATGATAAAATCTAAATAACGTACCATGGCTTACAATTCCCCAACTAAAAAGAGCAAACAACCTCTTGAAGATGATCCTGTTGACGACTCCAGACCGCCCAAACACATTCATTACTGGACACATTTTCTTGTCATTGAGACCAAAACATTTAAACCCTTTTACTGTGTCTATAGGGTATCAAAGGCACTGACAGCGGTGAAAAGAACATCGGAAGATTACGTTCTGGTGCGCTGTTGACTGAATGCGCCAACAGGCAACAGACAACCAACCGGTTAAACACGGACACTTTTGTTGACACTCCGTTATCGTCATGGCCGACAAAAGGCTAAACACGAGTAAGGGAATCATTCGAGATCGTGATCAATCGCTGGTAGACATGCCTGAACTTGATGGCTTTTCTGACAAGAGAGATCAGGGTGAACTAGAGGTTAAACAGTTCTCAACCCGTAAAACAAAATGCCTATGTTTTCTTTCCAGTCACGTACTGTTCCAAAATCACGGCACTGTAATATCAGTGAGGAAAGTATATTCCCAATCACTTTCGGTCCTTCAAATGATTAAAGATCGTTCATGGTGTAAATACGTGCACATTGTTCATTTTACTCTTAAAGACTGTCCCGTATGGAAACAGCAGATGACAGTCAATAAGATAAAATTCACACAGAGCATTAGTTTTGTTGAGGCCAAGAAATTAGTATACAGCTCAGATCAGGTCTGCAAAAACAACCTAAAACTATCAGATTCTGTCCATTATCAACGTGTAAGACTTTGTCTTGGGTCCTTTTGAAGTTCACTTGTTACTTGTGCCTGATGCACCATCTCTTGATCAGGTCCGTATAAAATTACCCTTGCAGTATATAACAAAACTATATTCTAACACGTCAAACCCTGCATATAACTGTGTCGTCAATCCTCACCATGATGATTTATACAATAAGAAATCTTCTCTTGTTCTGCCTCTTGGTTTAAGTGAGTGTCTGAGTGAGTTAATATTTAACGTCACATCGGCAGTATTGCAGCCATATTGTGACAAAAACGGTTAATTATAAAAATACAAATGAATTACACATACATTGTAAAACCCTGTCAACGAAGGACAGTAAAACTGACTGGAACATAACAGAGTAGAATGTAAAACTAGTCATTAGACCTAAAACAATGTATTTATAGAGGACAGTACAATATAAAATGAGCTATAGGTTGCTTACAACTGAAGGTAGCTCACCATACTAAGGACCATGGGGACTTACATTACATTTGCTTCCTGCATGGACCCTAGTTGGATTTACATCATTCCTTCAGCTGTTAGCAATTTATAAATATCTAGTCATATAGTAAAAGAACACCTATTCTACGATTAAAAGCTGGAAAACTGAAATTTACTTCAAACGTTTTTGGACTTAAGTACCCTCTCAGGAGAACAATTATTTTACGGTACTTCAACCCCCTTTGAGGGTACAGCCACTAACTATTTGAGTTACTAATTCAATCTTCCAATTTTAAAATATTTATCTATTTACAGTTCAGTTAACAACTCTAGTTCCTTTAAAAATGCAATAATTAAATGAGAGGCTAATATTGCTAAAAAGATCCTTCATAGTTTGTGAATTAAAATACTGATCCCTTGTGATGGTATACTCAACACAGTCAAGCAGAATATGCTTGACTGTGATTCTTTCATCACAACGTATGCAGAACGGAGGATCCTCGCCTTTCAAAAGGTATTTATGAGCACATCTCGTATGGCCAATACGACCTAGACAAATCTGGACTGACAACCCAAGTGGGTATAACTAATATAAGGTTTTATTGCATGTAATGTATTGATACCCACTTGGATGTCCAACTTCTTTTTGCATTAGATTACGGATATACGATCTAATTGTAGCTTCATAATCAGAGTATGGAATAAGAAATGGAGTCACGGATTTGTTAAGTGTTGCTTGGCAGAAATGCCTATATCGCTTGCTAACCAACAAAAGACGATGTCGTATTGGCCAGTAGCAAGGTTATTATATAATTCAATTATATCTATTAAAAGTGGATGTTTACATGAGAGGATTTTAATTGCCTGGAGACAAGAAAGAGAATCTGAATAGACAATATACTGTTTATGTCTAGGATGTCTTTCAATATATTTAAGAGCGTTTTGCTTCTGCTGTGAAAATAGAACCATTATCCAGTAATCTGAAAGATATTGTTCTGGATCCAATGACAGTGGTACAAGCCACTGCGCCACCATCCTTGGGCCCATCTGTAAATAAAGATTTGTATGCATTATAGTTACTTTTTATTAATTATATTCTTGTTTATATTGTAATTAATTTGTTTCTGTTTTTTTTAAACCTCGTCAGTGTTAGGTCAACTTCGGGTCTAACCAACTGCCAAGGTGGAGACAAAAGTAGACGGGAAGGAGATATATTGGCCACAAGCGGACAGAAAAGGTTTCACTCTAAGTCCCAGAGGCGGAACAAGAGAGGACGTTTTATTGTGTAGATCCCCATAAAGAGGATTAAAAACTCAGTGAAATGCAGGATTGGCCTCATTAGAATATAGTTTTGTTATATACTGTAAGGAGAGTTTTATACGTCGTTGAGTAAGAGATGGCTCATCACTGTCAATAGAAGTTCTAAATGACCCAAGACATAGTCTTCGACCTTGATGGTGGACATAATCAAATATTTAGAGGTTGTTTTTACAGGCTCCACCATAAACGATGGAACCGTAATCAAGTTTTGAACGAATGGGAGATCTGTATAAGTGTAGCAGGGTAGTTTGGTCTCCTCACCATTCTGAATTGGAAACAACTTTTAACAAATCAAGTGCCTTCAGGCATTTAGTTTTAAGGGATTTAATGTGGGGCAGAAAAGTTAGATATGGGTCGAAAATAAGACCCAAGAGTTTGGCCTCCTTTGCTACTTTGATGGCTGTGCCATTTAAATATAATTCTGGATCTTTATGCGGTTTGTACTTTCTGCTGAAATGCAAACAATTTGGTTTTGTTCAAGAAAATTTAAACTCGTTTTCAAGTGACCATTTTTCAATTTTATTGAGACAAATTTGTAATTGCCTCTCTGTTGTATGCGGCACCCGTGGTGAGCCACCTCCTCGTGGTGGGTGCTGGGTAATGCTAAGAGCTCGTCGAGACCCCCGTAGTGCACCCGGGGTGATATTTGGTCCACCAACCCGTTTGCCGTGGGTTGCGTCCCTCTGTCGGCGGAGGAAGGGATCCTGGTGGTTCAGGGCAATATGGGCTTACAAACGCGCTCCTGTTGCCCAATACACCACTTTAGCCCTGACTGCGCCTAGACGGGTGGTCGAATGGGCCCGGTTCGACCAATCGGCTGGTCATGCCAAGCCCTGTGCATGGCGTATATATGTCATTGCACAAATTGTATTTGGATTTTTACTTTCGGTCTTGGCCTATTTGTTCATTGAGCTTTTCTGATTATAACATGCATTCTTGAATTTCTGAACTTTTGCCTAGAGCCTTGTGCCCATAAGGCGGTGGCTCATGGGCCAGTCTGGTAGATTAATTATTTATAATTCTTCTGCTGGAGTATATCATCAGGGTATAATTGGTGTTGCAAGCTGGAGGCCCGCTTGCTTTAGCATTGTCCTTGTGATACTCTGTGGTGGGTGGAGAGCTCGGATGATGAACCATATTACACTAACCATGGCTTATGAAACTCCAACAAAAAAATCCAAAACGTCCACTTGATATTGATCCTGTTGATACTGAGCATAGACCGTCTGCATCGATTGAGTATTGACCACGTTACCTTGTTGTTGAGACTCCTGACAAGACACCTTTAAAGTTCAACCCCTTTGCAGTATCCAAAGGTATTCAAGGCATTACTGGGGATGTGAAGAACATCAGACGCTCACGTTTGGGTGCCCTACTAGTCGAGTGCGGGAAAAAGCAGCAAGAAACAAATCTGATGAACATTAAATCTTTCGTGGGCATTCCCGTCACAGTTTCTGCACACAAAACCTTGAATACAAGTAAAGGTATCGTGAGAGATCGAGATCGATTGTTTGATGACATGTCGGAAATTGATATAGGATCTGAAATGAAGGATCAAGATGTACTATATGTCAAGCGCTTTTCAACTCACAGAAACAACGAAACCATCAAAACAAATACGTATCTGTTCACTTTCTCATGTCCAAATGCTCCGAAATCAGTGAAGGCAGGCTACTGCAACATACAAGTTGATACCTACATCCACAACCCGCTCCGATGTTTTAAATGCCAGAAATATGGACACGGTGTAAATACCTGCACATTGTCTGTTGTGTGTGCTCACTGTGGTGAGAAAACACACACAACAGAAGATTGTGACAATGATTATTAAAAAAAGCACCAATTGCTTAGGCGACCATTCCTCATTTTCTAAGCAATGTCCTATTTGGAAAAAGCAAATGGAGATAAAAAAATCAAATTTACTCAAAATATCTCTTTTTCCGAGGCCAAAAACTGGTAAAGAGATCTGATCTTCCAGACAGTTATGCTAGAGTAGCAAAAACATCATCGGGATCTAACTCCAAAAACAACATTAAGCACAGGCTGCCAAACTACCTTGACTTGGATAAATTAAACTTTTGTACCCTGCTATATCATCACGGACTGAGGAATCACTTCCTAGTACCTCGAAGTCTTCTTCCGATCACAAATCATCATCTCAGTCACACTCAAAGTCTCAATCGACAGCTGATAGTCAACAAACGATGAAAAGTAAACCGAAGCCAAAGCCTGATGCTTCAAAACAACAAAGTGGCAGAGCTCCTAAAGGGTCACAGAACAAAATTCAATTGTTCAATAAATACGGGTCTCTTGAAGACATGGACGTTTCTGAAAACGTCCATTCTAGGGCACATAGCTTGTCGCCCTCCAAAAGAGTGCGGGGTAGATCCCTAATAAATCCCCCCAAAAGATAGTTTATTCCAATAATATTGTACAGTGGAACTGGAGAGGATTGAGGACTAATTTACATGAATTACAGCTATTAGTCCAAGATTTTTTCGCCTTCAGCGATATGTCTCCAAGAGACATTTAAAACAAACAGATACATTTGACCTTCGTCAATTTAATGCATATCATTTTTTCACCTGGGTGATACGGCCACGGGAGGATCATCTATTCTAGTCAGACAAAACGTTATTTAAAGCCCTGTTCCACTTAATACTAATATGCAGGCTGTTGCAGTGAGAATTACTTTACATGTAGCATTTACGCTATGCTCTCTAAATATTTCGCCGTCTTTGACGTTTGCCAAAACTGATCTTCAAGCTCTATATGTCCAACTCCCGAAGCCGTGTATTATAATGGGAGATTTAAATGGGCACAACCCACTCTGGGGTAGTGTAACCACAAGCACTAAAGCAAATTGTTTGAGGACTTTTGTTCTGACAAAGATTTATGTATTTATAATGATGGTTCCAACACATATTTACATCATGGTACAGGGACTAATTCTGCTCTTGACTTGTCATTGACAAATTCAGAACTACTAAATGAATTTGAATGGTCAGTGCACGATGCCCTCTGTGGAAATGACCATTTTCCTACTGTATTCAAAGCTGTAACTTCATCCGATGTTCCTCCATCAGCAAGACGTAATTTTTAAAAGGCTAACTGGGCTTCATATGAAACATTGTGTGCTGAAAAACTTAAACCCGAACGTTTTATTGACGTTCCTGATGCCATTAAATGCTTCTCTGATGAACTGAATTACATAGCTGATGAGTGTATACCAAAGTCCTCTGTAGTTCCACACATAAGAAAACCATGGTTCAACGATGAATGCAAGCAAGCTAGGAAGGCATGGAAAAGAGCAGAACATTATTTCCGTCGCCATCCCATGGTGCATAATTTAAATAAATTTAAACTTTTAAATGCTAAAGCGCGGCGTACTTTTAAACAGAACAAACGCCAATCTTGGCAAAATTATGTATCCAAAATAAATTCTCGGACACCTATGTCCAAGGTATGGAATATGAAACTGTCCATCATCTGAAACATGGAGATAAAGTTCTTACCGATAAATCAGATATCGCAAATAAACTGGGTGAAACCTTTGTTAAACACTCTTCCTCTTCTAATTATTTACCTAAATTCCAGCAGTATCAAAAACAACAAGAAAAGAAAATTATTAATTTCATCTCAGATAATGGGGAAGATTATAATGAAACTTTTTCCTATTCATGAACTCCATACTGCTCTTGATCAAGCTCATGACACTGCTACAAGAGCTGATAACATACATTATCAACTCCTGAAGCACTTATCAGAATCCTGCCTAGAAACTCTCCTAAGTATTTTTGATGATATTTGGACATCTGGTAACTTTCCTCCATCATGGCGCGATGCAATAGTGATACCCATACCTAAACCTAGACGTGATAATACGGATCCATCCAATTATCGTCCGATTTCGTTAACTAGCTGTGTTTGCAAGACCATGGAACGCATGATAAATAATCGACTTGTTTGGTACTTGGAAACAAATAACCTTTTAACTGATATACAGTGTGGTTTCCGGAAAAACAGAAGTACTGTTGATCATTTAGTGCGTTTAGAATCATTTGTTAAAAATGCACTAATTAATATACAACACGCTGTGTCTATCTTTTTTTGATCTCGAAAAAGCATATGACACAACCTGGAAATATGGTATCTTAAGAGACTTACATTACTTCGGGTTGCGAGCTCGTTTACCTCAATTTATAGCCAACTTTTTAAATAACAGACAGTTTCAAGTTCGAGTGGGTTCTACCCTGTCTGATCATTACAATCAGGATCAGGGTGTTCCACAAGGCAGTATTTTGTCTGGCACACTTTTTAGCATAAAGATAAATAGTTTATCAAAAGGTTTAAATGATTCAATTGATGGATCGTTATTTGTGGATGATTTTAATATTTCTTGTCGTGGGAAAAATATGCATACTATTAAACGGCAGCTTTGTTTAAAGAAAGTTAATAAATGTTGTCTTGGAAACGGCTTGCACCTATATCGATCACTGGTCCGTTGGAAACTTGGTTATGGCTCCATCGTATTTGGTGGAGCCTGCAAAAGCAACCTTAAACGTCTTGATTCTGTCCACCATCAAGGTCTAAGACTTTGTCTTGGGTCTTTCAGAACTTCGCCAATTGATAGTCTCTACGTTGATGCCGATGAACCATCTCTTACTCAACGTCCTATAAAACTGTCTTTACAATACATTACTAAATTATATTCTAACGAATCTAACCCTGCCTATAACTGTGTGTTCAATCCCCCTTATGAGGATTTGTATAACAAAAAGTCTTCTCTTGTTCCACCTCTTGGGCAAAGAATTAAACCATTTATTTCTTGATCTGGAAAGTCTATCGCCTTCCCGTCTTCTTTCTTCTCCTCCTTGGCAATAGGTTTGGCCACAAGTTAAACAATACAATATACACAAGAATATAATCAATTAAAACATCAATATAGCACTTACAAACCCTTATTTACAGATGGATCAAAGGACGGTGGTGCAGTGGCTTGTGCCACTGTCATTGGATCCAGAACAATATCTTCTAGATTACCAGAAAATAGTTCTATTTTACAGCAGAAGCTAACGCCATATTAACAGCTCTTAAATATATCCAAAGACATCCTAAATATATACAGTACATAATCTATTCAGACTCTCTTTCTTGCCTTCAGGCTATTAAAAACCTAGCATGTAAACATCCACCTTTAACTGAAATTATTGAACTGTGTAACTTTCTTGCGACTGGCCAATAACACATCTTCTTCTGTTGGTTACCCAGGCATGTTGGAATCTCTGATAACACATTGGCTGACCTTGCTGCTAAAGCAGCGTTCAACAAATCTGTATCATCACTTCTTATTCCTTACAGTGATTATAAAACCACCATTAGATCTTACATCCGTGATCTGATGCAGAAGAAGTGGGACACACAAGTAGGTATTAATAAATTACATACAATAAAACCATTTGTTGCTTACACCTACTTGGGATGTCGGTCCAGATTTCAAGAGGTCATTATACGACGATGTCGTATTGGCCACACTAGGTATACGCACGAATATGTTTTGAAAGGTGTGGATCCTCCTTTCTGTATCCCTTGTGGTTTTATAGTAGACATATAATTGATTTTGATATTAGTTGTTTTCGTCACGATATGGCTGATATATTGCCGATGTGACGTAAAATATTAACTCACCCACTCACTCACTGTATCCCTTGTGATACAGTCTTGCTTGACTGTGTTGAATATTCAATCACAAGGGACAATTATTTTAAATCAAGAACTATGAAGGACGCTAGTTTTAATACTAACTGTGATAGTCTAGTGGTTTCACTGTCCTTCGTCCACAGGGTCTTCATAACATGCATATATATTCGTTTTTGTCATGTATGTTCTCGTCACGATATGGCTGCAATATTGCCGATGTGACGTTAAATATTAACTCAGTCACTCACTCACTCATTTTTTAGCCGCAGTATTTCTGTCATCTTAATTTGTGGCTGATCTTGCATACAATCACCAGCAGCTGAGTTGATGGTATAAATCCAGCTAGGGACCATGCAGGTACCAGAAGTACTGAAGTCCCCATGGCCCCTAGTATGGTGATCTACCTTCAGTTGATGGTGATCTATATAGCCTGTTTTCATATTGTATTGTCTGAATAGGGATATATGTTTTAACTTTTCACGCTAGTTTTCTTTCGTATTGTGATATTCTAGTTGTTTTACTGTCCCTCGTCGACAGGTTTTTTTATCATATACAAAGATTACTTTTTTCAAGAATGTTCTCGTCACGATATCGCTGCAATACTGCCGATGTGACGTTAAATGTTAACTCACTCACCTTATTTACAGATGGGTCCAAGGACGGTGGCGCAGAGGTTTGTGCCACTGTCATTGAATCCAGAACAATATCTTCTAGATTGCCAGACAACAATTCTATCTTTACAGCTGAAGCTAACGCCGTATTAACAGCTTTTAAATATATTCAACGACACCCTAAGCATAAACAGTACATAATCTATTCCGACTCTCTTTCTTGCCTTCCAGCTATTAAAAATATTTCTCGCAAACATCCACTTTTAACAGAAATTATTGAATTGTATAGTGATCTTGCTACTGGCCAATACGACATCGTCTTCTGTTGATTACCCAGCCACGTAGCCATTTCCGGTAACGCAGTGGTCGATCTTGCTGCTAAGGCAACAAATCTGTGACACCACTTCTTGTTCCATACACTGATTACAAAGAGAGAATTAGAACTTACATCCATGTTCTCATGCAGTTGTTTTACTGTACGTTGTTGACAGGTTTTTATAATACACATGTATTCCATTTCAGAGTTCTTTCCCGTCACGATATGGCTGAAATATTGAGGATATGACGTTAAATATTAACTCACTTACTGACTGCACTGCATGGACACTAGCTGGATTCAAGCCATGTCTCAATCTGCTGGCAACAGTAGGCAACTTTAGCCAAAATTAAAATGACAATGATACGAGTAAAAATGTGAAACAGTATATTGCTTTGAATGTTTTGAGACTTACGGATCCTCTTAGGCGGACGATAATTTTACAGTACTTCAACCTCCCTTGAGGAAGGACTAATAATCTAAATTGATATTGTAACTACCAGTACCTTTCTACAAATGCATGAATCAAAATGTATGAAATGGTTCAATTGCACCTATATTTCTCTAACTAATTGATGGTTAATATTGTTGAACAGATATTTCACCTTTTTTGCAATAAAATACTTATTACTTGCGATGGCTTCTTGGATCCTATTTATCACTGGACAGGACTGGAAAATATATATATATATTAAAATAAATGCGAAAGTTGTATCAATCAAACGTAAAATGGCCAAAGACAGTCATCGGAAATCTTACATTTGAAAGGTGCAAATGTCCAACGAAGTGCCCAGTCTCCTCCATCAGTTGATTGGAGTCCATGTCTGATAGATGACAAGTTAGAGTCTCAATAGTGTATCGAATACGGCGACAGCCGTACTCTGCAGACTTGCATTGACATAGCTTGATGCCAATGTTTGCGAAGCTTAGAGAATGGCAAAGCCGCAGTTGGTCTATTGACACTACGAATATCAGGAAGATTGTTAGGTGATAGGGTGTGAACCACATCTTTAAAGATATTGCACTGGATGGATCTGAGATTGCAATTTCTGTATATTCCGAGATTCTGGTGGAAAGTTCGACTAGAACTATCATAAAGAAAGCTATCAAAGAGAGTCGTGCATATTGCCTCCCAAACCTAACTGATGTGTGTTATCTTTTAGATAAGTGTCCTTTCACTTTTAACGGGCGTGCTATCACGGCTATTTAATGAATTAATGAAATGGTAGGAGCTGATAATGATTGTAAACATTTACGTCGGCAGGAGCAGACACTTAAATGCAGACACCCGTGAATGCTTGTCGTACGAGGCAACTAACGCGATCGGGAGGTCAGGATTGCTGACTTGGTGGACACATGGCATCGGTTCCCAGTTGCGCAGATCGTTGCTCATGTTGTTGATCACTGGATTATCTGGTCCAGACTCGATTATTTACATACCGCCACCATATGTTTGTAATATTGCTGAGCGCAGCGTAAAATCAAACTCCCAGTTGCACATATCGATGCTCACGTTGTCGATCACTGGATTGTCTGGTCCAGATTCGATTATTTAGAGACCGCCATCATATAGCAGGAATATTGGTGGCGTACTACTGAAATCACTCACTTTAATGGAGATAGAGTATCCATGTTATTGCACAATGTATTAAATGTCAGAGCGTCTCAAGTGAGGGAATATGTTAAACGTCAGAAAGACCATATACAGCATTTAAGGAGTATAATGTCTATGGCGTTTATGTATTACTAAATTCCATCTGAGGCAATACCTTTTGAGTAAGTCTCTTGACTGAAACAAGTTATGTTTTCATAATAAATACACACAATTTATAAAGCCCAGTCAACGAAAGGAGAGTATTACTACTACATTATCATTTAATCAGTAAAAACAAGCTAACATTTCTAAAAGTAAACACATATTTTGGACAATACAAGTGAACGGAATCACTATACCAGGGTCCAAACGGATTTACCTTACTTTTACCTGCATGGAATCTACCTGGATTCACACCATAATTTCACCCATTGGCAATTTTGCTGAGGATTAGCCATATACTAAAATGACGAATATAATACGATTAAAAGGATGGTGCTTTTATTTTTACTTGGAATGTTTTGGGCATTATGTATCCTCTCAGGAGGACCTGAGTACAGTACTCTTAACTCTCTTTGAGGATATATAGCCTTGTTTACATGCACCCTTATGCACCCGGCGGTAAAATAACCAAGGGGAAAAACCTAAGGTACCTGTGGGGCAAATATGTTCGCCTAATGTGTCAAACACAGGGGTAAATGTATTCTTCCCCTGGTCAGAATTTCAGTTAAACATGTCATGTAGCAGTCTCACTACAACGGAAACTACTGTTCCTAGATGTGTCCTTGCAGACAGAACTCCCCCCACAACATCCTTCGCCTTCAGAAAACCCACCGACCAGTATATTCACTACCTCTCCAACCACCATCCCCCTGGAATTGTCTCCACCCTAACCAGACGAGCCAAATCCACCTGTGACTCGGACCATCTCCAAACTGAAATAGGACCCGTGAAGGTCCCGGAGTAGAATAGGCCTCAGAAACCCATGCTTGCCATAAAAGGCGACTGTGCTTCTCGTAAGAGGCGACTAAACAGGATCGGGTGATCAGACACGCTGACTTGGATGACGCATGTCATCGGTTCCCTATTGCGCAGATCGATGCTCATGTTGCTATCACTGTATTGTCTGGTCCAGATTCGATTATTTACATACTGCTGCCACATGGCTGCAATGTTGCTGAGTGAGGCGTAAAACAAAACTCACTCACTCCAAACTGAAATAAACCACGTAAGAAACGTCTGTGCACATTTATGTTTTCCGGAGCAGAACTCCAAACCCGTTCAATATTTCTTCACCATACTTGACACATAGATTGGCTTAGTGGTGTACTTGGTATTCTTAGTAAACTGTTTTTGGCATGTCCACATCAACAAGTTTGACTTCGACTGAAATTGGGAGGTAATGCGAGGTAATGTAATCTTCTTTTTTTTCTTTTAAAGATGAACAAGACAATGATGAATTGTCTTGCGAAATCACCTGGAAAGGTCATTTTTTCAGTCTTCAGCAGTCAGTTTCATCAGCTACAGACATTTCTTATCCCGAAGTTACCGATGCTCATGATACAGACAACATCGCTGATGGTGTCGAAACTGTTGAACCCGGAGATAATGAGTGAGTGAGTGAGTTAATATTTAACGTCACATCGGCAATATCTCAGCCACATCGTCACGAGAACGTTAAATACTGAAATGAAATATATGGATACTATAAAAACCTGTCAACGAGGGACAGTAAAACAACCCTAACATCACAATTGGGATTAAAACTAGTGTGGAAAGTTAAAACTAATGTCCCAAGTAAGAATAACCAATATAAGGTTTTATTTCATGTAATTTATTGATGGCTACATGGGTGTCCCACTTCTTCTGCATCAGATCACGGATATAAGATCTAATGTTAGCTTTATAATCAGAATATGGGATAAGAAGTGGTGTCACGGATTTGTTGAGTGCTGCCTTGGCAGCAAGATCGGCCATTGTGTTACCTGAAATGCCTCCATGGCTGGGTAACCAACAGAAGACAATGTCGCATTGGCCAGTCGAAGATCATTATACAATTCAATAATTTCTGTTAAAAGTGGATGCTTGGAAGGAATATTTTTAATAGCCTGAAGGCAAGAAAGAGAATCGGAATAGATTATATATTGTTTACGTTTAGGGTGTCTTTGAATATAGTTGAAAGCTGTTATATATGGCGTTAGCTTCTGCTGTAAAAATAGAACTATTATCTGGTAATCTAGAAGATATTGTTCTGGATCCAATGACAGTGGCACAAGCCACTGCGCCACCGTCCTTGGATCCATCGGTAAATAAGGGTTTGTAATTGCTATATTTATGTTTTAATTGATGATATTCTTGTTTATATTGTAAGTCATTTCTTTCTGATTTTTTTTTATATGATGTTAATGTTAGGTCAACTTGTGGCCTAACCAACTGCCAAGGAGGAGAAGAAAGAAGACGGGAAGGAGCTATATTTTCCAACTCAATTCCGGCAGAAGAAATAAATGGTTTAATTCTGTGCCCAAGACACGGAACAAGAGAAGCCTTTTAGTTATACAAATCCCCATAATGCGGATTGAACACACAGTTATAGGCAGGGTGTGATTCATTAGAATATAATTTAGTAATGTATTGTAAAGACAATTTTATATGACGTTGAGTAAGAGATGGTTCCTCGGCCTCAGCGTAGAGACTATCAATAGGTGAAGTTCTGAAAGACCCAAGACAAAGTCTTAAGCCTTGATGGTGGACAGAATCAAGACGTTTAAGGTTGCTTTTGCAGGCTCCACCATATACAATGGAGCCATATTCGAGTTTCGAACGGACCAGTGATCGATATAGGTGTAAGAGGGTAGCTTCATCCCCTCACCACTTTGAGTTGGAAACAAATTTCAACAAGTCACGAGCCTTCAGGCATTTAGTTTTAAGGGACTTGATATGAGGCAGAAATGTTAAATGGGAGTCAAAGAATAGGCCGAAGAACTTGGCCTCCTTTACAACTTTGATGGGAGTGCCATCTAGAGACAGTTCAGGGTCATTATGTGGCTTATATTTTCTGCAGAAATGTATACAATTAGTTTTTGGTTTAGAAAATTTAAAGCCGTTTTCAAGACAATATTTAACTATTTTGTTTAAACAAAGTTGCAGTTGCCGTTCAATAGTATTGATATTTTTACCACGACAAGAAATATTAAAATCATCCACAAATAACGATCCATCAATTGAATCGTTTAAAACTTTTGATAAACCGTTCATCTTGATGCTAAAAAGTGTGACAGACAAAATACTGCCCTGCGGAACACCCTGATCCTGATTGTAATGATCAGACAGGGTAGAACCCACTCGAACTTGAAACTGTCTGTTATTTAAAAAGTTGGCTATAAATTGATGTAAACTGCCCAGCAAACCAAATTCATGTAAGTCTCTTAAAATACCGTATTTCCAGGTTGTGTCATATGCTTTTTCTAGATCAAAAAAAGATAGACACATAATGTTGTTTATTAATTAGTGCGTTTTTAACAAATGATTCTAAACGCACTAAGTTTTCGGCGGTACTTCTGTTTTTGCAGAAACCACATTGTATATCAGTTATAAGGTTATTTGTTTCCAAGTACCAAACTAGTCGATTATTTATCATGCGTTCCATGGTCTTGCAAACATAGCTAGTTAACGAAATCGGACGATAATTGGATGGATCCGTATTATCACGTCCAGGTTTAGGTATGGGTACTACTATGGCGTCACGCCATGAAGAAGGAAAGTTACCCGATGTCCAAATTTCATGAAAAATATTTAGGAGAGTTTCTAGGCAGGATTCTGGTAAGTGCTTCAGGAGTTGATAATGTATGTTATCAGCTCCAGTAGCAGTGTCATGAGCTTGATCAAGAGCAGTATGGAGTTCATGAATAGAAAACGTTTCGTTATAAACTTCCCCATTATCAGAACTGAAATTAATAGTTTTCTTTTCTTGTTGTTTTTGATATTGCTGGAAGTTTGGTACATCATTAGAAGAGGAAGAGTGTTTAGCAAGGGTTTCACCTAGTTTATTAGCAATATCTGATTTATCAGTAAGCAATTGGTCTCCATGTTTAAGATCATGGAAAGTAGATTTAGTACGTTTACCTTAAATTTTCTAGACCATGATCCATATCTTCGACATGGGTGTCCGAGAATTTATTTTGGATACATAATTTTGCCAACAATGGCGTTTGTTCTGGTTAAAAGTACGTTGCGCTTTAGCATTTAAAATTATAAATTCATTTAAATTATGCACCATGGGATGGCGACGGAAATAATGTTCTGTCTTTTTCCTTCCTAGCTTGTTTGCACTCATCGTTGAACCATGGTTTACGTATGTGTGGAACCGGAGAGGAATGTGGTATACACTCATCAGCTATGGAGTTCAGTTCATCAGAAAAACATTTAATAGCATCGGGAACGTCAATAAAACGTTCGGGTTTCAGTTTTTCAGCACACAATGTTTCGTATAAAGCCGAGTTAGCCTTTTAAAAAATTCGTCTTGATGATGGAGGAACATCGGATGGAGTTACAGCTTTTAATACAGTAGGAAAATGGTCATTTCCACAGAGGTCATCGTGGACTGACCATTCGAATTCATTTAGTAGTTCTGAATTTGTCAATGACAAGTCAAGAGCAGAATAGGTCCCTGTACCAGGTTGTAAATATGTGTTGGAACCATCATTATAAATACATAAATCATTGTCAGAACAAAAGTCCTCCAAAAATTTCCCTTTAGTGTTTGTGCTTACACTACCCCAGAGTGGGTTGTGCCCATTTAAATCTCCCATTATAATATAGCGCTTCGGTAGTTGGTCATATAGAGCTTGAAGATCAGTTTTGGCAAATGTCGAAGATGGAGAAATATAAAAAGAGAGCATAGTGTAAACGCTACATGTAAAGTAATTCTCACTGCAACAGCCTGCATATCAGTATTCAGTGAAACAGGGCTTTGAATTACGTTTTGTCTGACTTGAACGGATGACCCGTCAGTGGCTTTACCACACGGAGGTGAAAAACAATGGACACTGTTTTGACGAAGATGAATGTTCGCCTGAGCAGTTGGTGCAGTTTTTAAAATCACTGTCACCATCTTCAGTTGTGAGTGTCTTCTCACCACAGTGAGCACACACAACAGACAATGTGCAGGTAGATACACCGTGACCATTTCTGGCATTTAAAACACCTGAGCGGGTTGGGGATGTAGGCTTCAACTTGGATATTGCAGCAACCTGCCTTCACTTGGGAGCATTTCAAATGAAAAGCAATTGCGATGAAAAAGAAAACAGATATTTATTCGTTTGGAATGTTTCATTATTTTTTCGGGTGGAAAAGCGCTTCACATACAGCACACCTTGGTCTTTCATTTCACATGCTATATCAAGTTCCGACATGTCAGCAAACAACCGATCACGATCTCTGACGATACCTTTACTTGTGTTCAAGGTCTTGTGAGCAGAGACCATGACCAGAATGCCCACACAAGAGTCAATGCTCATCCGATTGGTTGCTTGCTGTTTCTTGCCACACTCAATTAGCAGTGCACCCGAACGTAAGCGTCTAATGTTCTCCGCATCCGGAACAATACCTTGAATACCCTTAGATACTGTGAAAGGGTTCAGCTTTAAAGGTGTCTTGTCCGGAGTCTCATTAGGAAGAAACGTGACCAATACTCAATCGATAGAGACGGTCTATGGTCAGTATCAACAGGATCAATTTCAAGTGGACGTTTTGTTTTTTTGTTAGGTATTTCAAAAACCATGGTTGGTTTCATATGCTTCATAAGCCATAGTTACTTTAATATGGTTCATCATCCGAGCTCCCCACCCACCACGGAGTATCACAAGGACAATGCTAAAGCAAGCGGGCCCCCAGCTTACAGCACCAAGGATACCCGGATGATATACTCCAGTAGAAGAATTAAAACATTAATAATTCCACCAGACTGGCCTATGAGCCACTGCCTTCTGGGCATATGACTCTAGGCAAAGACATGAACTAGTAAAATTGAAATTGAGAAGATAAAAAAATCGGCCAAGACCTAATATATATACAGTTCTCAACATTTTGTGCAACATTACATACAGTCATGCTCAGGGCTTGGCGTGACCAGCCAATTGGTTGAACCGGGCCCATTCAACCTCCCGTCAAGGTGAAGTCAGGGCCGAAGTGGTGTGTTGAACAACAGGATCAACTGGTCCTGCTCCCATTGCCCTCAGCCACCGGGATCCCCTCCTCCACCGACGCAGGGCCGCAACCCACGGCAAACGGATTGGTGGACCAAGTATCTCCCCAGGGTCCAATACGGGGGTGTTGGCGATCTCTTAGCATTACCTAGCACCCACCACGAGGAGGTGGCTTGCCACGGGTGCCCCGGAGATTAAGGATATGTTTAAAATGTTACAAATGACCAAGAAAATGATTACATGAAAATAGACGGAACAAAATAGGAAATTCAGAAGAAACAGAACCGAAAAAGGAAAAAAAATCAAACAACTTTCGAGCTACCATGAAATTGTCTAGAGAAAAATTGAAAAAGAAACTAACTGAGATACAAATGAGGAACATCGTTGAGGAGAAAGAAAACAGAGAATTTAGAAAACTTGATAAACAAGAAAGACGGACACTCATAGACCATATGCCAAGCCGTGATCCATCCAATATCCACCAGTACCTCGGTGTCCTGTTGATCCAGCATATGCTCAATTTCATGAATCAGTCCCTGGAACCAGCCTTGTCCCCACTTACTGCACTGCACCAATAACCATTTTCTTTGTCGTGGTCAGAACCATAGGCAGTGCCACTTAAGAAGAGTGAGTCAGTTAATATTAAACGTCACATCGGCAATATTTCAGCCATATCGTAACGAGAACAGTTAATACTGAAATGCAATATATACGTGTGTCATAAAAACCTGTCGTCAAAGGGCAGTAAAACAGAATATCACAGTTACACTTTAAAACGACTGTGGAAAGTTAAAACTGAACATCACTAATTAGACAAGACAATATAAAATACGGGCTATATATAACCAACAACTAAATGTAGACCCCCATACTAGGGACCATGAGGACTTACAGTACATTTGCTTCCTGCATGGACGCTAGCTTGATTTACATCATCCCTTCAGCCGCTGGTGAGTTTAAGAAATGGTAGTCAAAATTAGAATAACAAGAATACTACTTTCAAAAACTCGGTAGAGTGAGTGAGTGAGTGAGTTAACATTTAACGTCACATCGGCAATATTTCAGCCATATCGTGACGAGAACATTTAATTCTGAAATGAAATATATGTATAACATAAAAACCTGTCAACGAAGGACTGTAAAAACACTAGAACATCACAGATATGAATATAAAACCACCATGAAAAAAAACTAAAACATTGTAACTAAAGAAGACAATACATGATAAAAAACGAGCTATAGATCACCAACAACCGAAAGTAGAACACCATACTAGGGACCATGGGGACTTACATTACCTTTGCTACCTGCATGGACCCAAGCTGGATTTACACCATCCCTTCAGCTGCTGGCGAGTATACGAAATGCTAGCCAAATTTAAAATGACAAGAATGCTACGATTAAAAACCTGGTAGAATTAAATTTACCATCAATGTGTTGGGACTTACGTACCCTCTCAGGAGGACAATAATTTTACACTACTTCAACCCCCTTTGAGGGTACAGCCACTAACAATAAAAGTTACCAATCTAAGCTACCAATATTTAAAATACATCTATTTACAGAACATAGTACTCAAAATTCAACCAACAAATCAATTTCCTTTAAACAAACAATAACTAAATGAGAAGCAACAGTGGTAAAAAGATCCTTGATGGTTCTGACATTGAAATATCTATCCCTTGTGATGGAGAATTCAACACAATCAAGCAGGATATGCTTGACCGTGACTCTCTCATCACAAGGGATACAAAATGGAGGATCCTCACCTTTTAACAGGTAGTTATGGGTAAATCTTGTATGGCCAATACGACATCGTCGGCGTATGACCTCTTCAAATCTGGACTGACAACCCAAGTGGGTATAACCAATGTAAGGTTTTATCTCCTGTAATTTATTTATAACCACTTGACTGTCCCACTTCCCAGATTTGTTGAGTGCTGCTTTAGCAGCGAGGTCATCCAATGTGTTCCCAGAGATTCCTACATGGCTGGGTAACCAACAAAAGACGATGTCGCACTGGCCAGTAGCAAGATTATTACACAATTCAATAATTTCAATTAAAAGTGGATGTTTACAAGAAATATTTTTGATCGCCTGAAGGCAAGAAAGAGAGTCTGAATAGATTATATATTGTTTACGTTTAGGGTGTCTTTGAATATATCTGAGAGCTGTTAATATGGCGTTGGCTTCAGCTGTAAAAATAGAACTATTATCTGGTAATCTAGAAGATATAGTTCTGGATCCAGTGACAGTGGCACAGGCCACTGCGCCACCGTCCTTGGACCCATCTGTAAATATAGATTTATAAGTGCTGTATTTATGCTTCATTTGATTATATTCCTGTTTATATTGTAATTCATTAGTTTCTGATTTTTTAAATGATGTTAATGTTAGGTCAACTTGGGGCCTAACCATCTGCCAAGGGGGAGAAGAAAGTAGACGAGAGGGAGCTATGCTTTCCAGCTGAATGTCGACTGAAGAAGGAAATGGCTTAATTCTATGCCCTAGAGGTGGAACCAGAGAAGATTTCTCGTTGTATAAATCTTCATAAAGGGGATTGGAGACACAATCAAATGCAGGGTTAGATTCATTAGAGTACAATTTAGTAATGTACTGCAAAGCTAATTTTTATACGGCGCTGCTCAAGAGATGGTTCATCAGCCTCAACGTAGAGACTGTCAACAGGTGATGTTTTAAAAGACCCAAGACAAAGTCTTAGACCTTGGTGATGGACAGAATCAAGAAGTATCAGGTTGCTTTTGCAAGCACCACCATATACGATGGAGCCATAATCGAGTTTTGAACGGACAAGTGATCTGTATAAATGTAGGAGAGTTGCTTGATCCCCTCCCCATTTTGAGTTGGATACCACTTTTAGTAAATCGAGTGCCTTCAAGCATTTTGTTTTTAGTGATTTGATATGCGGCAAAAAGGTTAAGCGAGAATCGAAAATAAGACCCAAGAACTTGGCCTCATTTACAACTTTGATGGGAGAACCATTTAAAAATAGTTCTGGGTCCTTATGCGGCTTACATTTTCTACAAAAGTGTATACAATTAGTTTTGGATTTAGAAAATTTAAAGCCGTTTTCAAGACACCATTTATTTATTTTGTTTAAACACAACTGCAATTGCTGCTCAATAGTATGCATGTTTTTAACTCGACAAGAAATATTAAAATCATCCACAAAAAGTGATCCATCGATTGAATCATTTAAAACCTTGGATAAACTGTTTATCTTGATACTAAAAAGTGTTACAGACAAAATACTGCCTTGTGGAACACCCTGATCCTGATTATAATGATCAGACAGGGTTGAGCCCACTCGGACGTGAAATTGCCTGTCTATTAAAAACTGTGATATGAAAAGAGGTAAACGACCCCTTAAACCGAAGTCATGTAAATCCTTCAAAATGCCATGCTTCCAGGTGGTATCGTATTCCTTCTCGAGATCAAAGAAAATCGATACTGCATGTTGTTTATTTACTAGAACATTTTTAACAAAGGATTCTAGGCGCACCAGATGATCAATGGTACTACGATTTTTCCGGAAACCACACTGAATATTTGTGATAAGGTTATTGGTTTCAAGATGCCAAACTAATCTATTATTCACCATTCGTTCCATGGTTTTACAGACACAGCTAGTGAGAGACATTGGTCTGTAATTCGACGGATCTGTTTGGTATTGGGACCACAATGGCATTACGCCAGGAAGGTGGGAAATTCCCTGATGTCGATATTGAATCAAAAATGTTTAGCAACGTTTCCAGACACAATTCGGGCAAATGCTTCAGGAGCTGATAGTGGATATCATCAGCCCCTGTTGCTGTATCATGCGCTTGCTCAAGGGCGGTATGTAGCTCATGTATTGAGAATAATTCATTGTAATCCTCACCATTGTCTGAGTTAAAATTTAATCTTTTCTTCTCCTGTTGTTTCTGAAACTTTTGAAACTCAGGGACATAATTGGAAGAGGATGAATGCTTGGCGAGAGTTTCACCAAGTCTATTTGCAATATCAGTTTTGTTAGTTAACAAATTATCACCATCCTTTAGGTGATGAACAGTAGATTTCGAACCTTTGCCCTTTATTCTTTGGATCATGTTCCACACCTTTGTCATTGGCCTGCGTGAATTTATTTTACTAACATAATTTCTCCACGACTGACGCTTATTTTGTTTGAATGCCCGTCTAGCTTTGGCATTTAAGATTTTTACTTTATGTACAGTGGGGTGTCGGCGAAAATACTTTTCAGCTTTCCTTCTACACTTTCTTGCCTGTTTACATTCATTATTGAACCACGGTTTACGAATGTGAGGAACTGCAGAGGACTTAGGAACAGACTGGTCAGCAATTTCATTTAACTGAGCAGAAAACAACTCTATCGGTTCTGATATATTGATAAAATTTTCTGGTATTAATTTTTCCATACACAATGTTTCATATAAAGACCAATTGGCCTCATTAAAATTCCACCGTGATAAAGGTGGGTCATCGTCAGGTTTTAGGACAGTTGGGAAGTGGTCACTTCCGCAAAGGTCATTATGAACAGACCAGTCAAATTCGTTGTACACGTTTGAATCAGCAAGGGACAGATCAAGTGCAGAATACGATTCTGTACCAGGATGTAAATAGGTGTTTGATTCGTCATTAAAAACAAGCTATTTTCAGATAGAAAATCCTCAATAACCTTCCCTTTATTGCTTGTACTTGTACGTCCCCACAGAGGGTTGTGCGCATTCAAATCGCCCATGATAATACAGGGCTTTGGTAACTGATCATATAGATTCTGAAGATCAGTTTGTCGAAGAGCAAACGAGGGTGGAATGTACAAAGTGCATAGAGTGACCGCAATGTGCAAGATGAGGCGAATAGCTACGGCTTGGAGATTTGTATTCAGGTGAACAGCGCTATGAATGATATTCTGTCTAACTAATATAGTTGAACCTCCAGTCGCTTTGTCCCCAGGATACCCGTGAAGGTCCCGGGGTAGAATAGGCCTTCAGCAACCCATGCTTGCCATAAAAGGCGACTCAGCTTGTCGTAAGAGGCGACTAACGGGATCGGGTGGTCAGGCTCGCTGACTTGGTTGACACATGTCATCGGTTCCCAATTGCGCAGATCGATGCTCATGTTGTTGATCACTGGATTGTCTGGTCCAGACTCGATTATTTACAGACCGCCGCCATATAGCTGTAATATTGCTGAGTGCGGCGTAAAACTAAACTCACTCACTCACTTTGTCCCCAGGAGGAGAAAATGAATGATAAGAACAATACTGCCTTAAATCAAATGCATCGGTATGTTTGAGATACGTCTCTTGGAGACATAGTGCTGACGGTTTAAAGTCTTGAACCAACAACTGTACTTCATTTAAGTTATGTTTAAGTCCTCTGCAATTCCATTGTAATAGATTAGGTGAATAACCCATTGTGGTTTAAATATCTAAGGAGCAGTAACAGGAGATACTGCTCTCCCTTTCTTATTCGGTGAGTGACCACTTGGATGGCCACCAGCGCTCACACGGGTGGATACTTCAGTATCCATATCTTCAAGCAATCCGTATTTATTGTGAAGTAGCACAGTGTCTTTTAGTGCCTTCGGCAATCTATCTGACTGACTCTGCTATTTCTTAATATCTACTTTGGCACACTTTGACATTTTGATTTGATGGGACTCTGTTTGTGTAGATGATGTTGTTCCTGTTGGTTTTAACGATGACTGTTTTGAATCTGAGGCTGATTTTTGAATCAGTATTGTTTCGGAAAGGGATGTTGGATGGTCCGATGTGACCCAAGTTTGACACGGAACAGACGCGGTCACCTTTTTGGCTGCTGAAGCATAAGATCTCGGTTCAGCATTTTCAGGTATAAGTAGTCGTGCTTGTTGTCTGGCTTCAGAGTAACTGATTCGTTTCTCATATTTCAGTTTCTGCACACTGATTTCATATTTCCACATGGGACAGTCTTTTGATGATGCCATGTGATCGCCTTTGCAATGTAAGCACTTAATGGTGTTAGTGCACATCTTCCCATCATGATCAGATTCTCCACATCTGGAACAAGTCAGTTTATCCTTACAAGAATTTTGCCCATGACCAAACTTCTGGCAATTGAAACAACGTGTAGGGCGTGGAATAAAAAGATCCACAGGCATAGAGAAACATCCAACCTTAATAGAACTTGGCAGCACTGGCGTGTCAAAAGTCAAAAGGTATGTATTTGACGGGAAAACACGGTCATCTTTACAAAAGTAAACCGCTTTGCATCAATGACACCTTGACTTCTAAGCTCTGATACGATTCCTTCTGTAGATTCATCAGCAAGGTTTCGGTCTCTATCACGGATAAGACCCTTAGAGAAATTAAGGGTTTTATGTGCAGAAGAGGTAATTGGAATGTCTGCTAATTTGGTTGAAGTCATAAGATTAATAGCTTGTGATTTCCTGGCACATTCAACCAAAAGACCTCCAGAGCGTAATTTTGTAACATCTTTCAAGACACCAGCTTTACCTTGTAGACCCTTTTCCAAAAGTAATGGTGAGTAGGAAGAAAGGGCACGCTCACCCTTTGCTTCAAGCACAAGAAAGAGTGGCCAAGTATCCCTTTCAGAATACAATAATTTGGTAACGATTTCATCTTTATCAGAATCAAGTTCAGAATCGGATTCTGAAAGTTGACCTTTTGGTTTTTTTGGATTGTGTTTACTCATGTTGAACTGTATATTGGTTCAGCAAACCTGTTCCTTGCCCGCCTTGGAGCGCCAACAAGGGCGATGTCATACGTAAGCGGACTTCCAGCAAACTGACACCAAAGGGTTACAGGAATGGTATACTCCAGTTAATCCAGAGGAATAACCAGCCACCGCCTTCTGGCACAGGACTCTAGGCAATATAATATCAGGAATAATTGTAATTTCAAAAAGCCAAGACCAAATAATATATTAGATTTGTGCAATAATAAATCACTATGCACAGGGCCTGGCATGACCAGTCGATTGGTAGAACCGGGCCCATTCTACCACCCGTCTAGGCGAAGTCAGGGCCAAAATGGTGTGTTGGGCAAGAGGAACGCGGTTCCAGGAACCTATTGCCCTCAACCACCAGGATCCCCTCCTCCGCCGACACAGGGCCGCAACCCACGGCAAACGGGTTGGTGGACCAAATATCCCAAAAACTCGGTGCCAAAAACTCGATAGACTTTCTTTCGAATTCACCCCATGGTCCCTGGTATGGTGATCTACCTTCAGTTGTTGTCGAGCTATAGCCCGTGTTGTATATTGTAAAGTCTACTTTAATTACTAGAATGCTTTCCTTTTCCATGCTAGTTTTATATCGATATCTCATATACCCTAGTATTTTTACTGTCCATCGTGAAAGCATATGTTCTTCTAAATTCTTTCATTTTCTCATTTAAATTGTTTTGATTACGATATGGCTGAGTAACTGCCGATATGACAATAATCATTAACTCACCCTCCTCACCCAGACAGTGTGTTTTCTACGTACTAATGAACCCAGGCTCAAAATTAAATTGTGGACGTTTCTCTTCATGGCTGTAATGTGAAGTCAATTTTACCCCTTCCCTATATGGGTAAAGTTACCCAGGGGCAAAACGCCCATAGGGGTAAAAGGAGTGGGGGTTTGGTTTGTTTGTTTTTTGTTTTGTTTTTTTTTTGGGAGGGGGGGGAGGGTATATAACACACACATTGGCATTAGTATAAATAAAACCGAGGCATTAAAAGTACTCCTTTCGATCTCCAATTACCTTAGTCGACCTTTTGACAACAGTGCACTAATCACAGCCGCGAAGGCATTTTCAACAAATAAGAGAGGCGCGTCTCCGTGACGTAATATGAGGTATGGAGTTTTAGCTATGAGGGCCTATGCAAAATCCATCTACATTTCAGGAGACTAAATATATTTCGTATACAGGTTTGTCCAAACCTGAAATCGCGACAACTGTTGGGAAAAATGAAAGCCATATGTTCACAATATAATATTACTTAGTTTTGTCTCCTTCTCTCTAGTTTTCGAGTTACAACCCTTGTTTTCATACACGATTCTGTCAATATCATTTGGTGTCGCTGGGTTGTAACCTACACGTTATTTGTCATTCACATGATATTCAGTTAGTATATTTATAACAGGTATAATTAGTGGTAACACCACTTAGATTACCCGTCAAAGGTTCCCATTTTGGCATTTCCTGTGCCTGGATCGATCAAAGGATCCATAACATGCTGATTGATTAATTACTTTTATGCGGATTAAAGTGACTAATATCTACATACTCGTGAGTCAACGTGTATAAACCAAGTGAATTTAGAACCTGAAGAAATATATCGTGCAGTATTGTCATTTCGACCCCCACCTCGCTTCCGTGGAAGAACAGTTATGTTACAAGTTGTGTCATGCAAATCCTCTTGACCATTTTTATTTTAAGTATAAGTTTGGTGTTCCGCATATGACAAACCACAAATCTTTCATGTGTTATGGTTAAAAGAGTACAAAAATTTCAGTATAATTATTTCTTTAAGTTGGTGCACATAAACAAGTGTTAAGTTACTAATGTAAAGTTAAAATATTAAAATAGTTATCTACTTACAAAATCTGTTTCTTTTAAAAATGCAATAACTAAATGTAAACTAATATTATTGAAAAATTGTTCCTAGGTCGTGATTTAAATTAGTTATCCCATGTAATGGAATACTTAAGGCACACAGTTTCTTCTCGATTAGAAGATAACAGCTCTACGTTTTACAGCAGAAGCAAACGCCACATTAACAGTTCTCAAATATATCTACAACAGCCTAAATACAACCATTTTACAACCTTTTCTGACTTTCTTTCTTGCAATTCAGGCGATTAAAAATCTTTCTTATGAACATCTACTTTTAATTGAAATTATTGAATTATATAGTGGTCTTACTACAGGCCAGTACGTCATCGTCCTTTGCTGGTTACCTCTCAAATCTAATGATTACATAATGATCTTGCTACTGGCCAGTGTGACGTCGTCTTTGGTTACTCAGCTAAGATGGCATTTCTGAAAACACGATGACAGCACTCAACAAATGTAGATGTTATATCTGATACAGAAGACGTGGGACACTGAAGTAGGTGTCAATACATTACATGCAATAAAACCCTGCATTTGTTACACCTGCTTCGGTTGTCAGTCCAGATTTGAGGAGCTCATTGTGCGACGATGTCGCTTGGCCATACGCGATATAAACGCGAACACTTGTTAAAAGGTGATGATCCTCCTTTTTTATCCCTTGCAATGTGTTGGGTTGGGCTTAACGGCACATCTTTCATTCCAGCCATATGGTGACGAGATCAATTTTGCATGAATTACCATTCAAAGTCCATGGTCCAAACGAGAGTTATTTCAAAAACATACTCTTTCATTTCACTACCATTTAAAAACAGGAAATGATATAGCACTAAATACACAAGCAAGCATATGATACAGGTTAACTGTCCTCAGGTAATCTATGATGCGCACTTACAGGGAAAACAGATCTTTCAGATTTCTCACATCTTAATGGGACTTACTTGCAACAGATAATTTTACACAGTCAAGCAACATATGTTTGATGGTGAACTCATCATGGGAGATACCTCCCCATCCGTTTTCAGCAGAAAGTCCTTAGTAGAACGGCAGTGGCCAGTACGACATCGCCGCAAAAAAAATTCTTCATGTCTTGCCTGACAAACCAAGTAAGTATATCCAATTGTTCACTTCAGTCCATGAAGTGTATTTCTTCCTACCTGGGTGTCTAACCGTTTTTTGCTTAAGGTCCTGAGAATAAGTTATGACAGTGGGTTTGAAGTCAGTGTACGGCATCAGCAGTGCAGAGAAGTACTTATCAAGAACTGCAGCATCGGTCTTCGTTTTAGCTCCTATGCTGACGTGACCTGGCAACCAGGAGAAAACGTCCAAGATGATAGGGTGACAGAGTAACATTCTGAAATGCTTGACGGCAAGATAATGAGTCTGTTAAAACGATATTTATTTTTCGAATGGTTCTGGTGTTTCATTTAGGATAAAGCTGTGAATATAGCTTTGGCCTCGGCAGTGAAGATGGAACTGTTGTCTACAGGAGACAGTGAATCCAATGACAAATTGGCAACCTGGCCATCATCGTTCGATCCATCTGCCAGAGCTTTGAAGATAAAAACCAGTAAGGTGCTATTGTGTTGAGATCAATTTTAGCTGCTGATATGTAGTGTTTAATTCTGATTCCAAGTTTTGGAACCAGGCTTGGCATTTTAGAGAAGAGGTTTTCATACAGAGGGTTGACAACATAGCTGTATGCTGGATTGGACTAATTTGAACGAAATTCAGTGATATACTGTAATGCAAGTTTAAAGTAGCGTTGGTCGAACGAAATTTAGTGATATACTGTAATGTAGCGTTGGTCGAGGGAGGGCTTGTTAGCCTCTGCATATAGACTGTTTACCGGAGAGGTACTAAAGGACAGAGCCTAATACCTTGATGATGGATACAATCTTATATGTTCCACATTGCTTATGCAGGCTCCGCCATGGGTTTTGAAAACTTAAAGCCACTTTCATTTGCCTATTTTTGCATCCTTGTAATTTGTACTGGCATTTTTATTGCATGCATGTTCTTACAACGACATGAAATAATAAAATCATATACGAAAAGGGACCCATCAACAAAACTATTCAACACTTCAGTGACGCTGCTAATTTTGATACTGAAAAGGGTGACAGACTGGATGCTGCCTTGAGGGACAGTCTGGTCATGAAAGAAATAGCCAGACAATGTGAAACCCACCTGTACTTGAAATTTTCTGTTGTTTGGAAACTGGGATATGAACTGCGTTAATCTGCGCCCAATCCAAACTCGTGAACGTCCTCTAAGATACCATGTTTCCACGTTGTATCATATGTTTCTGTTTTGTTTTGTTTGTTTTTTTTTTGGTCGAAAAAGATAGATACAGCGTGTTGTTTGCTGACAATGGGGGTTTTAATAAATGATTCAAGACGCGTAAGATGGTCAACGATACTTTCGTTCTTTCAAAAAAACCATTGGAGGTCACTAATTCGGTAAGTACCATATTAATATCGACTGTTGACCATGTATTCCATGGTTTTACAAACACAGCTAGTTAGTGACATAGGACGGTAGTTTGAAGGATCAGAATGATCACTGACATGCTTTGTTATGGGGATGATAATGGCATTGTGCCACGAAGAAGGAAGTTTTCCAAATGTTATCAAATATTTTGAGTATAGTTTCAAAACTCTAATCAGGGAGGTGCTTCAGAGGCTGATAATGAATATCATCAGCTCAGTGTCATGAGTCTGTCCAAGGGTACTTTGTAATTCGTGGATAGAACACGTTTCATTGGAACCCTCGCCGTTATCAGAGTTAAAATTGACTGATTTCTTCTCTTGTTGGTGTGCTATTTCTGAAACTCAGTGTTATAAGTTGATTAGGAATAGTAGTTTGCCAAGGTTTCAACAAGTGTGCTTGCAATTTCAGTTATATTTGCTGTAAGTGTGTCAATATCGAAGAGATAGCGGACACCTGGTTTAGATTCTTTGCCCTTAATCTTTTGAATCTTCTGAATGTTCCACACCTTGGCTATGAATGAGCAGGAGTTGATTTTGGACACATATTTCCTCCATGACCTGCGTTCGGTTTGCATAAAGTTACGTCCAGCCCTGGCATTTGTCACTTTAAAGGCATCCAGGTTATGCACACGTTGGATGGTGTCGGGAATATTTTTCAACCTATTTCTATTTTTTCTGGTACGTAAGTCCAAAAACATTCGATGTAGATTTAAGTTTTCCAGGTTTTTAATCGTAGTATTCTTGTCATTTTAAATTTGGCTAGCATTTCGTACACTTGCCAGCAGCTGAAGGGATGGTGTAAATCCAGCTAGGGTCCATGCAGGTAGCAAAGGTACTGTAAGTCCCCATGGTCCCTAGTATGGTGATCTACCTTCTGTTGTTGGCGATCTATAGCCCTTGTTTTATAATGTATTGTCTTCTTGAATTACAATGTTTTAGTTTTTCATGCTGGTTTTATATTCATGTCTGTGATATTCTAGTGTTTTTACTGTCCTTTGTTGACAGGTTTTTTATATAACACATATATTCTATTTCGGTGTTAAGTTCCCGTCACGGTATGGCTGAGATGCTGCCGGTGTGACGTTAAATGTTAATTCACTCACTCACTGCTATTTTTTCTAGCTTGTTTGCTGTTTGTATCAAAGCATGGCGGGCGTATGTGTGGGTTTGCAGAGGACGTATGCATGGTTTTGTCTCCAATGGCATTTAGGACGTCTGAGAATAGTTCCATAGGGTCAGGAACATTCCTGAACTTGTCGGGTTTAATGTTTACAGTACATAGGATTTGAAAAAATGGCCAGTTGCCCTATATAAAATTCCACCTTGTTGATGGCAGTTCTTCCGTGGTATTGATAGGATTAAGAATTGTAGGGAAGTGGTCGCTTCCACAAAGGTCGTCATGGACCCACCGTTCAAACTCGTGTAGAAGATTAGAATCTGTAAGTGATAGATCGAGAACAGAGTAAGTTCCAGAACCTTTCTCTTGTTGATTGTGTCAGTACTCCGCCATAGGGGCTTATGACCGTTTATGTCGTCCATGATTATAAAGGGTTTTTTAAAAAAGATGTATGTTTTGAAGATGTGATAGGCAGTCAGTTGAGGATACAGGAAGATCGAGTAAACATCGAGTAAACGGTATGTTCAGAGTGATGCACACAGCTAAAGTTTGTAGGCTGGTGGTTGGTGGAACAGGGCTGTGGGGGATGCCCTCCCTGAACAGGACAGAAGTGCCGTCTGTAGCTTTAACACCGAAAGGGTTAAAGGAGTCTTAGGAACTGCACCGATGGACGTCGAACTTAATGCTTCTTTTTGTTTTGGCAGATTTCTTGGAAACAAAATGCAGATGGTTTAAAATCTTGGATGAATAACTGCAGTTCATTAAAATTATTCTGAAGTCCTCTGCAGTTCTGTTCAATCATGTTTTGTTGATTCATGGTTCTTCCACTGGTGATCGAGGATTGGGATTTGGCAGTTGCTCAATCTACCTTCGTTTCTGCAGTTTCTTTTCTTTGTTTTGCCGTTTCATGCTTTGGACATTCGTGCGGGTGTTTGTGAATCAGAGGTTTTTATCGGCTGAGATACGCGGAGAAAATGTGACCCATGTCAGATCGGTCTGGCAAGAGATCCTTGCAGTAGTCATAGGCAGACGAGAAACGGCAGAAGAGCAGAAGATGGTTGGAGGGGTTGCAATTAAACTGGCGACCGTCTTCTTAGAGGAGAGGAGACATTTTCTGTGTTTGACCTTTAAGATCTCTGATTCACTTTGCCACACTGTACAAGACTAGGAAGAGGCAATATGGTTACCGCGGCAGTGTTCACACTTTGCTGTCCTAGTCATTGCCCTCATACTTGTCACCACAGCGGGGCCCACTGACAAGCCACCTCCTTGTTTTAGGTGCTGGGTAACGTTATTAGCTCGCCAACCCCCACGTTGACCTGGGGGCATATTTGGTCCATCAACACGTTTGCCGTGGGTTGCGGCCCTTTGTCGGTGGACGACGGGATCCTGGTGGTTGAGAGCTCTGGGAGCACCGCTTCCCCTTTGTTCAACAAACCACTTCAGCCCTAACTCCACCTAGACGGTTGGTTGAATAGGCCCAGTTCAACCAATCGGCTGGTCATGCCAAGCACTGTGCATGGATAATTATATATATGTATATATATCTGTAATTGCACAAACCTTATATTAGGGTCTTGGTACCCTTGTTCATGTAATATCATATGAGTTTGTATTCTGTTTATCACGAACTTTGCCTAGAGTCTTATGCCCAGAAGGCGGTGGCTCATGGGTCAATCTGCTAGATTCTTTTTATTTTCTGCTGGAGTATATCACCTGGGTATCCTTGGTGCTTGGTAGCTGACCCGCTTGTGTTAACCATTGTCCTTATGATACTCCACGGAGTATGGGGAGCTCGGATGAAGTGCCATTCCTCACTAGCTATGGCGTCCGGAACTCCTATTACAAAGAATAACTTGACACTGGTCCAGATGGAAACGACAAAGGACTCCCAACGTTTTCTCGTGATTCAGAGAAAGGATGACACCACAATAAAGTTGAATCCTTTTGCAATACAGGCACCCATGAAGAGCCACCTCCGAGTGGTTGTGCTGGGTAAGGTTAAGTGCTCTTCTCCCCTGTGGACCCGGGACAGAATGTGTCCACAGCACCCAATTGGTTGTCGTAAGAGGCGACTAAATTGGGCAACCAGTTTGCCGTGGGTTCCGTCCCGTGTCGGTGGAGGAAGGCATCCTGGTGGTTGAGAGCAGTTGGGCTTTTAACTGCATTCCATTTGCCCGACACACCCCTCCGGCCCTTACTTCACCAAACGGTAGGTTGAATGGGCCCGATTCAACCAATCGGCTGGTCATGTCAAGCCCTGTGCATGGACTATGTATGTAAATTTGATTTGGAATTGTTGTGAATTTTAGTCTTGGCACTACTGTTGATATGTAACTTGTTCGATTGTGAAATATCCAAATTATGATCATATGAACTTTGCCTAGAGTCTTGTGTCAGAAGGCAATGGCTCATGGGCCAATCTGTTGATACTCACCACAGACCGTCTTTATCGATTGAGTATTGGCCACGTTTTCTTGTTATTGAGACTCCGGACAAAACATTATTAAAAATTAACCATTTCGCAGTATCTAAGGGTATTCAAGGTATTGCTGGGGACGTTAAGAACAACAGACACTTACGTTCGGGTGCGCTGTTAATTGAATACGGAAAAAGACAACAATCAACCAACCTGATGAACATCAAATCTTTCGTGAGCATTCCGGTCACGGTCTCTCCGCATAAAACCTTCAACACAAGTAAAGGTATCATGAGAGATCGGGATCGATTGTTTGATGATATGTCGGAACTTGATATAGGATCTGAAATGAAGGATCAAGGTGTGCTCTATGTCAAGCGCTTTTCAACTCGGAGAAACAATGAAACCATCACGACAAATACGTATCTGTTTACTTTTTCATATCCTAATGCTAGGAAATCAGTGAAGGCAGGTTATTGTAACATTCCAGTTGATACCTACATCCCCAACCCGCTCAAGTCTTTTAAATGCCAGAAATATGGACACGGTGTAAATACCTGTACATTGTCTGTTGTGTGTGCTCACTGTGGTGAGAAGACAGACACGACAGAAGATTGTGACAGTGATTATAAAAACTGCACCAATTCCTCAGGCGACTATTCTTCATTTTCTAAGCAGTGTCCAATCTGGAAAGTGAGTGAGTGAGTGAGTTAATATTTTACGTCACATCGGCAATATCTCAGCCATATCGTGACAGGAACAACTAATATCAAAATCAATTATATGTATACTATAAAACCTGTCAACGAAGGACAGTAAAACAACTAGAATATCACAAATGGAATTAAAACTAGCGTGGAAAGTTAAAACCAACATCACCATTTGGACAATACACTATAAAATCAGACAAAAGATCGCCAACAACCGAAGGTAGATCACCATACTAGGGACCATGGGGACTTACAGTACCTTTGCTACCTACAAGGACCCTAGTTGGATTTACACCATCCCTTCAGCTGCTGGCGAGTGTACAATATGCTAGCCAAAATTAAAACAACAGGAATACTACGATTAAAAACCCTGCTAGAATTAAATTTACTATCAATGTTTTTGGACTTACGTACCCTCTCAGGAGGACAATGATTTTACAATACTTCAACCCCTTTGAGGGTACAGCCACTAACAATTCTAGTTACGAATCCAAACTACCAATTATTAAAATACATCTCTTTACAGAAACATATTGCTAAAACATCAATCAAAAAATCAATTTCTTTTAAAAAACCAATGATTAAATGAAACCGAACGCTGCTAAAAAGATCCTTCATTGTTTTAACTGTAAAATACATATCCCTTGTGATGGAGAATTCAACACAGTCAAGCAGCATATGCTTGACCGTGACTCTCTCATCACGAGGGATACACGAGGGTTTTATCTCATGTAATTTATTGATACCCACTTGGGTGTCCCACTCCTTCTGCATCAGGTCACGGATATAACACCTAATGGTGGCTTTGTAATCACTGTAAGGATTAGGCAGTGGTGTCACAGATTTGTTGAGTGCTGCTTTAGCCGCAAGGTCAGCCTACATGGCTGGGTAACCAACAGAAGACGATGTGTATTGGCCAGTAGCAAGATCATTACACAATTCAATAATTTCTATTAAAAGTGGATGTTTGCAGGAAATATTTTTATAGCCTGAAGGCAACAAGGAGAGTCGGAATATATTATATACTGTTAACGTTTCGGGTGTCTTTGAATATACTTAAGGACTGTTAATATGGCGTTAGCTTCAGCTGTAAAAATAGAACTATTGCCTGGTAATCTAGAAGATATTGTTGTGGATCCAGTGACAGTGGCACAAGCAGCTGCACCACTTTCCTTTTACCCAAAACTATTTATCTTTATTCTAAAAAGTGTAACAGACAAAATACTGCGTTGTGGAACACCCTGATCCTGTTTGTAATGATCAGAAAGGGTGGAACCCACACGGACTTGAAATTGCCTGTTATTTAAAAAGTTGGCTATGAATTGAGGCAAACGACCTCGCAAACCGAAATCATGTAAATCTCTTAAAAGGCCACATTTCCAGGTTGTGTCATATGCTTTCTCAAGATCAAAAAAGATAGACACAGCATGTTGTTTATTAATCAGCGCATTTTTAACAAATGATTCTAAACGCACTAAGTGATCGACTGTACTTCTGTGGCACCCGTGGCGAGCCACCTCCTCGTGGTTGGTGCTGAGTAACGCCAAGAGCTCGCCGACACCCCCGTAGTGGACCCGGGGGGATATTTGGTCCACCAACCCGTTTGCCGTGGGTTGCGGGCAATGGGAGCAGGACCAGTGTTCCTGTTGCTCAACACACCACTTTGGCCCTTACTTCACCTAGACGGGTGGTAGAACTGGCCCAGTTCTATCAATCGGCTGGTCACGCCAAGCCCTGAGCTACAACTATTTCATGCTCAAAATTAATGAAACTGGTAATTTGATTTTTCATTTTTGGCTCTTTGGAGATTGTAATTTGAAATTCTTCATTTGATATATGTTTTTGCCTAGAGTCGTATGCCCAGAAGGCGGTGGCTCATGGGCCAATCTGGTGGAAATATTAATCTTTTGATTTTTCTACTGGAGTATATCATCCGGGTATCCTTGGTGCTGCAAGCTGGAGGCCCGTTTGTTTTTAGCATTGTCCTTGTGATACTCCGTGGTGGGTGGGCATCTCGGATGATGAACCATTTAAAACCAACTATGGCTTACGAAACCCCCATTAAAAAAGCAGAACGTCCACTGGACCCTGATGAAGATGATAATGAACACAGACCGACCCAATCAATTGACTACTGGCCACGCTTTATAGTGATCGAGACTCATGATAAGACACCACTAAAGTTGAACCCGTTTGCGGTATCGAAGGCTATTCAAGGCATTGCGGGTGATGTCAAAAATGTTAGACGCTTGCGTTCAGGAGCTCTTCTCATTGAATGTAGTAAACGCCAGCAAGCAACGAACCTGATGACAACTGAAATGTTGGTAGGAATTCCCGTATCAGTCTCAGCTCACAGGACGCTCGACACTAGCAAAGGCATAATTCGAGATCGTGATCAGTTGTTTGCGGACATGACGGAATTAGATATTGGGACAGAGATGAAAGATCAAGGTGTCATGCACGTCAAAAGGTTTACAACCCGGAAAAATAAAGAAACTGTTCCAACAAACACATATTTGTTTTCTTTTTCCTCGCCAACTGCTCCAAAGTCTGTGAAAGCTGGATACTGTAACATCGCTGTTGATACCTATGTTCCTAACCCATTAAGGTGTTTTAAGTGCCAAACATTTGGACATGAAGTGAACATTGTCTGTCACGTGTGCTCACTGTGGTGGGCAGACACATACAACAGAAGATTGTACCAACAACTTTAAGAAATGCGTTAACTGCGCCGGAAGTCACTCGTCTTTCTCAAAAGACTGTCCAGTTTGGAAACGGAACATGGAAATCAACAAAATCAAATATACTCAAAACATTTGCTTTGCAGATGCAAAAAACTTGTCCAAAGATTAGACTTAACAGAAACTTAAGCTTCTGTTACCAGAACATCGCCTTCGCCAACCGTGCATGTAATGAAGTCTTCTGTTTGCTGTCAAACCAACTTAACATGGAGTAATACTGACACTCCTCACACGTTGCTACCTGAATCATCCACTCAAACTGCTGACGTACTTCCTGAGCCCATGTGTGTTCAGGATGTACCTTGTACACAGGAGAAATTATCCCAGACAAATGCAAAACGGACGTCTCAATCCAATGTGAAAGAAACTGAAAAAAACAAGCTTAAATCTAGATGTGAATCTTCACAAAAGGGTCAAAGTGGAAGAGCCTCAAAGGGGTCTAGTAACAAAATCCAACTTTTTAATAAGTTCGGATCATTAGAAGATATGGATGTTTCCGAAAACATCCAAACAAGGGCACATAGCTTGTCGCCCTCCAAAAGAGTGCGGGGTAGATCCCCAATAAATCCCCCCAAAAGATAGTTTATTCCAATAATATTGTACAGTGGAACTGCAGAGGATTGAGGACTAACTTACATGAATTACAGCTATTAGTCCAAGATTTTACACCTTCAGCGTTATGTCTCCAGGAGTCATATTTAAAACAAACAGATACATTTGACCTTCGTCATTATAATGCATATCATTCTTTTTCCCCTCCGGGTGATAGGGCCACTGGAGGATCATCCGTTCTAGTCAGACAAGACGTTATTCAAAGCCCTGTTTCACTTAATACTAATATGCAGGCTGTTGCTGTGAGAATTACTTTACATGTAGCATTTACACTGTGCTCACTTTATATTTCGCCGTCTTCGGTGTTTGCCGGGGCCGATCTTCAAGCTCTGTATGACCAACTCCCGAAGCCCTGTATTATAATGGGAGATTTAAATGGGCATAACCCACTCTGGGGTAGTGTAACTGCAAACACTAAAGGTAAGTTGTTGAAGGACTTTTGTTCTGACAATGATTTATGTATTTATAATGATGGTTCCAACACATATTTACACCCTGGGACAGGGACCTATTCTGCTCTTGACTTGTCATTGACAAATTCAGAACTACTTAATGAATTCGAATGGTCAGTCCACGATGACCTCTGTGGAAGTGACCATTTTCCTACTTTATTAAAAGCTGTAACTCCATCCGATGTTCCTCCATCATCAAGACGAAATTTTAAAAAAGCTAACTGGGCTTGATATGAAACACTGTGTGCTGAAAAACTTAAACTTGAAGCTTTTATTAATGTTCCCGATGCTATTAAATGTTTTTCTGATGAACTGAATTACATAGCTGATGAGTGTATACCAAAGTCCTCTGCAGTTCCACACATAAGAAAACCATGGTTCAACGATGACTGCAAACAAGCTAGGAAGGCAAGGAAAACAGCAGAACATTATTTCCGTCGCCATCCTATGGTGCATAATTTAAATAAATTCAAAATTTTAAATGCTAAAGCACGGCGTACTTTTAAACAGAACAAACGCCAATCTTGGCAAAATTATGTATCCAAAATACATTCTCGGACAACCATGTCCAAGGTATGGAACATGGTCCAAAACATTAAAGGCAAAGGTACTAAATCTACTGTCCATCATCTTAAACATGGCGATCAGTTACTTACTGATAAATCAGATATCGCAAATAAACTGGGCGAAACCCTTGCTAAACACTCTTCCTCTTCTAATTATTTACCTAAATTTCAGCAGTATCAAAAACAACAAGAAAAGAAAACTATTAATTTCAACTCAGATAATGGGGAAGATTACAATGAAACTTTTTCGATTCATGAACTCCATGCTGCTCTTGATCAAGCTCATGATACTGCTACAGGAGCTGATAACACACATTATAAACTCCTGAAGCATTTACCAGAATCCTGTTTAAAGACGCTCTTGTATATATTTGATGATATTTGGACTTCCGGGAAATTTCCCTCTTCATGGCGTAATGTCATAGTAGTACCAATACCTAAACCTGGACGTGATCATACGGATCCATCCAATTATCGTCCGATTTTAATAACAAGCTGTGTTTGCAAGACCATGGAACGCATGGTAAATAATCGACTTGTTTGGTATTTGGAAACTAATACCCTTATTACAGATATACAATGTGGTTTCCGGAAAAACAGAAGTACTGTCGATCACTTTGTGCGTTTAGAATCATTTGTAAAAAAACGCACTAATTAACAAACAACACGCTGTGTCTATCTTTTTTGATCTTGAAAAAGCATATGACACTACTTGGAAATATGGTATTTTACGAGATTTACATGACTTCGGTTTACGAGGTCGTTTGCCTGAATTTATTGCCAAGTTTTTAAATAACAGACAATTCCAGGTCCGTGTGGGTTCTACCCTATTACAGTCAGGATCAGGGTGTTCCACAACGCAGTTACTCCTTTTAGCATCAAGATCAACAGTTTATCTAAAGTTTTAAACAATTCAATTGATGGATCCTTATTTGTGGATGATTTTGATATTTCTTGTCGTGGTAAAAATATTCATACTATTGAACAGCAATTGCAGTTGTGTTTAAACAGGATTAATAAATGGTGTCTTGAAAACGGCTTTAAATTTTCTAAATCGAAAACTAACTGCATACATTAAATCATTTAAAACTAAATGCCTGAAAGCTCTTGACTTGTTGAAAGTAGTTTCAAATTCTAGGTGGGGAGGGGATCAAGCTACCCTCCTGCAGCTTTATCGATCACTGATCCGGTCAAAACTTGATTATGGCTCCATTGTCTATGATGGAGCCTGTAAAAGCAACCTAAAACTTTTAGATTCTGTTCACCATCAAGGTCTAAGACTTTGTCTTGGGTCCTTCAGAACTTCAGCTATTGACAGTCTTTACGCTGAGGCCGATGAACAATCTCTTGCACAACGCCGTATCAAATTATCTTTACAATATATCACAAAACTATACTCTAACGAATCTAACCCTGCATATAACTGTGTGTTCAATCCTCTCTATGAGGATTTATATAGCAAAAAGTCTTCTCTTGTTCCACCTCTTGGGCTCAGAATAAAGCCGTTCATTGCTGCTGCTGGTATTGAGCTGTACAACATAGCTCCTTTCCGTCTTCTTTCCTTTAACCCTTGGCAGTTGGTTAGACCACAGGTTGACCTAACATTAACTACATTTAAAAAATCAGAAACAAATGAGTTACAGTATAAACAAGAATATAATCAATTGAAACATACATATAACAATTACAAATCCTTATTTACAGATGGGTCCAAGGACGGTGACGCAGTTGCTTGTGCCACTGTCACTGGATCCACAACAATATCTTCTAGATTACCAGACAATAGTTCTATTTTTACAGCAGAAGCTAACGCCATATTAACAGCCCCTAAACATATTCAAAAACACCCGAAACGTAAACAGTATATAATATATTCCGACTCTCTGTCTTGCCTTCAGGCTATTAAAAATATTTCTTGTAACCATCCACTTTTAATTGAAATGATTGAATTGCATAATGATCTTGCTACTGGTCAATACGACATCGTCTTTTGTTGGTTACCCAGTCACGTAGGTATTTCTGGGAATATGATGGCCGATCTTGCTGCAAAAGCAGCACTCAACAAAACTGTGACACAACTTCTTCTTCCATATACAGATTACAAAGTTAACACTAGAACGTATATCCTTGATATGATGCAGAAGACGTGGGACACCCAAGTAGGTATCAATAAATTACAATTGAAATAAAACCGTATATTGGCTACACCTACTTGGGTTGTCAGTCCAGATTTGAGGAGGTCATCATGCGACGATGTCGTATTGGCCACACAAGATATACACATAAATATTTGATTAAAGATGAGGACCCTCCGTTTTGTATCCCTTGTGATGGAAGAATCACAGTCAAGCATATCCTGCTTGACTGTGTTGAGTACTCCATTACAAGGGATCAGTATTTTAATTCACGAACTCCGAAGGATCTTTTTAATAACACAAGCTGTCATTTAATCATTGAATTTTTAAAAAAAGAATTAGATTTATTAACCGAATTGTAAATAGATAAATATTTTATTATTGGAAGTTTAAATTCATAACTGTGCTTCTTAGTGGCTGTATCCTCAAAGGGAGTTGAAGTACTGTAAAACTATTGTCCTCCTGAGAGGGTATGTAAGTCCACAAACATTCAAAGTAAATTCTAAATTTCCACCTTTTTAATCGTAGTATAAGTGTTTTTTATTGTATGGCTAGATTTCCCACATTGCTGACGGCTGAGGGGATGATGTAAATCCAGCTAGGGTCGATGCAGGTAGCAAAGGTACTGTAGGTCCCCATGGTCCCTAGTATGGTGATCTACCTTCAGTTGTGCCAGATCCCTTGCAACTGTGGCGACCTATACATTGGAGAAACGCTGAGACCAATCAACACCAGATTGAAGGAACATCAGACCTCAGTCAGGAAACTCGACCAGAAATCGGCCATCTCTGAACACATTCTCAAGAACCCTGAACACTCAATTCGATGGGAGGACACTAGGATACTATCTACCAACAACAACAACTGGCGCAAAAGGAAACTGCAAGAGGCCATCGAGATCCGGAGACAGAAACCAGCCATCAACCGCGACCAAGGAGTGTACCTACCAAGTGCCTGGGACTTATTGATAAATTAATCTCATCTACCTGTGTACATTCTATCTATGCAATTCATGTATAGCCAATCTACCCGAGTACATCCTTACCTACTTGTGTTTGTACATCATCAACCTACCAAGTACCTGGGACCTATTGATAAATTAATCTCATCTACCTGTGTACATTCTATCTATGTAATTCATGTATAGCCAATCTACCCGAGTACATCCTTACCTACTTGTGTTTGTACATCATCAACCCTCATGTAAACATGCTCACCCCCTATCGTGTGTTATGTACATCATCCTGTCATGCGTAATGTATCACCATTGGCTTCCATCCTCATCCACAATCATGTACATCGTCCTTACCCCGTATCTGTGTTATGTAAATACATCCAATCAACTGTAATGCATTACCATTGGCTTCCATTATTGTTATCTTAACTATCGGCTTCCTATCAGTGCTTGTTTATACTCGCTTTCCTTAACTCATTCCACTTGTTACTTTGTTATTGTTTTACCTGTACATATAAATACACCTCTGTATCCCTTTCTCAATCACCTGATGAAGGAGTAAGCATTAACTCCGAAACGTTGTGTTCTCTCATAAAGAAGTTGATATCCATACAAAATGTTCATTCTTAGATAGGGTAGAGCCCACACGGACCTGGAATTGTCTGTTATTTAAAAAGTTGGCAATGAATTCAGGCAAATCACCTCGCAAGCCGAAGTCATGTAAATCTCTCAGAATGCCATATTTCCAAGTTGTGTCATATGCCTTCTCAAGATCAAAAAAGACAGATACAGCGTGTTGTTTATTGATCAGTGCGTTTTTAACAAACGATTCTAAACGCACTAAGTGATCGACTGTACTTCTGTTTTAACGGAAACCACATTGTATATCTGTAATGAGGTTATTTGTTTCCAAGTACCAAACAAGTCGATTATTTATCATGCGTTCCATGGTCTTGCAAACACAGCTCGTTAGCGATATAGGCCGATAGTTCGAATTGTCCGTATGATCACGTCCAGGTTTAGGGATAGGGATAACTATAGCATCATGCCATGAAGAAGGAAACTTTCCAGATGTCCAGATATCAAGGGTCTCTAAACATAATTCCGGTAAATGTTTCAGAAGTTGATAATGGATGTTATCAGCTCCTGCAGCAGTATCATGGGTCTGGTCAAGAGCTGTATGGAGCTCATGAATCGAAAATACCTCGTTGTAATCTTCCCCGTTATCTGAAGTAAAATTAATAGCTTTCTTTTCTTGCTGTTTTTGATACTTTTGGAATTGAGGTACATAATTCGAGGAAGAAGAATGTTGCGCCAGTGTTTCTCCAAGTTTATTGGCTATATCTGCTTTATTAGTTAATAACTGGTTTCCGTCTAGATCTAGAGCCCTTACCTCTCATTTTCTGGATCATATTGCATACTTTAGATATAGGCGTGCGGGAATTGATATTAGATACATAGTTTTGCCAAGATTTACGTTTACTTTGCTTGAAAGTACGGCGAGCTTTAGCATTTTGGATTTTAAATTTGTTCAAATTATGAACCATAGGGTGATGGCGGAAATACTGTTCGGCCTTTTTCCGTGCCTTTCTAGCTTGTTTGCAATCAGAGTTAAAACATGGTTTCCTTATGTGTGAAATTGTAGAGGACTTTGGGATACACTCATAAGCAATGGTGTTTAGTATGTCAGAGAAATCTTTTATAGCATCGGGAACATGAAGAAAACAGTCAAGTCTAAGTTTGTCAGCACACAGGGTTTCATATAAAGCCCAGTTGGCCTTTCTAAAATTCCATAGTAATGATGGCGGAGCATCAGATGGGTTGACAGGTTTTAATATTGTTGGGAAGTGGTCACTTCCACAGAGGTCATCATGGACTGACCACTCAAATTCACTAAATAGGGTGGAATCAGTTATTGATAAATCGAGAGCGGAATATGTTCCCGTGCCAGGATGTAAATATGTCTTTGAACCATCATTATAAATGCAAAGATCATTATTTGAGATGAAATCCTCCAGTAATTTACCTTTGGTGTTTGTATTAGTACCACCCCAGAGTGGGTTGTGGCCATTTAAATCACCCATGATCAAACAGGGTTTAGGTAGTTGATCATAAAAAGCTTGTAAATCGCGTAACTGAGCAGAAGAAGATGGTGGAAGATACAATGAATAAAGGGTAAATGCAACTTGTAATGCAAGTCGCACTGCCACGGCTTGGAGATTTGTTTTGAGCGTGACTTGACTATGAATAACATTATTCCTCACCAGGGTAGATGATCCACCAGTAGCCCTGTCGCCTGGGGGAGAAAAATAATGGTATGCATTAAAATGACGTAGATCAAAATTATCCGTCTGCTTTAGATAGGCTTCTTGAACGCAGAATATTGACGGATTAAGATCCTGTATTAACAGTTGTAAGTCATTAAAATTAGTCCTGAGTCCTCTACAATTCCACTGAATTATAGACGAAGACATTATTTCTTCCGAGGAACATGTACAGGAGGTCTACCCCGCGCCTTCCTTGACGGTGACAAGCTATGTGTCCTACCATTGCCATGGTCGGACACATCCATGTCCTCAAGGGATCCAAACTTATTATAAAGCTGAATCTCATCTGTTGAACCTTTAGCCAGCCTTTGATTGATTCTGTTTAACTTTTGATTTCCTTTGACAGTTTGTTTAGCCAGAGCTTCATTTACTTTTTTGGACGAACCCGAGCCTGTTTTGTGTTTCGAAGAAGCATTTTCACTGTTAGTATTTGTTTTATCCGATTGTGTCATAGGGCATGTAGAGCCGTTTGGTTATGAAGACACAGCCCGAGATTGAGATGCCATCAATGTAACTGGTAACGAGTCAGTCTGTGTAGCAAATTCTCCGCGTTGTACAAGGTCTTCATTTGGAACCAGTTCAGGTGAGGTTGATTTTTGTCCATGTCAGTTCTGTCTGACATTCAACTGAGGCTGTAGTAGGAGTTGGTCGTTTGGTAACTGAAGCATAAGAAGCACTTTGATCGACGGATGGAACGAGTTTCTTCGCTTCAGCATAGCTAATGTTTTGAGTGTGCTTTAATTTATTCACCTCCATTTCCCTCTTCCACACTGGGCACTCTTTTGATGATGACGAATGTTTCCCAGAACAGTTGACGCATTTTTTGTAGTTGCTTTCACAATCTTCTGTCACGTGTGATTGCCCTCTGCAATGACTGCAAGTTATAGGATTTAAACAAGAATTTACCCCGTGACCAAATTTTTGACATTTAAAGCATCTCAGTGGGTTTGGGATGTACTGTTCTACTTGCAGATTACAATACCCTGCTTTGATAGATTTTGGTGCATTTGGAGATACAAATGAGAACAGGTACGTATGCGTTGGAATTACTGTTGAGTTCTGACGTCGAGTGAATCGTTTCACGTACGTGACACCTTGATCTTTAAGTTCGCACATGATGTCAAGGTCTGTCATGTCCTCCAAAAGATGACCCCTATCCCTAACAATACCTTTACTTGAATAGAGGGTCCGGTGGATAGACACTTTAACAGGAGATCCAGCTAAACTATCTGTTGAAAGCAGGTTGTTTGCTTGTTATCGTTTGCTGCACTGCGTTTGCTGAGCAACGATCCAGATCTCAGTCTTTTGATGTTTTTGGCATCACCAGCTACACCATAAACTGCTTTAGAAACAATAAACGGGTTCAATTTGATTTCTTGTTTGTCCGGAGATTCAATAACCAGAATTCGTGGCCAGTAGTCTATTTGTTTGGATGTCCTGCAACTTTCAGTTGTACTTTGATCATTATCGAGTTGACGTTTATTTTTTAAAGGGGTTTCAAGGTCCATGTTGTAGTGTATAGTTTCATCATCCGAGCTCCCCACCCGCCATGGAGTATCACAAGGACAATGCTAAAGCAAGCGGATTTCCAGCTTGCAGCACCAAGGATACTCGGATGATATACTCAAGTAGAATAATCACAAAGTAATTACTCAACCAGATTGGCCCATGAGCCTCCGCCTTCTGGGCATAAGACTCTAGGCAAATTAGAACTCAAAATTGAAGTGACGCATTTGAAATTCAAATATATAAAGATTTCGCCAAGGCATTTGAGAAACTTTTAAAAGTTTCGGAAATTTATGCATTAGAATATACATACTCAGGGTTTGGCATGACCAGCCGATTGGTCGAACCGGGCCCATTCGACCAGCCGTCTAGGCCAAGTCAGAGACAAAGTGGTGTATTGAGCAACAGGAGCACGATTGCAGGCCCCAATTGCCCTCAACCACCAGGATCCCCTCCTCCGCCGACACAGGGACGCAACCAAACGGGTTGGTGGACCAAATATCCCCCCGGGTCCACTACGGGGGTGTCGGCGAGCTCTTAGCGTTACTCAGCACCCACTACAAGGAGGTGGCTCGGCCCGGGTGCCTTGTTGTATTTGATCTTGCTGTAATTTAGGTACATAATTAGAAGAGGAAGAGTGTTTAGCGAGGCGTTTGTTCTGTTTAAAAGTGCGCCGTGCTTTACCATTTAAAATCTTCAATTTATTTAAATTATGCACCATAGGATGGGGACGGAAATAATGTTCTGCTTTCTTCCTTGCCTTCCTAGCTTGTTTGCACTCAACGTTGAAGCATGGTTTTCTTAGGTGTGGAACTGCAGAGGACTTTAGTATACACTCATTTGCTATGGAATTCAGTTCATCAGAAAAGCATGTAATAACATCGGGAACATCGATAAAACGTTCAGGTTTAAGTTTCTCCGCACACAGTGTTTCATATCAAGCCCAGTTAGCCTTTTTAAAATTTCGTCTTGATGATGGATGAACATCGGATGGAGTTTTTTGTTTTTCACCTCGGGGTGATAGGGCCACTGGCGGATCATCCAATCTAGTAAGACAAAACGTAATTCAAAGCCCTGTTTTACTTAATACTAATATGTAGGCTGTTGCAGTGAGAATTACTTTACATGTAGCGTTTACGCTATGCTCACTCTATATTTTGCCGTCTTCGACATTTGCCAAAACTGATCTTCAAGCCCTGTATGACCAACTCCCGAAGCCTTGTATTATAATGGGAGATTTAAATGGACACAACCCACTCTGGGGTAGTGTAACTACAAACACTAAAGGTAAGTTGTTGGAGGACTTTTGTTCTGACAATGATTTATGTATTTATAATGATGGTTCCAACACATATGTACACCCTGGTACAGGGACCTATTCTGCTCTTGACTTGTCATTGACAAATTCAGAACTACTAAATGAATTTGAATGGTCAGACCGCGATGACCTCTGTGGAAGTGACGATTTTCGTACTGTATTTAAAATCTGTAACCCCATCCGATGTTCATCCATCATCAAGACGAAATTTTAAAAAAGGCTAACTGGGCTTGATATGAAACACTATGTGCTAAAAACTTAAACCCAAACGTTTTACTGATGTTCCCGATGCTATGAAATGTTTTTCTGATCAACTGAACTCCATAGCTAATGAGTGTACACCCAAGTCCTCTGTAGCTTCACACCTAAGAAAACCATGGTTCAACAATGAGTGCAAACAAGCAAGGAAGGCAAGGACAAAAGGCAGAACATTATTTCCGTCGCCATCCTATGGTGCATAATTTAAATGAATTTAAGATTTTAAATGCCAAAGCACGGCGTGGACCTGGACATGATCATACGGATCCGTCCAATTATCGTCCGATTTCATTAACTAACTGTGTTTGCAAGACCATGGAAAGCATGATAAATAATCGACTTGTTTGGTACTTGGAAACTAATAACCTTATAACAGATATACTATGTGGTTTCCGGAAAATAGGAAGTACGGTCGATCACTTAGTGCGTTTAGAATTATTTGTTAAAACTGCACTGATTAATAAACAACATGCTGTGTCTATCTTTTTTTATCCTCAGAAGGCATATGACACAACCTGGAAATATGGCATTTTAAGAGATTTACATGATTTCGGTTTGCGAGGTCGTTTGCCTGAATTCATAGCTAAATTTTTAAACAACAGACAATTTCAAGTCCGCGTGGGTTCTACCCTTTCTGATCATTATAATCAGGATCAGGGTGTTCCACAAGGCAGTATTTTGTCAGTCACTCTTTTTAGCATCAAGATCAACAGTTTATATAAAGTCGTTATTTGTGGATGAATTTCATTTTTTGTGAATATTTGTTGCCGAGGTAAGAAAATGCATACTATTGAACGGCAACTGCAGCTATGTTTAAACAAAATTGATAAATGCTGTCTTGAAAACGGCTTCAAATTTTCTAAATCAAAAACCAATTGTATACACTCCTGACGTAAATACAAACCCCATAAAGAACCAGAACTATTTCGCAATAGTACCCCAATCAAATTAGTCAAGGAGGCCAAGTTCTTGGGACTTATTTTCGTCTCACAATTGACCTTTTTGCCGCATATTATATCCCTTAAAGCCAAATGCCTGAAGGCACTCGATTGATTAAAGGTTGTTTCAAATTCAAAATGGGGAGGGGATCAATCTACCCTTCTCCACTTATATAGATCACTGATCCGATCTAAACTTTATTACGGCTCCATCGTCTATGGTGGCGCTTGTCCAAGCAACCTAAAACTACTTGATCCTGTGCACCACCAAGGCCCAAGACTTTGTCTTGGTTCTTTTAGAACCTCGCCTATCGACAGTATATATGTCGAAGCTGATGAGCCTTCTCTCAACTTACGTCGTATCAAACTATCTTTACAATACATTACAAAATTAGCTTCTAATGAGTCTAACCCCGCATTTAATTGTGTTTTTAATCCTCTCTATGAGGATTTGTATAACAACAAGTCTTCCCTTGTTCCGCCTTTTGGGATCGGAATTAAGCCATTTCTTGCTGCTTCTAGCATTGAGCTGGAACATATAGCTCCTTCCCGTCTTCTTTCTTCTCCTCCTTGGCAGTTGGTTAGGCCACAAGTTGAGCTAACATTAACATCACTTAAAAAAATCAGAAACGAATGAATTACAGTATAAACAAGAATATAATCAATTGAAACATAAATATAGCAATTATAAATCCTTATTTACAGATGGATCCAAGGACGATGGCGCAGTTGCTTGTGCCACTGTCATTGGATCCAGAACAATATCTTCTAGATTACCAGAAAATAGTTCTATTTTTACAGCTGAAGCTAATTCCATATTAACAGTCCTTAAATATATTTAAAGACACCCAAAACGTAAACAGTATATAATATATTCCGACTCTCTTTCTTGCCTTCAGGCTATTACAAATATTCCTTCCAAACATCCACTTTTAATAGAAATTATTGAATTGTATAATAATCTTGCTACTGGCCAGTGCGACATCGTCTTCGGTTGGTTACCCAGCCATGTAGGGATCTCTGGTAACACACTGGCTGACCTTGCTGCTAAAGCAGCACTTAACAAATCTGTGACACCACTTCTTATTCCTTACAGTGATTACAAAGCCACCATTAGGTGTTATATCCGTGACCTGATGAAGAAGAAGTGGGACACCCAAGTAGGTATCAATAAATTACATGAGATAAAACCTTACATTGGTTATACCCTCTTGGGTTGTCAGTCCAGATTTGAAGAGGTTATTCTACGACAATGTCGTATTCGCCACACTAGATATACTCATGAGTACCTGTTAAAAGGTGAGGATCCTCCATTTTGTATCCCTTGTGATGAGAGAGTTACGGTCAAGCATATCCTGCTTGACTGTGTTGAATTGTCCATCACAAGGGATAGATATTTCAATGTCAGAACCATCAACCATCAACCAATGTTGCTTAATTAAAACAATGACGGATCTTTTTAGCAGCGTTATTTGTTATTTACTTCTTGTTTTTTTTTTGGAAGAAATTGATTTTTTGATTGAATTTTGAGCAATATGTTTCTGTAAAAAGATTAATTGTAACAATTTGACTCGTATCTAGAATTGTTAGTGGCTGTACCCTCAAAGGGGTTTGAAGTATTATAAAATTATTGTCCTTCTGAGAGGGTACGTAAGTCCAAAACCATTGATAGTAAATTTAAGTTTGTAATCGTAGCATTCCTGTTGCTTTAATTTTGGCAAGCATATTGTACACTCGCCAGCGGCTGAAGGAACGATGTAAGTCCAACTAGGGTCCATGCAGGTAGCAAAGGTACTGTAAGTCCCCATGGTCTCTAGTATGGTGGTCTACCTTCAGTTGATAGCAATCTATAGCCTGATTTTATATTGTATTGTCCTAATAGTGATATAGGTTTTAACTTTCCACGCTAGTTTTAGTCTCATTTGTGATATCCTAGTTGTTTTAATGTCCGTCGTTGACAGGTTTTTACTATACATATATTTCATTTCAGTAACGATGTGACGTTAAATATTAACTCACTCCCTCATTTTGCAATAGAGAAAAGCATTACCGGAGACGTAAAAAAATATCAAACGTTATTTTCAGGTGCACTGCTCGCTCAGTGCAGCTGAATGCAACAGATAACAAAAATGATGACTACTGAAACATTCGTTGGCATTCCAGTACTTCTGTCTCCTCATAGAACTCTTAACACAAGCAAAGAAATCAACAGGGACAGAGATCGATTGTTCACCGACATCTGAACTTGATATTGAGTCAGAAATGAAAGATCAAGGGCCGGAAGAATGCCGATGTGACTTAAAGCCAACTTCGTAAAACTCAACTCGACAAGATCCATGTAACAAAGTAAGGAACGACAAAGAGGTAGGGAAGGAATAAGTCTTGTTTATTCAGCCTTGAAGTCGGGGCGGCTGGAAGCAGCCCTGTCGTCCCTCTTCGCTCCTCCGCTTTCTGAATGGTCACCTGCCTGTATATAGCCCCTCGGTCAGTCTTACTGACTCAGCCATCTGCAGACCCCCCCCCCCCCCCCCCCCCACGTTGTATGAATCGCTGGGCTCATGCCATAACTGTCGGCGTTGATTCCCCATGGATTAACTTATTATTGGTCACAGGTAGTGTTCTTCCATAAAAGTGTCATTGCAGACATGGCGGATTACTGCTGTATGTTGACACACTTGGGGCTTACGTGGACTGACCTAGGACTGACCAGGGAAGAGGTGACTAGCCACTATGTTACATTCGCCCCAATGTAACTAAGAACCTTTCCTAGAAAATTTCTTCCGCTTAGTACTTCCGTCCTCTAATCTTCTACTTGAGTCGTCTAGTCTTCTACTTGTGCTTGCGTTGTGTCTTCTCTTTCCTGCTGTCACTACTGGATAAGAATGTGTCCAGTCGTACCATTGTCTATTTACAATGAGTAGACATCGTCCGCCTACTTGATGGTCTATTTGACTACTAGCGTGGATCCAGTCTGCTGGTGTCCAGGCTGGGATACAGGATCTTACAGCTGGAGCCGCGGTAGGTGATGTCACCGCATCCTCTATCCTTCCTCCAGACTCGTATGGTGCAGTGGCTACGCGCCCTCTGTCGGTGCTACTCACACCTCCCGATAAGACAAGCACCAACTCGAAGTCGGGAGCAACCTGGGTCTTTCTCGCTCGCTTAAACATTTTGGCTAGCCAGGGTCTAAACTTAAGGTACATAGCAATCATTGTTATAACCGAAATAACCACTACTATTCCCACTATTATGATAGTTTTCTTGTAAGACCTTGTGCTCTTTTTCATCTTAGTATCCAGAGTTACCAACTGATCAATCAAACTATAAATGGGGATCGGATTTATATTATCGAGATGCGGGGGTAATGTAGTTAATGACAAATTCCTAACTATCTTATGAAAAGGTTCCCATAAGAGTAGAGAAGATACGTTGGGTGGACGATATAATTCTAACCAGTCTTCATCAACACTGTGGCGACTTTCAACATAGTAATATGGAGGCAACATTAAGTGATCATTGGATGCCGAGCAGCCTATGTCCAATTGGAAAAGACCAGAGGGTGGTTCTACAGTCAGTACCCGTGGTTTCTGATTTTCACAACCAATCGTGAAATGCAGATTGCTAATGGTAGTAATTATCAATTTCCCATTGCTGATATACCGTGCTATAGGTAATATTGAACGTCGGATGAACTCTGTTTGACACTGCTCTCTAACCCTCCGCCGTGCTCTCATGAAGAGTGCAATAATACAGTCTTTGCGTAGATTGATCGGATACACCGGACTCTGTATGTGGCAATATGATGTCAATGGCATGGGGCCTAAGTGCTCTTCAGAACCCTGAAGGAACATATACTGGGTTCGGGCAGCATTGATGGCAATCATGTTTGCTTCTAATTTATAGGTGGCAACCATGTGGCTGATGCCATTTGGTTTAACCTCGATAGGATTTGATATCACAGGTGTTGGCACATTATGGGCTTCATAGATTTCGAACTGACCATTTAGATCTAGTAGGTGAAGGGTCACAATAATCAAGATCTCTCTTTCTTACAGTACAGTGAGTGACGTCACATCGGCAATATTTCAGCCATATCGTGACGGGAACTTAACACTTAAATGGAATATATGTGTAATATAAAAAAAAAAACTGTCAACAAAGGACAGTAAAAACACTAGAATATCACAGACATGAAGATAAAACCAGCATGAAAAACTAAAACATTGTAATTAAAGAAGGCATGGACCCTAGCTGGATTTACACTATCCCTTCAGCTTCTGGCGAGTGTACGAAATGCTAGCCAAATTTAAAATGACAAGAATACTACGATTAAAAAACTGGTAAACTTAAATTTACATCGAATGTTTTGGGACTTACGTACCCTCTCAGGAGGACAATAATTTTACAATACTTCAACCCCCTTTGGGCACCCGTGGCGAGCCACCTCCTCGTGGTGGGTGCTGGGTAATGCTAAGAGCTCGCCGACACCCCCGTAGTGGACCCGGGGGGATATTTGGTCCACCAACCCGTTTGCCGTGGGTTGCGGCCCTGTGTCGGCGGAGGAGGGGATCCTGGTGGTTGAGGGCAATAGGGACCCGTAACCGTGTTCCTGTTGCTCAATACACCACTTTGGCCCTGACTTCGCCTAGACGGCTGGTCGAATGGGCCCGGTTCGACCAATCGACTGGTCATGCCAAGCCCTGTGCATGAAGTACTTTTTATATTTATCAATGCACACATGTCATTTGGAATTGTTGTAACTTTGGACTTGGTTTTTTATCTAGAACATTTTTGATTTTGAAGTATGTTGTTCTGTAATTTGCCTAGAGTCCTATGCCAGAAGACGGTGGCTCATGGGCCAATCTGGTGGAATTATTAATCTTTTAATTCTTCTGCTGGAGTATATCATCCGGGTATGCTTGGTGCTGCAAGCTGGAGGCCCGCTTGTTTTTAGCATTGTCCTTGTGATACTCCGTGGTGGGTGGGGAGCTCGGATGATGAACCAAAATAAACTAACCATGGCTTATGAAAATCCAACAAAAAAAAACAGGACGTCCTTTTGATATTGACCCTGTTGATAGTGACCATAGACCGTCTGCATCGATTGAGTATTGACCGCGTTTCATCGTGATTGAGACTCCAGACAAGACACCGTTGAAGTTGAACCCCTTTGCTGTATCCAAGGGTATTCAGGGTATTGTAGGGGACGTGAAGAACATAAGATGCTTACGTTCAGGTGGTCTACTAGTAGAGTGCGGGAAAAAGCAACAAGCAACTAATTTGCTTAACATCAAATCTTTCGTGGGCATTCCGGTCACGGTCTCTGCACACAAAACCTTGAACTCCAGCAAAGGTATCGTTAGAGATCGCGACCGATTGTTTGATGATATGTCGGAACTTGAATAGGATCTGAAATGAAGGATCAAGGTGTACTCTACGTCAAGCGCTTTTCAACTCGGAGAAACAACGAAACCATCAAAACGAACACGTATCTGTTTACCTTTTCAGGTCCTAATGCTCCCAAATCAGTGAAGGCAGGCTACTATAATATTCCGGTTGATACCTGCATCCCCAACCCGTTAAGATGTTTTAGGTGTCGGAAGTATGGACACGGTGTGAGTGCTTGCGCATTGTCTGTTGTGTGTGCTCGCTGTGGTGGGAGGGCGCGCACAGCAGAGGATTGTGACGGTGATTGTAAAAGATGCGCCAATTGCTCGGGCGATCATTCTTCGTTTTCTAGACGGTGTCCGGTTTGGAAGGAGCAGGTGGCGATCAATAAAGTAGAATTTACACACAGTGTCTCTTTTTCTGAGGCCAAGGGACTGGTCTGATCTTACAGAAGGTTGTGCTGCTGTGGCGAAGACATCATTGGGTTCTAGCTCTAAAACAGCATCAACCACGGGCTGCCGAACTACCTTGACTTGGGTGGACTGTGGTTCTCCGCAGCCTTTGTGCCCTGCTGTGTCATCACAGGCTGAGGAGTCACTTCCTGGTATCTCGGGGTCGTCTTCTGGTCGCAGGTCGTCGTCGTCTCGGTCGCGTTCGGGGTCTCAATCAGCAGCTGGTACTCGGCAAGCGGTGAAGGGTGGACCGGGGCCGGGCCTGGTGCTTCGGGGCAACAGGGTGGCAGACCTCCTAAAGGGTCATAAAGTTCAATTGTTTGGTGGGTGTGGGTCTCTTGAAGGCATGGACGTTTCTGGGGGCGTCCATTCTGGGGCGCATGGCTTGTCGCCCTCCGAAGGGGTGCGGGGTGGATCCCCGGTGGGTCCCCCCAAGGGATGGTTTGTTCCAATAGTGTTGTGCGGTGGAGCTGCGGAGGATTGGGGACTGATGTACATGAATTGCAGCTATTAGTCCAAGATTTCACACCTTCAGCGATATGTCTCCAAGAGACATATTTAAAACAAACAGATACATTTGACCTTCGTCATTTTAATGCATATCATTGTTTTTCACCTCCAGGTGATAGGGCCACTTGCGGATCATCCATTCTGGTCGGACGAAACGCTGTTCGGGGCCCTGTTCCACTTAATACTGGTGTGCGGGCTGTTGCTGTGGGAGTTGCTTTGCATGTAGCGTTTGCGCTGTGCTCTCTTTATATTTCGCCGTCTTCGGTGTTTGCCGGGGCCGATCTTCAAGCTCTGTATGACCAACTCCCGAGGCCTTGTGTTGTAATGGGAGATTTGGATGGACACAGCCCACTTTGGGGTGGTGTGGCTACAAACACTAAAGGTGGGTTGTTGGAGGACTTTTGTTCTGACAGTGATTTGTGTATTTGTAGTGATGGTTCCAACACATGTTTGCACCCTGGGACAGGGACCAGTTCTGCTCTTGACTTGTCATTGACGGGTTCGGAGCTGCTAAATGAATTTGAGTGGTCGGTCCACGGTGCCCTCTGTGGAGGTGACCATTTTCCTACTCTATTAAAGGCTGTGACTCCATCCGATGTTCCTCCATCATCGGGACGAAGTTTTGGAAGGGCTGACTGAGCTTTATATGGAGCACTGTGTGCTCAGGGGCTTAGGCCTGAACGTTTTATTGACGTTCCCGATGCTATTAAATGCTTTTCTGATGAACTAAATTCCATAGCTGATGAGTGTATACCAAAGTCCTCTGCAGTTCCACACATAAGAAAACCATGGTTCAACGATGACTGCAAACAAGCTAGGAAGGCAAGGAAAAAAGCAGAACATTATTTCCGTCCCCATCCTATGGTGCATAATTTAAATAAATTTAAGATTTTAAATGCTAAAGCACGGCGTACTTTTAAACAGAAGAAACAATCTTGGCAACATTATGTATCCAAAATATATTCTCGGACACCCATGTCAAAAGTGTGGAACATGGTCCAGAAAAAAAAGGTAAAGGTACTAAATCTGCGGTCCATCATCTTAAACATGGAGATCAATTACTTACTGATAAATCAGATATTGCTAATAAACTGGGCGAAACTCTTGCTAAACATTCTTCCTCTTCTAATTATATACCTAAATTCTGATAATGGGGAAGATTATAATGAAACATTTTCTATTCATGAACTCCATACTGCTCTTGATCAAGCTCATGATACTGCTACTGGAGCTGATAACATACATTATCAACTCCTGAAGCATTTACCAGAATCCTGTTTAGAGACGCTCTTATCAATATTTGATGATATTTGGACTTCCGGGAAATTTCCTTCTTCATGGCGTGATGCCATAGTACTACCAATACCTAAACCTGGACGTGATCATACGGATCCATCCAATTATCGTCCGATTTCATTAACTAGCTGTGTTTGCAAGACCATGGAACCTATGATAAATAATCGACTTGTTTGGTACTTGGAAACTAATAATCTTATCACAGATATACAATGTGGTTTCCGTAAAAACAGAAGTACTGTCGATCACTTAGTGCTTTTAGAATCATTTGTGAAAAACGCGCTGATTAATAAACAACACGCTGTGTCTATCTTTTTTTATCTTGAGAAGGCATATGACACAACCTGGAAACATGGTATGCTGAGAGATTTACATGATTTCGGTTTGCGAGGTCGTTTGCCTGAATTCATTGCTAAATTTTTAAATAACAGGCAATTTCATTATAATCAGGATCAGGGTGTTCCACAAGGCAGTATTTTGTCTGTCAATGTTTTTGGCGTCAAGATCAACAGTTTATCTAAAGTTTTAAACGATTTAATCGATGGATATTTATTTGTGGATGATTTTAATATTTCTTGCCGCGGTAAGAATATGTATACTATTGAACGGCAACTGCAGCTGTGTTTAAACAAAATTGATAAATGGTGTCTTGAAAACGGCTTTAAAGTTTCTAAATCAAAAACCAATTGTATACACTTCTGTCGTAAATACAAACCCCATAAAGAACCAGAACTATTTCTCAGTGGTACTCCAATCAAAGTCGTCAAGGAGGCCAAGTTCTTGGGACTTATTTTCGACTCACATTTGACCTTTTTGCCGCATATTAAATTCCTTAAAGCCAAATGCCTGAAGGCACTCGATTTATTAAAGGTAGTTTCAAATTCAAAATGGGGAGGGGATCAATCTACCCTTCTCCACTTATATAGATCACTGATCCGATCTAAACTTTATTACGGCTCCATCGTCTATGGTGGCGCTTGTCCAAGCAACCTAAAACTACTTGATCCTGTGCACCACCAAGGCCTAAGACTTTGTCTTGGCTCTTTTAGAACCTCTCCTATCGACAGTATATATGTCGAAGCTGATGAGCCTTCTCTCAACTTACGTCGTATCAAACTATCTTTACAATAATGAGTCTAACCCCGCATTTAATTGTGTTTTTAATCCTCCCTATGAAGATTTGTATAACAAAAAGTCTTCCCTTCTTCCGCCTCTTGGGGTCAGAATTAAGCCATTTCTTGCTGCTTCTACCATTGAGCTGGACCATATAGCTCCTTCCCGTCTTCTTTCTTCTCCTCCTTGGCAGTTGGTTAGGCCACAAGTTGACCTAACATTAACATCACTTAAAAAATCAGAAACGAATGAATTACAGTATAAACAAGAATATAATCACCTGAAACATAAATATAGCAATTATAAATCCTTATTTACAGATGGGTCCAAGGACGGTGGCACAGTAGCTTGTGCCACTGTCATTGGATCCAGAACAATACTAGTATCTTCTAGATTACCCAATAATAGTTCTATTTTTACAGCTGAAGCTAACGCCATATTAACAGCTCTTAAATATATCCAAAGACACCCTAAACGTAAACAATATATAATCTATTCTGATTCTCTTTCTTGCCTCCACGCTATTAAAAATTTGTCATCTAAACATCCATTTTTAATTGATATTATTGAATTGTATAATAGTCTTGCTACTGGCCAGTACGACATTGTCTTCTGTTGGTTACCAAGCCACGTAGGCATTTCTGGTAACACAATGGCTGATGTTGCTGCCAAAGCAGCACTTAACAAATCTGTGACACCACTTCTTATTTCTTACAGTGATTACAAAGCCACCATTAGATCTTATATCCGTGATCTGATGCAGAAGAAGTGGGACACCCAAGTAGGTATCAATAAATTACATGAAATAAAACCGTATATTGGTTACACCTACTTGGGTTGTCAGTCCAGATTTGAAGAGGTTATTTTAAGACGATGTCGTATTGGCCATACTAGATATACTCATTCATACCTTTTATAAGGTGAGGATCCTCCATTTTGTATCCCTTGTGATGAGAGAGTTACAGTCAAGCATATCCTGCTTGACTGTGTTGAATTCTCCATCACAAGGGATAAGTATTTTACAGTTAAAACAATTAAGGATCTTTTTACCAGCGTTAGGTCTCATTTAATTATTGATTTTTTAAAAGAAATTGATTTTTTGGTTGAAATTTGAAATCATGTTGTGTAAATAGATGTATTTTAATTATTGGAAGTTTGGATTGGTAACTTGAATCGTTGGTGGCTGTCCTCCTGAGAGGGTACGTAAGTCCAAAAACTGTTGAAGTCAGATTTATTCTTCCACCTGTTTAGCCGTAGAATATGTGTCATTTTAATTTGTGGCTAATCTTGCATACAATCGCTAGCAGCTGAGGGGATGGTGTAAATCCAGCTAGGGACCATGCAGGTAGCGGAGGTATTGTAAGTCCCCATGGTCACTAGTATGGTGATCTACCCTCTGTTGTTGGCGATCTATGGCCTGTTTTTATATTGTACTGTCCAAATAATGATACTGTTATATTTTTATAAGTTTCCACACTAGTTTTAATATTAACTGTGATAGTCTAGTGGTTTTACTGTCCTTCGTCGACAGGTTCTACATAGTATGCACACATATATATTTTTTATGTCACGTATGTTCTCGTCACGATATGGCTGCAACATTGCCGATGTGACGTTAAATCTTAACTCACTCACTCCCTATTTACAGATGATTCCAAGGACGGTGGTGCAGTAGCTTGTGCCATTGTCATTGGATCCAGAACAATATCATCTAGACTTCCAGATAACAGGTCTATTTTTACTGCAGAAGCAAACGCTATATTAACTGCTCTTAAATATATTCAAAGACACCCTAAACATAAACAGTATATAATCTATTCAGACTCTCTCTCTTGCCTTCAGGCGATTAAAATATTTCTTGTAAACATCCACTTTTAATAGAAATTATTGAATTGTACCATAATCTTCCTACTTGCCAGTGCGACATCGTGCTTTGTTGGTTGCCTAGTCACGTAGGCATTTCTGGTAACACAATGGCCGATCTTGCTGCTACAGCAGCACTCAACAAATCTTATTCCATACTCAGATTATAGCTACAATAAGATCTTATATCCGTGATGTGATGCAGAAGAAGTGGGACACCCAAGTAGGTATAAATAAATTACATGAAATAAAACCTTATATCGGTTATACTGACTTGGGTTGTCAGTCCAGATTTGATGAGATCATTATGCGACGATGTCGCATTGGCCATACTAGGTATACTCACGATTATCTTTTAAAAGGTGAAGATCCTCCGTTTTGTATCCCTTGTGATGAAAGAACACAGTCAAGCATATCAGTATTTTAGTTCACAATCTATGAAGGATGTGTTAACTGAACTGTAAATAGATAAATATTTTAAAATTGGAAGATTAAATTAGTAACTCAAATCGTTAGTGGCTCTACCCTCAAAGGGGGTTGAATTACCGTAAAATTATTGTCCTCCTGAGAGGGTACTTAAGTCCAAAAACATTTGAAGTAAATTTAAATTTTCCAGCTTTTTAATCAGAGAATATTTGTGTTTTTACTTTAGGGGTAGATTTCTCTAAATTGCTAACAGCTGAAGGGATGATGTAAGTCCAACTAGGGTCCATGCAGGAAGCAAATGTACTATAAGTCCCCATGGTCCTTAGTATGGTGAGCTACCTTCAGTTGTTGGCAACCTATAGCTCATTTTTATATTGTACTGTCCTCTATAGATACATTGTTTTAGGTCAGTTCACTAATTTTACATTACATTACATTAGTTTTACTGTTCTCTCGTTGAGAGGGTTTTACAATGTATGTGCTATCAATTCATTTGTATTGTTACAATTAATCATTCTCGTCACGATATGGCGGCAATATTGCTGCTGTGACGTAAATATTAACTCAATCACTCACTCATCACAACGTCTGTTGACAGATACTATGTTCCAAAGATATACATTTAAACATTTATGGATTTGTGTTTTTTACATTTGTAAGACATGTAACGCATGATTCGGATGATTATGTCATAAATCGTAACATAAGAATCATCGTATTTGCACAATCCCTACAGTCTCTATACACTAAATTAGATGGAGATGATGGAGCGAACAATATTAATGTGAGCCATAATTAGTAGAAAAGTCAGTCAATGATATATAACATATAAACATATTACTACACTTCAGTGACTGCATGTCACTTCAGAGCAACAGATTGCTTGTCCATAAGAAAATAGGATAGGTATGAACTGCATAATTCGTTTGGGGGGTAATTATTCAAGTAAGAAATTGATCACAACTTCCTTTAAATAATTTGCAATCCTTCTTGGCATTAAGGTTTATCTGTTGATTGATTTTTGCGTCATATACATTTTCAGAAACGTGCACAGCGTATGAAAAGCCTAGAAACCATTGATGGACCAGATCGACGAAAGGAAAAGGTTTCAACTATACTCACCTTGGAATAGACTTCACCAGTTGTGAGTGATGAAGAAGATGTCAATTTATTGCTCTCGATCCCATTTACCCTGGAATCCAGTAAAGTCAGGACGTACAAGTCTGCACAGGACTCATCCACAATTTTCAAGGCCATCTTGAAGACCATGATGAGACACCCAAACCAGAATGACAGAGGGATATCCGCCGAACGATGCCCCTGAGTGGGCTTATTTTTTGTTTATTTTCAAAAGACCTATATTTGTTTTAAATACACTTTTATTTATTTTCAAAGTTCTTTATTACATTTTCTTATTGTATTGTATTGCAAGCTGTGTGTTATTATATGGTTAACAATAGTAGTGACTGACTTGAGTGTGTTTTTCTCTGTCAGTGTGAGGATGACTGTCAAGGGGTGCAAGTGAATGTTAGCTATCGCATGTTTTTGGAAATATTTTTGTTATACATGTTGATCTGTTAGTTAGTGCTGTATCTTTTTATCATACGTTTGATCTCTATTTATCTGAAAATATAACAGTGAATCTCATTGTACCTTTTGTTTTTCTTTATGTATACGCTATGATTGTACACAAACTCTGTTTATTGTCTTTGCCAACCAGGAGTAACAAACATGCTACATACAATGACACACAATTGACTCCTGTGAACCCGAGTAAATGAAATGCTGTGGAAAGTTTTCTGGCAACAGAAACTCTGCAGAAACTATGTCAGTCAGTTTGTAACTGAAACTCTGCAGAAACATGATGGAGACTTGGTAACTGAAACTTTGCAGAAACCTAATGGAAGTCTGCTAACTGAAACTCAACGGAAACCTGATGGATTATCTAAGTTGTCTGAAACTCAATGGAAACCTGTTGGAAAGTGGGTAACGGATACCGTACGGAAACGCTTAGAAAGCGGGTAATTGAAAGTTTCTGTTATTGTGAAAACTCAGTGTAAACGAACAGAAACTCACTCGATTCTAATTGGAAACTTAAGTTTAAGTCCAGTTTCCATTGCGGAAACCAAGATATTTTTGCTGTGTGAGTGAGTGAGTTAAAACTTATCATTACGTCGGCAATATTCCTCCTATATCGTAACGAGAACGATTAATTACACTACACATTCATCAATGGCACTTTATAAAAACCTGTCAACGAAGGACAGTAAAACCAACTAGAATATCACATGTAATGTAACACTAGCATTTAGATCTAAAACAGTTCATCTACAGAGGACAATACAATATGAAAATGGGTTATAGATTGCCAACAACTGAAGGTAGATCACCACACTAACGACCATGGGGACTTACATAACTTTTGCTACCTACATGAACCCGAGCGAATGCGATACGAAGTCTCTTTGATGTCATCATCTTTTCAAAGAATGTGTTGTGGTTGCCTGTTATCCGAAAGATTCGTTTGTGCATCACGGCAGGAAATGTCACAAACATGTCGTTCTGCGTCATTGGGTGACTCCTATTATAATAACTATCATTTGTTACTGGATCAATTTAAATCTACATCTGTAATGTTCTGTATATCCTTGTTAACAGGTCTTGCTATAGGTTAATGTATGCATTACTATATAGTCGTTTTATGCACGATATGGTCTTGTAACAGTAACTTTGCTATTGATAATAACTCATGTTCCCTCGCTATCTCGGTTGCATTGATTATTCCTTGTGGTTAAATCTACCATTCTCCGTGACAGTACATATTTCACAATGTCTTCATCTCCGTGTACACACGCCAAATGAAGGACATTGTCACCATCACTATTTACTACTGAAGGATCTGCCCCACTCTCCAGTAGCAATTCAAACACACCGAATGTACTTTGCCTTGCTGCTAAAAGCAGGGGTGTCATCCCTTTCGATCCTCTACAGTTTATATCAACAACGTGTAGCTTGAGGATATGCTTCACTATCTCCTCATCTTCTCCCATACAGGCGAAATGAAGGATGCTGTTACCATCATTATCTACTACTGAAAGATCCGCTCCACTCTCTAGTAGCAATTTAAACACGCCATATGTACTGTATTCTGCTGCTACCAGCAGTGGTGTTTTCCCTTTATATCCTCTACAGTTTATGTCCAGAGTGTGCAGCTTGAGGACATGCTTCACTATCTCCTCACTTTCTCCCTCACAGGCCATATGAAGGATATTGTCACCATTACTATTTACTGCTGAAGGATCAGCTCCACTCTCCAGTAGCAATTCAAACATATTGTATGAACTGTATTCTGCTGCTAACAGCAGTGGTGTCCTCCCCTTTGATCCTCTACAGTTTATGTTCAGAGTGTGTAGCTTCAGGACACGCTTCACTATTTCCTCATCCCCTCTCATACAGGCCAAATGAAGGACGTTGTCACCATCTCTATTTACTAAAGAAGGATCTGCTCCGCTTTCCAGTAGCAACTGAAACACATTGCGTGGCTCATATTTTACCGCTAACAGTAGTGGTGTCATCTCATTAAATCTACTGTTTATATCCACAATGTGTAACCTGAGGATACGCTTGACTATCTCCACATCTTTTCCCTCACAGGCCAAGTGAAGGATGTTCTTACCATAATTTTCAAATCCTGACAAGTCAGCACCTTTTTTCACCAGACTATCAAATACTTCTCTTTTGGCACGCCATGCTGCAAGCATCACTGGTGTCAATCCACCACGGCCTTTTCTATTTATATCCACACTGTTTCGCATCAGGATATAATTCACTATATTAACATTTCCTCCTCGACAAGCATAATGCAGGATGTTGTCATCATCCTCGTCAATTACTGACAGATCAGCTCCTTTCCTCACCAGATTATCAAATACTTCTCTTTTCGCACAACGTGCTGCAAGCAGCACTGGTGTCTCTCCTTTACTGTTTTTTGCATTTATATCAACAATGCTTTGCATCAGGATATAATTGGCTATCTTAACATGTCCTCCTCGACAAGCCAAATGAAGGATGTTGTCACCATTCTCGTCAATTACTGACAGATCAGCTTCTTTGTTCACAAGAATATCAAATGCTTCGTGTTTTGCATGATATGTCGCAATCAGTACTGGTGTCATTTCTTCATCCCCTTTACAATTTATATCCACAATGTTTTGCATCAGGATATAAGTCACTATCTTAACATTTCCTCCTCGACAAGCCGAATGAAGGATGTTGTCACCATTAATGTCAATTACTGACAGATCAGCTCCTCTTTTCACGAGAATATCAAATGCTTCGTTTTTCCCATGATATGCTGCAATCAGTACTGGTGTCTTTCCTTCATTCCCTTTACAATTTATATCCACACAGTTTTCCAGCAGGATATAAGTCACTATCTTAACATTTCCTCCTCGACAAGCCCAATGAAGGATGTTGTCACCCTTATTGTCAATTACAGACAGATCAGCTCCTTTCCTCGCCAGAATGTCAAATGCTTCTCTATCACCACTATTTGCGGTAATCATCACTGGTGTCTCTCCATTATTGTTTTTGGCATTTATATTCACAATGCTTTGCATCAGGATATAATTGACTATCTTAACATTTCCTCCTCGACAAGCCAAATGGAGGATATTGTCTCCATCCTCGTCAATTACTGACAGATCAGCTCCTCTTTTCACGAGATTATCAAATGCTTCTTTTTTTGCATGATATGCCGCAATCAGTACTGCTGTCATTTCTTCATCCCCTTTGCAGTTTATATCCACAATGTTTTGCATCAGGATATAAGTCACTATCTTAACATTTCCTCCATGACAAGCCGAATGAAGGATGTTGTCACCATCCTCGTCAATTATTGACAGATCAGCTCCTTTTTTTACAAGGATATCAAATGCTTCGTTTTTCCCATGATATGCTGCAAGCATAACTGGTGTCATGTTTTCATCCCCTTTACTATTTATATCCACAATGTTTTGTATCAGGATATAAGTCACTATCTTAACATTTCCTCCATGACAAGCCCAATGAAGGATGTTGTCACCATCCTCGTCAATTACTGACAGATCAGCTCCCATTTTGACAAGAATATCAAATACTTCTCTTTTCCCATAATATGCTGCAAGTAGCACTGGAGTCATGTTTTCACAATCTTTACTATTTATGTCCACACTGGTTTGGCTCAGAACATACTTCACTGTGTCCACATGTCCTCCAATGCAGGAAAGATGGAGACTGTCTCTACTTCTCTGATTCACTGCTAAAGTATTAGCGCCTTTTTCTATCAATAACCCAAGCACATCTATATTCCCATGATATGCGGCTAACAACAATGGTGTCATGTTATTTCCATCGCTGCCATTAATGTCAACAATGTTTTGTGTGATGATATATTTCACAATCTTCACACTTCCTCCTTGACAGGCCCAATGAAGAATATTTCTGTTTGTACTATCCATTGTGAAGGTGTCAGCTCCTCTCTCTATCAGAAAGTGAAACACAACTTTGTGCCCATAACCAGCTGCCAACAACAATGGTGCAATGCCCTTGTCATCTGTACTGTTTATATACAGAACATTATGCTTTAGGACATATTTGACAATACCTACATTTCCTCCTCGACAGGATGCATGGAGGATATTTTCACCATGATCGTCCTCTTTTGATATATCAGCTCCTATTTTTATAAGGAAACAAAACACGTCCTTCTTCCCAAACAGTGCTGCTGACATCAAAGCCGTTGTCCCGTCTCCTCCCCTACTTTCAATGTCTATGATGTTCAGTGAGTGGATGTACTTCACTATCCCCAGATTTCCCTCCATACAGGCGACGTGTAAGATATTATTATCCTCATCGTCTAATAGGGTCAAATTTGCCCCTTTCTCCACAAGTAATTCCAGCAATGCCCTGTTTCCTGCTACTGCCGCTATCATTGCTGGTGTCCTACCAGCTTGTCCTCTCGAGTTGACGTTGGCAGGATCATGAGACAATAAGTATTTAACTTGATGCAAGTCTCCTATTCTGCAGGCATCAATAAGAGAAGTGTTAACAGAGGCCCGATTATGTGTTTGATGATGTTCATCTGAAAGAAACGATGAAAACATGACACATTTTTCAGTTTTAGGCCCATGTTAATTTAACTCATTACGCTCCACGCACCCCAAAGTGCTGTACATCTATAGAGTTTGCTGAGCTGAAACAGAGGTGTACAGGGATTCAATAGTTATTTCTCAATAGTGAGTGAGTAAGTTAATATTCAACGTCATATCGGGAATATTGCAGCCATATCGTGACGAGAACGATTCATTATAAAAATACAAATGAATTAATACCACTTAAATTGTAAAAACTGTCAACGATGGACAGAAAAATAACTAGAATATCATTGAGTAGAATGTAAAACTAGTGATTAGACCTAAACCAGTGGATGTATAAAGGACAATACAATATAAAAACGAACTATACGTTGCCAGAACGAAAGGTAGATCACCATACTAAGAACCATTGGGACTTACAGAACATTTACTTCCTGCATGGACCCTAGCTGGCTTTACATCATCCCCTCAGCTAATGTAAAACTTAGATTTACATCAAATGTTTTGGGACTTATGTACCCTCTCAGGAGGACAAGTATTTTACGGTACTTCAACCTCATTTGAGGGAACAGCCACTGACGAATTGAGTTACTAATTTGATATTATATTTTTAAAATATTTATATATTTACAGTTCAGTTAACAAGTCTAATTCCTTTAAAAATGCAATAATTAAATGAAGGCTAATATTGCTAAAAAAGATCCTTCATCGATCGTGAATATTGACCCCTTGTGATGGAATATTCAACACAGTCAGGCAGGAAGGATATACTTGACTGTGATTCTTCCATCACAAGGGATACAAAACGGAGAATACTCAACTTTAAGCAAATATTTATGTGTATATCTTGAGTGGCAAATGCGACATCGTGATGATCTCTTCAAATCTTGTCTGACAACCCAAGTAGGTGTAGCCAATATAGGGTCTTATAGCATGTAATTCATTGATGTCTAGAATAGATTATACATTGTTTATGTTTAGGGCGTTCGCTTCCTGTGTAAAAAGATATTATCGGTATACTTGAGTTTGAGTATTTGTGATTGTTTCTGATAGACAGGACAGGGTTTTGATGAGGAGAAGTACTCGCCGTGGCAGTTAGCAGACCTAATGGCATCTGTAAAGGTAGTGCCTTCGTGATCTTTACTGCAAGTTGGGGACTTAGTACATGACCTGGCCCCATGCCCAGACTTTTGACAATTATAACATCATAGCGGATTTGGTGTATATACATCCACTCCGATGTTGAAATAACTAGCCTTAATTGATGATGGTACGTTGGGAAGTACAAACGCGCGATGACGGATGACACCTTTACACGAAGTTAGATATTTGTGAACAGAGACTGCGATTTCAGTAGTTTACAAATGATCTGCTTTGTGGAGATTAATTGGCTGTTGATGTAGTGAACATTCGACAAGCAGAGATCCATTTCTGAGACGTTTGATACAGAAAAGGGGTTCATTTTTATATATATATGTCATTGCAAAAATTTTATTTGGATTTCTACTTTCGGTCTTGACCTATTTGTTCATTGAGCTTTCCTGATTTTAAATTGCATTTCTGAAGTTCTGAACTTTTCCCTAGAGTCTTATGCCCAGAAGGTGGTGGCTCATGGGCCAATCTGGTAGATTAAATAGTTATAATTCTTCTGCTGGAGTAAATCATCCGGGTATCCTTGGTGCTGCAAGCTGGAGGCCCGCTTACTTTAGCATTGTCCTTGTGATACTCCGTGGTGGGTGGGAGCTCGGATGATGAACACTTTACACTAACCATGGCTTATGAAAACCCAACAAAAAAAAACAAAACGTCCACTTGATATGGACCCTGTTTATACTCACCATAGACCGTCTGCATCGATTGAATATTGGCCGCGTTTCATTGTGACTGAGACTCCTGACAAGACACTGTTAAAAATGAACCCCTTTTCTGTATCAAAGGGTATTCAAAGTATTGCAGGGGATGTGGAGAACATAAGACGCTTAATGTCCAGGTGCTCTGCTAGTAGAGTGCGGGGAAAAGCAACAAGCAGCTAATTTGCTAAACATCAAATCTTTCGTTGGCATTTCGGTCATGGTCTCTGCAGACAAAACCTTGACGTCAAGCAAAGGTATCGTTCGAGATCGGAACCGATTGCTTGATGATATGTCGGAACTTGATGTAGGATCTGAAATGAAGGATCAAGGTGTACTCTACTTCAAGCACTTTTCAACTCGGAGAAACAGTGAAACCATCAAAACGAACACGTATCTGTTTACTTCTCCATGTCCTAATGCTCCCAAATCAGTGAAGGCAGGCTACTGTAACATTCCAGTTGATATCTACATCCCAAACCCTCTGAGGTGTTTTAAATGCCAGAAATATGGACACGGTGTAAATATTTGCACATTGTCTGTAGTGTGTACTCACTGTGGTGAGAAGACACACACAACAGAAGATTGCGACAGTGATTCTAAAAAATGCACTAATTGCTCAAGTTTTCTAAACAGTGTCCATTTGGAAAGAGCAAATGGAGATCAATAAAATAAAATTTACAAAAAATATCTCTTTTTCCGAGGCAAAAAGACTGGTAAAGTGATTTGAACTTTCAAAAAGTTATGCTACAGTAGCAAAAACATCATAACTCTAAAACAACTTCAACCGCAGGGTGCCAAACTACCTTGACTTGATTAAATTGCGATTCTCCACACCTTTTTGTGTCCTCCTATATCATCACAGACTCAGGAATCACTTCCTAGTACCTCAAAGTCTTCTTCTGATCCCAAATCATCACCTCAGTCACACTCAAAGTCTCAATCGACCGCTGATAGTCACCAAACGGTGAAAAGTAAACCGAAGCCAAAGCCTGATGCTTCAAAACAATCAAGTGGCAGATCTCCTAAAAGGTCACAGACCAAAATTCAATTGTTCAATAAACACGGGTCTCTTGAAGTCATGGACGTTTCTGAAAACGTCCATTCTAGGGCACATAGCTTGTCAAAAAAGTGCGGGGTAGATCCCCAATAAATTCCCCCAAAAGATAGTTTATTCCAATTATATTGTACAGTGGAACTACAGAGGACTGAGGACTAATTTACACGAATTAGAGCTATTAGTCCAAAATTTTACACCTTCAGAGATATGTCTCCAAGAGACATATTTAAAGCAAACAGATGCATTTGACACTTCATCAGTTTAATGCATGTCATTGTCTTGCACCCACTGGGGATAGGGCCACTGGCTAATCATCCTTTCTAGTCAGACACAACTTTCTTCAAAGCCCTGTTTCACTTCTTACTAATATGCAGGCTCTTGGAGTGAGATTTACTTTATATGTAGTGTTTACGATATGCTCTCATTATATCTCGCCGTCTTCGACGTTTCTCTAAACTGATCTTCAAGCTCTATATGGCCAACTCTCGAAGCCCTGTATTATAATGGGAGATTTGAATGGGCACAACCCACTCTGTCGTAGTGTAACTACAAACGCTAAAGATAAATTGTTGGAGGACGTTTGTTCTGACAATGATTTATGTATTTATAATGAAGGTTCCAACACATCTTTACACCCTGACACAGGGACTTATTTTGCTCTCGACTTGTCCCTCACAAATTCAGAACTACTTAATGAATTTGAATGGTCAGTGCACGATGACCTCTGTGGAAGTGACCATTTTCCTACTATATTAAACGCTGTAACTCCATCTGATTTTCCTCCATCATCAAGGTGGAATTTTAAAAAGGCTTACTGGACTTTATAAGAAACACTGTGTGCTGGAAAAGTTGCCCGAACGTTTTATTGACGTTCCTGATGCTATTACATGTTTTTGTCTGACGAGCGAAATTCCATATTAAATGCTTATCTGATGAATTAAACTCCATAGCTGATGCGTGTATACCAAAGTCCTCTGCAGTTCCATTTATTCGAAAACCATGGTTCAGTGATGAATGCAATCAAGCTAGGAAGGCAAGGAAAAAAGCAGAACCTTATTTCCGTCGCCATCCTATTGTGCATAATTTCAATAAATTTAAAATTTTAATTGCTAAAGCGTGGAGTACTTTTAAACAGAACAACGACAATCTTGGCAAAATTATGTATATAAATTCTCGGACACCCATGTATCCAAAATAAATTCTCGGACACCTATGTCCAAGGTATGGAACATGGTCCAGAAAATTAAAGGTAAAGGTACTAAATCTACTATCCATCATCTTAAACATGGAGATTAATTACTTACTGATAAATGAGATATTGCGAATAAACTGGGCGAAACTCTCGCTAAACATTCTTCCTCTTCTAATTATATACATAAATTTCAGCAATATCAAAAACAAAAACAAGAAAAGAAAACTATTAATTTCAATGCTGATAACGGGGAAAATTATAACGAAACGTTTTCTATTTTCTATTCATGAACTCCACACTGCTCTTGATCAAGCTCATGACACTGCTACAGGAGCTGATAACAAATATTATCAACTCCTGAAGCACTTACCAGAATCCTGATTAGATACGCTCTTCTCATTTTTTGATGATATTTGGAATTCCGGGAAATTTCCTTCTTCATGGCGTGATGCTATAGTAGTACCAATACCTAAACCTGGGCGTGATCATACGGATCCATCCAATTATCGTCCGATTTTATTAACTAGCTGTATTTGCAAGACCTTGGAACGCATGATAAATAATCGACTTGTTTAGTACTTGGAAACAAATAACCTTATCACAGATATACAATGTAGTTTCCGTAAAACAGGAGTACTGTAGATCACTGAATGCGTTTAGAATCATTTGTGAAAAACGCGCTGCTTAATATGCAACCTGGTGTGTGAATCTTTTTCATCTTGAGAAGGTATACAACACAACCTGGAAATATAGCATTCTGAGAGATTTACTTGATTTCGGTTTGCAAGGTCGTTTGCCTGAATTCATTGCCAAATTCTTAAATAACAGACAATTTCAAGTCCGCGTGGGTTCTACCCTGTCTGATCATTACAATCAGGATCAGGGTGTTCCACAAGGCAGTATTTTGTCAGTCACACTCTTTAGTATAAAGATAGAGAGTTTATCGAAAGTTTTAAACGATTCAATTGATGGATCGTTATTTGTGGATGATTTTAATATTTCTTGTCGTGGTAAAAATATGCACACCATCGAAAGGTAATTGCAATTGTGCTTAAACAAGATTAATAAATTCTGTCTTGAAAACGGCTTCAAATTTTCTAAATCAAAAACCAGTTTTATACACTTCTGTCGTAAATATAAACCCCATAAAAAACCAGAACTATTTCTAAGTGGCACCCCAATCAAACTTGCCAAGGAGGCCAAGGACCTGGAAATTAATTTCCATTCACATTTGACCTTTTTACCGCACATTAAATCCCTTAAAGCTAAATGCCTGAAGGCACTCGATTTGTTAAAGGTTGTCTCAAATTCTAAATGGGGAGGTGATCAAGCTACCCTCCTCCACATGTATAGATCACTGATCCGTTCACAAATTCATTATGGCTCCATCGTCTATGGTGGAACCTGCAGCAGCAACTTTAAGCTGTTAGATACTGTTCATCATCAAGGCCTAAGACTTTGTCTTGGATCTTTTAGAACTTCTCCTATCGACAGTCTATACGTCGAAGCTGACACACCTTCTCTCAACCAACGCCGTATAAAACTATCTTTACAATACGTCACAAAATTAGCTTCTAATGATTCCAATCCTGCATTTAATTGTGTCTTTAATCCTCTTCATGAGGATTTGTATCACAAAAAGTCTCCCATTGTTCTGCCTCTTGGACTCAGAATTAACCCATTTCTTGCTGCTTCTAGTATGTAGCTGGAAAATATAACTCCTTCCCGTCTTCTTCCTCCATGGCAATTGGTAAGGCCCCAAGTGGACCTAACATTAACTACATTTAAAAAATCAGAAACTAATGAATTACAATATGAACAAGAATATAATCAATTAAAACATAAATATAACAATTATAAATCCTTATTTCCAGATGGGTCTAAGTGTGGTGGCCTGTTAGAGTACCAGACTATAGTTCTATTTTTACAGCAGAAGCTAACGCCATACTCTCTGCTCTTAAATGCATACAAAGACAACCTAAATATAAACAGTACATAATCTATTTCGACTCTCTTTCTTGCCTTCAGGCTATTAAAATATTTCTTGTAAACATCAACTTTTAATTGAAATTATTGAATTGAATAATAATCTTGCTACTGACTAGTACGATATCGTCTTTTGTTGACTACCTAGTCACTTGGGCATTTCTGGTAGCACAATGGCTGATCTTGCTGCTAAGGCAGCACTCAACAAATCTGTGACACCACTTCTTAGTCCATGCTCAGATTATAAAGCTACAATCAGATCTTATGTCCGTGATCTGATGCAGAAGAAGTGGGATACCCAGGTAGGTATAAATAAATTACATGAGATAAAACCGTATATCGTTTATACTTACTTGGGTTGTCAGTCCAGATTTGATGAGATCATTATGCGACGATGTCGCATTGGCCATACGAGGCATACTCACGATTATCTATTAAAAGATCCTCCGTTTTGTATCTCTTGTGATGAAAGAATCACAGTCTAGCATATCTTGCTTGACTGTGTTGAGTATTCCTGAGTATTCCATCACAATGGATCAGTATTGTAATTCACAAGTTATGAATGATCTTTTTAGCAATATTAGACCTCATTTGATTATTGCATTTTTAAAGGAATTAGATTTGTTGATTGAACTCTAAATAGATAAATATTTTAAAAATGGAAGATTAAATTAATAACTCAAATCGTTGGTGGCTGTACCCTCAAAGGTGGTTTAAGTACCGTAAAATAATTGTCCTCCTGAGTCCAAAAACATTTTAAGTAAATTTACGTTTTCCAACTTTTTAATCGTAGAATAAAGGTGTTTTTTACTTTATGGCTAGATTTGTCTTAAGTGCTTACAGCTGATGGGATGATGTAAATCCATCTAGGGTCCATGCAGGAAGCAAATGTACTGTCAGTCCCCATGGTCCTCAGTATGGTGATCTACCTTCAGTTGTTGGTAACCTATAACTCATTTTTATATTGTACTGTCTTCTATAGATACATTGTTTTAGATTTAATCTTTATTTTTATTCTACTCTTTGAAATTCTAGTTAGTTTTACTGTCCTTCGTTGACAGGTTTCTAAAATGTGTGTGTGTGTGTGTTATTACTTCATTTGTATTTTTATAGTTAATCGTTCTCGTCACGATATGGCTGCAATATTGCCGATGTGACGTTAAATTGACCCGATCACTTGGAAAATGGTCACATCCACATCGGTCATCATGCACTGACAATTTGAAATCACTCAATAGGTGTGAGTGTCATAAAGGTAGAGGTAAATACATTCCCGTGCCAGGATGTAAATATGTCTTGTAACCCTAAGTATATATGTCTAAATCATTAACTGAACAGAACCTTCCAGTAATTTACCTCTAGCATTAATAGTTGTCCCACCGCAGACTAGGTTTTGGCCATTCAAATCTCCCATAATAATACGCGGTTCTGGGAGTTGGCCATGTAGATTGCGTAGTTCAGTCTTCTATAGAGTTGAAGACGGTGAGATATACAATGAACACAATGTGAGTGTACCATGTAAAGAGAGTGTAAAGGCAACTGCTTAAAGATTAGAAGTAAGTGTAATTTGGTTACGTATAATACTCTTTTTGACTAAGACTGAAGATCCTGCAGTGGCCCTGCCACACGAAGGTGAGAAATAATGATAAACAGTGAAACCGTATAGGTCGAAGGATTTTTCTGTTTTAAATAAGTCTCCTCCCGACATAATGCTGATGGCGTATGATCCTGGACTACTAACTGTAATTCGTTGTAATTATACCTTAGTCCACTGCAATTCCACTGAGCAATATTATTCTGATAACCTATCTTTAAGGGGGATTTACTGGGGATCTACCCCGCACATTTTTAGTGGGTGAGAAACTGTGTGTCCTAGACCAGACGCTGTATGACACGTTCATATTTTCAAGCGATACATATTTATTGAACAACGAAATATTATGTTATTGAGCTGTCTCGAGAGGAATCTGGCTTTTAACTTTGGTTGTAGCGATTTGTTGAGAGTTCACTGTTGACTGAGGGGATGGTTCATGATCAGAGGATGTGTCTAGATTTGGGATGTACTAGGAAGTGGTTCTGCTGTTTCAGTAGACATGGCAGGTGAAATAGGTTGAGGAGTATCTGTTGTCATCCATGTTACGTTTGTCTGACAAACTGCACATAATTTAGTAACTGTAGAAGTGGCTGCTGACGTACTGGCAATGGAAGCATACCTTTGTGTTTGTTCTTAGCTTTGTACCGGTTTCTTTCTGTCCTTAAAACAAATGTTTTGTGTAAATTCTATTCTATTGACATCCATTTGATTTTTCATCCATTTTCCAAACAGGGTAATCTTGTGAGAATGATGGATGTTCCCCTTTGCAGTAAATGTATTGTTTTACATTACTGTCACAATCAATATTGTCAATCCATGCTGAGTGTGTCTTTTCACTGCAGTGATCACACACAACAGACAATGTGCAAAAATTTAAACACCGTGCCCAAACCTTTGGCATTTCAAACATCTAAGGGGTTTAGGACCAGCCGATTGGTTGAACCGGGACCATTCAACGGCCCGTCTAGGTGAAGTAAGGGTCCAAGCGGTGTGTTGCTCCCATTCCCTCAACCACCAGGATCCCTTGATCCACAGACACAGGGCCGTCACCTTCGACTAACAGGTTGGTGGACCAAATGTGCCCACGGGTTCACAACAGGGGATTGAGCACTTAGCCTTACCCAGCGCCCGCCACGATGTGGTGATCACTTGTGTTTCATCAGTTTATTGTAGCGCCATAATGTCATTTACTGGCTTAGAGTATACACTGATGAGCCATTATAATATGGGCAGGTAGTGGTATATAAATCTGTAAATTATATATGCTGTCGAGCTTATGGTGATACGACTGTATGCTGTGCGTAGTGGCGAGCCTTCACGACACGTCTGTATATTTTATGTGCTGATGAGCCATGATGATGCGTGTGAGCATGTGTATATGGCCTGAGCTGAATTAATTCTGATTCTGCATTAGACGAACAACAGAGTCATAACTTGCAATGATGAATATGATATAGTGACTAAGTTTTCGTGACGTGGTCTTGATGTTGAGGGCGATGACGACGATGGCGATTATGATAATGTTGATGAAGTTTAGTGGAAAATATGAGGTGCACATAGCATACCATATGTGTTGTTTTGTTAGTAGTACTGAGTGGAATGCAGAGCAATGTTGAGCATCACGTAGTTGTAACACAGTGATTCGTTTACATCCAACTGAGGTGAAGTCGGGCCCGACATTGTATACCTGGAACCAATGCCCGCAGCCACCAGAATCCCTTCCTACACTGGCATAGGGACGCAACCCACAGCACACAGGTTGCCCAATTCGGGGTCGATTGTACTGTGGCCTATATGCTCCTAGATCCACACGGTGGTCAAGAGCTGTCAGCCATACCCAACATCCAGCAAAATGGTGCCTGCAATTTCTGAATAAATATACAAATATGCTAAAAAATAAACTCAACTGAGAGGGTAATTGCAAAACTATTCTGGAAAATAAGCAATATTAAAATGGCCCAATTTTGCTTTTTAGCAATAAATCATGGTAAGTACCTTTCACACAGATAGCCTTCCCAAAATTCGTCTCTAGGCATCTCATCCCTCGGCATGGGCCCAATGTACAAGTGGCAGCCTTGACCTGAAGAGAGATCCTAGTTGAAATAAATGACGTTCTATATCCATTATTAAGTCATTTTAGCGATGCATGCTTATCACCAATTGACCTATAATATAAACAAACTATTTAATGCTAACTAAGCCATTTCAGCTTGCCAACAAAGGAAACCTGAAATGGCATAGAGATCTATATACTCTTAAAAAACCCACAGACTTGACACTTTTAAATTTTCTGCTGAAGCATATCATCGGAGGAATCCTTGGTGTTGCATGCTGGAGATCCACTTGGTATTTTTTTTTGTTTTTTTACCATTGTCCTTGTGATACTCCGTGGTGGGGAGCTCGGATGATGAAATCTAAATAACCATGGCTTACAATTCCCCAACTAAAAAGAGCAAACAACCTCTTGAAGATGATCCTGTTGACGACTTCAGACCGTCCAAACACATTGATTACTGGACACATTTTCTTGTCATTGAGACCAAAACATTTAAACCCTTTTACTCTGTCTAAGTGTATCCAAGGCACTGACAGCGGTGAAAAGAACATCGGAGGATTACGTTCTGGTGCGCTGTTGACTGAATGCGCCAAAAGGCAACAGTCAACCAACCGGTTAAACACGGACACTTTTGTTGACAATCCGTTACCGTCATGGCCGACAAAACGATAAATACGAGTAAGGGAATCATTCGAGATCGTGATCAATTGCTGGTAGACATGCCTGAACTTGATGTCGATTCTGACATGAGAGATCAGGGTGAACAAAGCACATATTCAAAATAATGCCTATGTTTTCCTTCCAGTCACCTACTGTTTCAAAATCACGGCACTATAATAACAGTGTGGAAAGTATATTCCCAATCACCTTCAGTCCTTCAAATAACTAAAGAGCTTTCATGGTGTAAATACGTGCACATTGTCTGTCCATTTAAATCTCAAAGAGTATGGAAACAGCAGATAAAAAAGTCAATAAAATAAAATTCACACAAAGCATTAGTTTTGCAGAGGCCAAGAAATTAGTATACAGGTCAGATCAGGTCTGCAAAAACAACCTATAACTATCCACGTGTAAGACTTTGGCTTGGGTCCTTTTGAAGTTCACTTCTTACTTGTACCTGATACTCCATCTCTTGATCAGGTCCATATAAAATTACCCATGCAGTATATAACAAAACTATATTCTAACAAGTCACACCCTGCATATAACTGTGTCGTCAATCCTCACTATGATGATTTATACAATAAGAAATCTTCTCTTGTTCTGCCTTTTGGTTTAAGTGAGTGTCTGAGTGAGTTAATATTTAACGTCACATCGGCAGTATTGCAGCTATATCGTGACGAGAACGATTAATTATAAAAATACAAATGAATTAATAGCACATACATTGTAAAACCCTGTCAACGAAGGACAGTAAAACTGACTGGAATATCACAGAGTAGAATGTAAAACTAGTGAATAAACCGGAAACAATGTATCTATAGAGGACAGTACAATATAAAAATGAGCTATAGGTTGCCAACAACTGAAGGTAGATCACCATACTAAGGACCATGGGGACTTACAGTACATTTGCTTCCTGCTTGGACCCTAGTTGGATTTACATCATCCCTTCAGCTGTTAGCAATTTAGACAAATCTAGCCATATAGTAAAAGAACACGATTAAAAAGCTGGAAAACTGAAATTTACTTCAAATGTTTGTGGACTTAAGTACCCTCTCAGGAGGACAATTATTTTACGGTACTTCAACCCCCTTTGAGGGTACAGCCACTTACAACTCTACGATTTGAGTTACTATTCAATCTTCCAATTTTAAAATATCCATCTATTTACATGTCAGTTTACAAATCTAATTCCTTTAAAAATGCAATAATTAAATGAGGGCTAATATTGCTAAAAAGATCCTTCATAGTTTGTGAATTAAAATACTGACACCTTGTGATGGAGTCTAGCAAGATATGCTTGACTGTGATTCTTTCATCACAAGGGATACAGAACGGAGGATCCTCGCCTTTCAAAAGGTATTCATGAGTATATCTCGTATAACATATACGACCTCCTCAAATCTGGACTGACAACCCAAGTGGGTATAACCAGTATAAGGTTTTATTGCATGTAATTTATTTACACAAAACGTAGGTGCCCCACTATTACATAATTCAATTATATCTATTAAAAGTGGATGTTTACATGACAGGATTGTAATTGCCTGGAGACAAGAAAGAGAATCTGAAAAGATAATATACTGTTTATGTCTTGGATGTATTTCAATATATTCAAGAGCCGTTAATATAGCGTTTGCTTCCGCTGTGGAAATAGAACTATAATCTGGTAATCTGATAGATATTCTTCTGGATCCAATGACAGTGGTACAAGCCACTGCGCCATCATCCTTGGACCCATTTGTAAATAAAGATTTGTATGTATTATACTTACTTTTTAATTGATTAGATTCTTGTTTATATTGTAATTCATTTGTTTCTGATTTTATAAACCTCGTCAGTATTAGGTCAGCTTCGGGTCTAACTAACTGCCAAGGTGGAGACCAAAGTAGACGGGAAGGAGATATATTGGCTAGCTCAATGCCGCAAGCATACAGAAAAGGTTTCACTCTAAGTCCCAGAGGCGGAACAAGAGAAGACTTTTTATTGTGTAGATCCTCATAAAGAGGATTAAAACTCAGTTAAATGCAGGATTGGACTCATTAGAATATAGTTTTGTTATATACTGTAGGGAGAGTTTTATACGTCTTTGAGTAAGAGATGGTTCTTCGGCCTCGACGTAAAGACTGTCAATAGGAGAAGTTTCTAAATGACCCAAGACATGATCTTAGTCCTTGATGGTGGATAGAATCAAATATTTTGAGGTTGCTTTTACAGGTTCCACCATAAACGATGGAACCGTAATCAAGTTTTGAAGGAATGAGAGATCTGTATAAGTGGAGTAGGGTAGTTTGGTCTCCTCCCCACTTAGAACTGGAGACAACTTTTAACAAATCAAGTGTCAAGGCATTTAGGTTTGAGGGATTTAATGTGGGGTAGAAAAGTTAGATGTCAGTCGAAAATAAGACCCAAGAACTTGGCCTCCTTTATTACTTTGATGGGGGTGTCATTTAAAAATAATTCTGGATCTTTATGCGGTTTATACTTTGTGCAGAAATGCAAACAATTTGTTTTAGTTATCGAAAATGTAAACCCGTTTTCAAGTGACCATTTTTCAATTTTATTGAGACAAATTTGTAATTGCCTATCTATTGTATGCATATTTCTACCTTTACAAGAAACATAAAAATCAACCACAAATAGTGATCCATCTACTGAATCACTTAAAACCTTAGAAAGGCTATTGATTTTAATACTAAATAAAGTCACAGACAAAATACTGCCTTGTGGAACACCCTGATCTTGATGAAAGTAGTCTGACAGGGTTGATCTCACACGTACTTGGAACCGTCTGTCATTTATAAAATGAGATAGAAACTGAGGCAAGCGACCTCTCAACCCAAAAGAATATAAATCTTTCAAAATACCATGCTTCCAAGTAGTATCATATGCTTTTTCGAGATCAAAAAAGATTGATACTGCATGTTGTTTTTTAATGAAAGAATGTTTTACAAATGATTCTAAGCGAACCAAGTGGTCAATTGTGCTTCGGTTTCTACGGAAACCACATTGTATGTCAGTAATCAGATTATTGGTTTCCAAAAACCAAACTAAGCGATTATTTACCATTCGCTCCATGGTTTTGCAAACGCAGCTAGTTAAGGAAATAGGTCGGTAATTTGATGGATCTCTATGATCCCTCCCAGGCTTTGGAATGGGAACAACTATGGCTTTTCACCATGAAGTGGGGAAATGTTGTGTTATCCAAATTTGGTCAAAAATGCCAAGTAACGTTTCGAGATATGATTCGGGCAAGTAATTTAAGAGTTGGTAATGGATATCATCAGGTCCTGTTGCAGTATCATGAGCCTGTGACAGCGCAGTAAAATGAAAATACCTCATTATAATCATAATTATAATTAATTATAATTATAATTCACTGGTTTCTTCTCTTGGTGTGTTTGATAAGTCTGGAATTTTGGATGATAATTTGAGGAGGGCGAATGTTTAGCCAAAGTTTCACACAACTTGTTTGCAATATCAGATTTTTCAGTCAGTATTTTATTATCATTTTTGAGATGCTGAATACTACTGGATTTGGAACCCTTGCCTTTTAATATTTTTTTATCATATTCCATACCCTTGACATAGGAGTTCGGGAAGATATTTTGGAAACGTAATCTTTTCAAGTATGACGTTTTATGTGCTTAAACGTTCGTCGAGCTTTAGACTAACTGATTTTACATTATTTAGGTTATGTACAGTGGGATGAAGACGAACATATTTCTCTGCTTTCTTCCTGTTTTTCCTAGCCTGTTTGCATTCATCATTAAACCATGGTTTACGGATGTGTGGATTTACTAAGGACTTAGTAATAGTTTCATCAGCTATATGTTTTAGTTTGTCCGTGAACATTTTAACTGGATCAGGTACATCCATGAAAAGGTCGGGTTTAAGTTCCTTAAGGCAGGTAGCCTGAAATAATGGCCAATTGGCCTTGGAAAAATTCCATCTTGTTACAGCAGGATCATCGGAAGGGTTAATTGCTGTAAGTACTGTTGGCAAATGGTCACTACCACAAAGATCATTATGGACTGACCATTCAAATTCATTATAAACGTTTGAATCAGCAAGTGACAGATGTAAAAAAGAATATGTTCCCGATGCAGGATGTAAATATGTGTCAGAGCCACCTCCTTGTGGTGGGTGCTGGGTAAGGCTAAGAGCTCGCCGACACCCGCGTATTAAACCCGGAGGGATATTTGGTCCACCAATCCGTTTGCCGTGAGTTGCGGCCCTGTGTCAGCGGAGGAGGGGATCCTGGTGGTGGAGGGCAATGGGGGCCTGCAATCGTGTTCCTGTTGCTCAAGACACCACTTTGGCCCTGACTTCGCCTAGACAAGTGGTCGAATAGGGTCGGTTCGACCAATCAGCTGGTCATGCCAAGCCCTGTGCTGCATTTGTAAGAAAAATACGAAATCATAAGACTTGGCGAATGTTTTGATCTTAGAAATGTTGATTGTTTTTGCCTAGAGTCGTATGTCAGAAGGCGGTGGTTCATGGGCCAATCTGGAGGAACTAATAATCTTTTAATTTTACTGCTGGAGTATATAATCCAGGTATCCTTGGTGCTGCAAGCTAGAGATCCGCTTGTTTTTAGCATTGTCCTTGTGATAATCCGTGGTGGATGGGGATGACGAAATCTCAACCCAAAATATGGCTTATGAAATCCCTACAAAAAGAACCAAACGTCCTCTTGAAAATGATGTTGATGATAATGACCTTCGACCGTCCAGATCAACTGAGTTTTGAGGCTTTCTTGTGATTGAATCTGTTGAGAAAACACCTCTAAAATCGAACCCGTTCGCAGTTGCCAAAGGTAGTGAAGGTATTGCTGGGGAAGTTAAGAACATTAAACGGTTAGGTTCAGGTGCACTGCAGATTGAGTGTGGGAAACGGCAGCAGTCAGTCGGATTGATGAGCATAGAATCGCTTGTTGGAATTCCGTTTACTGTATCTGCTCACAAGACGTTAAACACGAGCAAAGGGATCATCAGAGACAATAATCGGTTGTTTTCTGACAAGACAGAACTTGATATCATGACTGAAATGAAAGATCATTGTGTGCTCGACGTCAAACGCTTTTGAATCCGTAAAAACAATGAAAGTGTTCAGACCAATATTTATCTGTTTTCCTTTTCATCTCTGACAGTTCCAAAATCATTGAAGGCGGGTTACTGCAACATCAAGGTTGACCTGTGCATTCCGAACCCGCTCAGATGTTTTAAATGTCAGAAGTACGGCCATGGTGTAAATACTCGTACATTGTCCGTTGTGTGTGCTCACTGTGGTGAGAAGACACACACAACAGAAGATTGTACTACTGATTTTAACAAATGCACCAACTGCTCAGGCGACCATTCCTCATTATCTAAACAATGTCCTGTTTGGAAAGAGCAAATGGAAATAAACAAAGTCAAATTCGCTCAAAATATCTCTTTTTTCTGAGGCAAAAGATCTGATAAAAAGATCTGATCTTCTAGAAAGTTATGCTTCAGTTGCAAAATCAACAACAGAGTCACGTTCTAAAATAACAAAATCATCCACAGGCTGCCAAACTACCTTCACATGGGTAAATTGCGATTCTCCACAGCTTTTGTACCCTGCTATATCATCACAGACTGAGGAATCACTTCCTGGTACCTCAAAGTTGTCATCTGATCACTAATCATCATCATCTCAGTCACATTCAAAGTCTCAATCAACAGCTGATAGTCAACAAAAGGTGAAAAGAAAAGGTGAAAAGAAAACCGAAGCCAAAGCCTGATGCTTCAAAACAATCAAGTGGCAGAGCTCCTAAGGTGTCACAAAATAAAATTCAATTGTTCAATAGATATGGGTCTCTTGAAGATATGGACGTTTCTGAAAACGTCCATTCTAGGGCACATAGCTTGTCGCCCTCCAAAAGAGTGCGGGGTAGATCCTCAATAAATCCCCCCAAAAGATAGTTTATTCCAATAATATTGTACACTGGAACTGCAGAGGATTGAGGACTAATTTACATGAATTACAGATATTAGTCCAAGATTTCACACCTTCAGCGATATGTCTCCACGATATATATTTAAAACAAACAGATACATTTGACCTTCGTCAATTTAATGCATATCATTGTTTTTCACCTCCGGGTGATAGGGCCACTGGCGGATCATCCATTCTAGTCAAACAAAACGTTATTCAAAGCCCTGTTTCACTTAATACTAATATGCAGGCTGTGGCAGTGAGAATTACTTTACATGTAGCGTTTACACCATGCTCTCTCTATATTTCGCCGTCTTTGGCGTTTGCCAAAACTGATCTTCAAGCTCTATATGACCAGCTCCCAAAGCCCTGTATTATAATGGGAGATTCACATGGGCACATCATGGTGTGTGCCATCACAAGGGATGCAGAACGGAGGATCCTCACTTTTCAAAAGCTATTCACACCTGGTGTATCCAATACGATATCATCGAATAATTAATGACCTCTTCAAATCTGGACCGACAACCCAAGTAGGTATAACCAATATAAGGTTTTATTGCATGTAATTTATTAATGCCCACTTGGGTGTCCTACTTCTTCTGCATCAGATCACGGATTTAAAATGTAATGGCAGCTTTACAATAAGTGGGCACCCGTGGCGGCGAGCCACCTCCTCCTTTATAATCAGTATCGGGAATATGAAGTGGTGTCACAGATTTGTTGAGCGCAGCAAGGTCAGCCAAAGTGTTACCAGAGATTCCAACATGGCTGGGTAACCAACAGAATACAATGTCGTATTGGCCAGTCGCACAATAGTTATAAAGTTCTATAATTTCAATTAAAAGTGGATGTTTACATGCTAGGTTTTTAATAGTCTGAGGGCACGAGTCTGAATAGATTATGTACTGTTTATGTGTAGGATGTCTTTGAATATATTTAAGAGCTGTTAATATGGCGTTAGCTTCTGCTGTAAAAATAGAACTATTATCTGGTAATCTAGAAGATATTGTTCTGGATCCAATGACAGTGGCACAGGCCACTGCGCCACCGTCCTTAGACCTATCTGTAAATAAGGATTTATAATTGCTATATTTATGTTTTAATTGATTATATACCTGTTTATACTCTAATTCATTAGTTTCTGATTTTTTAAATGTAGTTAATGTTAATCAACTGCCACGGAGGAGAAGAAAGAAGACGGGAGGGAGCTATGCTTTTCGAAGAAACAAAGGGTTTAATTCTGTGCCCGAGTGGTGGAACAAGAGAAGACTTTTTGTTGTACAAGTCCTCGTAGAGAGGATTCAAAACACAGTTAGATTCGTTAGAGTATAGCTTTGTTATATATTGTAAAGATAATTTTATACAGCGTTGTGTAAGAGATGGTTCATCGGCTTAAATATATAGACTGTCAACAGGAGAGATTCTAAAGGACCCAAGACAAAATCATAGACCTTGATGATGAACAGAATCTAATAATTGTAAGTTGCTGTTGCAGGCTCCACCATAGACGATGAAGCCATAATCAAATTTAGAACGGACAAATGATATAGATATAGGAGGGTAGCTTGATTTTATACCACTTTCAACAAATCAAGTGCTTTCAGGCATTTAGTTTTTAAGAGATTTAATATGAAGCAGAAACGTTAGGTGTGAGTCAAAAATTAATCCGAAGGCCTCCTTGACAACTTTACTGGGAGTGCCATTTAGAGATAGTTCAGGATCTTTATGTGGTTTGTATTTACGACAAAAATGGATGCAGTTAGTTTTCGATTTTGAAAATTCCAAGCCGTTTTGAAGACGCCAACTGCAACTGCCACTCTATGGTATTCATATTTTTACCACGACAAGAAATATCAAAATCATCCACGAAAAAAGATCCATCAATTGAAACATTAAAACTTTCTATAAACTCGATCATACAGTTTGTTTGTGAAACTTTGAAGACGGAGAAACATAGAGAGAACATAATGTAAACGCAACGTGCAAAGTTAGCTATTTAACTCCATTTGTTTCCAAACAACTTTTAGAGTAGGAGGAGTGGTTACCCGCACAGTTTGTACATTTTTTAACATTACTGTCACATCTTCTGTTGTTGGTGTTTTTTCGCCTCAGTGAGCACATACAACAGACAATGTGCAAATATTGACGCCATGACCGAACTTATGACATTTAAAACACCTCAGTTGGTTTGGAATGTACATGTCCACACTGATGTTACAATAGCCTGCTTAAAGAGATTTTGGAGCAGTTGGTGAGGAAAAGGAGAACAGGTAAGTATTGGTATTCTTCCGGATTGTGAAACGTTTTACATTGAGTATGCCCTGATCTTTCATCTCTGAGATGATGTCAAGCTCTGTCATATCCGCAAACAATCGGTCACGATCTCTGATGATTCCCTTGCTCGTATTGAGTGTTTTATGAACCGTAACCGTGACTGGAACGCCTACAAACAATTCTGTACTCATACGATTTGTGGCTTGTTGCCTTTTCCCACATTCAACCAACAAAGCACTGGAACGCAAACAACTAATATTCTTGACATGACCTGCAAGGCCCTGTATACCCTTGGATATGGCCGATTCTACCACCCGTCTAGGCGAAGTAAGGGCCAAAGTGGTGTGTTGGGCAAATTGAAGTTAAAAGCCCAACTGCCCTCAACCACCAGGATCCTGTCCTCAACCGACACGGGAGGCAACCCACGGCAAACAGGTCGCTTCTTACGACCAGCAATAGGGTGCTGTGGACACATTCTGTCCAGGGTCCACATGGGAACTAACAAGTGAAGGTAGATCACCATACTAGGGACCATGGGGACTTACAGTACTTTTGCTACCTGCATGGACCCCAGCTAGATTTATATCGTCCCCTCAGCCGTCAAGCAATTTGGGAAATCTAGCCATACACTTATTCTACGATTAAAATCCTGGAAATTTAGAACTTACTTTGAATGTTTATGGACTTACGTACCCTCTCAGGAGGACACTAGTTTTACAGTACTTCGACCCCCTTTGAGGATGCAGCCACTAACAGACACAGGTATAAATTTAAACTTCTAATAATAAAATATCTATCTATTTACAATTCAGATAATAAATCTAATTCCTGTAAAAACATAATGACTAAATGAGAACTTGTGTTATTAAAAGGATCCTTCATATTTCGAGAATCAAAATACTGATCCCTTGTGATGGAATACTCAACACAGTCAAGTAGGATATGCTTGATATCCTCACCTTTTAACAAATACTCATGTATATACCTCGTATGGCCAATACGACATCGTCGTAGAATAACCTCTTCAAATCTGGACTGACAACCCACGTGTAACCAATATGCGGTTTTATTTCATGTAATTTATGTACATTATTCTTTTTGTTAACCAGTGTAGGTGATGTTTGAGTTTTAGAGGATTATGATGTTTTTCACGAGGGAGAAGCAGAAAGAGGGTCCTGAATACTCATAGGTGTCCGAGCTGTAGGCCAGGTCAGGTCTGTTTGGCAGTCAATAGATTTAGTGGAAGTCTCATCACCTCCCCAAATGCTGACTTATCTGTCAATACAGTGTTACCAGAGGGTGTACCTGAAGTTGCCAACTTCCTTGCTACTGGAAAGCTTACGTTCTTTTCAGTTTTACTACGTTGGACACTCATTTCAAACTGTCATACCGGACACTCTTTAGAAGATGAAATGTGAGAGGCAGGACAATTTACACGTTTGATTTCAGACGAACATGTGTTGCTGTCGTGATCTTTGACAGCACAGCATGCTTTTTTACAAACTTCTGACAGTGAAAACACCTCTGTGCATTTGGAACATACATGTCAATTCTCAAAGAGAAGCATCCTACTTTAACTGATCGTGAGTGAGGTAAACTGGATACATCAAACATAAGCATGTAAGTATTCGAGGGTGAATACATTCCATCCTTCTTAAAAGTGAACCGCTTAGCCTCTACCACTCCTTACATACATCCCTGACATACAATTTTAGCGAGTGACAAATCAGCACGACTCTTATCTCCGTCACGGGTGATTTCTTTAGTGAAATTTACAGACTTGTGATCATTGCATTTTACAGAGATATTTGTGAATGATTTTGCTTCAGAGGATTAGCTGCTTGCTCTCTCTTTAGACATTCTAGGAACATTAAACCAGATCTAGTTTTGTTAACATTCTTGACAGTCACAGTAATTCCTTAAATTGCTTTGTCTAGTAGAAAGGGAGAACAAGAAGTTAACTTTTTCTCACTCGATTCAGTGACAATGAATCCAGGCCATGTGGTACGTTCAAAATAACAAAGTCTGGTCTCATAATCAGTATCAATGATAACGTTTTTGCTTCTTAGGGTTTGGATTTGCCATGGTAATAGATTAGTGTTTCGTCCTCCTGGCTCCCCACTTATCATGGAGTGTCAGGCGGCAATGCGGTTAGTCTTAAACAGAACACAAGACTCATTCTTAAAAATTAAATAAATAAAACATTTGTTGGGTTAATTCATACCAAGCGCTTAAATGCAACCAAAAACCGTCTGGTTCACTCTTACCCACAAAGAAACCACAGACAGTTTACTAACTCTGTCGCCCGTGCCCTGCAGTGACGGTATCTGAGGAACGATTGTCATTTAGTTGTATAGAAATTGTGTAGGAAGCTGGTCATTTTGCTGATTGCTCGACGTACACAAAGACATCCCGAACTGTTGTGTTGCCGGCAATTGCTGCTTGGGATCGGGTGATGGTGTCACTATGCACAGATTTCCACCGGACCCGGTGGTGCTAAATGGGTGAGTTTGTGAGTTTATGGAAAGGTTTTTGATTATTGAATGATGACACGGTACAACATTAAACTGACGGTAAAGACAGTATCATTATGTAATACAGCATAAGATCATCAACTTCAGTAACTTGACTGACATGCCAACAGTGCGTATACAAGTATACAACCTCAATCTGTCTGTTCACTAATGGTGTTTTGTAGTTTTGACAGACAGACTGATTTATTCAATACTGCATGCAATGTGACCTAGGGTACAATTACACCAGAATATATTATTTTGCTACGTGGAATTGACATGAAGAGTAAACTAATAATTAAGAACGGCATGCTTCATATATATGCTTTAAATATAATGATAGTAATTTGATTGTCTGTGGATTTTGTGAACAAATAAGCTTGATTAAGTTACATTGTTTGGCACAAAAGGGGCTAACTATGGTAAATATTTCGTTCGGAGTGCAAAATATTTTGGACAGGTAAATAGTATATGGACTTCATCTTCGATATAGAGATCCGTACAATATTCACAGCAGATGTTATAGTCGCCATGTCGTTTCTCCTTCCTGTATGTATTTACCTACAGCTTCTTCAATCCTATTCTAAATTTACAAAATGCACGTACCAAAGACTTGTCTTGAAGACAAGGGATATATCTTTCTGTGTTACAATCAGTTTTAAATGGCACCCGTGGCGAGCCACCTCCTCGTGGTGGGTGCTGGGTAACGCGAAGAGCTCGCCGGCACCCCCGTTGTGGACCCGGGGGGATATTTGGTCCACCAACCTGTTTGCCGTGGGTTGCGGCCCTGTGTCGGTGGAGGACGGGAGTCTGGGGGTTGAGGGCACTGGGGGCCTGTGACCGCGTTTCCTTTGCTCAACACACCCCTTCGACCCTTACTTCACCTAGACGGGAGGTTGAATGGGCCCGGTTCAACCAATCGGCTGGTCATGCTAAGCCCTGTACATGTAAATTTTACAGCATAAATCTTTAGAAACCATTTTTGTCTTTTGTCAGTTGTCATGGCTTTGTGATGATATATCTATTTTACGATTAAATAACTCAAATTTCGCATCTTGCCTTGAGTCCTATGTCCAGAAACAGTGGCTCATGGGCCAATCTGGTGGAATAATTACTTGCTGATTATTCTGCTTGAGTATATCATCCGGGTATCCTTGGTGCTGCAGGCTGGAAACCCGCCTGCTCTTAGCATTGTCCTTGTGATACTCCGTGGGGGGTGGGGAGCTCGGATGACGAATTCATACTAACTTACCATGGAATACCAAACCCCAAACAAAAAAACGAAACGCCACCTCGACAATGATGATGATGAACAGCGACCCTTCAAATCTATTGATTACGGGCCTCGTTTTCTGATCCTTGAGACGCTTGATAATACTCCTTTAAAGCTGAATCCATTTGCGATATCTAAAGGTATCCATTGAATAGCAGGAGATATTAAAGATGTGAAACGCTAGCGTTCAGGATGTTTATTACTTGAATGTAATAGAAAACAGCAAGCAACTAACCTGTTGTCCATTGAAACGTTTGTTGGAGTTCCGGTTAAGGTCTCTGCACATAGAACACTGAACACCAGTAAAGGTATTGTACGAGACCGAGATCGTCTATTTGCAGATATGACCGAGATTGACATTGCATCGGAAATGAAGGATCAAGGTGTGATGTATGTCAAAAGATTTTCCAGTCGAAAAAACAATGAAAGTGTTCCAACTATCACATACCTGTTTTCTTTTTCTGCGCCAAATCCACCCAAATCAATCAGGGCAGGTTACTACAGCGTTACTGTTGATGCATACATCCCCAATCCTCTGAGATGTTTCAAATGCCAGAAGTTTGGACATGGTGTGAAGACTTGCACATTGTCTGTTACATGTGCTCACTGTGCTGAGACTACTCATGAAACAGAAGATTGTGAAAGTAGCTCCAAAAAATGTGCCAACTGCAATGGAAATCATTCAGCATTTTCTAAGGATTGTCCCACTTGGAAAAAGCAGATGGAGATCAACAGGATTAAATACACTAATAATGTCAGTTTTGCTGAAGCCAAAACGTTGATACAGTCAAGGGATACTAGTGAAACTTATGCCTCCATCGCCAGAAAGCCATCAGAAATGACCAACAAAGAAATTACTTCTCAAGTCATTACCTTGTCACATGCCTGTCAAACAGACTTGACGTGGATAAACACAGACATTCCTAAAAATCTTTCTCCTGAGCAACCAACACAGACAGCAGATTTACTTCCTGATCAGCAGAACTTTTCTCAGCACCAATCTCCCGTTTCTCAACTTGGATCACAACCAGGGAAGAATGAGAAACAGACAGGTAAAACAAAGATCAAATCAAGATCAGACACTTCAAGACCAAATCGAGCTCCTAAAGGGTCAGACAAGATCAAATTATTTAATAAGTTTGGGTCACTAGAAGATATGGATGTGTCTGATAACATCCATCCTCGGGCACATAGCTTGTCGCCCTCTAAGAAAGTGCGGGGTAGATCCCCAATCAACCCACCATAGTTTTTTCCAAAAGTATAATACAATGGAATTGTAGAGGATTAAGGACTAATCTTAATGAACTACAGCTATTAGTCCAAGACTTTGCACCAGCAGCTTTCTGTTTACAGGAAACATACCTGAAACAGACAGATACTTTTAATTTACGTCAGTTTGATGCATACAATTATTTTTCCCCTTCGGGTGACAGGGCCACTGGAGGATCTTCAATCCTCGTTAAACAAGATGTTATCCATAGTTCTGTAGCTCTTAAAACTAACCTCCAGGCCGTTGCAGTGAGCCTTACTCTTCACATTACTTTTACACTATGCTCTTTGTATATACCGCCTTCCTCAGCACTCCAACAGTCAGATCTGCAAGATCTCTATGATCAACTCCCAAAGCCGTGTATCATAATGGGTGATCTCAATGGCCATAACCCGCTATGGGGTGGTACAAACACTAACTCAAAAGGTCAAATACTGGAAGATTTTATCTCCAATAATGACTTATGTTTATACAATGATGATTCAAGCACTTATCTGCACCCTGCAACCGGCACCTACTCTTCTCTAGATCTGTCTCTTGCAGACTCTTCCCTACTTAATGAGTTTGAGTGGTCAGTCCACTATGATCTCTGTGGAAGTGACCATTTCCCTACTATATTAAAATCTATAACTCCATCTGATGTTCCTCCATCATCAAGGCGGAATTTTAAAAAGGCTAACTGGGCTTTATATGAAACACTGTGTGCTGAAAAACTTAAACCTGAACTTTTATTGACGTTCCTGATGCTATTCAATGTTTTTCTGAGGAACTGAATTCCATAGCTGATGAGTGTATACCAAAGTCCTCTGCAGTTCAACACATAAGAAAACCATGGTTCAACGGTGAATGCAAACAAGCTAGGAAGGCAAGGAAAAAAGCAGAACATTATTTCCGTAGCCATCCTATGGTGCATTATTTAAATAAATTTAAGATTTTAAATGCTAAAGCACGGCGTACTTTTAAACAGAACAAACGCCAATCTTGGCAAAATTATGTATCCAAAGTAAATTCTCGGACACCTATGTCCAAGGTATGGAACATGGTCCAGAAAATTAAGGGTAAAGGTACTAAATCTACTGTCCATCATCTTAAACATGGAGATCAATTACTTACTGATAAGTCAGATATTGCGAATAAACTGGGTGAAACTCTCGCTAAACATTCTTCCTCTTCGAATTATACACCTAAATTTCAGCAATATCAAAAACAACAAGAAAAGAAAATTATTAATTTCAATTCTGATAACGGGGAAGATTATAATGAAACGTTTTCTATTCATGAACTCCATACTGCTCTTGATCAAGCTCATGATACTGCTACAGGAGCTGATAACATCCATTATCAACTCCTGAAACATTTACCAGAATCCTGTCTGGAAACTCTCCTAAGTATTTTTGATGATATTTGGACATCGGGTAACTTTCCTCCTTCATGGCGTGATGCAATAGTGATACCAATACCTAAACCTGGACGTGATCATACAGATCCATCCAATTATCGTCCGATTTCATTAACTAGCTGTGTTTGCAAGACCACGGAACGCATGATAAATAATCGACTTGTTTGGTACTTGGAAACAAATAATCTCATAACAGATATACAGTGTGGTTTCCGTGAAAACAGAAGTACTGTCGACCACTTAGTGCGACTGGAATCATTTGTTAAAAACGCACTAATTAATAAACAACATGCTGTGTCTATCTTTTTTGATCTTGAAAAAGCATATGACACCACCTGGAAATATGGCATTTTGAGAGATTTACATGACTTTGGCTTGCGAGGTCGTTTGCCTAAATTTATTGCCAACTTGTTAAATGACAGACAATTCCAGGTCCGTGTGGGTTCTACCCTGTCTGACCATTACAATTAGGATCAGGGTGTTCCACAAGGCAGTATTTTGTCTGTCACTCTTTTTAGCATCAAGATCAACAGTTTATCAAACGTTTTAAACGATTCAATTGATGGATCGTTATTTGTGGATGATTTTAATATTTCTTGTCGTGGTAAAAATATGCATACTATTGAACGGCAACTGCAGTTGTGTTTAAACAAAATTAATAAATGGTGTCTTGAAAACGGCTTTAAATTTTCTAAATCGAAAACTAACTGCATACATTTTTGTCGTAAATATAAACCCCATAAAGACCCTGAACTGTCTCTAGATGGGACGCCCATTAAAGTTGTGAAGGAAGCCAAGTTCTTGGGTCTAATCTTTGATTCACATCTTACTTTTTTACCACATATTAAATCACTTAAAACTAAATGCCTGAAAGCACTTGACTTGTTGAAAGTTGTTTCAAATTCAAAATGGGGAGGGGATCAAGCTACCCTTCTCCATCTCTATCGATCACTAGTTCGTTCTAAACTTGATTATGGCTCAATCGTTTACGGTGGAGCCTGCAAAAGCAATCTTAAACTTCTTGATCCTGTCCATCATCAAGGTCTGAGGCTTTGTCTTGGATCTTTTAGAACTTCACCTATTGACAGTCTCTATGTTGAGGCTGATGAACCTTCTCTTGAGCAGCGACGTATAAAGTTAGCTTTACAATACATTACTAAATTATACTCTAATCATTCTAAACCTGCATATAACTGTGTTTTCAATCCCCTTTATGAGAATTTCTACAACAAAAAGTCTTCTCTTGTCCCGCCTCTGGGACATAGAATTAAACCCTTTCTTTCTGCTGCTGGGATTCAGCTGGAAAACATAGCTCCCTCCCGTCTTCTTTCTTCTCCCTGGCAGTTGGTCAGGCCTCAAGTAGACCTAACATTGACCACATTTAAAAAATCAGAGACTAATGAATTACAATATAAGCAAGAATATAATCAATTAAAACATAAATATAGCAATTATAAATCCTTATTTACAGATGGATCCAAGGATGGTGGCGCTGTGGCTTGTGCCACTGTCATTGGATCCAGAACAATATCTTCTAGATTACCAGATAGTAGTTCTATTTTTACAGCTGAAGCTAACGCCATATTAACAGCCCTTAAATATATATTCAAAGACACCCTAAACATAAACAATATATAATCTATTCAGACTCTCTTTCTTGTCTCCAGGCGATTAAAAATTTATCATGTAAACATCCACTTTTAATTGACATTATTGAATTGTATAATAATCTTGCTACTGGCCAATACGATATCGTCTTCTGTTGGTTACCCAACCACATGGGTATTTCCGGTAACGCAATGGCTGATCTTGCTGCCAAGGCAGCTCTCAACAAATCTGTGACACCACTTCTTATTCCTTACACTGATTACAAAGCTAGCATTAGAACTTACATCCGTGATCTGATGCAGAAGAAGTGGGACACCCAAGTAGGTATAAATAAATTACATGAAATAAAACCGTATATTGGTTACACCTACTTGGGCTGTCAGTCCAGATTTGAAGAGGTTATTTTAAGACGATGTCGTATTGGCCACACACGATATACTCATGCATACATATTGAAAGGTGAGGATCCTCCGTTTTGTATCCCTTGTGATGAGAGAGAGCATATCCTGCTTGACTGTGTTGAATTCTCCATCACAAGGGATAAGTATTATACAGTTAAAACAATGAAGGATCTTTTTACCAGTGTTGGGTCTCATTTAATTATTGGTTTTTTAAAAGAAATTGATTTTTTGGTTGAATTTTGAAAACCTTTCGTGTAAATAGATGTATTTTAATTATTGGAAGTTTGGATTAGTAACTTGAATTGTTGGTGGCTGTACCCTCAAAGGGGGTTGAAGTATTGTAAAATTATTGTCCTCCTGAGAGGGTACGTAAGTCCAAAAGCATTCACAGTCAATTTAAACGTTCCATTGTTCTTAATCGTAGTATTTGTGTATTTTTAACTTTTGGCTAGATTTGTCTACAATTGCTAACAGCTGAGGGGATGATGTAAATCCAACTAGGGTCCATGCAGGTAGCAAAGGCACTGTAAGTCCCCATGGTCCCTAGTATGGTGATCTACCTTCGGTTGTTGGCAATCTATAGCCTGATTTTATATTGTATTGTCCGAATAGTGATATTAGTTTTAACTTTCCACACTAGTTTTAATTCAAACTGTTATATTCTAGTTGTTTTACTGTCCTTCGTTGGCAGGGTCTTATACTATACATATATTTCATTTCAGAATTAAATGTTCTCGTCACGATATGGCTGAGACATTGCCGATGTGACGTTAAATATTAAGTCACTCACTCACTCACTCAGTTTTAAATCTCGAGTATAACGACAGAAACCTTCTGGCAGAAATAGATAAATGCCAATCCTGGATAAAGATATCCTGTAACCTTTATTTGAATGTGCTGACGAATAGTGAGTAGATGGTGACTGAGGAAACAGTATTAAGTCACATCGACAGTATTTCAGCCGTATCGTGACGAAACCAAGTTATTATGTCATGATAATTAAAGGCACATTATAAACACTTGTCAGTTAGGACAGTAAAACGGTTAAGATGTCACCGATGTAAATATAAAACCGCTAATTGAAAACAAATAGCCCACATTAAAATAACAATAATTTGTGTAAGTTTGTATTTTGTTTCAAACGTTTTGCGACTTCCACATCCTGTCAGGACAATAATTCCATGGTATGTCAAACTCCCTTGAGGAAACACTAATAATTTACGTTGATAATTTAACAACCAATAATAAAATGCAAATTACGGATACGAGATATGCATCAAAATGTATGAAACAGTTCCATTTAGCCTAAAGATTCAATAACAGTTACTAAATGATAGTTAATCTTGCCAAAATTACCCTTAACTGCTTTCGCATTGAAATATTTCACTCCAGTGATGGCTTTCTTAGATGGTCAACCTACGTGCATGAGTAGAAACAACATACTGTTTTTACATAATGTAGATATTACATCAATCAACCTCTTGCATCAGTCAACCAAGCAACCAATCCTTCACGGCTCGGAAATCTTACATTTGAAAGTTGCAAAAGTCCAACGAAGTGTCCAGTTTCTTCCTTGAGTTGATCCGAATCCAATGCTGATAGATGACAAGTCAGAGTCTCAATACTGTATCGACAACAGTTACAGCCATACTGTACACACCTGTATTGGCATAGTTTGATGCCAGTGTTTGTGAAGCTTACAGAGTCAAGAAGCTGCAGTTGGTCCATTGACACTATTAATATCAAGCAGACTGTTAGGTGTTGGAATGCGAGCCACATCTTAAAATTCATTGCAATGGATGTACATGAGATTCACGACAGACTGCATTTTTTGTATATTCAGCAGGCAAGGCAACTTCGACCAGACCTAACATAAAGAACGCTATGAATGAGTATAGAGTAAATTGTGACACAAACCTTACTGCTGTGTGTTATCTTTTGTGATAAAATCTTTCTCAGAAACCAAAATGAACCATATCTGCATCCAACGTTTGATAAGTCTTCTCTCACCTTTAGCAGGCATGTTATCAAGAGTGTTTAACTGAATTAATGAAACAGTAACAACCGATAGTAATTGTAACAGTATGCAGCTGATGCTATTACACAGAGTTCTAAATGTCAGAGTGAGTGAGTGAGTTAATATTTAACGTCACATCGGCAATATCTTAGCCATATCGTGACGAAAACATTCAACAATGAAAAGGATCATGTGCACATTATAAACACCTGTCAGCGAAGGACAATAATACAACTAGAATATCACAAATGGGATTAAAACTAGCGTGGGAAGTTAAAACTAATAGCACTATTCGGACAAGACAATTTAAAGCAGGCTATCGATTGCCAACAACTGAAGGTAGATCACCATACTAAGGACCATGGGGACTTACAGTACCTTTGCTACCTGCATGGACCCTAGTTGGATTTACATCATCCCCTCAGCTGTTAGCAATTTAGACATATCTAGCCAAAAATTAAAAATACAAATATGCTATGATTAAGAACTGTGGAAAGTATAAATGTACATCAAATGTTTGTGGACTTACGTACCCTCTCAGGAGGACAAAAATTTTACAATACTTCAACCCCCTTTAAGGGAACAGTCATTAAAAAATTCTAGTTACAAAGCTAAACTACCAATAATTAAAATACATCTATTTACAGAACATATTATTCAAAATTCAACCAAAAAATCAATTTCTTTTAAAATAACAATGATTAAATGAGAAGTAACGCTGGTAAAAATATCCTTGATAGTTTTGACTTTGAAATATTTATCCCTTGTGATGGACTTGTTTCAAGCGAGAAAGTAAGTTCAAATTCACGTAGAACATAGGCAGTATTTCAGGAATATAACGTCAACGAGGTTTGTGTAGCACTAAAATCCATTTGAGGCAGTTTCAATATCTCACCTGATGTAGTTAAGATTTGAAGCCACATCGGCTCCCTTCCAGCAATAGCGTGTCTAAGACACATTGTTGTTCAGGATAAACACACATAATTTCAAAAAACCTGTCAGTGAAGGACAGTAAAGTTATTATTAGATCACCACTTAAGGAGTTAAAACTAGTTAACATATATATCATAGTGACTTACTATTTTGGATAATGCATTAACTATTGAAGATACATCACCATATTAGGGTCCATGGAGACTTTCTTTACTGGATCATTTGCTCGATTTACACCATCCCAATCTGTTTCCTTTAAAAAGTAATAAATACATGAAACCTGATATTATTAAAAAGATTGTTCATAGTATATGAAAAATGATTTTCCTTTGAAATGGAATACGTAACACAGTCAAACAAGAAAAGCTTGACTGTGACTCATTCATCACCATGGGATACAAAATGGAGGATCCTGACTGTTTTAATGGACATTCATGAGTATATCTTGCGCGCTCAGTACGACATGTCGCATGACGACCTTTTGAGATCTGCACTGACAAGAACACTATTACGTTCTATTTCATGTAATTTATCAATACCTATTTGGGTGTCCCACTTTGGCTTCAGATGTATGATCTAATCAGAGCTTTACAATAAATGTATGGAGTAAGAAATGGTATCATAGATTTCTTGACTTCTGCTTTGCAACACGATTGACCGTCGCATTCCAAGAAATGCTTACTTGGCTGGGTAACCAGCAAAAGACAATGTCGTATTGGCCAGTGGAAATATCATTTTATTTGTTTATTTTTATTTATTTTCATATTTTTATTTCTTTTATTTGTTATTTATGTTTTATTCATTTTGGAAATTTAATCTATAGCGACAATAATAACACATTAATTTCGTTTCTTGAAAGAATTTTTTAAACACAGGCAATTTCAAGTGTGAGTGGGGGCAACCATTATAATCAGGATAAGGGTGCCCAACAAAGCATTACTTCTTCTGTCACTTTATTTAATATCTGCAGTTTATCCAAGGTCTGTATGATTCCATTGATGGATCACTTTTTTATGGATGATTTAACATGTCTTTTGTAAGCTCAGTTTGCCTCTCTTTGTGTGAAAGTTTTTAACAGATAAGGTTGAACCCACTCGGACTCTCTGAGGATTACAATTAGGATCGGGATGTCCCATACGGCAATAATCTTGTCTATCACACTTTTCAGTGTTAAAATAAATAGTCTTTCAAAGTTTTTAAGGCATTCATTTGACAGTTTCCTTTTTTGTGGATGAATTTAATACTTCCTGTCCTGGTAAATGCGAACTATTGAGAGACCGTTACAAATTCGTCTCAACAAATTTCGTAGATGATGGGGGGAAATGGGTTCAGATTTTCTAAATCTAAAACCATCTTCATCCATTTTTGTATTAAATAGACACCCAAAAAGGACCCCGAGCAATCACTAAGTTGCACACCTATGAAAATTGTCACAGAAGCTAATTCCTGGGTCTCATCTTTGACTCGGATTTAACCTTTTCGCCGCATATTAAATAACTTAAAGGCAAGTGCCTGAGTGAGTGAATGAGTGAGTGAGTGAGTTAATATTCACATCGGAAATATTTCAGCCATATCGTGACGAGAACATTTAACATTTAAGTGAAATGCATGCATGTGGTAAAAATCTGTCAACGAAGGACAGTAAAAGAACTAGAATTGACTGTTAAAGGGGTGTTAAAGTACTGAAAAGTTATTGTCCCCCTGAGAGGATACCTTAGTCCAAAAACATTCCTAATCGTAGCCCATGTGTATTTTTTATTTTTGTGTCTAAATTGATAACAGCTAAGGGAATGATGAAAACCCAACTAGGGTACATGCAGGTACCAATGGTACGGTAACTCCCCATGGTCCCTAATATGGTGACTTTTAAGGTGTCTTTGAATATATTTAAGAGCTGTTAATATGGCGTTAGCTTCTGCTGTAAAAATAGAACTATTATCTGGCAAACTAAAAGATATTGTTCTGGAACCAGTGACAGTGGCACAAGCCACTGCGCCACCGTCCTTGGACCCATCTGTAAATGAGGATATATAATTTCTATATTTATGTTTCAATTGATTATATTCTTGTTTAAACTATAATTCATTCGTTTCTGATTTCTTAAATGTAGTTAATGTTAGGTCAATTTGTGGCCTAACCAACTGCCAACGAGGAGAAGAGAGAGGACGGGAGGGAGCTATGTTTTCCAGCTCGATGCCGCCCGAAGAAAGAATTCTGTGCCCTAGAGGTGGAACAAGAGAAGACTTTTTGTTATATAAATCCTCATAAAGAGGGTTAAAGTGAGTGACTGAGGTAATATTTAACGTCACATTGCAATATTTCAACCATGTCGTGACGAGAACATTTTGATACTGAAGGGAAATATGTATATACTATAAAAACCTGTCGTCAAAGGACAGTACAACCACTAGAATATCACATTTAGAGTTAAAATTAGTGTGGAGAGTTAAAACAAATAGCACTATTTGGACACTACAACATAAAATACGGGCTGTGGATCGCCAACAACTGAAGGTAGGTCACCATACTATGGACCATGGGGACTTACAGTTCCTTTGCTACCTGCATGGACCCCAGATGGATTTCAACCATCCCCTCGGCCATTGGCGATTATACTGAAAGTGAGCCATTATTAAAAACAACAAATATACTACGATTAAAAGTTTGGTCGTACTGAATTTACATAGAATGTTTTGGACTTACGTCCCCTCTCAGAAGGACAATAATTTTACAATGCTTCAAACACCCTCGAAGGAACAGCCACTAACAATCTCAGTTATTAATCTAGACTACCAATAATAAAATATATATCTATTTACAATTATGATAACAAATCTAATTCTTTTAAAAATGCAATAATTAAATGAGACCTGATCCCTTGTGATTGAATACTCATCACAGTCAAGCAGAATGTGCTTGACTGTGATTCTTTCATCACAAGGGATGCAGAACGGGGGATCCATACCTTTCAAAAGGTATTCATGAGTATATCGTGTATGGCCAATATGACATCGCGGCAAAATGACCTCTTCAAATCTGGACTGACAACCCAAGTGGGTATACCAAATATATGGCTCCATTGCATGTAATTTATTTACAACCCACTTGGGTGTCCCACTTCTTCTGCATCAGATCACGGATGTAAGTTCTAATGCAAGCTTTGTAATCAGTGTATGAATAAGAAGTGGTGTTACAAATTTCTTGAGGGCTGCTTTAGCAGCAAGACTAGCCACTGCGTTATCGGAAATGCCTACGTGGCTGGAAAACAAACAGAATACGATATCGTATTGGCCAGTAGCAAGATTATTATACAATTCAATAATTTCAATTAAAAGTGGATGCTTACAAGAAAGATTATATACTGTTTATGGTTAGGGCGTCTTTGAATATATTTAAGAGCCGGAAGTGTGGCGTTAGCTTCTGCTGTAAAAATAGAACTGTTGTCTGGTAACGCAGAAGATATTGTTCTGGATCCAATGACAGTGGCACAAGCCACCGCACCACCCTCCTTGGACCCATCTGTAAATATGGCTCTATAATTGCTATATTTATGTTATAATTGATTATATTCTTGTTTATATTGTAATTCATTAGTTTCTGATTTTTTCAATGTAGTTAATGTTAGGTTCACTTTGGGCCTGATCAACTGCCAAGGAGGAGAAGAAAGAAGACGGGAGGGAGCTATGTTTTCCAGCTCAATGCCTGCCGAAGAAAGAAATGGTTTAATTCTGTGCCCAAGAGGTGGAACAAGAGAAGACTTCTTGTCGTACAAACCCTCATAAAGTGGATTGAACACAGAGTTCTATGCAGGGTTAGATTCATTAGAGGATAATTTAGTGATATACTGTAAAGACAATTTTATACGGCGTTGAGTAAGAGAAGGTTCATCAGCCTCAACGTAGAGACTGTCAACAGGTGAGGTTCTGAAGGATCCAAGACAAAGTCTTAGACCTTGTTGGTGGACAGAATCAAGACGTTTAAGGCTGCCCTCATATACTCCACCATATACAAGGGTTGGCTGAAAAGTTCTAAGCCTGAGTGGTTTTTCCCCACCAGGTAGAGACAGGTGTTTGCCACCAATAAGGACAATCATTTAGTGAATCATAGACACAAGAACAACAAACGTACTAATAGTTTTATCTCAACTACAGCTCTTTTGGTAAACCTACCCTCTGAAATCATCAGAAATGGACAAAACTGAATACAGGGCTGTCATCAAGTACTTGCAAAAGAAAGGGATGTCCCCAACACAGATACATGCTGATATGGTCTCCACTCTAGGGGATGATGCTCCTTCATTTTCCACAGTAAAGAAGTGGGCTGCAGAATTTAAGCGTGGCAGACAAAGCCTTGATGATGACCTACGCTCAGGAAGGCTTTCAACAGCAACCACTCAAGAAAACATCACGCGTGTGCTCGATATGTTGATGGATGATCGACGACTGACTACTCGACATATTGCTAGTGTAGTGGGCATCTCTCATGAGAGGGTTGAGCATATTATCACCAACGAATTAGGAATGACTAAAGTTTCTGCAAGATGGGTGCCAAAGCTCTTGACAGCAGAACAGAAACGTGTCAGGTTCCAGACGTCCCTTGACAATTTGCGTCGTTTTGAAGCAGATCCCGATGATTTTGTGGCACGATTTGTAACCATGGATGAGACCTGGATACATCACTTTCAACTAGAAACAAAACTACAGTCAAAACAGTGGAAGCATCCTGATTCACCAGCTCCGAAGAAAGCCAAGTCTGTTCCTTCAGCTGGAAAGGTGATGGCATCAGTCTTTTGGGATTCCAGGGGTATTCTGCTCATTGATTATCTTGAAAAAGGTCAAACTATCAACGGCAGATACTATGCTGATCTACTGAACCAGTTGCGAGAAGCAATCAAAGCCAAACGACGAGGGATGATCGCTAAAGGTGTCCTCTTCCACTGAGACAATGCGCCTGTTCACAAATTCACTGATTCACTGTTCACTGATTTGGGAGCATTTGGACATGTAAAATTGAACAGATACATATTTGTTTTGATGGTTTCGTTGTGTCTGCGAGTTGAAAAGCGCTTGACATATAGTACACCTTGATCTTTCATTTCAGATCCTATATCAATTTCCGACATGTCATCAAACAATCGATCTCGATCTCTCACGATACCTTTACTTGAATTTAAGGTTTTATGTGTCGAAACCGTGACGGGAATGCCCACGAAAGATTTAATATTCATCAGATTTGTTGCTTGTTGCTTTTTCCCGCACTCAACTAGCAGGGCACCCGAACGTAAGCGTCTGATGTTCTTCACATCCCCAGCAATGCCTTGAATACCTTTGGATAGAGCAAAGGGATTCAACTTTAAAGGTGTCTTGTCAACTTTAAAGGAGTCTCAATCACAATGAAACTCTCTATACTCAATCGATGTAGACGGTCTATGGTCAGTATCAACAGGGTCAATATCAAGTTGACGTTTTGTTTTTTTGTTGGAGTTTCATAAGCCATGGTTAGTGTAATATGGTTCATCATCAGAGCTCCCCACCCACCACGGAGTATCATAAGGACCATGCTAAAGCAAGCGGGCCTCCAGCTTGCAGCACCAAGGATACCCGGATGATATACTCCAGCAGAAGAATTAGAAATAATTAATCTACCAGATTGGCCCATGAGCCACCGCCTTCTGGGCATAAGACTCTTGGCAAAAATTCAGAACTTCAAAAATGCATTCTAAAATCAGGTAAGCTCAGTGAACAAATAGGCCAAGACCGAAAGTAAAAATCCAAATAAAATTTCTGCAATGATATATATACGCCATGCACAGGGCTTGGCATGACCAGCCGATTGGTAGAACCGGGCCCATTCGACCACCCGTCTAGGCGAAGTCAGGGCCAAAGTGGTGTATTGAGCAACAGGAACACGTTTGCAAGCCCCTATTGCCCTCAACCACCAGGATCCCTTCCTCCGCCGACACGGGACGCAACCCACTGCAAACGGGTTGATGGACCAAATATCCCCCCGGGTCCAGTACGGGGGTGTCGGCGAACTCTTAGCATTACCCAGCACCCACCATGAGGAGGTGGCTCGCCACGGGTGCCATACCAAACGAGCCGATTATTGATCATGCGTTCCATGGTTTTGCAATCACAGATAGTAAGTGAAATTGGTCTATAGTTTGAAGGATCAGTATGATCACGTCCAGGTTTAGGCGTAGGGCCCATTTTAGCATTACACCATGAAGTAGGAAATTTACCAGATGTCCAAATATCATCAGAAATATCTAACAGAGGATCTAGACATGATTCTGGTAAATGCTCCAGGAGCTGATAATGTATGTTATCAGCTCCTGAAGCAGTATCGTGAGCCTGGTCAAGAGCGGTATACAGCTATGAGGGCCTATGCAGAATTCATCTACATTTCAGGAGATCTAATATTTCGTATACAGGTTTATCCAAACCTGAAATCGCGACAGTTGTTCGGAACAATGAAGGCCATTTGTTCTCACAATATAATATTATTTAGTTTTGTCTCCTTCTTTGCCTAGTTTCCGAGTTACAACCCTTGTTTTCATACACGATTCTGTCAATATCACTTGGTGTCGCTAGGTTGTAACCTACACGTTATCTGTCATTCACTTGATATTCAGTTAGTGAATTTATAACAGGTATAATTAGTGGTAACGCCACTTAGATTACCCGTGAAAGGTTCCCATTTTGGCATTTCCTGTGTCTGGATCGATCAAGGGATCCATAACATGCTGATTGATTAATTACTTAAGCGGATTAAATCGACTAACGTCTACATATTCGTGAGTCAACGTGTATAAACCAAGTGAAGTTAGCAACTGAAGAAATATATCGCGCACTATTGTCACTTCGACCCCCACTTCGCTTCCGTGGAAGAAGTCGTTATGTTACAAGTTGTGTCATGCAAATCCTTTTGACCATGATTCAAATACGTATTTTAACTATTTCTAACTATTTTAGAAAGTAGTTTTGATTTTCTAACTTGATGAAAACAAACAATAATCTCATTAATTCTAACGAACCTTGGCCGGTGACTTCAAGATTTTCAAAACTCTGTGCATAGTGACACCATCACCCGACCCAAAGAAGCAATTGACGGTAACTTAACAATTCGGCATGTCTTTGTTGACGTCGAGAAATCAGCAAATGACGAGCTTCCTACACATTTTCTATATAACTAACTGAAAGCCCTCATATAACGTCACTCTGGCCCTGACGACAGAGTTATGTAGCCTGTATGTGGTTCGGTTGGCGGGCGTGAGTGAAGCAGACAGCTTTTTGGCAACTTTTAATCGCTCGGTGTGAATTAACCACAATTCTTTTTTTTTTCAGAATGAGTTTGGTGTTCCGCGTAAGACAAACCACAAGTCTTTCATATGCAATGGTTAAAAGAGTCAAACATTTGAGTATAATTCTTTCTTTAAGTTGGTGCAAGTAAACAAGTGTGAAGTTCCTAATGTAGAGTTAAAATATTAAAATTTTTATCTACTTATAAAATCTGTTTCCTTTAAAAATGCAACAACCAAATGTAAACTAATCTTATTGAAAGATTGTTCCTAGGTCATAATTTAAATTAGTTATCCCATGTAATGGAATACTTAATGCACACAGTCTCTTCTCGATTAGAAGATAACAGTTATACTTTTTTACAGCAGAAGCATATATTAACAGCTCTCAAATATGTTTAAAACAACCTAAATACAACCAATTTACAATCTTGTCTGACTTTTTTTTCTTGCGATTCAGGTGATTAAAATCTTTCTTATGAACATCTACTTTTAATTGAGTGAATGAGTTAATGTTTATCGTCACATCGGCAGTATCGCTGCCATATCGTGACGAGAACAATACAAAAAAAAACATGATATATATCAATAATACTTGAAACAATCTAAAACATGTTGACAAAGAACAGCAAAACCACTAGGATATCACAGACATTCATTTAAATCTAGTAAAGATATCTAAAACAGTTTCATTACTGAGAACACTACAATATAAAAACGGGCTATAGATTGATCACCATACTAGGAACCATGGGGACTTACAGTACTTTTGCTACCTGCTTGGACCCTAGCTGGATTTACATCATCTCTTCAGCTGTTAGCAATTCGGGACATCTAGCCATTCAGTCATATGCTACGAGTAAAACAGTGGAGAACTTTAATTTACTTCGAATGTTATGGGACTTACGTACCCTCTCGGGAGGACAACAATTTTACTGTACTTCAACCCCCCTTGAGGATACTGCCACTAACATGTCAGTTACTAATTGAAACTTCCAGTCGTAAAATATTTATCTATTTACAGCTCAGACAACAAATCTAACTCTTTTAAAAAAGCAATAATTAAATAAGGACTATGATTAATAAAAAGATCCTGCAAAGTTCCTGATTTAAAATATTTGTCCCTTGTGATTTAATACTCAACTCAGTCAAGCAAGAGATGCTTGACTGTGATTTGTTCATCACAAGGGATACAAAACGGAGGATCTTCACCTTTCAATAGGTATTGATGTGTATACCTGGTGTGGCCAATACCGCATCGTCGGATGATGACCTCCTCAAATCTGGACTGACAACCCAAGTAGGTGTAACCAAAATAGGGTTTTACCTCATGTAATTTATTGATACCTACCTATAGCTACTTGAGTGTCCCACCTCTTCTGCATTATATCCCGGATATAAGATCTAATAACAGCTTTATAATCAGAGTAGGGGATAAGAAGTGGTGTCACAGATTTGTTCAGTGCTACCTTAGCAGCAAGATCGGCCATTGCGTTACCGGAAATGCCAACGTGGCTGGGTAACCAACAGAAGACATGTCGTATTGGCCAGTAGCAAGATCATTATATAATTCAATAATTTCTATTAAAAGTGGATGTTTACAAGAAAGATTTTTAAAAGCCTGAAGGCAAGAAAGAGAGTCGGAATAGATTATATATTGTTTATGTTTATGGCGTCTTTGAATATATTTCAGAGCTGTTAATATGGCGTTAGAATATGGCGGTAAAAATAGAACTGTTGTCTGGTAATCTAGAAGATATTGCTGTGGATCCAATGACAGTGGCACAAGCTACTGCGCCACCGTCCTTGGACCCATCTGTAAATAAGGATTTGTAACTGCTATATTTATGTTTCAATTCATTATATTCTTGTTTATACTGTAATTCATTAGTTTCTGATTTTTTGAATGTGGTCAGTGTTAGGTCCACTTGGGGCCTAACCAACTGCCAAGGAGGAGAAGAGAGAAGACGGGAAGGAGCTATATTTTCCAGCTCAATGCCGGCAGCAGCAAGAAAAGGTTTAATTCTTAAACCAAGAGGCGGTAGAAGCGAAGATTTCATATTGTATAAGTCCTCACACAGAGGACTGAAAACACAGCTATATGCAGGGTTTGACTCACTGAAATATGATTTTGTTACATACTGTAAAGCTAATTTGATACGTCGCTGCTCAAGAGATGGCTCATCGGCCTCAACGTACAGGCTGTCAACAGGTGAACTTCGAAAGGAGCCAAGACAAAGTCTTAGACCTTGATGGTGAACAGAATCTAAAAGTTTCAGGTTGCTTTTACAGGCTCTACCATATACAATGGAGGCATAATCAAGTTTTGACCGGATCAGTGATGGATAAAGTTGCAGGAGGGTAGCTTGGTCCCCTCCCCATTTAGAATTGAAAACGACTTTCAACAAGTCAAGTGCCTTCAGGCATTTAGTTTTGAGGGATTTGATATGTGGTAGAAACGTTAAATGTGAGTCAAAAATTAATCCCAAGAACTTGGCCTCCTTCACAACTTTGATGGGAGTGCCATCTAGAGATAGTTCTGGGTCCTTATGTGGCTTATATGTTCTGCAAAAATGTATACAGTTAGTTTTGGACTTCGAAAATTTGAAGCCGTTTTCAAGACACCATTTATTTATTTTGTTTAAACACAACTGCAGTTGCCGTTCAATAGTATGCATATTTTTACCACGACAAGAAATGTTAAAATCATCCACAAATAATGATCCATCAATTGAATCGTTTAAAACTTTTGACAAACTATTTATCTTGATACTAAAACGTGTGACCGACAAGATACTGCCTTGTGGAACACCCTGATCCTGATTATAATGATCAGACAGAGTAGAACCTACGCGAACTTGAAATTGTCTGTCATTTAAAAAGTTAGCTATGAATTGAGGCAAACGACCTCGCAAACCGAAATCATGTAGATCTCTCAAAATGCCATATTTCCAGGTTGTGTCATATGCTTTTTCTAGATAAAAAAAGATAGACACAGCATGTTGTTTATGAATTAGTGCGTTTTTCACAAATCATTCCAGTCGCACTAAGTGATCGACAGTACTTCTATTTTTACGGAAACCACACTGTATATCTGTGATTAGGTTATTGGTTTCCAAGTACCAAACAAGTCGATTATTTATCATGCGTTCCATGGTCTTGCAAACACAGCTAGTTAATGTAATCGGACGATAATTGGACGGATCCGTGTGATCACGTCCAGGTTTAGGTATTGGTACTACTATGGCATCACGCCATGAAGAAGGAAATTTACCTGAAGTCCAAATATCATCAAAAATAGATAAGAGCGTCTCTAAACAGGTTTCTGGTAAGTGCTTCAGGAGTTGATAATGTATGTTATCAGCTCCTGTAGCAGTGTCATGAGCTTGATCAGGAGCAGTATGGAGTTCATGAATAGAAAACGTTTCATTATAATCTTCCCCATTATCAGAATTGAAATTAATAGGTTTCTTTTCTTGTTGTTTTTGATACTGCTGAAATTTAGGTACATAATTAGAAGAGGAAGAATGTTTAGCAAGAGTTTCGCCCAGTTTATTCGCAATATCTGATTTATCAGTAAGTAATTGATCTCCATGTTTAAGATGATGGACAGTAGATTTAGTACCTTTGCCTTTGATTTTCTGGACCATGTTCCATACCGTGAACATGGGTGTCCGAGAATTTATTTTAGATATATAATTTTGCCAAGATTGACGTTTGTTCTGTCTAAAAGTACGCCGTGCTTTAGCATTTGAAATTTTAAATTTATTTAAATTATGCACCATAGGATGGCGACGAAAATAATGTTCTGCTTTTTTCCTTGCCTTCCTAGCTTGCTTGCACTCATCGTTGAACCATGGTTTTCTTATGTGTGGAACTACAGAGGACTTTGGTATACACTCATCAGCTATGGAGTTCAGTTCATCAGAAAAGCATGTAATAGCATCAGGAACGTCAATAAAACGTTCAGGTTTAAGTTTTTCAGCACACGGTGTTTCATATAAAGCCCAGTTAGCCTTTTTAAAATTTCGTCTTGATGATGGAGGAACATCGGATGGAGTTACAGTTTTTAACATAGTAGGAAAATGGTCACTTCCACAGAGGTCATCGTGGACTGACCATTCAAATTCATTTAGTAGTTCGTAAGTTGTCAATGACAAGTCAAGAGCAGAATAGGTCCCTGTCCAAGGGTGTAAATATGTGTTGGAACCATCATTATAAATACATAAGTCATTGTCAGAACAAAAGTCCTCCAACAATTTCCCTTTAGTGGTTGTAGTTACACTACCCCAGAGAGGGTTGTGCCCATTTAAATCTCCCACAATAATACAGGGCTTCGGGAGCTGATCATATAGAGCTTGAAGATCGGTTTTGGCAAACGTCGTCGACGGAGAAATATAAAGAGAGCATAGCGTAAACGCTAAATGTAAAGTAATTATCACTGCAACAGCCTGCACATTAGTATTAAGTGAAACAGGGCTTTGAATAACGTTTTGTTTGACTAGAATGGATGATCCGCCAGTGGCCCGATCACCCGGAGGTGCAAAACAGTGATATGCATTAAAATGACGAAGGTTAAATGTATCTGTTTGTTTTAAATATGTCTCTTGGAGACATATCGCTGAAGGTATAAAATCTTGGACTAATAGCTGTAATTCATGTAAATTAGTCCTTAATCCTCTGAAGTTCCACTGTACAATATCACTGGAATAAACTATCTTTTGGGGGAATTTATTGGGGATCTACCCCGCACTCTTTTAGAGGGCGACAAGCTATGTGCCCTAGAATGGACGTTTTCAGAAACGTCCATGTCTTCAAGAGACCCGTATTTATTGAACAATTGAATTTTGTTCTGTGACCCTTTAGGAGCTCTGCCACTTTGTTGTTTTGAAGCATCAGGCTTTGGCTTCGATTTATTTTTCACAGTTTGTTGACTATCAGCTGTGGATTGAGACTTTGAGTGTGACTGAGATGATGATTTGTGATCAGAAGACGACTTTGAGGTACTAGGAAGTGATTCCTCAGTCTGTGATGATATAGCTGGGTACAAAAGCTGTGGAGAATCGCCATTTACCCAAGTCAACGTAGTTTGGCAGCCTGTGGTTGATGTAGTGTTAGATTTAGATCCCGATGATGTTTTTGCTACTGTAGCATAAGTTTGTGGAAGATCAGATCTCTTTACCAGTTTTTTTGCCTCCGAAAAAGAGATATTTTGAGTAAATTTTATTTTATTGATCTCCATTTGCTCTTTCCAAATAGGACACTGTTTAGAAAAGGACGAATGGTCGCCTGAGCAATTGGTGCATTTTTTATAATCGTTGTCACAATCTTCTGTTGTGTGTGTCTTCTCACCACAGTGAGCACACACAACAGACAATGTGCACGTATTTACACCGTGTCCATATTTCTGGCATTTAAAACACCTGAGCGGGTTGGGGATGTAGGTATCAACTTGTATGTTGCAGTAGCCTGCCTTCACTTTGGAGCATTTGGAGCATTTGGACATGAGAAAGTAAACAGACACGTATTTGTTTTGACGGTTTCGTTGTTTCTGCGAGTTGAAAAGCACTTGACATATAGTACACCTTGATCTTTCATTTCAGATCCTATATCAAGTTCCGACATGTCATCAAACAATCGATCTCTATCTCTCACGATACCTTTACTTGTATTCAAGGTTTTGTGTGCAGAAACCGTGACGGGAATGCCCACGAAAGATTTAATGTTCATCAGATTTGTTGCTTGTTGCTTTTTCCCGCACTCGACTAGCAGGGCACCCGAACGTAAGCGTCTTATGTTCTTCACATCCCCAGCAATGCCTTGAATACCTTTGGATACAGCAAAGGGGTTCAATTTCAACGGTGTCTTGTCAGGAGTCTCATTCACAATGAAATACTCAATCGATGTAGACGGTCTATGGTCAGTATCAACAGGGTCAATATCAAGTGGACGTTTTGTTTTTTTTGTTGGAGTTTCATAAGCCATGGTTAGTGTAATACGGTTCATCATCCGAGCTCCCCACCCACCACGGAGTATCACAAAGACAATGCTGAAGCAAGCGGGCCTCCAGCTTACAGCACCAAGGATACCCGGATGATATACTCCAGCAGAAGAATTAGAAATAATTAATCTACCAGATTGGCCCATGAGCCACCGCCTTCTGGGCATAAGACTCTAGGCAAAAGTTCAGAACTTCAAAAATGCATTTTAAATTTCGAAAAGCTCAATGAACAAATAAGCCAAGACCGAAAGTAAAAATCCAAATAAAATTTGTGCAATGATACATATCCTCCATGCACAGGGCTTGGCATGACCAGCCGATTGGTGGAACCGGGCCCATTCGACCACCCGTCTAGGTGAAGTCAGGGTCAAAGTGGTGTGTTGGGCAATGGAACACAGTTAAAAGCCCCAGTACCAGGATCCCGTCCTCCACCGACACGGGACGCAACCCACGGCAAACGGGTTGGTGGACCAAATATCTCCCCGGGTCCACTACGGGGGTGTCGGCAAGCTCTTAGCATTACCCAGCACCCACCACGAGGAGGTGGCTCGCCACGGGTGCCTATTGTAAATATGGGTAGCTTAGGTTAGTAACTTGCATTGTTAGTGGTTGTACCCTCAAAGGGGTTTGAAGTATTGTAAAATTATTGTCCTCCTGAGAGGGTACGTAAGTCCCAAAACATTCATAGTAAATTTAAGTCTACCAGGTTTTCAATCGTAGTATTCTTGTCATTTTAAATTTGGCTAGCATTTCGTACAATGGCACTCCTAACAAAGTGGTAAAGAAAGCTAAGTTCTTAGGTATAACCTTTGACTCCCATTTAACGTTTTTATCGCATATTAAGTCCCTTACAAATAATGCCTAAAGGCCCTTGACTTTTTGAAAGTCATTTCTAATTGTAAGTGGGGAGGGGATCAAGCTACCCTCCTGCAACTTTATCGATCATTGATACGTTCAAAACTCGATTACGGCTGCATCGTCTATGGTGGAGCCTGCAAAAGCAACCTAAAACAGTCAAGGTCTAAGACTTCACCCGTCGACAACCTGTACGTTGAGGCTGATGAGACATCTCTTAAACAACGCCGTATAAAATTGTCTTTACAGTATATAACCAAATTATATTCCAACGAGTCAAACCCTGCATTTAACTGTGTCTTTAAACCTCTGTATGAGGATTTGTATAACAAGAAGTCTTCCCTTGTGCCACCTCTTGGACTAAGAGTGAAACCTTTCCTTTCTGCTGCTGGCATAGCGCTAGACAACATAGCTCCCTCCCGTCTGATTTCCTCTCCTCCTTGGCAGTTGGTTAGGCCACAAGTAGACCTTGCACTGACTACATTTAAAAAATCTGAAAGTAATGAATTAGAATATAAACAAAAATATAATCAACTGAAAAAATAAATATTGCAATTACAAATCCTTATTTACAGACGGATCCAAGGACGGTGGCGCAGTGGCTTGTGCTACTGTCATTGGATCTAAAGCAATATCTTCTAGATTACCCGATAGCTGTTCAATTTTCACGGCTGAAGCAAACGCCATATTGACGGCTGTTCAATATATTCAAAGACACCCTAAACATCCATAATATATATTTAATCTATTCAGTATTGCATGTGCCATTATCATTGAATGCAAAACAATCTGTTCTAGATTATTGGATAACAGCTCTATTTTTGCAGCAGAAGCAAACGCAATACTAACAGCTCTCAAATACATTCAAAGACATCCTACACGTAAACAAAATATAATCTTTTCTGACTCTCTTTCTTGTCTTGAGGCGATTAAAAACGTATCATGTAAACATCCACTTTTAATAGAAATTATTGAATTATATAATGATCTTGCTACTGGCCAGTACGACATCGTCTTTTGTTGGTTACCCAGCCACGTTGGTATTACTGGGAACACAATGGCCGATCGTGCTGCGAAGGTAGCACTGAACAAATCTGTGACACCACTTCTTATCCCCTACTCTGATTATAAAGCTGTTATTAGATCTTATAACTTCGTATTCCTTATTCTGACTACAAAGCTAGCATTAGAGCTTACACTCGTGATCTGATGCAGAAGAAGTGGGACACCCAAGTAGGTATAAATAAACTACATGAAATAAAACCTTATATTGGTTATACATACTTGGGTTGTCAGTCCAGATTTGAAGAAGTCATTTTGCGACGATGTCGTATTGGCCATACAAGATACACTCATGCATACCTTTTAAAAGGTGAGGATCCTCCGTTTTGTATCCCTTGTGATGAGAGAGTCACGGTCAAGCATATTCTGCTTGACTGTGTTGAATTCTCCATCACAAGGGATACATTTTTCAATGTCAAAACTATCAAGGACATTTTTAGCACTGTTAGTTATCATTTAATCATTGGTTTTGTAAAAGAAATTGATTTTTTGGTGGAATTTTGAAAATTATGTTGTGTAAATAGATGCATTTTAATGATTGGTAGTTTGAATTAGTAGCTTGAATCGTTGGTGGCTGTACCCTCAAAGGGGGTTGAAGTATTGTAAAATTATTGTCCTCCTGAGAGGGTACGTAAGTCCACAAACATTCACAGTCAATTAAGTCTACCAGGATTTTAATCGTAGCATTCATGTTCTTTTAATTTCGGCTAACTTTTCATACAATCGCCAGCAGCTGAAGGGATGGTGTAAATCCAACTAGGGACCATGCAGGTAGCAAAGGTACTGTAAGTCCCCATGGTTCCTAGTGTGGTGATCTACCTTCTGTTGTTGGCGATCTATAGTCTGTTTTTATATTGTATTGTCTAAATAGTGCTATTAGTTTTAACTTTCCATGCTAGTGTTAATTGAAATTGTGATATTCTAGTTGTTTTACTGTCCTTCGTTGACGGGTTTTTATGATTTATATATGCTCTTTTTCATTGTTGAATGTTCTCGTCACGATATGGCTGAGATATTGCCGATGTGACGTTAAGTATTAACTCACTCACTCACTCATATTTACAATACATCTATTTACAGAACATATTACTTAAGATTCAGTCCAAAAATCAATTTCTTTTTAGAAAATGAGAAGCAACAGTAGTAAAAAGATTCTTGATGGTTTTGACATTGAAATATCTATCCCTTGTGATGAAGAATTTAACACAGTCAAGCAGAATATGCCTGAACGTAACTCTCTCATCACAAGGGATACAAAATGGAGGATCATCACCTTTTAACAGGTACGCACGAGTATATCTAGTGTGGCCTCATAGAGTGGATTGAACACACAGTTATATGCAGGGTTTGATTCATCAGAGTATAATTTAGTAACGTACAGTAAAGATGATTTTATACGACGTTGAGTAAGAGATGGTTCATCGGCCTCAACGTAAAGACTGTCAACAGGTGAAGTTCTGAAAGACCCAAGACAAAGTCTTAAGCCCTGATGGTGCACTGGATCAAGAATTGATGATATTCTTGTTTGTATTGAAAGTCATTTGTTTCCGATATCTTAAATGCAGTTAATGTTAGGTCAACCTGTGGCCTAACCAATTGCCAAGGAGGAGAAGAAAGAAGAGGGGAAGGCGATATACTTTCCAGCTCAATATCGGCAGCAGATATAAATGGTTTAATTCTGAGCCCAAGAGGTGGAACAAGAGAAGAGTTTTTGTTATACAAATCCTCATAAAGGGGATTGAAGACGCAGTTATAGGCAGGGTTAGATTCATTAGAATATAATTTAGTAATGTATTGTAAAGACAATTTTATACGACGTTGAGTAAGAGATGGTTCATCGGCCTCAACGTAGAGACTGTCAACAGGTGAAGTTCTGAAAGACCCAAGACAAAGTCTTAAGCCCTGATGGTGGACAGGATCAAGAACTTTAAGGTTGCTTTTGCAGGTTGTTTTATATCTTCTACAAAAATGTATACAATTAGTTTTGGATTTAGAAAATTTAAAACTGTTTTCAAGACACCACTTGTTAATTTTGTTTAAACACAACTGCAGTTGTCTTTCAATAGTATGCATATTTTTACCGCGACAAGAAATATTAAAATCATCAACAAGAAGTGATCCATCAATCGAATCATTTAAAACCTTAGATAAACCTTAGAGTGTCGGACACTCTGATCCAGGGTAGAACACACTCGGACTTGAAATTGTCTGTCATTTAAAAAGTTAGAGATAAATTGAAGCAAACGGCCTCGCAGTCAAAAGTCATGCAAATCTTTTAAAATGCCATATTTCCATGTAGTGTCATAGGCTTTTGCTAAATAAAAAAATATGGAGACTGCATGTTGTTTATTAATTATAGCCTTTTTGACAAATGATTCTAAACGCACTAAGTGATCAATGGTGCTTCTGTTTTCACGAAAACCACACTGAATATCTATTATGAGGTTATTGGTCTCTAAGTACCAAACTGGTCTATTGTTTATCATGCGTTCCATGGTTTTGCAAACACAGCTTGTGAGAGAAATTGGTCGATAATTTGAAGGATCAGTATGCTCACGTCCAGGTTGAGGGATTGGGACTACTATAGCATCTCGCCATGAAGATGGAAATTTTCCCGAAGTCCATATGTCATCAAATATATTTAAAAGGGTTTCTAAACAAGATTCTGGTAAGTGTTTCAGGAGTTGATAATGTATATGATCAGCTCCCGCAGCAGTATCATGAGCTTGTTCAAGAGCAGTATGAAGCTCATGAATAGAGAATATTTCATTATAATCTTCACCATTATTTGAACTGAAATTTATAGCTTTCTTTTCTTGTTTCTGTTTCTTTTTATGTTTCTGAAACTCAGGTACATAATTTGATGAAGAGGAGCGTTTGGCGAGGGTTTCACCCAGTTTATTTGCGATATCGGATTTGTTAGTCAATAGCTTATCCCCAAGCTGTTGAATGCTGGATTTAGTGGCCTTACCCTTGATTTTCTTAATTATGTTCCATACTTTTAATATCGGTGTACGTGCATTGATCTTTGATACATACGTTCGCCAAGAATGACGTTTACTTTGCTGAAAAGTACGCCGAGCTTTAGCATTAAGAATTTTATATTTGTTCAAATTGTGGACCATAGGATGGCGGCGGAAATAATGTTCAGCTCTTTCCCGTGCCTTCCGAGCCTGTTTGCAATCATCGTTGAACCACGGTTTTCTAATATGTGGAGTTGCGAAGGACTTAGGGATGCACTCATTGGCTATGCTGTTCACCTCATCAGTAAAACACTTCATAGCGTCAGCAACATCAGTGAAAAGTTCAGGTTTAAGTTTGTCAGCACAGAGAGTTTTATATAAAGGCCAGTTAGCCTTCTTACAATTCCATCTGGATGACGGAGGAACATCAGAAGGGGTTACAGGTGTTAAAACTGTAGGAAAGTGATCACTTCCACAAAGGCCGTCATGGATGGACCATTCAAATTCATTCAGGAAGATTGAGTCAGTGACAGATAAATCAAGACTAGAATAAGTTCCATTCCCAGGATGTAGATAAGTGTGAGAGCCATCGTTATAGATGTATAAATCATTATTTGAAATGAACTCTTCAAGTAACCTTCCTTTATTGCTTCGGCACCCGTGGCGAGCCACCTCCTCGTGGTGGGTACTGGGTAAAGCTATGAGCTCGCCGACACCCCCCCCCCCCCCCCCCCCCCCATCCTTGTTGACGCGAGGGCATATTTGGTCCACCAACCCGTTTGCCGTGGGTTGCGGCCCTGTGTCGGTGAAGGACGGGAGTCTGGGTGTTGAGGGCACTGGGGGCCTGTGACCGCGTTCCCTTTGCTCAACATACCCCTTCGACCCTTACTTCACCTAGACGGGAGGTTGAATGGGCCCGGTTCACCCAATCGGCTGGAGCACTAAATTTCATTGCTCTATCATATTTAGGCTTGGTTCTATTTGGATGCAATGTTGAAATGTTCTATTTTGTGTATACTATAATAAATGAATTTTCAATTTTGTGAAAATTTGCCTAGATGCCCGTGCCAGAGGGCGATGGCTCATGGGCCACCCATCACCTTCAGCCCGAGCCTAGTACGTCAGGGGCAGCGCACTCCATTCTCCCGTCTCTTCCCATCGCACACGCACATGGTCAAAGGGCAGATAACTTTGGCCATACTTTCAGGCCGACATATTGGAAATCACAACAACGGTGGCTAGACTTACTCACACGAAGGTTCTATTTCCATTTACGGTGAGTTAAGGCATGGCCAATACTGCTCGTGTGATACCGTGCCGTTGCGTGCCAAGTGCGTAACTTACTCGTAAACAGGACGCAAACGGTACAGGTTTCTACAATAACGTTGCCTTGATAATCCACGGGTATAAGGGAAGGTTGTGGGTCACACTAGGCATGAGGTAGCCCTCATGATGTCAGAAACGGCCGCCTCCTCAGCCTTGTTTATCTAGTTTTATAAACATAATAACATTTTAACAACGACCTGGAGTGTGTTATGAATCTTTTACATGTATGTTGCCCCGCAAAGACGCACGTGTATTTCAAAATGCTAACAATATCGACCTAAGACAATAGTGAGTAAGTGAGATTGGCTACGCCACCAGATACTGGATCTGTGTGTCGTGTGATGCACAAACGGCTCGTGTCTGAATACTGGAACTCTTTACACGCAAGTCACATGTGTCAGTAAAACATGTCACTAAAGCATATTCATTCGTGCATTCATATTCATTCATTCTTGCATTGTCGCACGACCCACCCTGTGGGCCTCCCAACCATATCACGTGTCAACTACAGGTGGGCAGTAATTCCTGAGAAATGTGTACCTAGAAGAAACAGTTCAATGGGATATAATCTCGCTCAGTGTCAGCTATGTAATTATGTTTACTCTATGAACTGGCGATTTATTCAGTGACACACACACACACGCACACACACAGATAGATAGATAGATAGATAGATAGATAGATAGATAGATAGATAGATAGATAGATAGATAGATATGTAGTTAGATTGCGGCATCTATGTGTACTGACACGTGCTTATTTGCCTGTAAGCAATGGGTGAAAGGGAACTTGATGGACTACCGTAGTTCACAAAAGTTAACTTAAGATAAGTTGGAGTAACTCACAAAAGGCTTCAGAGTTGGTACAGTTCATAAACTCGAGACCAAAAGAACGCTGTTCTTTAGAAATGTTGATACAATATTAATCCACGTCTTGTGTGATTAATGACTAGGAACATTTAAGTGCAGAATTTAGCGACACAATTCAGTCTAAGTAAACTTAGTCTCAGTGTATTTCGTGACACTCCACCACTGAGTATAACAAAACCTAGTAGAACGTCCCGTCAAATGACCGTCCAATCAAATGCGAGACGCTTAAATAGATTTAACCATATTTAAAACAAAACAAACCTTGTGGTTTTGTTTCCATGTATCGTTTCTGCAAATCAGTGACTTTCATTTTCAATAAACCGAAGTAGATAACTGCTGTGTAAACATATGGAATCCAAAAAAATTTCAAAACTCTATAGATAACAGACAGCAAATTAAGTAATTGCAAGATATGTACCTCTGTTCCGAAAAGGGTAAATCTGCCTTAAGACAACACAGACGGCATCCGTCCTTTGTCACGTTGAACATGTGACATTGGAATGAAAGTGCACGATCCCAGCTGTCTTTGAAACATCCAAGCTATTTGTAGGCATCTAAAATGAACAAAAAATAGTTTTATTAACGAAACTCTATAAGTCATTTTAAATCTCATTTGTATTTATAAGGTGATCACGTGGCTGAAATAGACTATTAACTGGAAGTAATTGAACGCATTCAAATTTTTCAAAATTCATTTTACTGAAATAGATAACGTTAAGACAATTGTAGGTGTTTTTAAAGTCGGAATTGATCTTGTAACTGACATAACAGCTGTGATCATTCTCACTGACATTCGCCTCCATTGTCTTGTAATATCGGAGACGTCTGCAATACATGGGTCATTGGTGTCAAAAGGTCTCAGGTTTGACTTAAAAGCAAACCTTGTGAACGGCGTTGAATGACGTGTTTACACCTTACGTATATACTTGGTGTCATTAAGGATTTTCAACGACCCATTCATAAAATTTGCACATCCTGTTTTTTTTACAACGAAAGGAATTAGTATTTGAAAGTTGTCAAGAATGTGAATTCTATATGGCCCATTTTACATTGTATTGCCCCAAAATAGTTTTGTTTCCACCTTTAAAGATACAAAGATACATGCTAGCTAGTTTTAACTCATTCAGTGATAATATCGTTATTTTACTCCTCTTCGTTGACATTTGTTTCCAAATTATTTAATTGCATCTGTTATGAATTTGTAATTTGTTGAAGTCACGATATGTCTGAAATATTGCCGAGGTGAGTATAAATCTTAACTCACTCACTATGGGAAATCTTTTGAGCTCTATATATGTAACTGCTGCGTATGGATATGTCCCTACTCAACGGACCATGCATACACGGGAAAGTGGAGATACGCGAAGGACATAATCACATCGGACCTTTGGTTCCTGCGTTTTTGTTGTTCAGCGCTGCACTCGGCCATTCTCCACCTATATGAGCATTACAAACACAATGTAGTGTAAGAGACTACAACTCTGTATATTTCCCTATGCGGTTGAGGTGAGCTGGTGATTGTTCCAGCCTTAATCTGATTTCACACTCATGTTAAGTACAAAGGACATATGAGTTTTCTTTTGTAAATACATATATTGACTACATTATTGCCCGCAAACAGAAATTCGGAACAGCAAAGTCAAAAGCAGTCATCCCGTTTTTCACATTAGGTACATTGCAGTTACAATTTTACGGGTCAACTTCGCTCAGATACCCAACCATAAGATGCCCGCTCAAGGGTGTTTTCACAGGGGTGTTCACAAAAAACAATTGCACATTCAAGTAAATACAGTGAAATGCACCCACTTAATTTAAATTTCAAATATCTTCATCTATCTATTACTGATTGTTTTCTTTTGCCAGAATAGCAAGCGCGTTACCGTCCTACACAAATGGCTCTGTGTTAAGATAAGCGGAGTTAAGCCCCTTTCCTTGTGTTCCTCTGTCGTCTTTTGAGAACTAGGTGAAAACTCGCCTTCTGCCACCAAGTCAAGATCTTTTTCATTTCGAATACCAAACCTGTGGTTGATAGTGAATGAGTGAGCGATTTATTAGTTTAACAAGGGGTCTGTCTTCAGTATCATTTATTTGTTTTATGCAGTGAGTGGGTTTGGTTTTACACCGCTTTTGACACCCGTGGCGAGCCACCTCCTCGTGGGGGGTATATGTGGTCCACCAACCCGTTTGCCGTGGGTTGCGGCCCTGTGTCGGTGGAGGAGGGGATCCTGTTGGTTGAGGGCATGGGAGCAGGACCAGTGTTCCTAAAGCCCAATACACCACTTTGGCCCTGACTTCACCTAGACGGGTGGTTGAATGGGCCCGGTTCAACCAATCAGCTGGTCATGCCAAGCCGTGTTCATAGATAATATGCAATTGCACAAAATTTGATTTGGAATTGTTTAAACTTTAGTCTTGGCACCCTTTGTTCAGAATATTATTTGACTTGAATTTTGTTTACATGAATTCTGCCTAGAGTCTTATGCCCAGAAGGCGATGGCTTGTGGGCCAATCTGGTGGAAGAATTAATATTTTGCTTTTTTCTGCTGGAGTATATCATCTGAGTATCCTTGGTGCTGCAAGTTGGAGACCCGTTTGTGTATAGCATTGTCCTTTGTGATACTCCGTGGTGGGTGGGGAGCTCGGATGATGAAACATACATACTACCTATGGAATACCAACCCCCCCCCCCCCCCCCCAAAAAAAAAAACGCAATAAACGTCAACTTGACAACGATGATGACGACCAACGACCTTCCAACTCAATCGACTATTGGCCACGATTTTTAGTTATAGAAACTGTACACAAGACGCCACCGAAACTTAACCCTTTCGCCATTTCCAAGGGTATACATGGCACTGCAGGTGAGGTTAAAAATGTTAGACGCTTGCGTTCAGGCTCTCTGCTGGTTGAATGCAACAGAAAACAGCAAGCAAAGAACCTCATGTCAACAGAAGTATTTGTTGGAATTCCCGTCTCTATCACTGCCCACAGGACTCTGAATACCAGTAAAGGCATAATCAGAGACAGAGATGGATCGTTTGCTGATATCTCAGAGTTAGATATTGCTTCTGAGATGAAAGATCAGGGAGTGATTTATGTTAATAGATTCACGATCCGCAGAAATAATGAAGCGGTCCAAACAAATACTTATCTGTTCTCCTTCTCATCGCCAAATCCTCCGAAGTCTGTTAAAGCAGGTTATTGTACTCTTTCAGTTGACGTGTACATCCCAAATCCTTTGAGATGTTTTAGATGTCAAAGGTATGGGCACGGTGTTAACACTTGTACCAAGCCCATAACAAGACTGTAGTGAGAATACTCATGTCACAGAAGACTGTAACAGTGACCATAAAAAGTGTACAAATTGTTCGGGAAATCATTCGTCTTTCGCCAAAGAGTGTCCAGTCTGGACAAAAACAAATGGAAATCAATAAAATTAAATTCAACCAGAACGTCAGCTTTTCTGACGCCAAAAAACTTGTGGAATCTGCAGCACATACTGAATCATTTGCATCAGTTGTAAGAACTCCTGAATATACCTCAAAAGTAACTACCTCGTCGATACATTGCCAGACAGATTTGACGTCTGGAGAACAATCTTTGTCTCAGCCAACTCACAAATCACGATCCAAAACAAGCTCGAAGAATAATGTTCAAAGTAAAACTGACTCAAGAACAGAATCTTCAAAAAAGAGTGGCAGACCCCAGAAGGGTTCAGAAAATCCTGTAAAATTATTTAATAAATACTGATCGCTTGAGGCCATGGAAGTGTCAGAAAACTTCCATCCCAGGGCACATAGCTTGTCGCCCTCGAAAAAGGTGAGGGGTAGATCCCCTATTAACCCACCAAAAAGATAGTGTATTCCAATAATATTGTACAGTGGAACTGCAGAGGACTGAGGACTAATTTACATGAATTACAGCTATTAGTCCAAGATTTTACACCTTCAGCATTATGTCTCCAAGAGACATATTCAAAACAAACAGATATATTTGACCTTCGTTATTTTAATGCCTATCATTGTTTTTCACCTCCGGGTGATAGGGCCACCGGAGGATCATCCATTCTAGTCAGACAAAACGTTATTCAAAGCCCTGTTTCACTTACTACTAATATGCAGGCTGCTGCAGTGAGAATTACTTTACATGTAGCGTTTACGCTATGCTCTCTATATATTTCACCGTCTTCGACGTTTGCTAAAACCGATCTTCAAGCTCTATATGATCAGCTCCCGAAGCCCTGTATTAAAATGGGCGATTTAAATGGCCACAACCCACTCTGGGGTAGTGTAACTACAAACGCTAAAGGTAAATTGTTGGAGGAATTTTGTCAATCTGACAATGATTTATGTATTTATAATGATGGTTCCAGCACATATTTACAAGCTGGTACAGGGACTTATTCTGCTCTCGACTTGTCACTGACAAATTCAGAACTACTAAATGAATTCGAATGGTCAGTGGTAGTGTGGAAGTTACCATTTTCCTACTATATTAAAATCTGTAACACCATCTGATGTTCCTCCATCATCAAGGCGGAATTTTAAAAAGGCTAACTGGCCTTTATATGAAACACTGTGTGCTGAAAAACTTAAACCTGAACGTTTTATTGACGTTCCTGATGCTATTAAATGCTTTTCTGATAAACTGAATTCCATAGCTGATGAGTGTGTACCAAAGTCCTCTGTAGCTCCACACATAAGAAAACCACGGTTCAACGATGATTGGAAAAAAGCAGAACATTATTTCCGTCGCCATCCTATGGTGCATAATTTAGATATAATTTTAAAATTTTAAATGCTAAAGCACGGCATACTTTTAAACAGAACAAACACCAATCTTGGCAAAATTATGTCTCCAAAATTAATTCTCGGACACCCATGTCCAAGGTATGGAACATGGTCCAAAAACTTAAAGGTAAAGGTACTAAATCTACTGTCCATCATCTTAAACATGGAGATCAGTTACTTACTGATAAATCAGATATCGCAAATAAACTGGGCAAAACCCTTGCTAAGCATTCTTCCTCTTCTACCTATTTACCTAAATTCCAGCAGTATCAAAAACAACAAGAAAGGAAAACTATTAATTTCAACTCCGATAATGGGGAAGATTATAAGGAACCTTTTTCTACTCATGAACTCCATACTGCTCTTGATCAAGCTCATGACACTGCTACAGGAGCTGATAACATACATTATCAACTCCTAAAGCATTTACCAGAATCCTGCCTAGAAACTCTCCTAAATATTCTTGATGATATTTGGACATCGGGTAACTTTCCTCCCTCATGGCGTGACGCCATAGTAGTACCAATAGCTAAACCTGGACGTGATCATACGGACCCGTCCAATTATCGACCTATTTCACTAACAAACTGTGTTTGCAAGACCATGGAACGCATGATAAATAATCGACTTGTTTGGTACTTGGAAACAAATAATCTCAAAACTGATATACAATGTGGTGTCCGTAAAACCAGAAGTACAGTCGACCACTTAGTGCGTTTAGAATCATTTGTTATAAACGCACTAATTAATAAACAACATGCTGTCTCTATCTTTTTTGGCCGCCATATGGCTGGAATATTGCTGAGTACGGCGTAAAACTAAACTCACTCACTCACTATCTTTTTTGATCTAGAAAAAGGCATATGACCCTACTTGGAAATATGGCATTCTAAGAGATTTGCATGATTTTGGCTTGCGAGGTCGTTTGCCTGAATTTATAGTCAAGTTTTTAAATAACAGACAATTCCAGGTCCGTGTGGGTTCTACCCTGTCTGATCATTACAATCAGGATCAGGGTGTTCCACAAGGCAGTATTTTGTCTGTCACTCTTTTTAGTATAAAGATAAATAGTTTATCAAAAGTTTTAACCAATTCAATTGATTGATCGTTATTTGTGGATGATTTCAATATTTCTTGTCGAGGGAAAAATATGCATACTATTGAACGGCAACTGCAGCTTTGTTTAAACAAAATAAATAAATGGTGTCTTGAAAACGGCTTTAAATTTTCTAAATCCAAAACTAATTGTATACATTTTTGCAGAATATATAAACTTCATAAGGACCCTGAACTATCTCTAGATGGCACTCCCATCAAAGTTGTAAAGGATCTTTGACTCCCATTTAACATTTCTGCCTCATATTAAATCTCTTAAAACTAAATGCCTGAAGGCTCTTGACTTGTTGAAAGTTGTTTCCAACTCAAAGTGGGGAGGGGATCAGGCTACAGTTTAATTGGGATCAGTTTAATTGGTTTTTTATCCACAGATTCTATCACTAGAAATCTCGGCCAATAGTCTACCTGTTTCATTGGTCGATAACTGTCATTTGTGCTTTGGTCATTATCAAGCTGACGTTTTTTTCTCAGGGGGGTTTCAGGTTCCATGTTAATGTATATAAGATTCATCATCCCAGCTCCCCACCCACCACCGAGTATCATAAAGACAATGCTGTCTACAAGTGGATCTCCGACATGCAGCACCAAGGATACTGGGATGATATACTCCAGCAGAAGGATTAAACAAGAAATCAGTCTACCAGATTGGCCCATGAGCCTTCTGGCACCAGCATCTAGGCAAATTTTAGCAAATTTGAAAATTCATATATCATACAATATATACTTAAAACCAATGATGTCAACATTGTGTCCAAGCCAAATAGTTAATGAGCAACGAAATATAGTGCTCAGGGCTCGGCATGACCAGCCGATTGGTTGAACCGGGCCCATTCAACCACCCGTCTAGGTGAAGTAAGGGTCAAAGGGGTGTGTTGGGCAAAGGGAGCACGATTACAGGCTACCAGCGCCCTCAACCCCCAGACTCCCGTCCTCCACCGACACAGGGCCGCAACCCACGGCAAACGTGTTGGTGGACCAAATGTGCCCCCGGGTCCACAACGGGGGTGTTGGCGAGCTCTTGGCGTTACCCAGCACCCACCACGAGGAGGTGGCTCGCCACGGGTGCCTGACTTTATGAACTTTGCCTAGAGTCTTATGCCCAGAAGGCGGTGGCTCATGGGCCAATCTGGTGGATCGATTAATTTGAATTAGTCTTCTGCTGGAGTATACCATTCCAGTATCCTTGGTGCTGCCAGTCGGAGAGCCACTGGTATATAGCATTGTCCATGTGATACTCGGTGGAGGGTGGGGAGCTGGGATAGTGAACTTTCTATTATTAACCATGGCTCAACCCAAAAAACATAAACGAGCACTAGATGAGTGTTTGTCCTCGGACGAGGACAGTGCTACAAACAGATTACCGGATACATGGAGTAGATTTTTGGTTGTATCTTCTACTGACGGTGAACCTCTAAAACTCAATCCATTTGCCACATCAAAAACAATTTATGGACTTGTTGGGGATGTCCAAGCTGTTACAAAAATTAGATCTGGGTTTCTCCTCATAGACTGTAAAACAGCGAAACAATCAGCTACCCTCATAGGTACAAAACAGCTTGCAAATACTGCAGTATCTGTTTCTCCCCATAAGTCTTTAAACAGCAGCAAAGGCATCTTGAGAGACAGGGACCGGTGGCTTGCCCACATGAGTGAAACAGAAATCGCCACTGAACTACAAAATCAAGGAGTCACTCATGTCAAACGATTCACTTTTAAGAAAAATGGAGAAACTTTCAATACAAATACTTATTTGATTTCTTTTTCACAACCGAAACATCCAAAGTATATCAAAGCTGGATATTGTAATATCGAAGTGGAGCAATATATTCCAAATCCACTTCGTTGTTACAAGTGTCAAAAGTTTGGTCACGGTGCCCAATCTTGCAGGAATCGTGAAATGTGGTGAAGAAGATCATGAAGGTTCTGACTGTTTGTCTTCTCCAAAATGTGTTAATTGTCTGGGAGACCATATGTCTTCATCAAAGTCATGTGAAATCTGGAAACGTGAATATGAAATTATCAAAATCAAAACTCAAAAGAATGTCACCTATCATGAGGCAAAACGTTTAGTAAATGCAGCCTTGCCTCAGTCATCAAATATAACATACTTTGCTGTCGTTGCTCGCCCTCATGCTAAATCTGTGCTGTCTGTTTCATGTCAGACAGATATCACCTGGGTCAAAGCTGACAAACAGACTTTAAGTACATCAGATTCTGCTGGTGATAAGAATCATGCCATATCAGCTTGCCAGACTGAATTACAAACAATATCTCCTGCAGTGAAAAATCCTTGCCATAAAGTATATTATAGACAAAAATCTGATCGAGTACAAAAGGGATCACGTGATCCTGTACAAGTCTATAACAAGTTTCAACTTTTAGAAGACATGGACGTCTCTCCTCATCCCCGTGCGCGAAATAGAAGCAGTTCGCCTCGGAAGGGGAAAAGTCGGTCCCCAGTACTACCACCTGCTATTAAATGAACAATAATTCCTTAATCCAATGGAATTGCAGAGGACTTAGGACCAATTTTAATGAAGTACAATTACTAGCACAGGATTATAAACCATCAGCATCATTTAGTTTTCAAGAAACGTACTTGAAACATACCGATAAGTTCGAATTGCGTAAATACCATTCTTATCATTCTTTTTCACCCCCTGGTGATAAAGCCACTGGTGGATCTTCCATATTGGTGAGACATGGTACTATTCATAGCCCTGTTCCTCTTAAAACCAATCTTCAGGCTGTTGCTGTTCGTCTTACTTTACACATAACTCTTACTCTTTGTTCCTTGTATATCTCCCCTTCTTCCATTCTCCATCAGAATGATCTTCAAGATTTGTATGACCAATTACCAAAACCCTGTATCATAATGGGTGATCTCAATGGACATAACCCATTATGGGGAAGTCCTGATACCAACAGTAAAGGGAAAGTTCTTGAAGAGTTTATATCTGATAATAATTTATGTATATTCAATGATGGCTCTAACACGTATTTGCATCCTGCAACGGGAACATATTCGTCTTTAGACCTGTCACTCACTGATTCAAACGTTTATAATGAGTGAGTGAGTGAGTGAGTGAGTTAAAATGTACCGTCACATCGGCAATATCGCAGCCATATCGTGACGAGAACAATTCACTTAATAAAATGAAAACGTCGGGAAGAGTAAAACCTGCCGACAATGGACAGTAAAACTACTAGACTATCGCAGGTATGAACATAAAACTAGCATGTAAAACTAAAACACTGTAATGAGAGAAGACAATACAATATAAAACACGGGCTATAAATCACCAACAACTGAAGGTAGATCACCATACTAGGGACCATGGGGACTTTCAATACTTTCGCTACCTGCATGGATCCCAGTTGGTTTTACACCATCCCCTCAGTCATTGGCGATTGTAAGACAAGTTAGCCAAAATTTAAAATAACAAGAATACTACGATTAAAAACTTGGTATGTGAAAATTTTACTTTGAAAATTTTGGGACTTACGTACCCTCTCAGGGGGACAATAATTTTACAATACTTTAACCCCCTTTGAAGGCACAGCCACCAACAATCGCAGTTGCTAATTTAGACTACCATTAACAACTTTATTCTATATACAAAACATATTATTCAAAATTTAGCCAACAATTCTATTTCTTTTAAAAATCCAATTATTAAATGATAATTTACTTTATTAAAAAGATCCTTAATTGATTTAACATTGAAATATTTATCCCTTGTGATGGCAAAATCAATACAGTCAAGCAAGACATGCTTGACAGTGATTCCTTCATCACAAGGGATGCAAAACGGGGGATCTTCGCCTTTTAGCAAATACTCATGAGTGTATCTTGTATGACCAATACGACATCGTCGCATAATGACCTCTTCAAATCTGGACTGACAACCCAAGTGAGTATAACCGATTGTTGGCTTGATTTGGTGTAATTTATTGATACCCACTTGGGTGTCCCACTTCTTTTGCATCAGATCATGGATATACGTTCTAATGCAAGCTTTGTAATCTGAATATGGAAGAAGAAGTGGTGTTACAGATTTGTTGAGTGCCGCCTTTGCAGCAAGGTCAGCCATTGTGTTACCAGAGATTCCAACATGACTTGGTAACCAGCAAATGTCGATGTCGTATTGGCCAGTAGCAAGATTATTATACAATTCAACAATATCAGTTAAAAGTGGATGTTGAGAAGATACATTTTTAATAGCCTGAAGGCAAGAAAGAGAGTCGGAATAAATGATATATTGTTTATATTTTGGGTGTTTTTTAATATATTTTAGGGCTGTTAATATGGCATGTGCTTCTGCTGTAAAAATTGAACTACTGTCTGGTAATCTGGAAGATATTGTTCTGGATCCAATGACAGTGGCACAAGCAACTGCGCCACCATCCTTGGACCCATCTGTAAATAAGGATTTATATGTACTATATTTACTTTTTAATTGATTATATGCTTGTTTATATTGTAATTCATTAGTTTCTGATTTTTTATATTTACTTAATGTAAGGTCAACTTGTGGTTTACCCAGTTGTCAAGGAGGTGAAGAAAACAAGCGAGAAGGGGCTATATTTTCTAGCTCAATGCCAGCAGCTGAGAGAAAAGGTTTCACTCTTAGTCCAAGAGGCGGAACAAGTGAAGGCTTTTTATTGTACAAATCCCCATACGGGGGATTGAAGACACAATGATATGCAGGGTTGGACGTATGTGAATACAGTTTAGTAAGATACTGCAAAGATAATTTATTACGGCGTTGATCAAGGGGAGGTTCATCTGCTTCAACGTATAGACTGTCAACAGGGGAAGTTCGGAATGATCCGAGACAAAGTCTTAGCCCTTGATGTTGGATAGAATCAAGTAGTTTGAGGTTGCTTTTACAGGCTCCACCATAAACAATGGAGCCGTAATCCAGTTTAGATCGGACGAGTGACCTGTATAAATGTAGGAGGGTTGATTGGTCGCCTCCCCACGTTGTATTTGAAACGACTTTCAACAAATCAAGCGCCTTCAAGCATTTGGTCTTTAGGTATTTAATATGTGGCAGAAAGGTTAAGTGTGAGTCAAAGATGAGACCAAGGAACTTAGCTTCCTTGACAACTTTGATGGGTGCACCATTTAAAGACAAGTCAGGGTCTTTATGAGGTTTGTATTTTCGGCAAAAGTGAATGCAATTTGTCTTAGATTGAGAAAATTTAAACCCATTCTCAAGGCACCATTTATGAATTTTGTTGAGACAGATTTGTAACTGCCTCTCGATGGTTCGCATATTTTTGCCACGACAAGAAATATTAAAGTCATCCACGAAAAGGGAGCCATTGATTGAATCTGTTAAAACATTTGAAAGACTATTTATTTTAATACTGAATAAAGTGATAGACAAAATACTGCCCTGGGGACACCCTGGTCCTGCTTATAATAATCAGACAGGGTAGAACCCACACGCACTTGAAACTGCCTGTCAGTTAAAAACTCAGCTATAAACTCAGGCAAACAGCCCCGCAAACCAAGTCATGTAAATCTCTCAAAATACCGTACTTCCATGTTGTATCATAAGCTTTTTCTAAATCAAAAAGTATTGACACAGAATGGTCCTTGTTAAGAAGGGCATTTTTAACAAACGACTCCAATGGGACTAAATGGTTAATGGTACTGCGATTTTTTCGAAAACCACATTGAATATTAGTAATTAAATTGTTAGTTTCTAGGTACCAAGTTAATCTGTTATTGACCATGCGCTCCATGGTTTTGCAAACGCAGCTAGTCAAGGAAATGGGTCTATAGTTGGATGGATCTTTAGGATCACGTCCGGGTTTAGGTATGGGCACAACTATAGCATCACCCCAAGAGGAAGGGAATGTACGAGATATCCAAATTTCATCGAAAATATTCAATAGTGTCTCTAAACAGGAGTTAGGTAAGTGTTTCAGGAGCTGATAATGTATGTTATCAGCTCCTGTTGCAGTATCGTGAGCTTGTTCAAGGGCAGTTTGAAGCTCACGGATGGAAAAGATTTCGTTATAGTCTTCCCCATTATCAGAATGAAAACTAATTTGTTTCTTTTCCTGCAGTTTTTGGTATTTTTCAAATTGAGGAACGTTGTTTGATGAAGAAGAATGTTGAGCAAGTGTTTCACCCAGTTTATTTGCGATATCAGATTTATCTGTTAATACCTGATCTCCAGTTTTGAGATGATGTATGCTTGATTTGTTACCCTTACCTTTAATTCTCTGGATCATGTTCCATACTTTAGACATTGGCGTACATGAGTTGATTTTCGAAACGTAATTTTGCCACGACAGGCGCTTATTGTGCTTGAAGGTACGCCGTGCTTTAGCATTTAAGATTTTATATTTATTCAAATTATGTACTATTGGGTGGCGACGGAAATAGTGTTCAGCTTTTTTCCGTGCCTTTCGAGCTTGTTTGCAGTCATTATTAAACCACGGTTTACGTATGTGGGGATTGGTAGAGGACTTAGGAATACATTCATCGGCAATTTTGTTTAGCTCATCAGAGAATAATTGTACAGAATCAGGAGCACCAATGAAACGAGCAAGATTCCGTTTGTCAGTACATAGTAATTCAAATAAAGGCCAGTTAGCTTTGCTGAAGTTCCATCGTGATGGTGGAGGAATATCAGCCGGAATTGATGGTTTAAGAATGGTTGGAAAATGATCGCTGCCGCACAGGTCACTATGGACAGACCATTCAAATTCATTTAACAGATCTGCATCAGTGAGGGACAAATCAAGAGATGAATATGTGCCTGTACCAAAATGCAAATATGTTTTCGAAGTATCATTAAATATACACAGATCGTTGTTTGAAAGAAAATCTTCCAGTATCTTTCCAGTTTGGTTTGTGTCAGAACTGCCCCAAAGTGGATTATGACCGTTTAAGTCACCCATAATGATACATGGCTTCGGCAGTTGGTCATAGAGCGCCTGAAGATCAGTTTGGTGAAGATGAGTAGATGGTGGTATATATAGGGAGCATAATGTAAAAACAATGCTCAAAGTCAATCTGACAGCAACGGCCTGAAGTGTTGTATTAAGAGGAACAGGGCTGTGAATGACACCCTGTCTCACCAAAATGGAAGATCCTCCTGTAGCTCTAAATCCTGGAGGAGAAAAGAAGTTATATGAAGCATACTGCCGTATATCAAATTGATCTGTTGCTTTAAAATAAGTTTCTTGCAAACAAAATGCCGATGGTTTGAAATCCTGTATTAGTAGTTGCAAATCATTAAAATTATTCTTCAGTCCTCTACAATTCCACTGAACAATGGTGTCTAAACTACTCATGGAGGCTCAATCGGAGTTCGTGAGTTGGTGTGGGATCTACTCCCACAGACTGGGGGAGATGGGGTGGCCTCCATCTCCAAAGGATCAAATTGATTTTGAACATGTATGGGGGACGACTGAGAGGAAGGCACCTCCAAGTGTTGGATGGTTCTGGTTCTTCTCGATTGCTTCTTTTCCTTTTGCACATTTTTAGATGATTTATGTTGTATTTTCAATGAATCTGTGGTACATTCTGTTACTGACAAAGGATCAGCTGAAGGAGTCGATGTGATAGTATCTGTCTGAGAGGCCGATGTTGAAGTATTGGATTCGACCATGTGAGAGGTCTCATCTGTTTCACCTATTGTAAGTTGTTTGTGTACCCATGATATTGACGTTTGGCATGACGTAGATCTCATGGGAGGTTTAGAAGTAGTGGCACGTGATGAAACTGCATCAGAATATGACACTGATGAAGTGGTTGAAATGGCTACCAATTTTCTAGCTTCAGCATATGAAATATTGCTGGTGTATTTGATATTTTGGATTTTACTTTCAAGTTCATAAGAAGGGCAAGATTTGGATGAAGCCAAGTGATCACCATTGCAGTTGGCACACTTGATGACATTTGTGCACTCAGAGAGTTCATGTGCATCACCACAACGAGAACATATCGTCTTGTTACGACAGAACTTGGCCCCATGACCAAACTTTTGGCATTTAAAGCATCGGAGTGGAGATGGTACATAAACCTCAACTCCGATATTAAAGTATCCAGCTTTAACGTATTTTGGAAGGGAAGAAAGTGAAAACGTAAACAGGTAAGTGTTCAGCTTCATGATTGTGCCATCATCTTTCTTTTTAGTAAAACGCTTTACTCCGGTTACTCCCTGGCTTTTCAGTTCATTAACAATGTCATCCTCATTCATGTCACAAAGGCAACGTGCCCTGTCTCTGACTATACCTCTACAGGAATTCAGGGTTCTGTGCACTGAGACAACAACAGGTGTATTCACAAACTGTTTTAGTTTCAACAGATTGTCCGATTGTTGTCTCCGTGCACATTCCACTAGAAGCGAACCATTTCGGAGACGTGTAACGTCCTTCACTTCTCCACAGACACCTTGAATGCCTTTAGATATTGCAAAGGGGTTAAGTTTCAACGGAATATCGTTTGGAGATGAGATAACTATGAACCTCGGCCACGTGTCAAAAATATCAGAAGATCCTTCATCAGACGATGTAGACTCCACATATCTACGTTTATGTTTGGATGAACCAGAAGGAATAGAAAGTGCCATGGTGTAGGAAAAGCGTTCGACATCCCTGCTCCCCACCCACCATGGAGTGTCAACGAGGACGGTGAAACAGCGGAAACCAGTCTGTGCCACCAGGGCTACAGGGATGTTATACTCCAGCTAATAAAAACTTGAAAAGCTATGGAATCAAACAGAAGAATACCAGGCTGGTTCGCCCTTGACACCTTTCTGGAGAAACACAGAATTCAGAGGTCTTTATTGCCAGATTGGCCCATGAGCCACCGCCTTCTGGCATAGGACTCTAGGCAAATTGAAGAGAACAGGTTATGGATGATATTCATTCAAATCATTCAAAATAATTTTCACATTCGTCAATGTCAAGATGAATGTGTCCATGCTCAGTGCACGACGTGACCAGCCGATTGATAGCATCGGGCCGATTCTACCACCCGTCTAGGTGAAGTAAGGGCCAAAGTGGTGTGTTGAGCAAAAGGAACACGTCCCAGGCTCCCAGTGCCCTCAACCACCAGACTACCGTCCTCCACCGACACGGGACGCAACCCACGGCAAACAGGTTGCCCAATTTAGTCGCCTCTTACGACCAGCAATGGGGTGCTGTGGACACATTCTGCCCCGGGTCCACACGGGATCAAACGTTTATAATGAGTTTGAATGGTCAGTCCATAATGATCTTTGTGGCAGTGACCATTTTCCTACAGTACTTACAGCAATTATCCCTTCCGATGATCCGCCTGTAACAAGATGGAAGTTTTCAAAGGCCAATTGGCCATTATTTCAGGCCACCTGCCTTATGGAACTTAAACCAAACCTTTTCATGGATGTCCCTGATCCAATTAAACTATTCTCAGACAAACTAAAACATATAGCTGATGAAACTATTCCTAAGTCCTCTGTAAATACGCACATCCGTAAACCATGGTTTAATGATGAATGCAAACAGGCTAGGAAAAAGAGGAAGAAAGCAGAGAAATATTTTCGTCTTCATCCAACTGTTCATAACTTAAATAATGTAAAAATCAGTTACGCTAAAGCTCGACGACCGTTTAAACACATTAAACGTCATACTTGGAAAAATTACGTTTCCAAAATAAATTCCCGTACTCCTATGTCAAGGGTATGGAATATGATCCAAAAAATTAAAGGCAAGGGTTCCAAATCCAGTAGTATTCAGCATCTCAAAAATGATAATAACATACTAACTGAAAAATCTGATATTGCAAACAAGTTGGGTGAAACGTTGGCTAAACATCCGTCCTCCTCAAATTATCATCCAAAATTCCAGACTTATCAAACACACCAAGAGAAGAAACCAGTAACTCTTAAATCTGATAATGGTGAAGACTATAATGAGGTATTTTCATTACATGAACTTCATACTGCGCTTTCACAGGCTCACGATACTGCAACAGGACCTGATGATATCCATTACCAACTCTTAAAACATTTGCCTGAATCATGTCTCGAAACGTTACTACTTGGCATTTTTGACCATATTTGGATAACACAACATTTTCCCCCTTCATGGCGAAAGGCCGTAGTTGTTCCTATTCCAAAGCCTGGGAGGGATCATACAGATCCATCAAATTACCGACCTATTTCCTTAACTACCTGTGTTTGCAAAACCATGGAGCGAATGGTAAATAATCGCTTAGTTTGGTTTTTGGAAACCAACAATCTGATTACTGATATACAATATGGTTTTCGTAAAAACCGAAGCACAATTGACCACTTGGTTCGGTTGGAATCATTTGTAAAATATTCTTTCATTAAAAAACAACATGCAGTATCAATCTTTTTTGATCTCGAAAAAGCATATGATACTACTTGGAAGCATGGTATTTTGAAAGATTTATATTCTTTTGGGTTGAGAGGTCGCTTGCTTCAGTTTATATCCAATTTTTTAAATGACAGACAGTTTCAAGTACGTGTGGGATCAACCCTCTCAGATTATTTTCATCAAGATCAAGGTGTTCCACAAGGCAGTATTTTGTCTGTGACTTTATTTAGTATTAAAATCAATAGTCTTTCTAAGGTTTTAAGTGATTCAGTAGATGGATCACTATTTGTGGATGATTTTAATGTTTCTTGTAGAGGTAGAAATATGCATACAATAGAGAGGCAATTACAAATTTGTCTCAATAAAATTGAAAAATGGTCATAAAAATGAAAACGGGTTTAAATTTTCTATAACATTTTTAAATGGCACCCCCATCAAAGTAGTAAAGGAGGCCAAGTTCTTGGGTCTTATTTTCGACTCACATCTAACTTTTCTGCCCTACATTAAATCCCTTAAAACTAAATGCCTGAAGGCACTTGATCTGTTAAAAGATGTTTCCAATTCAAAGTGGGGAGGAGACCAAACTACCCTACTCTACTTATACAGATCTCTCATCCGTTCGAAACTTGATTACGGCTCCATCGTTTATGGTGAAGCCTGTAAAAGCAACCTCAAACTACTTGATTCTATCCACCATTAAGGTCTAAGACTATGTCTTGGGTCATTTAGAACTTCTCCTATTGACAGTCTTTACGTCGAGGCCGATGAGCCATCTCTTACTCAACGACGTATAAAACTCTCCTTACAGTATATAACAAAATTATATTCTAATGAAGCCAACCCTGCATTTAACTGTGTTTTTAATCCTCTTTATGAGGATCTGTACAATAAAAAGTCTTCTCTTGTTCCTCCTCTGGGACTTAGAATAAAACCTTTTCTGTCTGCTTGCGGCATTGAGCTAGCCAATATATCTCCTTCCCGTCTACTTTCGTCTCCATCTTGGCAGTTAGTTAGACCCGAAGTTGACCTAACACTGACAAGTTTTAAAAATCAGAAAAAAATGAATTACAATATAAACAAGAACATAATCAATTAAAAAGTAAGTATAATACATACAAATCTTTATTTACAGATGGGTCCAAGGATGGTAGCGCAGTGGCTTATGCCACTGTCATTGGATCCAGAACAATATCTTTCAGATTACCAGATAATAGTTCTATTTTCACAGCAGAAGCAAACGCAATATTAACTGCTCTTAAATATATTGAAAGACATCCCAGACATAAACAGTATATTATCTATTCTGGTTCTCTTTCTTGCCTCCAGGCAATTAAAACATGTCATGTAAACATCCACTTTTAATAGAAATAATTGAATTGTATAATAATCTTGCTACTGGCCAATACGACATCGTCTTTTGTTTGTTACCCAGCCATATAGGCATTTCTGGCAACACAATGGCCGATCTTGTTGCCAAGGCAGCACTCAAAAAATCCGTGACTCCACTTCTTGTCCCATACTCTGATTATAAAGCTACCATTAGATCGTATATCCGAGATCTGATGCAAAAGAGGTGGAACACCCAAGTGGGTGTAAATAAATTACATGCAATAAAACCTTATATTGGTTATACCCACTTGGGTTGTCAATCGAGATTTGAGGAGGTCATTATGCGGCGATGTCGTATTGGCCATACGAGATATACTCATGAATACCTTTTGAAAGGTGAGGATCCTCCGTTCTGCATCCCTTGTGATGAAAGAATCACAGTCGAGCATGTCTTGCTTGACTGTTTTGAGTATTCCATCACAAGGGATCAGTATTTTAATTCACAAACAATGAAGGATCTTTTTAGCAATGTTAGCCCTCATTTAATTATTGCATTTTTAAAGGAATTAGATTTATTAACTGAAGTGTAAGTAGATAAATATTTCATAATTGGAAGATTAAATTAGTGACTCAAACCGTTAGTGGCTGTACCGTTGAAGGGGGTTGAAGTACCGTAAAATAATTGTCCTCCTGAGAGGGTACATAAGTCCAGAAACATTAGAAGTAAATTTAAGTTTTCCAGCTTTTTAATCGTAGAATAAGTGTGTTTTTAGTTTATGGCTAGATTTGACTAAATTGCTAACAGCTGAAGGGATGATGTAAATCCAACTGGGGTCCATGCAGGAAGCAAATGTACTGTAAGTCCCCATGACCCTTAGTATGGTGATCTACCTTCAGTTGTTGGCAACCTATAGCTCATTTTAATATTGTACTGTCCTCTTTAGATCCATTGTTTTAGGTCTATTCACTAGTTTTACATTCTACTCTGTGATATCCTAGTTAGTTTTACAGTCCTTTGTCGACAGGGTTTTACAACGTATGTGCTATTAATTCATTTCTATTTTCATAATTACTCGTTCTCGTCACGATATGGCTGCAATATTGCCGATGTGACGTTAAATATTAACTCACTCACTCACTCACTCACTCACTACCCAGCCATGTTGGAATCTCTGGTAACACATTGGCAGACCTTGCTGCTAAGGCAGCACTCAACAAATCTGTGACACCACTGCGAATTCCTGACAGTGATTATAAAGCTACAATAAGATCTTATATCCGTCATCTGATGCAGAAACAGTGGGACACTCAGGTAGGTATAAATATATTACACGAAATAAAACCTAATACCGGTTACACCTACTTAGGTTGTCAGTCCAGATTTGAGGAGGTCATTATGCGACGATGTCGCATTGGCCATACGAGGTATACTCACAATTATCTATTAAAAGGCGAAGATCCTCCGTTTCCTTGTATCCCTTGTGATGAAAGAATCACAGTCAAGCATGTCATTTTTAATTATGTTAGCTCTCATTTAATTATTGTATTTTTAAAAGAATTAGATTTGCTAAATGAATTGTAAATAGATAAATATTTTATGCTTGGAAGTTTGAATTAGTAACTTAGTATGTTAGTGGCGGTTTCCTTGAGCGGGGTTAAAGCACTGAAATATTATTGTCCTCCTGAGAGGGTGCGTAAGTCCCAATACATTTGAAGTCAAATTTGATCTTCCATTTTTTTAGTCGTAGTATTTCTGTCATTTTAATTTGTGGCTAATCTTGCATACAATCACCAGCTGCTGAGGCGATGGTGCAAATCCAACTAGGGACCATGCTGGTAGCAGACGTACTATGAGTCCTCATGGCCCCTAGTATGGTGTTTCACATGTATTTCTCTCTGACCGCGAGAAACAAATCCCGTGGCGATCAGGATACATCTTCTACGAACGATACCAAATTCCAAAAGAATTTCTAGAACTCTATTTGTGCATCTTCCGGGAGTATGTTAAAAATGGAGAAGTAATTGATTTCGCTCACCTCTTCCAACCAAAACAATTTCAGGCATTTAATGGAATTCTGCGAGTTATGCTCTCAAACTGCTCGGAGTCTAAGGATAAATGCTTGACTCTTAACCTAGGTCGCCCTCTAATCTTTGATGGAGGCAACTCAACATGTAAGTGCAACTGACCACCCCGTTGGAAACAAACAATGTGCTTTATGCAAAAATAAAGACATAGACTACAAACATCAGGGCCGCCTCCCACTTGAGGTTTCAGAATTCCTAATCATACACGAGTTTCTCCCAAATATTGAAAATTTATATGATGAGGCCTGTGTTGGATGGGCCCTACGATATACAAAACTCCTTAGAAATTTAGCAAAGAACTGCATGTGTAAGAACGATCTTGTATTTACCGGCTACTATAAGGAGAATCAGAACCCGCTCAAGGGTTTAATTTGGAAATTATACCGCGCCAGTTACCTAACTATGGTGGGCCAATAGGGTTGGAAATAGCAGCACCACCATGCATCGAATATCGAAAAGCTGTCGACGTCCTGGAAGGAGTCTACCTATGCAGAAAGTTTACCATAGCCAAATACGAAGGGAAGAATAGACTGTTGCTGCTTCTTGAGTCATCGAGTGGAGAAACATTACTGACTTTTTGTCTGCGTCAGTTTCAAGAACGGACATAGAAAATACAATCAAAATGTTGAAATGTGGTAAATCCTCATATATTGATGGAACACCACCCGATTTATACAAACATCTCATAGTAAACATGTTTAAAGCTATTCTAGATTGAGGCATTTTCCCTGGCAGTTTTACTGGTGGCATTCTACTCTAACAAAGGAAGCTGGCATGAACCAAATAACTATCGAAGAATGAAAAACGCCTAAATTATTGCCATTTACCTTAAACTATATTTACCTGTATAGATTTCAAATTGTTCACCTGTTCATGTGTAATATTTCGGTGACTGAACTCAGTTCTTGGTTATTTGGACATAAACACCGAACAAAGCTCTTCTTATACAGACACACTGTTGGGCACACTGTTTTGAAAGAAGTTTCGGTAATAAATGTGATATGAAGACTGTTGGCAATCATCAACTTTTTTATAGAACGTATTGTTGCCTGTTATCGGAAACATTCTTTTATGCATCACGGCAGAATATGTCGTTCTGCGTCACTGGTTGACTCCCACTGTAATAACTATCAGTTGTTTTACTGGACAAATTTAAATATAAACCTATGATATTATGTCCATTTCGATGTCTTTTTCTAACAGTTCTTGATACAGGTAAACATTTTATGCGTTTTCATATAGCCTTCATATGCACGATATGACTGATATGACATTCTTAGTCCCTCACTCACGCTCTGACTGGCAGGCTTGTAACAGTAGCTTTGTTATAGACACGTACCCACATTTACTCGCTACCTCGCTTGCATTCAAGCCATGATTATTCCTGGTGGTTAAATCTACAATTCGCCTTGACAGTAAATAGCTCACCATATCTTCATCTCCGTGTGAACAGGCGATATGAAGGACATTTTCACCATCACTATTTACTACTGAAGGATCGGCTCTACTCTCTAGTAGCAATTCAAACACACTGAATGTACTTTGTCTTGCTGCTAAAAGCAGTGGTGTCATCCCTTTCGACCCTCTACAGTTTATATCAACAACGTGTAGCTTGAGGATATGCTCCACTATCTCCTCATCTTCTCCCATACAGGCGAAATGAAGAATGCTGTTACCATCACTATCTACTACTGAAAGATTCGCTCCACCCTCTAGTAGCAATTCAAACACACTGAACGTACTTTGTCTTGCTGCTAAAAGCACTGGTGTCATCCCTTTCGACCCTCTACAGTTTATATCAACAACCTGTAGCTTAAGGATATGCTCCACTATTTCCTCATCTTCTCCCATACAGGCGAAATGAAGGATGCTGTTAACATCATTATCTACTACTGAAAGATTCGCTCCACCCTCTAGTAGCAATTCAAACACACTGAACGTACTTTGTCTTGCTGCTAAAAGCAGTGGTGTCATCCCGTTAGATCCTCTACAGTTTATATCAACAACCTGTAGCTTGAGGATATGCTCCACTATTTCCTCATCTTCTCCCATACAGGCGAAATGAAGGATGCTGTTACCATCATTATCTACTGCTGAAAGATCCGCTCCACTCTCTACTAGCAATTTAAACACGCCATATGTACTGTACTCTGCTGCTACCAGCAGTGGTGTTTTCCCTTTATATCCTCTACAGTTTATGTTTAGAGTGTGTAGCTTGAGGACATGCTTCACTATCTCCTCACGGTCTCCCTTACAGGCCACATGAAGGATATTGTCACCATCTCTATTAACTGCTGAAAGATCAGCTCCACTCTCCAGTAGCAATTCAAACACATTGTATGTATTGTATTCTGCTGCTAACAGCAATGGTGTCATCCCTTTAGATCCTCCACAGTTTATGTCCACAATGTCCAACTTCAGGACATGCTTGACTATCTCCTCATCTTCACTCATACAGATGAAATGAAGAACGTTGTTACCATCACTATTTACTACTGAAGTATTCGCTCCGCTCTCTAGTAGCAACTCAAACACATCAGGTACATACAATTGTGCTGCTAACAAGAGTGGTGTCATCCCGTTAGATCCTCTAGAGTTTATGTCCACAATTTCCAGCCCGAGGATATGATTCACAATCTCTATATCTTCTCCCATACAGGCCAAATGAAGGATGTTATTACCCTCCTTGTCTCGTTCCGACAGATCAGCTCTCTTTTTCAACAGAAAATTAAATACTTTGAAGTTCGCGATATATGCCGCAAGTAGAACTGGTGTCATTCCATCGCCATTTTTACTATTTATGTTCACAGTGTTTTGTATGAGGATGTAATTCATTATATCGATATCACCTCCACGACAGGCCCAATGAAGGACGTTCTGGTCATCCTTGTCAGTCACTGAGAGATTAGCTCCGTTCCTTGCCAGAAAATCAAATACTTCTCGTTCTGCCTGATCTGCTGCAACTAGCACAGGTGTCATTCTATTACCGTTATTACTATTTATATCCGCACTGTTTTCTTTCAGGATATAATTCACAATCTGAACATATCCTTCTTGACAGGCCAAATGAAGAATGTTGTTACCATAATCGTCAGTTACTGACAGATTAGCTCCGTTTTTCACAAGAATATCAAATGCTTCGTGTTTTCCATAATATGTCGCAGTCAGTACTGGTGTCATGTGGTCATCGCCTTTACTATTTATATCCACAACATTATGCAACAGGATATAATTCACTATCTTAACATTTCCTCCTTGACAGGCCAAATGAAGGATGTTGTCACCATTTTCCTTAATTACTGACAGATTAGCTCCGTTTTTCACAAGAATATCAAATGCTTCGTGTTTTCCATTTAATGCCGCAGTCAGTACTGGTGTCATGTCTTCATCGCCTTTACTATTTACATCCACAACGTTATGCATCAGGATATAATTCACTATCTTAACATTTCCTCCTTGACAGGCCAAATGAAGGATGTTGTCATCATACACTTCAACTGCGGACAGATTAGCTCCGTTTTTCACAAGAATATCGAATACTTCGTATTTGCCATGAGATGCGGCTATCAACAATGGTGTCATCATATTTTCATCGTTGCCGTTGATGTCAATAATGCTTTGTGTCAGGATATATTTCACAATCTTCACATTTCCCCCTTGACAGGACCAGTGAAGGACACTTCTGTTTCGACTATCCTTTGTTAAGGTGTCAGCTCCTCTCTCTATCAGAAAGTGAAAGAGAACATTGTTCCCATAACCAGCTGCCAACATCAATGGTGTAATGCTACGATTATCTCTACTGTTTATATACATAACATTATGTTTCAGAACATAATCCACTATATCTACATTTCCTCCTCGACAGGATGCATGGAGGATATTTTCACCATCGTCATACTCTTTTGATATATCAGCTCCTATTTTCATAAGGAAACAAAACACGTCCTTCCTTCCAAACAGTGCTGCTGACATCAACGGCGTTGTCCCATTTCCTCCCCTACTTTCAATGTCTATGATCTTCAGTGAGTGGATGTACTTCACTATCTCCAAGTTTCCCTCCATACAGGCGACGTGTAAGATATTGTTATCCTCATCATCCAATAGGAACAAATTTGCACCTTTCTCCACAAGTAATTCCAGTAATAGCCTGTGTCCTACCGTTGCCGCTATCATTGCCGGTGTCCTACCAGACTGTCCTCTTGAATTTATGTTTGCAGGATGTAGAGACAATATGAATTTAACTTGATGTAGGTCTCCTAGCCTACAGGCATCAATAAGAGTAGTGTTAACAAAGGTCCGCCTATGTGCTTCACGATGTTCATCTGAAAGAAAAAAAATACCTATGAAAGCATTACACGATTTTCAGTTTTAGACCCATGTTAATTTTTTGACCCACTAAGCCCCACCTCATCCCGGAGACGTGAATATTTTCATAGCTTCCTGAAAAGACACAGTTCACAAGACCATTCTATCCTCAGCTGATACAGTGGCATAGAAGAATGCAGTAGTTGTATGAGTGAGAGGGTTAGTAAATTTTCAGCTGCATTGTGACCAAAAAACCCCCTTCAATTTACATCAACATTGAGTGAGTGAGTTAATATCTAACGTCACATCGGCAGCATATCGTGACGAGAACACTTAAATGAACACTTAAATGAAATATATGTATATTGTCAACGAAGAAAAGTAAAACAACAGGAACATCACAATTTCAATTAAAACTAGCATGAAAAGATGAAACTAATATCACTATTTAGACCATACAATATAAAAACAGGCTATAGATCACAACAACAGAAGGTAAATCACCATACTAGGGACCATGGGAACTTACAGTACCTTTGCTACCTGCATGGACCCTAGCTGGATTTACATCATCCCTTCAGCTGCTGGCGAGTGTACAAAATGCTAGCCAAAATTGAAACAACAAGAATACTACGATTAAAAACCTGGTAGATTTATATTTACTGTGAATGTTTGTGGACATACGTACCCTCTCAGGAGGACAATAATTGTACAATACTTCAACCCCCTTTGAGGCTACAGTCATTCACAATTCTAGTTACTACTATAGACTACCAATCATTAAAATGCATCTATTTACAGCACATACTACTCACAATTCAACCAAGATATCAATTTATTTTTTTAGAAAAATGATTAAATGAGAATTAACAGTGTTAAAAAGATCCTTGACAGTTTTGACATTGAAATATTTATCCGGCTATTAGCTTCACGATGTTCATCTAAATTTGAATGGTCAGTCCACGATGACCTCTGTGGAAGTGACCATTTTCCTACTATATTAAAATCTGTAACTCCATTTGATGTTCTTCCTTCATCAAAACGCAAACCGGGCTTTATATGAAACACCGTTTGCGCAGAAACTTAAATCTGAATTTTTTATTGACGCTCCTGATGCTATTAAATGTTTTTCTGATGAACTGAATTTCAGAGCTGATGAGTGTAAGCCAAAGTCTTCTACAGTTCCACATATTCAAAAACCATGGTTCAACGATGACTGCAAACAAGCTAGGAAGGCAAGGGACAAAGCAGAACATTATTTCCGTCGCCATCCTATGGTGCATAATTTAAATAAATTAAAAATTTTAAAAGCTAAAGCGCGGCGTACTTTTAAACAGAACAAACGCCAACCTTGGCAATACTATGTATCCAAAATAAATTCTCGGACACCCATGTCCAAAGTATGGAACATGGTCCATAAAATTAAAGGTAAAGGTACTAAATCTACTGTCCATCATCTTAAACATGGAGATCAATTACTAGTACTTACTGATAAATCAGATAATAAACTGGGCGAAACTCTCACTAAACATTCTTCCTCTTCAAATATTATATACCTAAATTTCAGCAATATCAAAAACAACAAGAAAAGAAAACTATTAATTTCAATTCTGATAATGGGGAAGATTATAATGAAACGTTTTCTATTCATGAACTCCATACTGCTCTTGATCAAGCTCATGACACTGCTACGGGAGCTGATAACATACATTATCAACTACTGAAGCACTTACCAGAATCCTGTTTAGAGACGCTGTTATCAATTTTTGATGATATTTGGACTACCGGGAAATTTCCTTCTTCATGGCGTGATGCTATAGTAGTAGCAATACCTAAACCTGGACGTCAGCATATGGATCCATCCAGTTATCGTCCGATTTCATTAACTAGCTGTGTTTACAAGACCATGGAATGCATCATCAATAATCGACTTGTTTGGTACTTGGAAACAAATAACCTTATAACAGATATACAGTGTGGTTTCCGTGAAAACAGAAGTACTGTCGATCACTTAGTGCGTTTAGAATCTTTTGTGAAAAACGCGCTGATTAATAAACAACACGCTGTGTCTGTCTTTTTTTATCTCGAAAAAGCATATGACACAACCTGGAAGTATGGCATTTTGAGAGATTTAAATGATTTCGGTTTGCGAGGTCGTTTGCCTAAATGTATAGTCAACCTTGTAAATAACAGACAATTTCAAGTCCGCATAGGTTCTACCCTGTCTGATCATTACAATCAGGATCAGGGTGTTCCACAAGACAGTATTTTGTCTGTCACACTTTTTAATATAAAGATCAACAGTTTATCAAAAGTTTTAAACGATTCAATTGATGGATCGTTATTTGTGGATGATTTTAATATTTCTTGTGGTAAAAATATGCATACCATTGAAGACAGGCAATTTCAAGTCCGTGTGGGTTCAACCCTGTCTGATCATTATAAACAGGATCAGGGTGGTCCCCAGGGCAGCATTTTGTCTGTGACCTTATTTAGTATCAAGATCAACAGTTTATCCAAGGTTTTAAACGATTCAATAGATGGATCACTTTTCGTGGATGATTTTAATATTTCTTGTCGTGCTAAGAATATGCATACCATTGAACGGCAACTGCAATTATGTTTAAACAAAATAAATAAATGGTGTCTTGAGAATGGTTTTGAATTTTCTAAGACAAAAACTAATTGCATCCATTTCTGCCGTAAGTATAAACCACATAAGGACCCAGAATTATTTTTAATGGCACTCCTATCAAAGTCGTTAAGGAAGCCAAGTTCTTACGTTTGATTTTCGACTCTCATTTAACTTTTCTTCCGCATATCAAATCCCTGAAAACTAAATGCCTGAAGGCATTTGATCTATTGAAAGTTGTGTCAGACTCAAAATGGGGAGGGGATCACGCTACTCTCCTGCACCGATACCGTTCACTTGTCCGTTCGAAGCTTGATTATGGCTCCATCATTTATGTAAAAGAAATCTAAAACTCCTTGATTCTATCCACCACCAAGGTCTGAGACTTTGTCTTGGGTGGTTCCAAACTTCTCCTATTGACAGTCTCTATGTCGAAGCCGATGAACCATCTCTTACACAGCGCCGTATCAAATTAGCTTTACAATATATTACAAAACTATACTCTAATCTCTTGTTCCGCCTCTTGGGCACAGAATTAAACCATTGATTTCTGCTGCCGGCATTGAGCTGAAAAGTATAGCGCCTTCTCGTCTTCTTTCTTCTCTTCCTTGGCAATTAGTGAGGCCACAAGTTGACCTCACATTAACAAAGTTAAAAAAATCAGACACAAACGAATTACAATATAAACAAGAGTTTATGCAATTAAAAAATAATTATAGTACATACAAATCCTTATTTACAGATGGGTCCAAGGATGGTGGCACAGTTGCTTGTGCCACTGTCATTGGATCCAGAACAATATCTTCTCGATTACCTGATAACAGCTCCATTTTCACTGCAGAAGCAAACGCAATATTAACGGCTCTTCAATATATTCAAAGACATCCTAATCATGTACAGTATATAATTTTTTCTGACTCTCTTTCTTGCCTTCAGGCTATTAAAAAGTTGTCTTATAAATATCCACTTTTAATTGACATAATTGAATTGTATAATGATCTTGCAACTGGCAAATGCGACATCGTCTTTTGTTGGTTACCCAGCCATGTAGGTATTTCTGGGAATGCAATGGCCGATCTTGCTGCTAAGGTGGCACTCAACAAGTCTGTGACACCACTTCTTATTCCATACAGTGACTATAAAGCTAGCATTAGAACTTACATCCGTGATCTGATGCAAAAGAGGTGGGACGCCCAGGGGGGAATAAATAAATTACATGCCATAAAACCTTATATTGGTTACACTCACTTGGGCTGTCAGTCCAGATTTGAGGAGGTCATTATGCGACGATGTCGCATTGGCCATACGCGTTACACCCACAGTTATTTACTAAAAGGCGATGATCCTCCGTTTTGTATCCCTTGTGATGAGAGAACCACGATCAAGCATATCCTGCTTGACTGTGTTGAATTCTCCATCATAAGGGATAACTATTTCAATGTCAAAACAATGAAGGATCTTTTTAGCACAGTTAGTACTCATTTAATTCTTGGATTTTTAAAAGAAATAGATTTTCTTATTGAATTGTAATTGATATGTTCTGTAGATAGTTCTATGTGAATGATTGGTAGTTTAAATTAGTAGCTTAGATTGTTAGTTGCTGTACCCTCAAAGGGGTTGAAGTATTGTAAAATTATTGTCCTCCTGAGAGGGTACGTAAGTCCAATACTCTCATAGTCAATTTAAATCTACTACTAGTTTTTAATCGTAGAATATTTGTTGTTTTAAGTAATGGCTAAATTTCAGGATAATCGCCAATAGCTGAGGGGATGGTGTAAATCCAGCTAGGGTTCATGCAGGTAGCAGAAGTAATGTAAGTCCCCATGGACCTTAGTATGGTGATCTACCTTCAGTTGTTGGCGATCTATAGCCCCGGTTTTATGTTGTATTGTCTTCTTTAATTCCAATGTTTTAACTTTCAACGCTAGTTTTATGTTCTGTGATACTCTAGTGTTTTTACTGTCCTTCGCTGACAGGTTTTACTTTTTCTCTTTTCTCATCTTAGCATTACTATAGCTTATATTGTTCTCGTCACGATATGGCTGCAATATTGCCCATGTGACGTTAAATATTAACTCACTCACTCACTCTTATTGGTCAATCTCAAAGGTTACCTGATGCGACCTCCCATAAGGCTTTGTTAGACTCAATAATGTAACGAAAAGTACTGAGGCTTAGTTTAGTTAGACTGAGCTCAGGTGGACACAAGGGTTAAGAGTAAAAGTGTTACCCTGCACCCACCGCAAGGACGCTGCTCTACACGGGTACCTGCAATTTCTGACTAAACATAAAAGTATACAGAAAATAACAATCATAACACCTAAATTGCAAAACTACATTTGAAAATAAGCAATATCTAAAAAGGGTTAATCTATCCTTTTCAATAATAGATCAAGGTAGGTACCTCTGACACAGACAGCCTGCCCACCATGAGTCACCAGGCATCTCGTCCCTCGGCATGTGCCCGATGTACAAATGTCAGCCTTGACCTGAAGATAGATGGCAGGTGAAATAAATGACGTTCTATATCTTTCATTAAGTCATTTTCACGGTTATGCTTATCACCAGTTGACCTAAAATCAGAGTGAGTGAGCTGACTGGGGCTATTATAAAATACTAATGGGCGATCTTTTTGTTGCGAGGGGCGATAACTCTCCTTTTATAATGCCATAAGCGACGGTCCAACTTCTCGCTTCCGGTCTGTTCCCTGACAACTGTGCGCTGTGACAACTTGATACATGTAAAGACAGGACCTAGCTTACGCGTTCCGTATTTCACCTTACCGATAATGAGCATCCCCTGGACTGGGGCTATTTTTAAATGCTAATTCAGACATTTCAGCTTCCCAGCAAAGGAAACCTGTAATGACCGAGAGGTTTGTGTGACAAAGATGATGTCGAGCCCCGACCTCAGTAGAGTGCTGCTTGACATGCTGAAAGACATAAGATACTTTGCTTCAACAAAGGAAGTTAGGTTACTCCCACACATTCAAACCTTGGATCACAAAACCTCAACCCCTTTCTCAGGGTACAGCGACTAACAATTAAATCCAAGCTACCAATAATAAAATATTTACTTATTTACAAGTCATTTAAGAAATCTGATACTTTTAAAAGTGCAATAGGTAAATGCAAACTTACGCTACTAAACAGATCCTTCATTGTTCGCGACTGAAAATAGTTACCCCTTGTGATGGAATATTCCAAAGACCAAAATTTCAAATCAAACTTTTGTGTCATTAGTTGAAAGGGGCCCATTCAACCACCCATCTAGGAGAAGTCAAGGCCAATCATCCTTACTTTACATGTAGCGTGTTTACGCTATGCTCTCTTTATGTTACGGTTAAGAATTTACCGTGACAACAATGAAAGAAATCCCCTTGTAAACCAGCAAAACAGAACACAGACAAGTCGTTCACGTTCAAACTCTATTAATATGCAACGACAGCATAATAATAATATGGTTAGGCCACAAGTTGACATAACAGTAACTACATTTACAAAATCAGAAACGAATGAATTACAATATAAACAAGAATATAACCAATTGAAACATAAATATAGTAATTATAAATCTTTTTTACAGATGGGTCCAAGGACGGTGGCGCAGTGGCCTGTACCACTGCCATTGGATCCAGAACAATATCTTCTAAATTACCAGACAACAGTTTTATTTTTACAGCTGAAGCTAACGCCATATCAACATAAAAAGTATATAATCTATTCAGACTCTCTTTCTTGCCTTCAGGCTATTCAAAATATTTCTCGGAAACATCCACTTTTAATTGAAATAATTGAATTTTATAATAATCTTGCTACTGGCCAAGTGTTAAAAACCATCATGGGGGTCTAGCTGTAAAACATCAACCACAGACTGCCAGACTACCTTGACTAGGGTAAATTGCGTTTCTCCACAGCTTTTCTACCCTCCTATATCATCACAGACTGAGGAATCACTTCCTAGTACCTAAAAGTCTTCTTCTGATCACAAATCATCATCTCAGTCACATTCAAAGTCTCTACTGAGGACTGAGCACTAATTTCCATAAATTACAGCAATTAGTCCAACCTTTTACACCCTCAGCGTTATGTCTCCAAGAGACATATTTAAAACAAACAGATACATTTGACCTTCGTCATTTTCATGCATATCATTGTTTTTCCTCTCCGCATGATAGGGCCACTGGCGGATCATCTATTCTATTCAGAATTCTATTCTATTATTCAAAGCCCTGTTTCACTTAACACTAATATGCAGGCTGTTGTAGTGAGAACTACTTTACATGTATCGTTTACGCTATGCTCTCTTTATATTTCACCGTCTTCGACGTTTGCCAAAAGTGATCTTCAAGCTCTATATGATCAGCTCCCGAAGCCCTGTATTATAATGGGAGACTTAAATGGGCACAACCCACTCTGGGGTAGTGTAACTACAAACACTAAAGGTAAATTGTTGGAGGACTTTTGTTCTGACAATGATTTATGTATTTCTAATGATGGTTCCAACACATATTTACACCCTGGAACAGGGACTTATTCTGCTCTCGACTTGTCACTCACAAATTCAGAACTACTTAATGAATTCGAATGGTCAGTCCACGATGACTTCTGTGGAAGTGATCATTTTCCTACTATATTAAAAGCTGTAACTCCATCTGATGTTCCTCCATCATCAAGGCGGAATTTTAAAAAGGCTAACTGGGCTTTATATGAAACACTGTGTGCTGAAAAACTTAAACCTGAACGTTTTATTGACGTTCCCGATGCTATTAAATGCTTTTCTGATGAATTGAACTCCATAGCTGATGAGTGTATACCAAAGTCCTCTGCAGTTCCACACATAAGAAAACCATGGTTCAACGATGACTGCAAATAAGCTAGGAAGGCAAGGAAAAAAGCAGAACATTATTTCCGTCGCCATCCCATGGTGCATAATTTAAACAAATTTAAAATTTTAAATGCTAAAGCACGGCGTACTTTTAAACAGAACAAACGCCAATCTTGGCAAAATTATGTATCTAAAATAAATTCGAGGACACCCATTTCCAAAGTATGGAACATGGTCCAAAAAATTAAAGGTAAAGGTACTAAATCTACTATCCATCATCTTAAACATGGAGATCAATTGCTTACGGATAAATCAGATATCGCAAATATACTGGGCGAAACCCTCGCTAAGCACTCTTCCTCCTCTAATTATTTACCTAAATTCCAGCAGTATCAAAAACAACAAGAAAAGAAAACTATTAATTTCAATTCTGATAACGGGGAAGATTATAATGAAACGTTTTCTCGTCATGAACTCCATACTGCTCTTGATCAAGCTCATGACACTGCTACTGGAGCTGATAACATACATTATCAACTCCTGAAGCACTTACCAGAATCCTGTTTAGAGACGCTGTTATCAATATTTGATGATATTTGGACTACCGGGAAATTTCCTTCTTCATGGCGTGATGCCATAGTAGTACCAATACCTAAACCTGGACGTGATCATACGGATCCATCTAATTATCGTCCGATTTCATTAACTAGCTGTGTTTGCAAACCATGGAATGCATGATAAATAATCGACTAGTTTGGTGAGTGAGTGAGTGAGTTATCATTTAACGTCACATCGGCAATATCTCAGCCATATCATGACGAAAACATTTAATACTGAAATGAAGTATATATATCTATTATGAAACCTGTCAACGAAGGACAGTAAAACAACTAGAATATCACAGATGAGAATATAAAACTAGTAACTATACCTAAAACAAGTTATCTATAGAGGACAATACAATATAAAACTGGGCTATAGATTGCTAACAACTGAAGGTAGATCACCATACTAGGGACCATGGGGACTTACAGTACCTTTGCTACCTGCATGGACCCTAGCTGGATTTAAATCATCCCCTCAGCCGTCAGCAATTTCGGAAATCTAGCCATAATATAAGAAAACATTTATACTACGATTAAAAACCTGGAAATTTAGAATTTTACTTTGAATGTTTGTGGACTTACGTACCCTCTCAGGAGGACAATAGTTTTACAGTACTTCAACCCCCTTTGAGGATACAGCCACTAACAAGCACAGTTATGAATTTAAACTTCCAATAATAAAATATTTATCTATTTACAATTCGGTCAATAAATCTAATTCTTTTAAAAATGCAATGATTAAATGAGAGCTTGTGTTATTAAAAAGATCCTTCAGAGTTCGTGAATTAAAATACTGATCCCTTGTGATGGAATACTCAACACAGTCAAGCAGGATATGCTTGACTGTGATTCTTCCATCACAAGGGATACAAAACGGAGGATCCTCACCTTTAAGCAAATATTTATGTGTATATCTTGTGTGGCCAATACGACATCGTCGCATGATGACCTCCTCAAATCTGGACTGACAACCCAAGTAGGTGTAGCCAATATACGGTTTTATTTCATGTAATTTATTTATACCTACTTGAGTGTCCCACTTCTTCTGCATTAGATCACGGATATACGTTCTAATGCTAACTTTGTAATCTGAATATGGAAGAAGAAGTGGTGTCACAGATTTGTTGAGTGCTGCCTTGGCAGCAAGATCGGCCATCACATTCCCAGAAATACCTACGTGACTGGGTAACCAACAGAAGACGATGTCGTATTGACCAGTAGCAATAGTATTATACAATTCAATAATTTCAATTAAAAGTGGATGTTTACAAGAAAGAGTTTTAATAGCCTGAAGGAAAGAGAGAGAGTCGGAATAGATTATATACTGTTTACGTTTCGGGTGTCTTTGAATATATTTAAGAGCTGTTAATATGGCGTTAGCTTCTGCAGTAAAAATAGAACTATTATCTGGTAATCTAGAAGATATTGTTCTGGATCCAATCACAGTGGCACAAGCCACTGCGCCACCGTCCTTGGATCCATCTGTAAATAAGGGTTTGTAATTGCTATATTGATGTTTTAATTGATGATATTCTTGTTTATATTGTAAGTTATTTGTTTCTGACTTTTTAAATGATGTTAAGGTTAGGTCAACTTGTGGCCTAACCAGTTGGCAAGGAGGAGAAGAAAGAAGACGGGAAGGCGATATACTTTCCAGCTCAATGCCGGCAGAAGAAATAAATGGTTTAATTCTGTGCCCAAGAGGGGGAACAAGGGAAGACTTTTTGTTATACAAATCCTGATAAAGCGGATTGAACACACAGTTATAGGCAGGGTTAGATTCGTTAGAATATAATTTAGTAATGTATTGTAAAGACAATTTTATACGACGTTCAGTAAGAGATGGTTCATCGGCCTCAACGTAAAGACTATCAATAGGTGAAGTTCTGAAAGACCCAAGACAAGGTCTTAGACCTTGATGGTGGACAGAATCAAGAAGTTTAAGGTTGTTTTTGCAGGCTCCACCATATACGATGGAGCCATAATCGAGTTTCGAACGGACCAGTGATCGATATAGGTGTAAGAGGGTAGCCTGATCCCCTCCCCACTTTGAGTTGGAAACAACTTTCAACAAGTCAAGAGCCTTCAGGCATTTAGTTTTAAGAGATTTAATATGAGGCAGAAATGTTAAGTGGGAGTCAAAGATTAGGCCCAAGAACTTGGCCTTCTGTACAACTTTGATGGGAGTGCCATCCAGAGATAGTTCAGGGTCCTTATGTGGTTTATATTTTCTGCAAAAATGTATACAATTAGTTTTGGATTTAGAAAATTTAAAGCCATTTTCAAGACACCATTTATTTATTTTGTTTAAACAAAGCTGCAGTTGCCGTTCAATGGTATGCATATTTTTACCACGACAAGAAATATTAAAATCATCCACAAATAACGATCCATCAATTGAATCGTTTAAAACTTTTGATAAACTATTTATCTTGATGCTAAAAAGTGTGACAGACAGAATACTGCCTTGTGGAACACCCTGATCCTGATTGTAATGATCAGACAGGGTAGAGCCCACTCGAACTTGAAACTGTCTGTCATTTAAAAAGTTGACTATAAATTGAGGTAAACGACCTCGCAAGCCGAAGTCATGTAAGTCTCGTAAAATACCATATTTCCAGGTTGTGTCATATGCTTTTTCGAGATAAAAAAAGATAGACACAGCATGTTGTTTATTAATTAGTGCGTTTTTCACAAATGATTCTAAACGCACTAAGTGATCGACAGTACTTCTGTTTTTGCGGAAACCACATTGTATATCAGTTATAAGGTTATTTGTTTCCAAGTACCAAACAAGTCGATTATTTATCATGCGTTCCATGGTCTTGCAAACACAGCTAGTTAAAGAAATCGGACGATAATTAGATGGACCCGTATGATCACGTCCAGGTTTAGGTATTTGTACTACTATAGCGTCACGCCATGAAGAAGGAAATTTACCTGAAGTCCAAATATCATCAAATATATAGAAGAGCGTCTCTAAACAGGACTCCGGTAAGTGCTTCAGGAGTTGATAATGTATGGTATCAGTTCCACTAGCAGTGTCATGAGCTTGATCAAGAGCAGTATGGAGTTCATGAATCGAAAACATTTCATTATAATCTTCCCCATTATCTGAGTTGAAATTAATAGTTTTCTTTTCTTGTTGTTTTTGATATTGCTGAAATTTTGGTACATTATTTGAAGAGGAAGAGTGTTTAGCAAGGGTTTCACCTAGTTTATTAGCAATATCTGATTTATTAGTAAGCAATTGATCTCCATGTTGAAGATGATGGACAGTAGATTTAGTACCTTTACCTTTGATTTTCTGGACCATGTTCCATACCTGGGACATGGGTGTCCTCGAATTTATTTTAGATACATAATTTTGCCAAGATTGGCGTTAGTTCTGTTTAAAAGTACGCCGTGCTTTAGCATTTAAAATCTTAAATTTATTGAAATTATGCACCATGGGATGGCGACGGAAATAATGTTCTGCTTTTTTCCTTGCCTTCCTAGCTTGTTTGCAGTCATCGTTGAACCATGGTTTTCTTATGTGTGGAACTACAGAGGACTTTGGTATACACTCATCAGCTATGGAGTTAAGTTCTTCAGAAAAACATTTAATAGCATCAGGAACGTCAATAAAACGTTCAGGTTTAAGCTTTTCAGCACACAGTGTTTCATATAAAGTCCAGTTAGCCTTTTTAAAATTTCGTCTTGATTATGGAAGAACATCGGATGGAGTTACAGATTTTAATATAGTAGGAAAATGGTCACTTCCACAGAGGTCATCATGGACTGACCATTCGAATTCATTAAGTAGTTCTGAATTTGTCAATGACAAGTCGAGAGCAGAATAGGTCCCTGTCCCAGGGTGTAAATATGTGTTGGAACCATCATTACAAATACATAAATCATTGTCAGAACAAAAGTCCTCCAACAATTTACCTTTAGTGTTTGTATTTACACTACCCAGAGTGGGTTGTGTCCATTTAAATCTCCCATTATAATACAGGGCTTTGGGAGCTGATCATATAGAGCTTGAAAATCACTTTTGGCAAAAGCCGAAGATGGTGAAATATAAAGAGAGCATAGCGTAAACGCTACATGTAAAGTAATTCTCACAGCAACAGCCTGCATATTAGTATTAAGTGAAACAGGGCTTTGAATAACGTTTTGTTTCACTAGAATGGATGATACGCCAGTGGCCCTATCACTCGGACGTGAAAAACAATGATATGCATTAAAATGACGAAGGTCAAATGTATCTGTTTGTTTTAAATATGTCTCCTGGAGACATAACGCTGAAGGCATGAAATCTTGGACTAATAGCTGTAATTCATGTAAATTAGTCCTCAATCCTCTGCAGTTCCACTGTACAATATTATTGGAATAAACTATCTTTTGGGGGGATTTATTGGGGATCTACCCCGCACTCTTTTGGAGGGCGACAAGCTATGTGCCCTAGAATGGACGTTTTCAGAAACGTCCATATCTTCAAGAGACCCATATTTATTAAACAGTTGAATTTTATTTTGGGACCCCTTAGGAGCTCTGCCACTTTGTTGTTTTGAAGCACCAGACTTAGGTTTGGGTTTAGTTTTAACAATTTGTTGTCTATCAGGTGTTGAATGAGACTCAGAGCGTGACTGTGAAGATGACTTATGATCAGAGGACTTTGATGTAGTAGGAAGTGATTCCTCAGTCTGGGATGATATAGCAGGGTATAAAACCTGTGGGGAGTCGGAACTGACCCAAGTCAAGGTAGTTTGGCATCCTGTGGATGATTTTGTTATTTTAGAGCTGGATTCAGATGATGATTTTGCTACTGTAGCATAACTTTCTAGAAGGTCAGATCTCTTCACCAGTTTCTTTGCCTCAGAAAAAGAGATATTTTGGGTGAACTTTATTTTGTTAATCGCCATTTGCTCTTTCCATATTGGGCATTGTTTTGTCACTGTCACTGTCATAATCTTCTGTTGTGTGTGTCTTCTCACCACAGTGAGCACACACAACAGACAATGTGCAGGTAGATACACCGTGTCCATATGTCTGGCATTTAAAACACCTGAGCGGGTTGGGGATGTAGGTTTCGACTTGGATATTGCAGTAACCTGCCTTTACTGATTTGGGAGCATTCGGCGATGAAAACGAAAACAGATAGGTATTCGTTTGGAATGTTTCATTGTTTTTCGGGTGGAAAAGCGCTTCACATACAGCACGCCTTGATCCTTCATTTCGCATGCTATATCAAGTTCGGACATGTCAGCAAACAACCGATCACGATCTCTGACGATACCTTTACTTGTGTTCAAGGTCTTGTGAGCAGAGACCGTGACCGGAATGCCCACAAAAGATTCAATGCTCATCAGATTTGTTGCTTGCTGTTTCTTGCCACACTCAATTAGCAGTGCACCCGAACGTAAGCGTCTAATGTTCTTAACATCCCCAGCAATACCTTGAATGCCCTTAGATACTGCGAAAGGGTTCAACTTCAGTGGTGTCTTGTCAGTAGTCTCAATAACGAGGAAACGTGGCCAATACTCAATCGATAGAGACGGTCTATGAGAAGTATCAATGGGATCAATTTCAAGTGGACGTTTGGTTTTTTTGGGGGGTATTTCATAAGCCATGATTGGTGTCATATGGTTCATCATCCGAGCTCCCCACCCACCACGGAGTATCACAAGGACAATGCTAAAGCAAGCGGGCCTCCAGCTTGCAGCACCAAGGATACTCGGATGATATACTCCAGTAGAAGAATTATAAATAATTAAATAGATAATTAAACTACCAGATTGGCCCATGAGCCATCGCCTTCTGGCATAAGACTCTAGGCAAAGTTCATATTAGAATTCACAATCAATTCACAAAGATCAGAAGTAGTGCCAAAGCCGAAACTCAAAACAATTTCAAATCAAATTTGTGCAATGACGCATATACAGTCCATGCACAGGGCTTGGCATGACCAGCCGATTGGTTGAATCGGGCCAATTCAACCACCCGTCTAGGTGAAGTAAGGGCCAAAGTGGTGTGTTGGGCAATGGAACGCAGGTAAAAGTCCAAATGCCCTCAACCACCAGGATCCCGTCCTCCACCGACACGGGACGCAACCCACGGCAAACAGGTTGCCCAATTTAGTCGCCTCTTACGACAAGCAATGGGGTGCTGTGGACACATTCTGCCCCGGGTCCACACGGGAGAAGAGCACTTAGCGTTACCCAGCACCCACCAAGGAGGTGGCTCTTCATGTGTGCCGACTAGTTTGGTACTTGGAAAGAAATAACCTTATCACAGATATACAATGTGGTTTCCGTAAAAACAGAAGTACTGTCGATCACTTAGTGCGTTTAGAATCATTTGTGAAAAATGCACTAATTAATAAACAACATGCTGTGTCTATCTTTTTTGATCTTGAAAAAGCATATGATACAACCTGGAAGTATGGCATTCTGAGAGATTTACATGACTTCGGGTTGCGAGGTCGTTTGCCTGAATTTATTGCCAACTTTTTAAATGACAGACAATTCCAGGTCCGTGTGGGGTTTACCCTGTCTGATCATTACAATCAGGATCAGGGTGTTCCACAAGGCAGTATTTTATCTGTCACTCTTTTTAGCATCAAGATCAACAGTTCATCAAAAGTTTTAAACGATTCAATTGATGGATCGTTATTTGTGGATGATTTTAATATTTCTTGTCGTGGTAAAAATATGCATACCATTGAACGGCAATTGCAGTTGTGTTTAAACAAGATTAATAAATGGTGTTTTGAAAATGGCTTTAAATTTTGTAAATCGAAAACTAAATGCATACATTTTTGTCGTAAATACAAACCACATAAAGACCCTGAACTGTCTCTAGATGGGACGCCCATTAAAGTTGTACAGGAAGCCAAGTTCTTGGGTCTAATTTTTGATTCACATTTAACATTTTTACCACATATTAAATCTCTTAAAACTAAATGCCTGAAAGCACTTGACTTGTTGAAAGTGGTTTCAAATTCTAAATGAGGAGGGGATCAAGCTACCCTTCTCCACCTATATCGATCACTCGTTCGTTCTAAACTTGATTGTGGCTCCATCGTCTATGGTGGAGCCTGCAAAAGCAACTTAAAACTATTAGATTCAGTCCATCATCAAGGTCTAAGACTTGGTCTTGGTTCCTTTAGAACTTCACCTGTTGACAGCCTGTATGTCGAGGCTGATGAACCATCTCTTGAGCAGCGATGTATAAAATTAGCTTTACAGTATGTAACAAAACTATATTCAAATGAGCCAAACCCTGCATATAACTGTGTTTTCAATCCTCTGTATGAGGATTTATACGCCTCTTGGTTTAAGAATAAAACCACTTATTTCTGCTGCAAGCATTGAGCTGGAAAACATAGCTCCTTCACGTCTTCTTTCGTCTCCTCCTTGGCAGTTGGTTAGGCCACAAGTTGACATAACATTAACGACTTTCAAAAAATCAGAAACGAATGAATTACAGTATAAACAAGAATATAATCAACTGAAACATAAATACAGCAATAATAAATCCTTATTTACAGATGGGTCCAAGGACGGTGGCGCTGTGGCTTGTGCCACTGTCGTTGGATGCAGAACAATATCGTCTAGATTACCTGATAACAGTTCTATTTTTACAGCAGAAGCTAACGCCATACTAACAGATCTTAAATATATTCAAAGACATCCTAAACGTAACCAATAAGTAATCTATTCCGACTCTCTTTCTTGCCTTCAGGCTATTAAAAATATTTCTTGTAAACATCCACTTTTAATAGAAATTATTGAATTGTATAATAATCTTTCCACTGGCCAATACGACATCGTCTTTTGTTGGTTACCCAGCCACGTAGGCATTTCCGGTAACGCAATGGCCGATCTTGCTGCCAAGGCAGCACTCAACAAATCTGTGACACCACTTCTTATTCCATACAGCGATTATAAAGCTAGCATTAGAACTTACATCCGTGATCTGATGCAGAAGAAGTGGGACACCCAAGTAGGTATAAATAAATTACATGAAATAAAACCGTATATTGGTTATTCCTACTTGGGTTGTCAGTCCAGATTTGAAGAGGTAATCATGCGGCGATGTCGTATTGGCCATACTAGATATACTCATTCATACCTATTGAAAGGTGAGGATCCTCCGTTTTGCATCCTTTGTGATGAGAGAACCACAGTCAAGCATATCTTGCTTGACTGTGTTGAATTCTCCATCATAAGGGATAAATATTTCAATGTAAAAACAATTAAGGATCTTTTTAACACAGTTAGTACTCATTTAATTCTTGGATTTTTTTATAAGAAATTGATTTTCTTATTGAATTGTAATTGATATGTTCTGTAGGTAGTTCTGTATATAAATGTATTTTAATGATTGGTAGTTTAAATTTGTAACTTAGATTGTTAGTGGCTGCACCCTCAACGGGGGTTGAAGTATTGTAAAATTATTGTCCTCCTGAGAGGGTACGTAAGTCCAATACTCTCATAGTCAATTTAAATCTACTACTAGTTTTTAATCGTAGAATATTTGTTGTTTTAAGTAATGGCTAAATTTCAGGATAATCGCCAATAGCTGAGGGGATGGTGTAAATCCAGCTAGGGCTCATGCAGGTAGCAGAAGTAATGTAAGTCCCCATGGACCTTAGTATGGTGATCTACCTTCAGTTGTTGGCGATCTATAGCCCCGGTTTTATGTTGTATTGTCTTCTTTAATTCCAATGTTTTAATTTTCAATGCTAGTTTTATGTTCTGTGATACTCTAGTGTTTTTACTGTCCTTCGCTGACAGGTTTTACTTTTTCTCTTTTCTCATCTTAACATTACTATAACTTATATTGTTCTCGTCACGATATGGCTGCAATATTGCCGATGTGACGTTATATATTAACTGACTCACTCACTCACTTTACTGTGATATTCTAGTTCGTCTAGTTTACTGTCCTTCGTCGACAGGTTTTTTAATACTCGTATATTCCATTTCAGTGTAAAATGTTCTCGCCACGTTATGGCTGAAATATTGCAGATGTGACGTTAAATATTAACTCACTCACTAACTTACTCACTACAGTGCAGTTTCCTGCATGGACACTAGCTGCATTCAAACAATGTCTCCATCTGCTGGCAACAGTAGGCAACTGTAGCCAAAATTAAAATGACAATGATACGAGTAAAAATGTGAAACAGTATTTTACTTTGAATGTTTTGAGACTTACGGATCCTCTTAGGTGGACAATAATCTTACAGTACTTCAACCTCCCTTGAGGAAGCACTAACATCACTAAATTGATATTGTAACTATCAATACTTTTCTGCAAAACGCATGAATCAAAATGTATGAAATAGTTCAATTTCTCCTTATATTTCTCTAATTGATGGTTAATATTGTAAAACAGATATTTCACCTTTTTTGCAAAACAATACTTGTTTCTTGTGATGGCTTTATATATATATATATATATATATATATATATATATATATATATATATATATATATATATATATATATATATATATATATAGATATTTAAAAAGTTGTATCAATCAAATGTAAAATGGCCAAAGACAGTCATCGGAAATCTTACATTTGAAAGGTGCAAAAATCCAAAGAACCGACCAGTCTCCTCCATCAGTTGATCCGAGTCCATGTCTGATAGATGACAAGTTAGAGTCTCAATAGTGTATCGAATATGGCGACAGTCGTACTCTGCACACTTGCATTGACATAGCTTGATGCCAATGTTCGCAAAGCTTAGAGAGTGGACAAGCCGCAGTTGGTCTATTGACACTACGAATATGAGGAAGATTGTTAGGTGATAGGGTGTGAGCCACATCTTTAAAGCTATTGCACTGGATGCAACTGAGATTCACGACAGACTACAATTTCTACAGATTCCCAGATTCGGGTGAAAAAATCGACTAGAGCTATCATAAAGAAAGCTATCAAAGAGAATCGTGTATATTGACCCTCCCCCCCCCCCCAAAAAAAAAAAAAAAAAAGAAAAAAAACTAAAAAAAACTTAACTGATGAGTGTTATCTTTTAAGATAGAATCTTTGTTAGAAACCAAGAAGAACTACGGTTTCCATCCAAGGATTGATAAGTGTCCTTTCACTTTTAGCGGGCGTGCTATCACGGCTACTAAATGAATTAATGAAACGGTAGGAGCTGATAATAATTGTAAACATTTACGTCGGCCGGAGCAGACACTTAAATGCAAAGACCTGTGAATGCTTGTCGTACGAGGTAACTAACGGGAACGGGAGGTCAGGCTTGCTGACTTGGTTGACACATGTCATCGGTTCCCAGTTGCGCAGATCGTTGCTCATGTTGTTGATCACTGGATTGTCTGGTCCAGACTCGATTATTTACAGACCGCCGCCATATAGCTGTAATACTGCTGAGTGCAGCGTAAAACTAAACTCACTCACTCCCATTTGCACATATCGATGCTCATGCTGTTGATCACTGGACTGTCTGGTCCAGATTCGATTATTTACAGACCGCCGTCGTATAGCTGGAATATTGGTGGCGTACTACTGAAATCACTCACTTTAATAGAGATATAGTATCCAAGTCATTACACAATGTATTAAATGTCAGAGCGTCTCAAGTGAGGGAATATGTTAAACGTCAGAAAGACCATATACAGCATTTAAGGAGTATAATGTCTATGGCGGTTATGTATTACTAAATTCCATCTGATCCAATACCTTTTGAGTAAGTCTCTTGACTGAAGACTTAATTCCATCTGAGGCAATGTCAATACCTTTTGAGTAAGTGACAAAATTTCCGCCATATCTTGCCTGAAACAAATTCTGTATTCATGATAAATACACATAATTTAATAAACCGTGTCAACGAAAGGAGAGTAAGACTACTACATTATAATTTAACCAGTTAAAACAAGTTAATATTTCTAAAAGTAAACAATTATTTTGGACAATACAATTGAACGGAGATCACCATACCAGGGTCCAAACGGATTTACCTTACTTTTACCTGCATGGAATCTACCTGGATTTACACCATCCCTTTAGCCATTGGCAATTTTGCTCAGAATTAGCCAAATACTAAAATGACGAATATAATGCGATTAAAAGGATGGTGCTCTTATAAGCTTATATTTACTTGGAATGATTTGTGAATTATGTATCCTGTCAGGAAGACGAAACTCTACAGTGCCCTTAGCTCTCTTTGAGGATATAAAGCCTTGTTTACATGGCCCCTTCTGTCCCCGGAGGTAAAATACCAAAGGGGAAAAACCTAGGGCCCTGTGGGGCAAATATGGTCGTGTAAATAGGTATGGTTATAGGTAAATAGGTAAATGTATTCTTCCCCTGGTCAGAATTTCAGTTAAACATGTCATGTAGACAGTCTCATTGCAAACTGAAACTACTGTTCCTAGATGTGTCCTTGCAGACAGAACTCCCCCAAGAACACCCTCCGTCTACAGAAAACCCACCCACACCGACCAGTAAATTCACTACCTCTCCAACCATCACCCCGCTGATCAAACGTGCAATTGTCTGCACCCTAACCAGATGAGCCAAATCCATCTGCAACTCTGGCCATCTCCAAACTGAAATAGGACCCGTGAAGGTTGCGGGGTAGAACAGGCCTTCAGCAACCCATGCTTGCCATAAAAGGCGACTGTGCTTGTCGTAAGAGGCGACTAACAGGATCGGGAGGTCAGACACGCTGACTTGGTTGACGCATGTCATCGATTCCCAATTGCGCAGATCGATGTTTATGTTGTTGATCACTGGATTGTCTGGTCCAGACTCGATTATTTACATACCACCGCCACATGGCTGCAATATTGCTGAGTGAGGCGTAAAACAAAACTCACTCACTCACTCCAAACTGAAATAGACCACGTAAGAAACGTCTGTGCACAATTATGTTTTCCGGAGCAGAACTCCAAAACCGTTCAATATTTCTTCACCAAACTTGACACATAGATTGGTTTAGTAGTGTACTTGGTATTTCTGGTAAAGTGTTTTTGGCGTGTCCATATCAAGAGTTCGACTGAAATTGGGAGGTAATGCGAGGTAATGTAATCTTCTTTTTTTTAAAGGTGAACAAGGCAAATGATGAATTGTCCTGCGAAATCACCTGGAAAGGTCATTTTTTTCAGTCTTCAGCAGTCAGTTTCGTCAGACGTATCTCATCCCGAAGTTACCGATGGTCATGTTACAGACATATCTGATCCCGAAGTTACCGATGGTCATGTTACAGACATTTCTGATCCCGAAGTTACTGATGGTCATGTTACAGACATATCTCATCCCGAAGTTAGCGATGGTCATGTTACAGACATATCTGATCCCGAAGTTACCGATGGTCATGTTACAGACATATCTGATCCCGAAGTTACCGATGGTTATGTTACAGACATATATGATCTCGAAGTTACCGATGGTCATGTTACAGACATATCTGATCCCGAAGTTACCGATGGTCATGTTACACACATATCTGACCCTGAAATTACCGATGGTCATGTTACAGACATATCTGATCTCGAAGTTACCGATGGTCATGTTACAGACATATCAGATCCTGAAATTACCGATGGTCATGTTACAGACAACATCGCTGATGATGTTGAAGCTGCTGAACCAGGAGATAATGGATATGGTTAAAATGTTAAAAATGACCAAGAAAATGATCACATGAAAATAGGAAATTCAGAAGAAACAGAACGGAAAAGGAAGAAAATATCAAACAACTTTGGAACTACCATGTGCATGTCTAGAGGAAGGTAGACTGGATTGGAAAAGAATCAAATTGAGATACAAATGAACATCGTTGAGGAGAAAGAAAACAGAGAACTTAGAAAACTTAATAAACTAGAAAGACAGAAAAATTCTTACGGACACTCGTCGACCATATGCCAAGCCGTCATCCATCCAGTATCCACCAGTACCTCGGTGTCCTGTTGATCCAGCATATGATCATTTGCATGAATCAGTCCCAGGAACCAGCCTTGTCCCCACTTACTGCACTGCACCAATAACCATTTTCCTTGTCATGGTCAGAACCATAGGCAGTGTCACTTAAGAAGAGTGAGTCAGTTAATATTTAACGTCACATGGGCAATATTTCAGCCATGTCGTAACGAGAACAGTTAATACTGAAATGCAATATATATGTGTATCATAAAAACCTGTCGTCAAAGGGCAGTAAAATAGAATATCACACTTTAAAACGAGTGTGGGAAGTTAAAACTAAACATCACTATTTAGACAAGACAATATGAAATACGGGCTATATATTACCAACAACTAAATGTAGATCCCCATACTAGGGACCATGAGGACTTACAGTACATTTGCTTCCTGCATGGACGCTAGCTTGATTTACATCATCCCTTCAGCCGCTGGCGAGTTTAAGAAATGGTAGTCAAAATTAGAATAACAAGAATACTACTTCGAAAAACTCGGTAGACTTTTTTTCGAATTTACCCCATGGTCCCTAGTATGGTGATCTACCTTCAGTTGTTGTCGAGCTATAGCCGGTGTAGTATATTGTGCGGTCTACTTTAATTACTAGAATGTTTTCCTTTTCCATGCTAGTTTTATATCTATATCTGTGATACCCTAGTATTTTACTGTCCATCGTGAAAGCATATGTTCTTCAAAATGTTTTCATTTTCTCATTTAAATTGTTTTGATCACGATATGGCTGAGTAATTGACGATATGACGTTAACTATTAACTCACTCACTCCGGACTGTACCTCTAAGTGGCGACGTCAAGATAACAAAAAGAATGGGTTCGAGTATAGATCCTTGAGGTACTCCGAATCGAAGTAGATCTTATGAAACTGCAGCGTTTATACATACAGACTGATGCCGTTCTCACAGATATGACTGGATCCATTTCAGTTCAAGTCCAGTAACACATAACACAGGATAGATGTAGTGACAAATATTAACTCACCCTCTTCACCCAAACAGTGCGTTCTCTACGTACTAATGAACCCAAAAAAAATCAAATTGTGGACGTATCTCTTCCGTTTTCTAGCTTTGACCAACGTTTCTACTTGGCATCACTGTAATGTGAAGTCAATTTTACCGCTTCCCTTTATGGGTAAATTTACCCCGGGGCAAAACACCCATAGGGTTAAAAGCGGTGGATGTAAACAAGGCTTAAAGATCACTCTAAGGTGGGTGTGTGTGGGTGTGTGGGTGTGTGGGTGTGTGTGGGTGTGTGGGGAGCGGATGTATAAAAGATTCATTGGCATTGTTATAAATGAAACCCAGGCATTAAAAGTACTCATTTCGATCTTTAATTACCTTAATCGCCCTTTTCGACAGCAGTGCACTATTCACAGCCGCGAAGGAATTTTCAACGAATCAGAGAGGCGCGTCTCCGTGACGTAATATGAGGTATAGAGGTATAGCTATGAGGGCCTATGCAGAATTCATCTACATTTCAGGGGATAAAATATTTCGTACACAGGTTTGTCCAAACCTGAAATTGCGACAGCTGTTGGGAAAAATGAGAGCCATATGTTCTCACAATATATAATATTATTTAGTTTTGCCTCCTTCTTTGCCTAGTTTTCGAGTTACAACCCTTGTTTTCATAGACGATTCTGTCAATATCACTTGGTGTCGCTAGGTTGTAACCTACACGTTATTTGTCATTCACTTGATATTCAGTTAGTGACAGTTATAATTAGTGGTAAGGCCACTTAGATTACCCATCAAAGGTTCCTATTTTGGCATTTACTGTGTCTGGATCGATCAAGGGATCCATAACATGCTGATGGATTAATTACTTTTACGCGGATTAAATCGACTAATGTCTACATACTCCTGAGCCAACGTGTACAAACCAAGTGAATTTATCAACTGAAGAAATATATCGCGCACTATTGTCACTTCGACCCCCACTTCGCTTCCGTCGAAGAAGTCGTTATGTTACAAGTTGTGTCATGCAAATCCTTTTGACCATGAATACGTATTTTAACTATTTCTAACTATTTTAGAAAGTAGTTTTGATTTTCTAACTTGATGAAAACAAACAATAATCTAATTAATGCTAACGAACTTTGGCCGGTGACTTCACGATTTTCAAAACTCTGTGCATAGTGACACTATCACCCGACCCAAAGGAGCAACTGACGGTAACTTAACAATTCGGCATGTCTTTGTTGACGTCGAGAAATCAGCAAATGACGAGCTTCCTACACATTTTCTATATAACTAACTGAAAACCCTCATATAACGTCACTCTGGCTCTGGCGAGCAGAGTTACGTAACTTGTGTGTGGTTTCGTTGGCGGGCGAGAGTGAAGCAGACAGCTTTTGGCAACTTTTAATCGCTCGGTATGAATTAACCACAATTTTTTTTTAAGAATGAGTTTGGTGTTCCGCGCAAGAGAAACCACAAGTCTTTTATATGCAATGGTTAAAAGAGTAAAAAACATTTGAGTATAATTCTTTCTTTTAGTTGGTGCAAGTAAACAAGTGTTAAGTTACTAATGTAAAGTTAAAATATTAAGATATTTATCTACTTATAAAATCTGTTTCTTTTAAAAATGCAACAACTAAATGTAAACTGATATTATAGGAAAATTGTTCCTAGGTCGTGATTTAAATTAGTTATCCCATGTAATGGAATACTTAACACACACAGTCTCTTCTCGATTACAAGATAACAGCTCTACTTTTTACAGCAGAAGAAACGCTATATTAACAGCTCTCAAATATATTCAAAACAGCCTAAATACAACCAATTTACAATCTTTTCTGACTTTCTTTCTTGCGATTCATGCGATTAAAAATCTTTCTTATGAACATCTACTCTTAACTGAAATTATTGAATTGCATAGTGGTCTTGCTACAGGAGAATACGTCATCGTCCTTTGCTGGTTACCTCTCAAATCTAATGATTACGTAATGATCTTGCTACTGGCCAGTGTGACGTCGTCTTTCGTTGGTTACCTAGCTAAGATGGCATTTCTGAAAACATGATGGCAGCACTCAACAAATGTAGATGTTACATCTGATGCAGAAGTAGGTGTCAATACATTACATGCAATAAAACCCTGGGTGTCTAACTGTTTTTTGCTTAAGGTCCTGAGAATAAGTCTTGACAGGGGGTTTGAAGTCAGTGTACGGCATCAGCAGTGAAGAGAAGTACTTATCAAGAGCTGCTTTAGCTGCAGCATCGGTCTTCGTTTTAGCTGCTATGCTGACGTGACCTGGCAACCAGCTGAGGACGATGTCATATTGGCCAGTAGAAAGTTGTTTGTAAGTTTTAAAATGTCCAAGATGATAGGGTGACGGAGTAACATTCTGAAATGCTTGAAGGCAAGATAATGTTAATTTTTTCGAATGGTTCTGGTGTTTCATGTAGGGCAAAGCTGTGAATATAGCTTTGGCCTCGGCAGTGAAGATGGAACTGTTGTCTGAGATTCTACAGGAGACAGTGGATCCAATGACAACTTGGCCATCATCCTTCGATCCATCTGTCATGGCGGTGAAGACAAAAACCAGTAAGGTGCTATGGTATTGAGATCAATTTTAGCTGCTGATATGTGGGGTTTAATTCTGATTCCAAGGTTTGGAACAAGGCTTGGCACTTTAGAGAAGACGTTTTCATACTGAGGGTTGACAACATAGTTGTATGCTGGATTGGACTAATTTGAACACAGTTTAGTGATTTACTGTAATGCAAGTTTAAAGTAGCGTTGGTCGAGGGAGGGCCTGTTAGCCTCTGCATATAGACCGTTTACCGGAGAGGTCCTAAAGGACAGAGCCTAATGCCTTGATGATGGATAGAATCTGATTTGTTCCACATTGCTATGCAGGCTGCGCCATGGGTTTTGAAAACCTTAAAGCCATTTTCATTTTCCCATTTTTGCATCTTGGTAAGTTGTACCTGCATTTTTATTGCATGCATGTTCTTACCACGACATGAAATAATAAAATCGTCCACGAAAAGGGACCCATCAACACAACTTTTCAACACTTTAGTGAGGCTGCTAATTTTGATACTGAAAAGGGTGACAGACAGGATGCTGCCTTGAGGGACACCCTGGTCTTGATAGAAATAGCCAGACAATGTGGAACCCACCTGTACTTGAAATTTTCTGTTGTTTGGAAACTGGGATATGAACTGGGTTAATCTGCGCCCAATCCAAACTCGTGAACGTCCTCTAAGATACCATGTTTCCACGTTGTATTATATGTTTTTGTTTTTTGTTTTGTTTTTATTTAAGTCGAAAAAGATAGATGTAGCGTGTTGTTTGTTGACAATGGGGGTTTTAATAAATGATTCAAGACGCATTAGATGGCCACCGGTACTTTGGTTCATTCAGAAACCCATTGGAGGTCACTGATTAGGTTTTTGGCCTCCATGTACCAAATTAATATCGATTGTTGACCATGCATTCCATGGTTTTACAAACACAGCTAGTTAGTGATATAGGATGGTAGTTTGAAGGATCAGAATGATCACTGGCAGACTTTGGTATAGGGATGATAATGGCATTGTGCCACGAGGGAGGAAATTTTCCAAATGTCCAATTGTCATCAAATATTTTGAGTATAGTTTCCAAACTCGAATCAGGGAGGTGCTTCTGACACTGATAATGAATATCATCAGCTCCTGCCGCAGTGTCATGAGCCTATCCCAGGGTAGTTTGTAATTCGTGGAGAGAATACGTTTCATTGTAACCCTCGCCATTATCAGAGTTAAAATTGACTTATTTCTTCTTTTGTTGGTGTGCTATTTCTGAAACTCAGTGTTATAAGCCGATTAGGAAGAGTAGTTTGCCAAGGTTTAAACAAGTGTGCTTGCAATTTCAGTTATATTTGCTATAAGAGTGTCACTATCGTAGAGATAGCGGACACCCGGTTTAGATTCTTTGCCCTTAATCTTTTGAATCCTCTGAATGTTCTTCACCTTGGCTATGAGTGTTCGGGAGTTGATTTTGGACACATATTTCCTCCATGACCTGCGTTTGGTTTGCATAAAGTTACGTCCAGCCCTGGCATTTGTCGCTTTAACGACATCCAGGTCATGCATAGTTGGATGGGGTCGGGAATATTTTTCAACCTATTCCTATTTTTCCTAGCTTGTTTGCAGTTTGTATCAAACCATGGTGCGCGTATGCGTGGGTTTGTAGACTTATGCATGGTTTTGTCTCCAATGGCATTTAGGACGTCTGAGAATAGTTCCATAGGGTCAGGAACATTCCTGAACTTGTCGGGTTTAAGGTTTACAGTACATAGGGTTTGGAATAATGGCCTGTTGGCCTTAGTAAAATTCCACCTGATGGCAGTTCATCTGTGGGATTGATAGGATTAAGAATTGTAGGGAAGTGGTCGCTTCCACAAAGGTCATCATGGACCGACCATTCAAACTCGTTTAGATGGTTAGAATCTGTAAGTGATAGATCGAGAACAGAGTAAGTTCCAGTACCTTGTTGTTTGTGTCAGTACTCCGCCATAGGGGCTTATGACCGTTGAAGTCGTCCATGATTATAAAGGGTTTTGTAAAAATGACCATTTATGTTTTGAAGATCTGATAGGCAGTCAGCTGAGGATAAAGGAAGATCGAGTGAACTTAGTAAACGCTATGTTCAGAGTGATACACACAGCTAAAGTTTGTAGGCTGGTGGTTGGTGCAATAGGGCTGTGGGGGATGCCCTGCCTGAACAGGACAGAAGTGCCGTCTGTAGTTTTCACACCGAAAGGGTAAAAGGAGTGGTAGGAACTGTACCAATGGATGTCGAATTTATCGCTTTTCTTGTGGCAGTCTTCTTGGAAACACAATGCAGATGGTTTAAAATCTTGGATGAAAACCTGCAGTTGATTGACATTATTCTGAAGTCCTCTGCAGTTCTGTTGAATCATGTTTTGTGGATTCATGGTGCTTCCACTGGTGATCGAGGATTGGGATTTGGCAGTTGTTCAACCTACCTTAGTTTCTGCAGTTTCATTTCTTTCTTTTCCGTTTCATGCTTTGGACGTTGGTGCGGGTGTTTGTGAATCAGAGGTTTTTATCGGCTGAGATAGGCTGAGAAAATATGACCCATGTCAGATCGGTCTGGCAAGAGATACTTGCAGTATTTATAGGCAGACGAGAAACGGCAGAAGAGTAGAAGATGGTTGGAGGGGTTGCAGTTAACCTGGCGACCGTCTTCTTAACTTCATGAAAGGATACATTTTCTGTGTTTGACCTTTAAGATCTCTGATTCACGTTACCACACTGTACATGACTTGGAAGAGGCAATGTGGTTACCGCTGCAGTGTGCACCCTTTACTGCCCTAGCACAGTCATTGTCCTCATGCTTGTCACCACAGCGGGGCACCCCTGCCAAGCCACCTCCTTGTTTTAGGTGCTGGGTAACGCTATTAGCTCGCCAACCCCCGCGTTGACCTGGGGGCATATTTGGTCCATCAACCCGTTTGCCGTGGTTTGCGGGCCTATGTCGGTGGAGGACGGGATCCTGGTGGTTGAGGGCTCTGGGAGCACCGCTTCCCCTTTTGTTCAACACACCACTTCAGCCCTAACTCCACCTAGACGGTTGGTTGAATAGGCCCAGTTCAACCAAGCGGCTGGTCATGCCAAGCACTGTGCATGGATCATTATATATATGTATATATATCTGTAATTGCACAAACCTTATATTAGGGTGTTGGTACCCTTGTTCATGTAATATCATATGAGTTTGTATTCTGTTTATCACGAACTTTGCCTAGAGTCTTATGCCCAGAAGGCGGTGGCTCATGGGTCAGTCTGCTAGATTCTTTTTAATTTTCTGCCGGAGTATATCACCTGGGTATCCTTGGTGCTTGGTAGCTGACCCGCTTGTGTTAAGCATTGTCCTTGTGATACTCCACGGAGGGTTGGGAGCTCGGATGAAGTACCATTCCTCACTAACTCCAGATGGAAACGACAACGGACTGCCCACGTTTTCTGGCCACGTTTTCTCGTGATTCAGACAAAGGATGACACCACATTACAGTTGAACCCTTCTGCAATACAGAAAAGCATTGTAAGGCATTACAGGAGACGTCAAAAATATCAAACGTTTATTTTCAGGTGCACTGCTCGTTGAGTGCAGCAGAATGCAACAGGTAAGAAACATCATGACTATTGAAACATTCGCTGGCATTCCAGTACCGGTGTCTCCTCATAGAACTCTTAACACAAGCAAAGAAATCAACAGGGAAAGAGATCGATTGTTCACCGACATCTGAACTTGATATCGAGTCGGAAATGAAAGATCAAGGGCCGGAAAAATGCAGATGTAACTTAAAGCCAACTTCGTAAAACTCAACTCAACAAGATCCATTTTTGCAGAAATAATGAAAAATAAACGCATCCTTGACACATAAACACTAATACCATCCTAGGGTATAATGCATAAGTAGTGGTGTTGAAGCACTAATGTTTGTCACATTACATGTGACTTAAAGTCACAAAAATGTGGACTGACAGATCGAAATTTGAGATTGATTTTCTTGATGCCGATGTACTACCGGGCGGTAAAGTGATAGCACTATACCAGGTGACATCCTTCAACAAGTCTGCTCAGAGTCGGTTCTTTGTGGAGAAGGCACCCGTGGCGAGTCACCTCGTCGTGGTGGGTACTGGGTAACGCTAAGTGCTCGCCAAGCCCCCGTTGTGGACCCGGGCATATTTGGTCCACTAACCTGTTGGCCGTGGGTTGCGGCCTGTGTCGGTGGAGGAGGGGATCCTGGTGGTTGAGGGCATTAGGGGCCTGCAACCGTGTTCCTGTTGCTCAACACACCACTTTGGCCCTGACCTAGACGGATGGTGGAATGGGCCCGGTTCAATCAATCGGCTGGTCACGCAAGGCCCTGTGCAAAGTTAGTATTATTGCACATATCTATTTTTCTGGTCTTGGCTATTCTAAATTCAAATTATTCATGACATTGTTTTGCCTAGAGTACTATGCCAGAAGGCGGTGGCTCATGGGCCAATCTGGCATTACTGACCTCCAGGTTCTAATTGTCTTCAGAAATTGTCATGGATGGAACCAACCCGACATTTATTCTGTTTGACAGTATTAGCTACCCGTGTCTGTATTGCTTGAGTATAACATCCCTGTAACCCTGGTGTTTCATCATTGGTTTCCACTTTAACGCCGTCCTTGTCGACACTCCATGGTGGGTGGGGAGCAGGGATGTCGAATCAGAAACAACAAATTAAGATTCTTGGCCCCGTTTCCTGGTTGTCCAGGGAATTGAAGGACAACCATTAAAACTGAACCCTTTTACAATATCGAAAGCAATTGCAGGAATATGCGGCGAAGTGAAAAAACGTTACTCGTCTTAGAACAGGTTCCTTGCTGGTGGACTATGCCAGAAAACAACAGGCAGTTAATTTGCTTAAAGCTCGTCAGTTTGCAAATACAAGGATTGCTGTGTCACCACACAGAATGTTGAATTCGTGTAGATGCATTGTTCGTGATCGGCCAAAATGTCTTTCTGACATGTCAGAAGTTGATATCGCAGCAGAACTTAAGTCTCAAGGTGTCACCTCCGTGAAAAGATTCACAAGAAAAGATGGCGATAACACTGTCAAAACAAACACGTATCTGTTGACGTTTTTGTTCGGACACGGTGCTAACACGTGCAAAAACTCCCCAAAATGTTCTCGTAGGGGTGAGAAACATGAGAATGCCGACTGCACAAATACCATCAAATGTGCAAACTATCATGGAGATCACATGTCCTCATCACGATCCTGTCCAGTCTTTGAACAACAAGCTCAAATTCTCAAACTTAAACACACCAATAATATATCTTTTGCTGAGGCAAAGAAACTGTTACTAGTCACTGATAGAATCTCCACACAAAAAGCTTACTCTGCTGTTGTATCTACCTCCCGTCCAACAGTTGATCACGAGTGCCAAACCTCCATTTCCTGGGTCTCAGAAAAACAGAACATTCTGCATACAATTTCTTATGAGGATACGGGAACATCCCTCCAGACAGACATGATGCCTGAAACAAAAAATCACCATGAACCTGAAAGGAATACAACAATATCAAGAAAAGAACAGAAACAACAAAGACGAAAGGAAGCCAGGGCCCTTAAACATATTGAAGTGCCTTTACCATTACAAGTGCATATAGAGGTTCATAACACCTATGAACCACTAGATATGGAGACAAGCCCTTCACAGTCATCCCAGCATAAAGGGACTTCGTCTCGTTCACGCTCTCCCGTTGAGAACCCATGAGTTGCTCTCATAATGCTATCCAGTGGAATTGCAGAGGCCTTAGAAACAATTTTAATGATTTTCAACTATTATCACAAGATTTTAAACCATCAGCTTTTAGTTTACAAGAAACATACCTGAAAAGAGCAGATAGATTTGACTTGCGTCAGTATAACTCATTTCATTCGTTTTCACCTCCAGGTGATAAAGCCACTGGTGGTGCTTCTATTTTGGTGAGGCAGGGTGTTATTCATAGCCCTGTTCCACTTAAAAGCAATCTTCAGGATGTTGCTATACGGCTTTCTTTACAAATAACGTTCATGCTTTGTTCCCTGTACATTTCACCATCTTCAGCTGTTCAGCCGTCTGATCTTCAGGAGCTATACGACCAACTTCCCAAACCCTGTATTATCATGGGTGATTTTAATGGACATAACCCTTTATGGGGAAGTTCTGATACTAACAATAAAGGGGAAATACTTGGAGACTTCATATCTAATAACAACGTATGCATATGTAATGATGGATCAGCCACTTATTTACATCCTGGTACAGGAACGTACTCTGCACTTGATTTGTCACTCTCAGATCCCGATATATACAATGAGTTTGAATGGTCAGTCCATGATGACCTTTGTGGAAGTGACCATTTTCCAAGAATTCTCACAGTATGATTTGGAGAAAACATACGATACCACTTGGAAGCATGGCATTTTAAAGGATTTACATTACTTTGGTTTGACGAGTCGTTTGCCTCTTTTTATCTGACAATTTTTAAAAGACAGGCAGTTTCAAGGGGGTTCAGCCCTGTCTGACCATTATAATCAGGATCAGGGTGTTCCACACGGTAGCACTTTGTCTGTAACACTTTTTAGTATCAAGATAAACAGTTTATCCAAGGTTTTAAATGATTCAGTTGATGGATCATTATTTGTGGATGATTTTAGCATTTCTTGTCGAGGTAAAAATATGCATACTATCGAACGGTAATTGCAATTGTGTTTAAACAAAAAATATAAATGGTGTCTAGAAAATGGCTTTAAAGTTTCTAAATCCAAAACTAATTGTATACACTTTTGTACAAAATATAAGCCGCATAAGGACCCAGAGCTATTTTTAAATGGTTCTCCCATCAAAGTTGTAAAGGAGGCCAAGTTCTTGGGTCTAATTTTCGATTCCCACTTAACCTTTTTGCCGCATATCAAATCACTAAAAACAAAATGCTTGAAGGCACTCGACGTATTAAAAGTGGTATCCAACTCAAAGTGGGGAGGGGATCAAGCAACTCTCCTTCATTTATACAGATCACTTGTCCGTTCAAAACTCGATTATGGCTCAATCATATGTAGTAGAGCTTGTAAAAGCAACCTGCAACTTCTTGATTATATCCATCACCAAAGTCTAAGACTTTGTCTTGGGTCTTTTAGAACATCACCTATCAACAGTCTCTACGATGAGGCTAATGAACCATCTCTTGAGCAGCGCCGTATAAAATTAACTTTACAGTACATTACCAAATTATACTCTAACAAATCTAACCCTGCCTATAACTCTGCTGTCAAACCCCTTTATGAAGATTTATACAACAAGAAATCTTCTCTGGTTCCACCTCTAGGGCATAGAATTAAACCATTTCTTTCGTCAGCCCCGGCATTGAGGTGGAAAACATAGCTCCCTCCCGTCTTCTTTCTTCTCCTCCTTGGCAGTTGGTTAGGCCACAAGTTGACCTAACATTAACTACATTTAAAAATTCAGAAACTAATGAATTACAATATAAACAGGAATATAATCAAATGAATCATAAATATTGCAATTATACATCCTTATTTACAGATGGGTCTAAGGACGGTGGCGCAGTGCCTTGTGCCACTGTCATTGGATCCAGAACACTATCTTCTAGATTACCAGATGACAGTTCTATTTTTACAGCTGAATCTAACACCATATTAACAGCTCTTAAATATATTGAAATACACCCTAAACGTAAACAATGTATAATCTATTCAGACTCTCTTTCTTGTCTTCAGGCGATTAAAAGTTTATCATTTAAACATCCACTTTTAATTTACATTTTTGAATTGTATAATAATCTTTCCACTGGCCAATACGACATCGTCTTCTGTTGGTTACCCAGCCATGTAGGCATTTCAGGTAACACAATGGCCGATCATGCTGCCAAGGCAGCACTCAACAAATCTGTGACACCACTTCTTATTCCATACTCTGATTACAAAGCGAGCATTAGAACTTATATACGTGATCTGATGCAAAAGAAGTGGGACACCCAAGTAGGTATCAATAAATTACATGAAAAACAAAAGTACACCAAAGGGTTTTACTGTCTGCACTCGTTTACATCGAGTACGGGTACAGCAGTGAAGTGTCATCAGCAGGCCGTTTCAGCTGGTTCCCATGGTAGCGCCTGGAGTTGCTCATTTGTGACGTCATTCTGACTTTACGTCACAATATGATTTGAATGACGTCACCACTGTTGATGACTCAACAAAACAATTGTTTGTGAGGTCAATACGCAGTGGATAGTCTTGCAGTTTCCGGGAATCTAATACCATTTTATCATGTTTTTCAACCAATCAGATTACAGAACACAGTGACTTTTGGTTTACAATGCATTATACAATCATATCTAAAAAACGCTATCAAGCACACTAGCCCTGTCCAAACACCCAACTGTCTGAGCGTTCTCCTCTTGCAGCAGCAGAAATATTGCCGATGTGACGTTAAATATTAACTCACTCACTCACTCACTCTTGCAGCTGCTGCACGGGATGTCACTTCTTATGGATTGTGTATGCATACAGTCAATCGTCTCTAATTATCTAACTATCCGTTAGCGCGTTTGGCCATGGTGATCTTCCTTCAGTTGTTGGCAATCTATTGTGTGTTTTTTTATGTTGTATTGTCCTCTATAGTTAAACTGTTTTCAGCAGGGTTCAATTTCTGATATTTTTGGTAAGCAATGTAATTTTAATTGCCCTCTTCACATATGGCTGCAAGATGGCGATGCCGATGAGACGTTAAATATTAACTCACTCACTCACTAGCGCTGTGGGATCTCGCAAAGAAAGTATTTTTAAAAACAAATAATTAATTTTTGAAAAGTCACAGTAATAAGTAACCTAAATCGTATATACAGACTGAAAATAACAACCTATTTCTCAAAGGCAATTTTCACATCTGTCCAACCTTTTGACCATTGTGCTTTTTGACACATCAAATTCGTTTTCATCATGGCTTGGGTTGCATGGAAAATCGTTTGGCTACTTATGACATTATTTCTACAACACGTGCCTTTGTTTCTGTGGAGTACATAAAAGAATGTTTCAGAAATGTGTTAATCAGATCTTAAACTTTCTGAGTGCACAATAGGGAAGGATGCAAGTCATTACAATGAGCACGAGTATAATAAGGTAGTTATGCTGACGTTATGCCTTACAACGTTTTGATGGCATTGTGGTTTAAGTATCATGGAAAAGGACAGGGGTTTGATTCCGTACATTATACATGACGTTTAGACTCATTTTTGGTGTCGACTGCAAGGATACAACGTTTCCACGACGTGATATTGAGACAAACTGATACTTTATAGTGAATGTAAACATATTACTAGTTTAGACACCGGGAATCAATTTTGGTTGGTTGTTGTTTAACGCTGCGTTCCAGGTAGACAGACAAAGAGATAGTTTACTAAATTCTCACTTTGAGTACACAATAAAATATAATATATAAAAGCATATATATTCACATAAAATACGAATTAAAATATACACAAACCACCCCTATTGGAGTTATGAGAGGCCATGATTCCATTAAAAGGACATAAAACAGTATGAATTATAAATGTGAATGATAAAGCATTTTTTTGCTTCTCCTAAAAATGCTATTGCAGGTTTGGGAACATGAAACTGATACACTTTCTTCTTGGAGGAGTACCGCACATGTATCCATGTCATATAATATATTAAAATCCTTAACAGTAACCGAGGCTTCCTTTAACAGATTATAACGTAAGTCGTTATACAGAGCAGTTTAAAATAGCATGTGCTTCACCTTCAACTGACCCGTGAAGGTCCCGGGGTAGAACAGGCCTTCGGCAACCCATGCTTGCCATAAAAGGTGACTCAGCTTGTCGTAAGAGGCGACTAACGGGATCGGGTGGTCAGGCTCGCTGACTTGGTTGACGCGTGTCATCGGTTCCCAATTGCGCAGATCGATGCTCATGTTGTTGATCACTGGTTTGTCTGGTCCAGACTCGATTATTTACAGCCCGCCGCCATATAGCTGTAATATTGCTGAGTGCGGAGTAAAACTAAACTCACTCACTCACTCATCTTCAACTACTTGATCATGACATAGGTTACAGGTTCTATCTTCAATTGCGAGGCGTTCGTATGTCCCGGTCTCTATCCTGATAGGAGCCACTCCACTTCTGAACTTGGCCAATGCACTGCGATGATAGGTCTCTAAGGGTCTCTGTACATATTGTTCTTTAAAGAACATGTACGTTCTAAGTTTGCCAGTACTGTTGTTAACACGTTGCTCCCACTTAGCTTTAAAAGAAGTTAAAAGGTTCTGTGATATCTTGTCTATCGCATGTGGCAATATAGACAGTGTACTACAGAGATGTCTACACCAATTATCTTCAAACAGTTTATGAATCTTGAAGTCCCAGTTCTTGCAATTACGAGCGATACACATCTCGCTCCACAGGAATACTTTCTTACTTAATCTCAAGTTGCTCATTGTGACACATCTCTTCCACTGTCTTAGGGTCGCTTCCTTCTGGTCGATAGATACAGTTTTTCACCCTAAATGGGGTATTGGGCAACGGCCTGTAAATAATAGAACTTGCACCAGACAGTCAGTGATTAATACGACATCGGGATACGATAACGCGTGTCAACGAAGCCAGCGAGACTGACCGCCCGATCCCGTTTGTCGCCTCTTCCAACAAGCATAGGTAGCTGAAGGTGAATTCTGACCAGTATCTTTGTGGGACACACGTTCTGTTAACGCAAGTTCATTAATTGGTTCTCATTTCCATCTTCATAAAGCAGATTAATTACAGGTTCGCTTGTCAGTTCTCATGCATATCGTTTTAACTGAATTCTGTGATCAGCAGTATCACCTACCTATTAAGTCAATCAGAGTATGTCAAGTGGATACATTCGCGTACCAGATGTTGTTGTTTTCCGATGCCTTTCATTGCACCCTGCATCCCCAAGATGCACAAGTCTACGCAGCTAGGCGTCCGGATAGGGTTTCTCTGTTTCATAGCATTGTTGGACGTAAGTATATACTTATCTTTAGTCCTGAATTTCCGCTATTTCTACTCGACTTTGAATGTTGGCTGAAACTGTTGTTAACTGTTGTTCATCTGTTATGCACAATATTATGAAAAATATACCTTCCAAATCAAAAGTCTAGACTCAATGATGTAAATATAGCCACACCCTTCATTCATCTGTTCTAAACTAGATGTTGCAAAATATTCAATATTGTTTGAAGGTACTGTTTACTCATGAACTGATGCATTGTGAAACAAATCCGTAAAGTTGAATAAAGAGTTATAGAGTTGAATAAATTATAAACATCAGTGAAAATAATTGGTAACTTTACACCAAAACGCAGCTGTTCACATGCATGATACATACTTTTTCACCAATATGCTGCATGGTCCTTGTGCAGTGTATCTGCATACGCTTTGCAGGTGATGAATGTTTTTAGTGAGTCTAAACCTTTGATGGGACGTATTTATAGAACATCCAATTATATGTACAGATTATTCTCCACACGGGTGTAAGAACTGCACCATACCATCTTTACATTATTTTTTCAGTCATAGTGACCTTATTTGTGTTTCGTGACAGGGCATGGCTGACAGTTGTATGGGACCTGCGCTTCGAGATCTGCAATGTACCTTTAATGTGACTCAACAGCAAATCAGTCTGTTGCACCCTGTCATTACAGCGGGTAGAGTGGTAGGCTCATTGCTGTTCTTGAAGATGAGAAGATGTTTCAATATCTACGGAATAGCAGCCGCTTCTATGACCACTGCGTGTTGTATCTTGGCTTCTGTGCCTCTCGTGCCTATATTTTGGATCGCACTAGCCTTGTCTGGTGGAGCTGGACTGGCGGACGGATTTACAATACATGGTTAGTTCGAAATTTAAAAAATACTGATAGTTCCTACTATCTGCTGAAAACACTAAAACCACATAATAGTGAACAGAATGATGGTTTAATATGTTATTAGAAACCAGTGAGGACACCAGGTGTTCAAAAAAGTCAAAGTATGCCCTGTCCGGATTGTCCTAAAAGTGAAAGCATATCCTGTCCTGATTGTCAAAACATGAAAGCATTCCCCGTCCTGATTGTTCAAGAAGTGGGTATGGAAGTGTGAATTCTCCATGTAAAGATGCAATATGAAAGCATTCCGTATCACGCTGACATGACATGTGTCGCATTTGGTCACTCATTCTTGATAACTACCATATTGTTCTGGAATGATCTGAGATGGACGTCTTTGATATGTACGTTAAGCTCGCAATATCATGAAATTTGTATTGATAATGACTCGAAGCGAAGCAACAATTTGACAGACAAGAAATGCAAGGTTTACCCCAATCAGACGGGTCAAATACAAAGTTTATGTTAAACCTACAACGTCCATAATTTGTTTTTGTGAAGTATGACATGTCATGACGCGTGAATCAAGAAGTTCACATTTGTTTTCTACCCATTTGAAGTCTTTCTCACAGGTGCTATTTCATCATTTCCCCTGATACAACACCATGCACAATTATAATTCGGAAAGAGTTGAAATAAACATAAAACGTAAACTTAGCAAGTACATAGCAATATGCCTCAGTTCGGGACAGAGTCCTGCCAGGATGTAACTGTCTGTCATATTGAAATTACTTTGTGCTGTTGCAGATTCTAAATGCCATGCTTTTTGTTTTGTAGCCATGGTTCTACTCTCTGGGGAGTTGAGTAAAGAACACGCTGCAACCATCCATATCATCGTTTTAGCAATGACTGCTGGACACTTTGCAGGGCCATTTGCTATCTCTCTGTTTCTATCTGACAATCACTATACGTACCATAACGGATCAATATTTAATCATATCAATACAACATTTATCGCACTGAACAGCAGTGTCCATTTACAAGAGGATATTTGTCAAAGTTTCAGTTCTCATTTAAAGTATGGCTTTCTCCTGATCGCAGGTCCAGGAGTGTTTGTGCTTCCAGGTTATATGCTTGCACACAAATCGTTTCAAAAGGATATAAACACGAAAGAGAATCCGGTAAAGGAGAAGACGGGGATAATCACAAGCAGCACAGCTGACGGCATGTTTTTATTCATTATAATCATCTACACTACAATCTGTGGGAATATGATCTTTGTATATGGACAGTACTTACCAACGTTTGGCATTCACAGCAAACTGCATGCAGGTAATACACAGATGGCATATGTGTCCATATCATTTTACGCTTGCATCACTATTGGACGTTTGCTTGGCACACTTTGTAGTCAAGTTGTATCGCAGATTGTGCTCATCAACGTCTGCACAGCTGGAACCATAATGATGTCTGTCATGCTTGTGTGTGTTTCCGAAATAAATATCACATGCTTGTGGACAGGGACAGGTATTTTAGCAGCAGTGTGTGGCCCTGTCTTCCCGGCAATTCAGACGTGGGCTCTTGATTCTAATGCGCATAGATACGTGTTGTATGGTATATCATCTATTGTGGATACAGTGGGATACGCTGTCATGTCCCTTTTAATTGGACAGCTGATGGCAAGCATATTTGTGCAGATGTTACACTATGTGTTGTTTGTAGTATCTTTACTGCAGCTTATCATGATTATGTTATTGTATCTGATTGTACGTAAACAAGTATTGTCAGAGAAAAATGGATATTCCAATATTGAGTGAGACCGCATCATTGGAAATCTTGAGTTCATGTCATTATGTGCTTCATTACATATCACATTGTAAGGATTGATGCTTGTGGGGTCAGTCACTTGATTGTCTAGGCCAGTTTCTTTTAGTAAAGACTGCTGTAATATGGTTCATAGTTTCCTGGGTTCGACGATAAATAAAACAGAGCAACCACCCTTTGATGTTCATTTCAAACATATTGTTAGCATTCCCATGGCGAAAAACAATATGTCACTTGGGTAAGTGTTAGTGTGTTCCTGGCAAATTGAAACAGCACACAGCATTACGTAATCTCGGTATTGGCCTAATGCTGTCCCACTGGTATAGTATCTATTCGAAGAAAAACTCTAATTGCTGTCAGAAGAATGGACATGTCGTTTTGATGATGCTCATGCGACTGATCACTGGATTGTCTTGTCCAATCTCGATTATTTACATAATTTATGGGTACAGCCACTGACAATTTGAGTTACTAATTTAAACTTCAGTTTATAAAATATTTATCTATTTACAAATCAGTTAGCCGATTTAATTCTTTAAAAACATATAAGGAGAACTGGTATTGTTAAAAAGAACTTTCATAGTTAGTGATTTGAAATAGTTGTCTCTTGTGATGGGACCCGTGAAGGTCCCGGGGTAGAATAGGCCTTCAGCAACCCATGCTTGCCATAAAAGATGACTATGCTTGTCGTAAGAGGCGACTAACGGGATCGGGTGGTCAGGCTCACTGCCTTGGTTGACACATGTCATCGGTTCCCCATTGCGCAGATCGATGCTCATGTTGTTGATCACTGGATTGTCTGGTCCAGACTCGATTATTTACAGACCGTCGCCATATAGCTGGAATATTGCTAAGTGCGACGTAAAACTAAACTCACTCACTCACTCTTGTGATGGAATACTTCAACAAGATATGCTCGAGTGTGATTCTTTAATCACAGGGGATACAAATTCATGTGTATATCTTGTATGGCCAATGCCACATTGTGGCATGATGAATGCTGCAAATGTGGATTGATAACCCAAGTAGGTGTATCCAATAAAGGGTTTTATTACATGTAATTTATTGATGCCCACGCGGGTGCCCCACTTCTGCATCAGACCCCGCATATAAGATCTAATGGTAGCCAGTAGCAAGATCAGTGATTTCTATTAAATGTGGATATTTGCATGATAGGCACGAAAGAGAGTCTGGTTAGATTACATACTGTTTATATTTAGAATATCTTTAAGTATATGGTTAGAACTAAATCAATGCTCGTCATAAGAGGCGACTAACGGGGTCAGGAGGTCAGACTCGCGTATCGTTCCGTGTAAAATTATACCCACTGACCCATCATTCAGTCATCTGTGTTGTCGTCTTACACTTAGTCTTTGAGTTTTGTCTTGCATCTTCAACCATGAGTTAGCAACAATTACTGATGTATCTGCCAACCATCTGAAGAAGGGACAGAAACGCTGTGCACACAATAAAAAAGAAATTGACATTCATAACATTTTGTCTAATACTTACATACTCCATCAGTTAATATTATGCATATTACAATATTATTTTAATATTATGTGACGACAATGTTGTCATTTAATGCTGAACTCAGCAATATTCTGGAGTCTGTATGAGTCTGTAAACAATAGAGTGGTTGCACGCTGAAGTGTTTAACATGGCAATTTCTTCAGTGTAACTAACATGTGACAAAGAGGTATTCAGATATGGTGTAAGGAAAGGTGAGATAGAAGGTTAATATTTATAATAATATCGGAAATATTGCAGCCATATTGTGAGGAGAACAGTTAATTATTATATTATAGATCAATAAAATTAGAAATTAAAGCCTGGAGATGAAGAACAGTGAAACTAGCAGTGTATCACAGATCTTCCATGGAAACAAGTATGTTAGCATGAAATAATGTTATTAAAGAGCAATGCAATATAAAATAGTGAGTGAATGAGCGAGTGAGTTTAGTTTTACGCCGCACTCAGCATGCTATGTGGCGGCGGTCTGTAAACAATGGAGTCTTTACCAGAGAAGCCAGTGATCAATAGCATAAGCATCGATCTGCACAAATGGGAACAGGTGACATGTGTCAACCAAGTCAGCAAGCCTGACCATCCCATCGCATTAGCCGCCTCTTACGACAAGCATAGATTACCGAAGGTTAGTGTTCTAACGGGTGCGTATAAAAAAAGAGGCTATAGATTACCAACAGCTAAATGTTGGTCTCCAAACTAGAGACTGGACTCTTACAGTCATTGTACTCAGATCTAGTGTACGTGAAACCCTGTTACAAGATTACGGGACTGAATTGTCGTACGAGATGGTTTGTGAACATTAGGTATCTTGTTACGGTCTAACAGGTAGCAAAGTAAGAGCTGAGGCACTGTCCACGAGCATTTAGCCTGGCAGCCTATAGAATTACATGGCAAGTGTTGGTTCAGATTCTGGAATAGAAACAGAAGCATATGGAATACCGGTTTTATCTTCCGCAAACACATTCTTCATTAAGATCCGTTTTACAATTGGTCTCTAGCAACCCATGCTTGTTGTGCGGCTCGCATATTTGGTTGACAGATGTCATCGGTTCCATATTGCGTACATCACTGTTCAGTGAATTGTGAGGTACCATAGTGGTTAAACAATTCGCTCTTCACACGGAAGACCCGTTTCGATAGCCCACACAATTACAATATGCGATGCCACATCTTGGCGTCCCTGTTACATAAAACAATACTTGCCCACTCATTCTTGTCTCCATGCAGGTGGCAAGAGTAATGTTAGCCCCATGGTCCCTAGTATGGAGATCTACCTTCATTTGTTGGCGATCAATAGCCCATTTTTACATTGTATTGTCCAAAACTAGTTTTCTATTTTTGCAGGTATGTGCTTGCTAGTTTTAAATCTTTTCTGTGATATTCTAGTGCTTTTACTGTCCTTCGTTGGCAGGGTTTTACAATTTGCCATTAATTAATCTGTATAAAATTAACTGTTCTCGTCACGATATGGCTGAAATATAGTCGATGTGACTATTAATTTCACTCACTCACTCACTCACATGTTTTGTTGTTTGATCTTTCAGGTAACTTATGAGTGTTTGGAAACATCTCGTCGTTTTCTTTATAAGCAAATTGTATCAGGTTAAGTCCGTAAAGGATTGACCTTGACAAACACGACTTACATTATTTACCGATGGATGAAGTCTTTTTGAGAGTAATGTTTTGCTAAACACTAAGTTAATAAAGAACCTATTTAACTATGACACTATAATTGGATATAGCCCAGCATACAATGCTATACACTCACAATGTAAATGATACGACTGCAACACTTTTTGCTAATCAGCACAGTCATGAATAAATGGAACATAAAGATTAACTATTGATAAAGGGAACAAACGGGAAAAAATGGAATATAAATAATAACTGTTGATAAAGGGAACAAACTGGAAATATTTTTTAAAGGACATTAACCATACCATACATATGCATACCATCATATGCAACAGGTTCTGTAAGAAAGTCATTGTGGCTTACTGGATCGGAAACTAGTTCTTGTAACCATGTTTTTCTTATTATTTGATCTATGTATCGTTGTGGTCAGTGAAGATTCATTATTGTCATACTGACGGATCAGTGTGTGAATTCGTTGTTCAATCCAGGTTACATGAAAAAAGGCAAGACTGAAGGTAATCAACTTGCCATGAAACAGCAACACCTGGTGACACAGTGTCCTTCCCGATGTTATTTGTCTTCCAATCTTTCAAAAACAGCGATTACTGTAGGACAATCTATCGGACAGCGTGGCCGTATCACAACGAAAGATTTGAGCACACCGTTGTTTTTTGTTTGTTTGTTTGTTTTGTCTTGTGTGTTTGTGGGTTTTTTGTCTTTGTTTGGGTTTTTATTTTGGGGTCATCCAATATTTTGAAACATGGATTATTCGGGGACAACCTATCCTGTGGACAGGGTGGATCAAGCTTGGCTGTATAATACAAAATAAGAATATCGTACATATTATCCATATGACCATATACGTTACAGAAGGAGTGAGTTAAGTTTTACGCTTACAGTAGCAATATTTTATTCATTTACTCGTCAACAAAGGACAATACAACAACTTGATTATAACATTATATATACAAGTTTGAGAGGACTAGATGTCGCTGGCTGCCAGAGTTCAAAGGGCCGCAATACAAAGGAGCGTGGGGACGTACAGTACTCCGTGCACTGTTCCCCAGCAGGATTTACTAGTACATCATCCCGTCAGCTGTTACTGACTGTACGCAAGGCTAGCCATTTATCTCAAATGTACATGTATAAACTGCGATGCAAAACTGTGGTGGACAAAATAAGATCTGCTCGGCTGTGAATCGATATAGGCACGGACGTTAATCTCCATGATTGTATGGTAATATGCTGGCATCAGCATAATGAAACAGACAGTCAAGAGTAGAACAGTTCGCACTAGAACACGCAGCCACAGGAAAACATGCTACACAACGTTTGAATTATTTCAATATACAAAGTAACACGTTTGATGACCACCCTGGCAACGTAAGCATCAATTTTGTCACGTACTGTAGAAATGAATTCTGGCTTAAAAATACTAATTTATTGTTCATACCGGAGATGAGTTACAGATCCATTTGGATGGTTGATAATGGAAATAGTAACTAATATTGATTTACATGACGTTAACGCGCCACATGCAGACTGGCAACGCTGACTTTCAGGAAATGCAGGTGTCAGTGTTCCTGCTTGGCAAAGAGTCAGGTTAATGATATATGTGATGTGTGCATCATATTTCCACATTAAAACTTACCTCCAGCAGGATGGTAACACTGCACATGAGACTAGGATTCTTGTGTTTGGTAGCGCTATTGGATGTAAGTATATACAGATGTGTAGATGTGTACATAATTCATGTTGACACTGAACCATCAGCAACATCACATATGCCTCATCCTCCGCAATGTCGTTGGTTAGTTTGTTGTTTAACGCTCCAATCAGCAATATTCCAGCTATATGGCGGGGATCTGTAAATAATCGAGTCTGGACCAGATAATCCAGTGGACAGCAGCATAAGCATCGACCAACGGTGTTGGGATACGAGCACGTCAGCATGCCTGACCATCGGATCTTGTTAATCGGCCCTAACGACAAGCATAACCCGAACCTCCACGGGAGAACAGTAGTATCATCTGTATCTGCTTGAAATTGTACAGAGGTAAAATGTAACAAATGCTTAGGTTTTGAAATTTACCCCAACTAACCGTATAAATGTATTATTACTACAAAGAGCCACAAATGAATGGACACTAGCGATGGCGATCCACCGTTGGGTATCCATTGGTGACAGTGACATTTAATGATGATGATCCTACAGATTTTGTGTTTTGCAACTTCTCAACACGTTCATTTAAGGCTTGGTTCTTAAAGAGAGCTCGTTTGAAGAGGGTGTGTTTCATGTGTTGTTTTATGACGTATTTCTTGACCCCATTCGCATTTTTGTTTTGTCGTCGTTGGCTTTTTCAGTTGAATACATCTTAGGTCCTAACCCAGTGTACTCCGCAATGAGTGTGCCCCCGCGTTCGTCTTTCATTTTATCAAGTACGTTTTTATTCATTTCGCTGTGTAGGGCATGATCTGAGGGGTGATCGATGGTATCGTATAGGTGGGTGTGTTGCACCATGTCCTTGTACACAAGGACGTTCTCGGTACGAATTTCCATCAACAACGAATTGGTCCTTGGCACGAATTTCCATCAACAACGAATGGGTATCGGTATACAAGAGTTCACACCTATGGACGATAGACGATGCTCATTCCCGGTCTTAAGTTTGATATGGCTTTTAGTCATGCTTGGCATGAACAAGTTGTTACTGAATAGCTTTCCGCTGCAAATGACACTATCAGGGCCTCCTTTCACGAACCAACCTTTACTAAGGCTAACCGTGTCAATAAGGTTGGCATTTAAGGTAGCCTTAGAAAAACGTTACGCCCATTTCACCTTATCTCTCACTGATGTTGTGCCGCAACCTTAGCTAAAATTAGAACACTACTGTGTTGAAGTAGGAGATTTTCCGTCGCTACCCCGCAGTGTTAGGTTTTTCTCAAAGTCGCCTATGGCTCCTTTTCGCAACAAGGTGTACAGTGGAATGAAAAGCTCCATCCACGGTCTTTGATAAAACATCAGAACCCGGTGTATTATGGTCAGGTTCATGCCCAGCGATAAGTACAGGTTTCCCTGATTTTTGTTTTCATTCACCAAGTTGGGTACGAGATTTTCCAAACGAGCCAGTGTGTTCACCCCCAGTTTCGCTGATAGTCCGACAATCAGTATTTGTCCAACATTAATTGTTCGGGAGCCAGCAGGTAACTGTTGTGGTAGGCATGCAATTCTCTGGGATAGTCCAAATCCACTTCGAATATGTATCCTCCCAAAGGTTTCAGTGATTGCCGTCATGTTCTTTGTTTTGAAATGTTCACTATTCACCTACTCAAACCCGGCCATAGGCAAAGGTTGATTTATTGCATAGCCATGGAGATTATTACCGTCGAGACAGAGGAGATGATATTCCAGTCAGAGCCATTCACATATCTAGTTTTGGTTTCAGGTAACGTTTTGACATCATGGAAGTCCCACCGTCCATTCCTTTCTCGATATACATGTGCATGTTGTAATCTGTGAACAATACCTATCTAACAATTTCGACAAGAGCGCATCCAGTGGCACTCACCAATATTCCAGCTAAATGGCGGCTGTCTGTAGACAATCGAGTCTGGACCGGACAATCCAGTGATCAACAACATGAGCATTGATCAGCGCAATTGGGAACCGAAGACATGTGTCAACCAAGTCACCAACCCTGACCACCCAATCCTCTTACAACAAGCACAGTCGCCTTTTATGGCAAGCATGGGTTGCTGAAGGCCTATTCTACCCCGGGACCTTCACGGGTCTTATTCACCCCTGAAGAGCAACCTCCTTGTGATGGGTGCTGGGAACCTATGCTCTATATATTTGATGACATTTGGATAACTGGAAAATTTCCCCCTCATGGCACAATGCCCTCAAACTGACCCCTCAATCTACCGTCCTATATCAATAACTAGCTGTGTTTGTAACACCATGGAACGCATGGTCAGCAATCAATTAATCCGCTACTTGGAGACCAATAACCTCCTTAGTGACTTCCAGTGTGGTTTCTGAAAGAACGAAAGTACCACTTTCGAGCGTCTGGAAACATGGTATCCTAAAAGATATACATGAATTTGGATTTGGCAGATTACCCCAGTCCATATCCCAGTTTTTAAAAAACAGAAAATTCCAAGTGTGGTTATGTTCCACAAAGACCAGGGCGTCCCCCAAGATAACATCCTGTCTGTCTGTCTGGCTAGCTGTTCAACCTTTCTTTGAACAACGCTGCATTAAACTTGCATTACAGTATATCACTAAACTGCGTTCAAATGCGTCCAGTCCAGCACACAACTGTGTTTTTAACCCTCTATATGCAAACATATTTTCCAAAGTGTCAAGCCTGGTTACACCACCTGGAATCAGAGTTCAACACCACAGATCTGCAGCTAAAATTGATCTCAATATCATGGCACCTTACCGGCTTCTGTCTTCGCCACCCTGGCAGATGGTAACGCCTGAGATCGGTCTTACCCTCACCAAAAAAAAAAAGTCCGACACCTTTGGGTTTCCAACAGGAATACAACCACTTACGTTCCAAGTATAATACCCATAGATCCATTTTGACAGACGGATCCAAGGATGATGGCTATGTTCCCAGTGCAACAGTCAGTGGATCCAAAACTGTCTCCACCGGAATCCCAGACAACAGTTCCATCTTCACTACTGGGGCCAAAGCTATCTTCTCAGCTTTGACCTATATTAAACACCAGTACCACTCAAGAAACTTCGTCGTTTTTGCAGATTCCTTATCTTGACTTCAAGCACTTCAGAATGGTGCTTCACGTCACTTTATCATCCTAAACATTTTAAAACTTTACAACAATCTTTCTACTGGCTACATTGTTCTCTGCTGGTTACCAGGTCACGTCGGCATACCAGGTAGCGCAAATACCGCTGCTGCATCTAAAGCAGCTCTTGACAAGGCCATATCTCCACTGCTGACCCCGTATATTGACTTCAAACTCACTGTCAAAAGTTATACTCCGAATCTTATGCAAATTTAGTTTTAGTTTATTGGTCACAGCCGTTTTACGCACGACTATCTGTTGAAAACCTGGTGGGGATGGACCTCCTATATGTGTTCCTTGTGATACAGTGTTCACCATCAATCATATTTTGCTTGACTGTGTGGACTTTTCGACTGCAAGGAATCCCCATTATGTTGCGATAATTCTGAAAGATCTGTTTTCCCGTGTGAGAGGGCATCTTGTGGTCAATTACCTGAGGGAAGCTGACCTGTGTCATAAATTGTAGTCTTGCAAAGAGAATAATGAATTGCTTGCTTTTGTATTTGGTGTTATGTCGTTGTCTTTAGTTTCTGTTTTTTAACGGTAGTGAAATGAAACAAAGGTTTTGGGCCCATGGACTTAGAACAGTAATAAATGCAGTCTTGATATAGTCACCATATGGCTGGAATAATGCCGATGTGACGTAAAGCCCAACTCAACTCAACTGAACTCTTATGCTTACCCCCAGGGCATGTTTGACAGTGGATTTGGACCGGCACTTCGAGACCTACAATGTATCTACAAAGTTACATTACAGGAAGTAAGTCTGTTGCCTCCAGTTATTGCAGCAGGTAGGGTGATTGGATCACTGTTGTTCTTGAGAATCCGTGGTCACTTCAACCTCTACGGCCTCACAGCAACAACCATGAGTATTGCCTGCTCTCTGTTGGCTGTTGTACCCGTTGTTCCTTCTCTGTGGATGGCGCTGGTGGTGGCAGCTGGGGCAGGACTGGTCACAGGAATTGCAGTGCATGGTAAGTGAGTGAGTGAATGAGTAAGTTTAGTTTTGCACCGCTTTAAGCAACATTCCAGCGATGATACGATAGCGGGTACTAGACAGATGGGTTTCACACATTGCACCAGGTAGCTGAACCTTGGTCTCAGGCGTGAACGCTTCAACCACTAAGCTTAACACCCCTCCAGTGGACGTAAGACAGGTGGGTCAACGCCATGCGAGTTAAGGATTCTCAA